>NW_027555514.1:110537891-111137891 GCF_003287225.1 Phascolarctos cinereus
TAAAGAGTATAATTATTAAAAACCATGAATAATCCTAAAAAAGAGCATAATTATCGAAACTATGAATGATCCCAATGATTGGGGTTTAACAATGTTTTGGAAACTAGATATAGAATCCATAGTGACCATTAAAATCAAGATCAAATCTTCATCAGCAATCAATACTTGAAATGAAATTCAGCGTCCTGTGGGCACATCATATCACCCTTCTGGGTGGGTTCCAATTTCCTTATATGAAAAGGAAGGTGCAGGACCAACTGTTGATCTCTAAGGTCCCTTCCAGATCTAACTTTATGATCCTATGACTCCAGATAGGAAGTGGAACAGCTATATTGTGAGAATGAGGCATATTGGATGGTTAGCTCCAGTATTTACTGCCTTTCACATTCAAGAAATTTTAATGAATACTGGGTATACTTCCACAGAAAATTTACAAAAAGAATGGGTGGGGGAGGGGCTGTAGGGAAGGAGGAAGAGAATTTAGAGCTTGGAATTTTTAAAAATGTTAAAAAAAAATTTATAGAAAGAAATGTACATAATTTGTACTAGTGGAGGAAATTTCCACAGTAGAGATTTTAGGTCTTTCTAAATATCTATGAAAGTATATCTCATTATAAAGCAAATGTTATATTTATGTTGATTAAAATTAAATGGCAAGATTAAAATCTCAAGAACCTAAATGTACACATTTAGCAGTTAGTTTTGATGTGAATTTCTAAGGCCTGAAACAGAACAGACTAGACTAGAAACAATTTTATAGTAACTATGCCCATTTTAGAAAAAAATTTATTTCTTTATGGTTTCCTGCATAGTTTATCCCAATCACTAAACAAATGGTAAACAAATCTTTAAGTATTTTCTCACCCAGCTTAAACAAATAAAGCTACACATGTGATAGGGTTATATGGCATAGGAATAAAATTACTCTACCATATTAATGTACCTCATTTTATGTAAAAGACACGTTGCTGAAAAGTTGTGTACAAATGAAGGGGTACTTTAAATATATTATTAGGGGGCTTGTTAATTAAAAGTAACTTTTAGTGAATTATTCTGCAGAGTAAATAATCAAAAGCCAGTTGATCAATCATAAATCTGGATTTTTATACATAAAACAAGGTATAAGTAAAGATGAAAATTTTTAAGGCTTCACAACCCAACCAATAAACTACAATGGAATAGGTTCAAGAAAGAAATCAAAAGCCAGAACAAACCAGGTCAGAACACAGGTATTCCTAGCTCCTAACACTTATGATGCTATTTTGGGAGATATCAATTCTAAAGCAGTAAGCTCAGACCACTCCAAAGTCTGAACCATTTGATAGTCTAACGTACATGTTACAAAAGTCCAAAGTAGCCAGAGATGTGGAAGCAGGAATACTAATCATCATCATCATGGGATTTGTTTCCATTTAAATCAAAGCAGGTAAAAGCACTTTAGCCATTCTTCATGCCCCTTCCCCTCTCAATAGGAGAAAACACATTGCAAGGGCTCTTACTTCATTTAGAAACCATTATTCACAACTACAGAGTTTACCAAAACAAATACGTAAGGTTCACACCTACTGTGATAAGTAGTATTACATTAAAGATTCAGAAATAAAGAAAGCAAAATCCCTAGGTTTAAAAATAATAGCCCCACTTTAACTTGTTTCACATTTTTATTTTTTCAGAGAGAACTTATATTTACATATAGTTTAATTTTGTCATCACAACATGTAAGGCAAGTAAATCAAGTATAATTATTTCCACTTTGCGCATGAGGAAACATAAGCACAGTATAAGAGGTTCTGCTTAAGGTCACGCAGGTGGTTGATGGCAAAGATGGGACCAAGCTTCCTAAATCATAGCCACATGTTTTTCCCATTAATCAATTACCTTCCTTTCCTATGGAATTGAACACAAAAACTGGGGGGAAACCACCACTTTTATGTATCATAACATTTATCAGGCAATTTAAGATTCAAGAAGCTATGGTCATACTAAATATTCATTAAAATAATGACTCTTCTTGTTATCTTACAACACAATTATTTAAACAGAATGAAATTCCTAGAGAGGTTCAAAGAAACAAAAGCAGAGAATTTCATGAAAGTCTGCCATCTACCTGTTATACCACAAGACTTCAAAATGGACTTGCCTACCTGTAAAAGTAGCAGACATAATGAATCACCTGTACCATCATGTTTAGACCCAATTGGGAAGACCTGATAGAGTAGAAAGCACCTTTTCAAAAAAAATTCCTTTGCTTTTTGGATATGTAACAATTTTAATTGAATGAAAAGTGGGGCGGGGGAGGGGGGCTTGGCAGGGACTTTTTTTTACTGGAGATTTTTAATATTACTTTGATGCTCTTTTTGGTGGTTTTCTTTGTCATGCTCCTATGCGGTAGTGGGTACAGCCAACCCCTGTGGCCTGAGCCGCTGTGAAAAGAAGCTTACTACTGTGCAGCATTCACAGAAGAGGCAGCCTTCCACCACTGTCTCCCAGTCTGACTCAACATTTCAATTAGACTTTTTCATGGATAAAGCTAAAATGCAGATATCGCTATGGTCCATGGATCAGGCAGATTAATGGAAAGGCTGAAAAAGAACAATCATTTATCATGGAAAGCAGGTATGATTTTCCTTTTCTTTTTTTCCTGTTGAAAGGTTAAAAGCCTTCAGTATAGAAACTTTCCTTCCCAAATGAAATACTAGCAAACTTTCTAAAAGATCAAGTTACCTGATGGGGCAGCTTTCCAGTCAGATGACTTGGCAAAAGAGCCAAAGCTGTTCTTTAACACTTAACCCAACCCATTTGCCCACTATATCTTTCCATTACCAAAAGGAATCCTTATACTTCAGTGAGCACTGGTTATTATATTAGAATATTTCTGCCAAATACCATATTTTAAGTCTGTTAAGAAACGGAAAATCTTCCAATTATGTTCATATCCCTGCTCAGCTCCAATGTATTCAGTGCTGCACAAATGTCACTCACACAAGAAGTTATACCTCAACTGATGAATCTCCTGGGAATAAAGCTTCTTTAGAAAAAAAATTAAATCATCATTAATCATGCAAAGTAGTGTTAGTATATGTCACTTAGCTGAAAACTTTGTCTTCTGTGGGGGTGAAACTGTCTATGATTTCACTTGCAACAAAATGTGACCTTTCCATCCCCTGAGATCCTCTAGTACTCATTTATTATTTGTAGCACTTACCTGACACTAACTTACTGCCTACTATCAAGCCACATATATTGCCTTGCATACAGCAGGTGCTCAACAAGAATTTGTCAGTTAAATTTACTCCATTTCAACAATTTCTTTTTCCAATTATTTTACTCACTTTTGCTACTCTTTCCTGGGAACCTTCCAATTTTTCCATATCCCACATAAAATGAAGGAACCAAAATAAGATGCAGCTTTCTAATCAGTATCCAATCAATAATAAAGTAGAGGAGAAAGATTACTTATCCATAGCTATCATGCTTTTACCAATCTGTCCCAGTATCACATTCATACATTGCTAACTTGTAATCAGTTTGTGATCCAAAGCATGAGCCCAAGACAGCAATCAACATACATTCCCTGTCTTTCAAAGCGTTTGGTAACCTAAGAAACACACCTTCACCTCTACCATCCAAGTCCATGATATAATATGAAAGAAAGTTGAACCCTAAAATGACGTTTTACTTCACCAATTAACAAGTATTCTCCAAATGAGAACCCCTATCCATCACTAGTCTTTGGAATTGATTTTTCTGACTCAGGTTCCTTAGTATCAGTTTACTGAGAATGCCAAAACCAAAAACCTTAGCAAAACCCAACTGCATACCTTGTATTACTTCTTTTCTATCTATCAAGACCATCACTCTGTCATAAAATGCAGTGTTATTAAGATAATGATTTGTTTCTCATAAAACTAGGCTATTTACTCTCATGTAAGATTCCTTTGTCTTGTGTTCTTCTAGTTGTCTACAAATCAATTTTTTGATCATTTTTTCTAGTACATTTTTGGTATCATAATTAAGCTGACTGGCCTATAACCTTCAGAGTTATCCTTCTTCCCTTTCATAGTAATGGGCTCTGAATTTTTACATTTGCAATCCACAGGCATGCCTTCTCTCCTCCCAGAATCCTCAAAAATAATAGCAAAAATCAAGCATGACAGAAGCAGAATATTGGAATTCTCCTGGGGTCTGCAGAGGCCCAAGCCTGCCAGCTTTAAGCATGGAGTGCCTGATCCCATCTTTTGCCTTGAGCTCCTTCTTGAATAGCAACTAGTCTGAATTCTGTGGTCCTAGTGATGGTTTGCGCTGCCCTACAGCAGATGCTGGGAAGTGATAGAAGAAACAGATTATCAAGTCTTTAAGTTTCTGTTATCTTGAAAGTACCCTGTGAATAGAGGTTATAAACTCACAAGCCAGAAAAGCTTCAGACTTTGCTCTTAAAAATAACTTTGCCTGGCAAGTTTTGTTACCCACCTTGAAGTTCTCCGCTGCGGCTGTACAGCTCTCTTCTCTGCTCACGCAAGTAGGCACTCATGCTGATAGCATGGGAGGATGACTCAAACCTACAGTGGAACAGAAGGGCCAGGAAAGGTTTAGATGCTAACAACACAGACCACCAAAAACCTGCTTTATCCAAAAGAACAACACCCCAATCAGCCCACATCTGCTCCTCCAACATCCCGGCCAAGAAAGCAATGGGAAGCAGAAAAGAATAACAACAGGTAACAAGACCAAGGTCAGTGTCTGACTTCTGCTGAACTGTTCAAACTCTCTTCAGTCTCCTGGTAGGCCTTTTCCCTCGTTAATTATATCGGCGTTCAATACTTTAACAATCCCACAAATATTTATTAAGTGACTAGTACGTGCAAGCCACTATCCAAGACGCTGGAGATGAAAAGATTGAAAACAAACAAAAAGCACAGCTCCTGTCCTCAATGAGTTTACCTTCTATTAGGGGGTGAGAGGAGAGAGTACCATTAGAACTGTCATCAGTCTAACAGTGCTGTCATGTCTTCAAGGTGTTTTGCATTCATTACCTCACTTGAGTCTCACAACAAACCTAAAGAGTGGGTACTATGGATATTATCGTATGCCCTTTATAGAGGAGGACACAGCAGCTCAGAAAACTTAAATAACCCAGTCACAGTCAAACAACTAGACAGTGTCACAGGCAGGATCTGGACACAGGTTTTCCTACCGTCAGGTTCAATACTTTACTCACAAAACCACGTTTCCTCCAACAAATCACACTGAATAAATACAAGGTAATTAGAAGCTAGAGAGAACCTAATAACTAGGGGACCAAGAAAAGCTTCCTGTTGGACTAAGCCTTGAAAGAGGCTAAGGATTCTAACAGGCAGAGCACAGAAGAGGATCAGGGATGGCCTATGCAAAAGCACCAACTATGAGGGAATGGAAATGCAGGCTACAATGAGAGAAGTAATATAAGATACATCTGCCAAGAGAGACTGGTGTCAGATTGTAGAACGCCACATCAAGCTGCAGGGACTGTTGATTTTTGAGCAGGGGAGTGCCACGATCAGAATTGTGGAGCAATAAGGGTCATTTTACATGTCATTATGAACATATCACTGCCCAGTTCAGAAAGATTCAGTATGTCACAGCTGTCCCTCACCTAAGACTCCTGCTCTCTGTTATTGGACAACAACTCTGCTCTTGTCATTCTCAGGAGGCTTCTGTTTATCAGCAGTACTTTGGAAATGTTGCTAACTAACTACCCCAAAAACGAAGACCAGCCACAGATTGTAATTTAGAGCCCTCAAGATAATATATCTACCAAAATACCATTCACTTTTTGGGCTTTACCAAGTATCAAATAAAACACTTTTCCAGAATTGTAAAATGGATATTTCTATCTTCCACAAAAGCAGTTTCATAACCACAAAGTTTGGAAGATGTTGTTATCTACCTTATAACTGCCCTGTACAAGAGGGTATAGAAAGAGAGAATTCACATGATATCTAATAGATTCCTAAAATCTGAAATAATAAATAACATAAGAAAAATATTCAGGGTCTTAAATCAAAACTAAGGATGCAAAACAAAACTGAATAGATTCCTGAAATCTGAAACAATGAAAAAAAAAAGGAAGCTAGAGACAAGACAAAGTAAGGAGGCAAGGCAGCTAGCTGGTGTAGTGAATTGAGAGCTGGGCTTAGAATCAGAAACACCGAGTTCAAAACCAGTCTCAGAAACTTCCTAGCTGCGTGACTTTGGGCAAATTACTTGACTTCTGTTTGTCCCTGGAAAAGGAAATGGCAAGCCACACTCCAGAATCTTTGCCAAGAAAATCCCATGGACACTTGTCCTCGTGGTCAAGAAGAGTCAGACACAATTAGAATGACTGAACAACAAGTGAAGAGTGAATCTACTGGTGGAGTTTGTTTCAACACTGAAATTTGAAAAGATAAAAACAAAATCCTCCAGCAGGCAACAGACACAGAGAAACCCCTCTTAACTATCACTGTTACTAGGGGGCAAAGGACAAGAGCAGGAATGATAACAAGCTAGATTTCCATTATAGAGGAGCTGCACTATCATTTTTTTAACCTAAGAACTGGAGGACTAAGAAAGGTCATTCATAGACAATGGAAAGGAATAAACAGATAGGCACAAAAGCCTGACAGAAAAAATCATTGCACTTAATTCTTTACTACGTAGGAGCCAAAAACTGAACAGGCACAAAAATCTGATGCAAGGTAGTATATGCCACTTCCACCCTAACATGCTACCTGCCAGTCAACTGGAGAAAAGATAGGTGTGACCTCCAAAAAAAGCAAACTGAAAGCTACTGGCCAGAAGACAAGAGAAAAGTAGGGTTGTGAAAAGAGAAAGGAAAGACAAACATGCTAAGAGAGGATAGCTGTTAATAAAGCACAATTAACCTCAGCAAGAGACAATTAATGATAGATAATAAAGCACTTTTTGCACTTGAGAATAATGGGATTTCACCAAAATGTTAACCTTTCATAACCTGAAGATTTTTTTGAAACTCTGTAATCCTTTCTACCTCCTAGGAGTCAATGACTTACAATCTCATGAAGATCACAGATATGTTAGAACTGTGTGTGAAACCTGGGACTGAGAATTAGAGTTCAAGAATATTTTGCCTAAAAATCCTTAAAACTGCCTAATATGCTCAGATAAAGACTGGCAGAAGGCATGAAGTACACTAACCATGCCAAAGTTATGTAGTTCCTATATGTAACTGAATAATACCTATGGAAAAGAGAAAAGAACACACTCCAAAGTAAGTAAATTCAACTCTTTAAAAAATACAAAATGCATATTAATTCCAAAACTGACTCAGTAAAGGGTACAGAAGGTTCAACTATATACAACAAATATAAATTCAATTTTTAAAAAACAACAACAAAAACAAAATCTTAACTTCATTTCTGGTTCGTATACTAGATGAGAAAAAAGAGGTAGCATGTGTTCCATTTGTGTCCAGTGGAATAGAGAAGTGTGCATGTGTTAATCAGTTATAACAAAAAAAGTAGTGTAGGAATTTTTCCCAAATACTATTAAAAAGGAGAGAAAGGAGGGTTTTGGGGTTTTTTTGGTCAATTGGTTGAGTCCGACTCTTAATAACCTCATTTGGGGTCTTCTTGGCAAAGACACTGGAGTAGTTTGCCATTTCCTACCCCAGCTGGAAACTGAGGCAAACAGGATCGAAAAGGGAAAAAAGGGAAAGAAATTCTACTTTGACCAATTAATATTGTGCCCAAAGATCAGAAAAGAACATAAGTATTGTGGAGTTTTATTAAAAAAAAATAACTACTTAGGATTAGGGATTTTCTCAGAAGGTAGAGTATTCCTTTCCCATTAATTTCCCCAAGGCTGCTTGAATTTTTTTTATTAAACAGTGAAGATATTCCAAGACTCAAATACCACAGCTTTAACTAACAATAAACAATAGTACAAAGAACTGAAGAAAGCCTTTAGAAATCAACTTACTATGACATCATTCAAACCAATGTTTTAAATGAATATTGCAATTTACTGTCAAGCAACTTTATAAGTCCCACTGGGTTTGAGCATGTAACAATCGCTCCTATTTCCTGTCTTAGTACTTACTTAAAGAGAGAGTTTTTTGGCCTTTGAGGTTTCTTTTTGGCAAAAAAAGCTGCAAATTCCCATCCTGTGCTGGCATAACTAAGCTGAGCTGATGGTTCAGAAGCTGTTCGAGTGTTCTTCATATCCAAATACTCTGTCAGCAGCATCTACACAAGTAGACAAAACAGTTTAATATAGATAGTTCTATAGGCTAACGAGACTCCAATCAGCAAATATGTAACAATGCAATTACATCTTATTACAGCCAAAGTTGTACTAAGCCAGATATTTTAAGTTTTTCCATAGTTTTCTAAATTGAAGATTATTCTCATAATTTATCAGTTTCCTCTTTCCCACACTTAAAGGGTCAGGGGAAGGCAGAACAGATGATGGAAGGGCAAGAGATAGAAAGGCTTTTTACCCTGATCACAGGAATACTGTTAAGAATGAATGTTTAGGGGCAGTTAGGTGGCGCAGTGGACAGAGAACTGGCCCTGAAGTCAGGAGAACCTGAGTTCAAATCCGGCCTCCGACCAAACACTTGACATTTACTAGCTGTGTGACCCTGGGCAAGTCACTTAACCTCAACTGCCAAAAAAAAAAAAGAATGGAACGTTTGGGCAAATATATGCCTTTCACTTAAACAAATATGTATTAATTATCTGCCTTTGTAAGGCCTTGTACTAAGCACTGAAGACCAAAAACCAAAGTCTCTGCCCTCAAGGATCTTATTCCACCAAGGAATGAAACAAATACACAGATGAGTAAATACAAGACAAGGTAATTTCAAAAAGAAAGAATAAACAAACAAAAAGAGGAATCAGAAGAAGTTTCATGTATGAAGGAGCTCCTAAGCTGTACACTAAAAGATATTAGGAATTCAAAGAGACAGAATTGAGGAACAAGGGCTTTACAGACATGGGGGAAAATGGACTGGTGAAGGGAGAAACTAAAAGGCCTACTTTTACATTATGACTAATGAGAAAATATGTTTAACATGAATGTCTATGTAGAGCCTATATTGGATTGTACACCATCTGGGGGGGGAGGGTGGGGAAGAGAAGAAATGGGAGGAGGAGAAAATTTAGAAGTGTAAATCTTATGGAAGTGAATGCTGAAAATTAAAAAAGAAAGGTCAACTTTAAAAAAACTATTTTAACAGTCCCAGCAAGAGGAAATAAATGGATTAGTGAACTAGTATGTTTGTTGTTTGTCCTTTGTTTTCAAAAAGGGCCAAAGACATCACTGGGTGACGTCTTGACTTGTGAGTGAATAGGATTTAAGTGAGGCAGAGTTGCAAAAAGTCATTAGATTCACTCTCTCTCCCAAAGTCATGAAGTCCAGTGGCAAAACAAAAGTAAGGACTTCCCCAGCTGCAGTGGATGACCTCAGTATCTTCAATATCAGACCAAGCTCTAAGTGCTTCAGGCAGGATCTCTATACGTTCAGAAAAGAAAATATATTCAAGTACTTGGCAATCTTGAAAGCGTTACATAAACTTCAGCTACTGATATTCAAGCTAAACGCTATTTACACGTAGTGCTATACAATAAGATTGATATTTCAAAAATACCTACAATACTTTCAGCTGTAGAAGAAAGTCCAATTAAGTCCAATATACTTTACTTACAAAGGTAGGGAAATGTATTCATATTCACTTAACCGTAACTCCACATCTTCTTACAGATTGAAATTAACTGACATTGTTCCTGTACCAAGGTTTAATGCATGAACCATAGTTAAAGAATCTACAGACCTAGTGATCCTAATTTTTCCATTGTAAACAGAATCAAATTTACCAGCTTGAAATGAGGCAGAAAGGTAGTATAGTTGATAGGAAGATATGAGTCAAATACTTCCTCTAACCAACTGTGGGACCTTGGGCAAGTCATTTAACCTCTGTTTGCTTCAGTTTACTCAGCTTTAAAATGGGGGAAAAAATAGCACCTACCATGTAAGGTTGTTGTGAGGATCAAATAAAACAGTATTTGTAAAGTGCCTAGCACAGTGCCTAGCAGATAATAGGAGCTATATGAATGTACATTCCCTTCTGCTTTCCTTAAAATATAGTAATGTGATAATACATTAATGTGTAATGTATATGAATACATTAGTGAAGTACATTAATACATTCACTGTTTTTCACTGTTTTTGTTTACTTTATTGTTAATTTCTTGCTTAAGAAATTCTGTTCTATTGTAAACGATATGGTCACTTTAAGTTCCATAACTGCAGCAGTATCTAAAGCCAAATCCTAAGGGCAACATGGTAAAAGACTGTTAGCTGAGTCAGGTCAGAGATCTTATGTAAATTTAATTTTAAAAGACAAGGGAGAAAGAAAAGGAAGAGTACTATTCTGTTTCTTGTCCATTTTAGTTATAAATCCTTTGATCCTACAATCTTTCCTAGACAGTAAAGTGGGAAAATGTTTCTTTCTTGCTGGGAAAACAAGATATTAGCAGAGAACCTTTTGCATCCTTCCTTGTAACAAAGACAAAGTAACAGGAATAAGGGACCGTACAGAGGGTCACAGGGGCACTGTGGTTTTGTTTCGGTTTTTGGTTTTTTTACTGTTAGCTTCCTTTTTTAAAAGAACTGAGAAAAGAGCCTGAGGTGGGGAAAAAGGCTTTTGGTAAAGAAAAGAGTTAGAGGGGCCCTAACTAAACAAAACACAAAGCCTAGAAAATTTAGAATAAATTACTGAGCAAGACTTCTGGCATGGAGTGGAAGCAAGATTGTCACTTTAAAATTATGTTTAAGAATAAAAGATAACAGGGCAAGGAATAGTTAGGACATAGGCAAAAAGATATATTTACATACCTTAGGCATTTATCTTTTTTTAAATAATTTAAAACAAAATTAAAATCTCCAAAAAAAATTACATACTTTATAGCATAGAGACTATATGACTGTACTAGACTTGTTCAGTGGAACACAGATTTGAAGCTAAGAATGAAAACCATTTCTTAAGGACTTACCTTATAATAAGTACTGTGTCAACCTCAAGACTACAGCTACAAAGGCAACACTGTCCCTTCCCTCAAGGAGCTTATATTCTAGTGAAGGGAGACAACCCACAGCAGGGACTGATGTACTGGTTTAGGAAGTCACAGGGGAGTCAGTTGGCATAGATTTCTAGTAATATGGATTTGATTACTATTCCCACAGCCAGAAATGGAGAACACAGGGAGGGGGGTAAAGAGGGTATGAGTGCACATTGGCAGGGCAGATGGCAAGAAGATACCAACCAAGATGGATGGCAGGATGAGATATTGTGACAGGACCAATAGCTAACAGGTTTTCCCTTTCTCTCTGCAGCAAGAACTAGGCCAGTTTGTTTTTTTGTTTTTTCCCTTAAAAGGTGACACAGCTATCCCTGGACTTAATTGTACCAGACTTGGAGGTAGGGGACGGGGTGGCAAGGAAAGGGTCATTCAAGCTATACTTCCCTTGATAATCTTCTGTGACAATAATGATGTGACTCCCTGGCACAAAAATGCCCAACACATGAAGCTGGGGCCCTTCACACTGAGCAGATGTCCCAAGATCACACCTGCCTTGCTAACCACATGAATTTCCATTTGGAGAGAATGAGAACTGTTTCTACACAAGCTGAAATGCTGATACACTCTTTCTGACTATCCTTTATAGGCTACAGCTAGGTAAATTTCTTTTGGTTAACTATTAAATTCTCTGTGGTTGCCATATTTTGCCCCATATGCAACCTGTGTTACCCTGGAACTGGCCTGAGCACCCACCCCACCCCGAACCAATGGGAAACACATAAATATGGTTTTGGACTAGCTGTACAGAACAGCAAGACTGAGAAACAAAAGTGCTCTTAGAGGTCACCTTGTCCAATTCTCTCATTTTAGAAACTGAGGCCCAAAGAGGTTAAGTAATTTGCTTAAAGTCACAGAGGTTAGTAAAAAGCAGAGTTGAGATTTGAACCCACATGCTCTGACTCCAAATTTAATGTTCTTTGCTCTTCATCACATTGGTGGCAGTGTACTCGAAGTGGAAGGTCAATAGGACCTCCTATCTAATAAGCTTTGTGCCTTTCCTTTTACAACCACAGACCTGGAGCAAGAAGTTACTATGTTCCAAACTTCATTTTACAAATAAGTAAAGAGAGGCTGAGAGATATTATTATCATAGTGGCCGAGCTGGCTTCAAATGTAGCAGAGTTTGTCATTTCTCTGCTATGTTGCATCCTACTCTAATTCCCCATCATATTCTGGTTTCATACATTCCTGTTAATCACCCTGTGGCACAGGGAGGGCAGTTATTATTTCCACTTTATAAATAAAAACCCTCCATCCTGCTTTTTAGTGGAATGAAGGTGACCCTAGGTTTTCAAAGGTTGGGCCAGTGGAATAGTCCAAGCTTTTGGCAGTCCTACCTACAAATGAATAATTCACTTAAAGGCCAAACTTTCATCACAGACTCTTCTGTTCATAAACCTTCAAACTGAAGGATGTCCAAATGTATAGGTCTAATATTCAAGATACTTTACAATCTGATCCTAACCTGCCTTCTCATTTTTATCTCCCCTAAATACTCAAACATGAGTCTCTAGACAGCCTGAACTAATCACCACTCTCTGAATATGCTTTACATGGTTCTATACCCATGTCTTTCCACAAAACATCTCCCTGGTTGTAATTCTCTCCTCATCTTTTTCTCTGCTTATATGAATGTTACTCATCTTTCAATGACTAGTAGGTCTCAATTTCTCCATAAAATCTTTCCTGAGTACCCCATTCCACTGTGACCTCTCCTCCAAACTGATTTAAATGGCACTTATTATCTATCACACTCAAATGACTCATTTCTCATGTACTATTATTAATCATCATTTTGTGATGTTGTCTTTGAAAACAAACTATAAGTAAGCTTCTTAAAGGGCTGCTAAAAATGATAACAAAAATTAGTGAGTTTTTATGTTTGTAACATGCTTTGCAAATCTCTCATTTTATCCTCACAACCACTCTTGGAAATTATCCTCATATTACAAAGGAGGAAACTGAGGCAGATGAAGGTTAACTGACTTGTCCAGGGTCATACAGTCAGTAAGTGTCTAAGGCAGGATTTATATTCACATCTTCCTGACTCCAGGTCTAGCGCTCTATCCCCAGTGCCACCTACCTGCCTCATTAGATTAGGATTCTTTGTATAACCCTCAGGCCTTAGTATGGCTGTTAAGTACTCAATAAACGTACTGTTTGATTAATTGAATAATAAGCTCTATGTGGCAAGTTGTTACTGCTAATACAAAGTTATATATCAACTGAAAATTATAGGTTAAATAATAAAGGGAGGTGCAGACTCCATACATAACAAGAGAGCGCTCTTACTTATAAAGTCCTATATGATGCTGACAACCAGGGTTTTTGTTTGAGATAGTTTTTCCCCATTTGGCAATGGCTCAAAGCATTAGCTTTTTAACATATTTTTCAAATATATAAAGCATTACTCTCATACCAAAAGTAATAGCAGGACATTAAAAATGAAGTTGTTTTTTAAATGCCTAGAAAAAAAGGGACAATTCTATATTCTATTTCAGATAGGCCTGAAATTCACTTGAATTAGGCTGAGTCTTCCAAAAGGAGAACAATGAAGTAAATCATATTAGCTAGTTCATGGAAGCTAACCACTTAATGTCTTCATTATAAATAACACTTTCACATTTACATGATGATTTATATCTTACAATTAGTACACAAATACTTCTCCTTGAGTCCCTGTGAATTCTAGTTTCTATTTTCCAAATAAGAAAACTGAGGCACATTAAAGTTGTGCCTTGTCCACAAAGAAATCAGCTGACATCTTTGATGTCCATAAATCCACAAGGTACGCTATGATTTCTACCAAAAAAAAAATGTAAAATACTGTGATCCTAGTTAGCTATCAGTCACTTTAAATCTTTGATATTCTTTACTTCCTGGTTTTAAGTATCAAAAATTCTCTATGGTAGGTAAGCATTCTAACATAATAAAAGTCATATTTTATGAGGGATTCTAAAATAACCTAAAAGGCATTATTAGCTGGAGTGACAAAACCACACAAAAAAAGCCACAGCTGGAAAGTACTTGAAAATTTATATAACACTATTGTTCTCTTTAATATCTGCTATAACATTTTACTAGCAGTTCCTAAGATATCAGTCAAAAAGCTCATGATGTGTAAATCAGGGACAAGATTTTCAGATTTACAACTCAATAAAAAGTCTACAATATCCCAAGCATTCCCTACTTAGAATTTAAAATGCTAAAACTCAACCACTCTATTTTGATTCATCGAACATTTACAAAACACCCAAGTACATAGCACGGCACTAGGCACTGAGGGAGATACAATGATAAATAAGATGTTTTTTGCTGTTACTATTCAGTTGTTTCAGTCGTGTCCAATTCTTTGTGACCCTAGGTGGTATTTTCTTGGAATGGTTTGCCATTTCCTTCTCTAGTTCATTTTACAAATGTGGAAATAGAGACAAAAAGGGTTAAGTGACTTGCCCCAGGGTCACATGGCTAATGTCTGATGTCAAATTTAAACTCAGGTCTTCCTAACTCCAGACCTCAGAACTCTATCAACTGTGCCACCTAGACACACTTAAATAAGATATTTATCAAAGGTCAATAGAGGAGATCAGAAATATATGCAACAACAAAAAAAAAAAAACCTATTATGCAAAGTGGAAGGAGACAAGCATAAGGGGGGACAAAGAATGTAATATGAAAATTCCTACAAAGGAAAGATCATTTATGACCATAAATATTAGAGAAAGCATTACAAGCAGTTAACTTACGAGCTCAGTCTTGAATCACTCAAACAATAAGTATTTTTTAAAATAAATGTATACTGATACCTTTCTGTCCTAGGATGCCCCTAAATTTCCTTGTATATCCATCTCCCTTCTCCCTTCTAGAGAGTCATCATTTCTATCAAAGAATTATTTATTTAAAGAAAAATAAGAAATTAATAAAATCTGCAAAACCAATAATAAATCAAAAACCATCTGACAGTATATGCAATGTTCCACAGTCAGGGACCCGGTGCCTCTGAAAAAGAGTATGGAAGAAGGAATTTTCTCATATTTCTTCTTTGGAGACAAGTGTGTTCTTTGTAATTTTCAACATTCACCTTCATTTATTTTGTGGTAGCTGTTAATTCTCCTTAGACTGTGGCCAGCATTTGTTCTCTTGGCTCTACTCTTCTACGTCTTTCCATACTCCTCTCTATTCATCATGTCCATCATGTTTTATAGCATAGTAGCACTCTGTGATACTCACAGAATACAATTTGTTTTGTTGTTCAGTCATTTTTCAGTCATGTCCAGCTCTTTGTGACCTCATTTTGGGGATTTTCTTGGCAAAGATACTAAAGTGATTTGCCATTTCTTCCTTCAGCTCATTTTACAGATGAGGGGAAAACTGAGGCAAACAGGGTTAAGTGACTTGCCCAGGGTCACACAGCTAGTAAGTGTCTGAGGCCAGATTTGAACTTGGAAGGTCAGTCTTCCTGACTTGAGGCTAGGCACCCTATCCACTGTGCCTCCCAGCTGCTCCATAATTTGTTTAGCCATTCCCTAATCTATGGAAATGTATTTTGCTTCCAGTTCTTTTCCACCACAAAAAAAGCATGCTATAAATATTTTGGTGTATTTGGAGCATTTGAATCTCTGAGTCAAAGAATATAGACATAACAGCGACTTTATTTGCATAATTACAAAATGATTTTCAAAATATACTAATTTACAACTCTACCAACAATGCATTAGTGTGTCTATCTTATAGCTCCAACATACTTGCTCATTGGGGGTAAATTCTCAGGGTTGTTCTGCTTTACATTTCTCTTATTATTGAGTAGATATATTCTTTCACATGGTAATTAATAGTTTGAAATTCTTCTTTTGAGAATTCTTTGACCACTTCTCTTTTGGAAACTAGTTTTTGGTCTTAAAGATTTCTGTTAGTTATCTATCTTGGATACCAAATCCCTTTTCAATAAATATGATATGCAGAATTTTTTTCCTTGTCAACTGTTTCTCATCCTAGATGTTTAATTTTGTTTGTACAAATTTTTTTTTGATTTCACATTATCAAAATTACATGTTTTATTTTTTGTATCTCTCTATCCATTGCTTGGTTAGAATTCACCCCCTATACATGATTGTAAAAGGATATGACTTTTAGTGTTCAGGACATATATACATTTTGAATTTATTGTGGAACAAGGGGTAAGTTGTTGCTCTAAACCTAACTTTTGCCAGATTGCTTTTCAATTTTCTTCAGGCGTTCTTATTGTATCAATCATGGAGCTAATTTTTAAGTAATTTATGTCTTTGAGTTTATCAAACACTGTCTAGTCCCCCCTGTCTAGTCTCTCTCAATGATCTACTTTTTTATTTTTAACCAATACCAAATTGGTTGGCAGCTTTATAATATAGTTTGAGGATCTAGGAGTGTTAGTCCCCCTTCATGAGTACCTTTTTAATACTTCCTTTGAAATTCTAGATCTTTTGTTCCTCTAAATCAAGAATGGGCTACTTATTTTGTAAGACTGACAAGTTTTTTTTAGTTTTTAGTTCATGGGCTGTACAAAAAAATTGGTGACCCAGATTTGGCCAATGGTTTGCTGACCTCTGCTCTAAATGAATTGTTAAAGTACTCCTTTGGTACCTTGGTATAGCACTAAAATTCTAAAGTAACTTTGAGAGTATTGTCATTTTTTATGTTGGCATAGCCCAGCCATGATCATCAAACATTCCACTAGTTAGTGAAATTATTCTTTAATTCTCTAAGGGGGATGGGAAGCTTCAGGAATAAAGAATGGCATGAGCAAAGACAGTGAGGTGGGAAATCAAGAGTTGTATCTGTGAAACAGCCAATAGTCCACAGTGACTTAAGCTTAGAATTTGTGAAGGAAAATAGTGCTGAATACATAAGGCTGGAAAGTTAGGTTGGTTGTCGTTCATCTTTCATTTTCAGAGAGGACCAATGTCATCATGGGGGGATGTACTGATTCTTGCATTAAATGAATTTAAGTGAGGCAGAGTTGCACAAAGATGTCAGCCTCACTCCCCGTTCCAAAATGATCAAAGTCCAGTAGTAAGACAAAAGACAAAGCTACCAGCAATGGCCTGGGATGCAGTTGACAACCTTGGCACCTTTGATGTCTAACCAAGCTCTAAATGCTTCATAGAGCCTGGTTCACTGAAACAAACTGTCTTCATCTGCCCATTTTGCCAGAGAAAGTCCTTACATACTTGGCGTACGCATCCCTCCACCTCACCAACAGGTTTGAGGCCTATCCATGACCCTCAACCCGGTTTAGCCCATCTGCCAAGACAGTTTTTCCAGAATGTGGCCACTGCACATGCTAAAGCTTCTTGGAGCCACAGGTGGGAGTTGAGTGACAGGCAGAAACCAAAGGTGAATGAGCAGCTCTGAAAAGGGCTGGGCCGCCCTCACACCAGAGGGGCGGTGCTCCTTGAACACCCCATGCACAATGCAGGTTAGTATCAGGATGAAGAAGGCCCGACTACCAGGTTAAGAAATTTGAGCTTTATACGCTTCAAGTGTTACTCTATGTAAATATCTTAGTAAGTTTAAAAAAGAAATGGATAGTATCTTAGAAGTGGTTCCCAACCTCTCTACCCAAACAGACAACCATCCACCCAAATATCTTTTCTTAATTCCTATTATTCTACATAACAAACTCATGTTTATGGCATCTTCTGTTTTGCAGAACATGTGCAGAACCCCCTCATGTGGTCACTGTGCAAACAACCAGGTCCCAGTCCATAGACTCAGAAATCCAATGTTCCTACTTATTACTTCTACTCATTCAAACCTTAATAATGAGTTAGCACTTCCCATAATCTCATTGGTGAGCCTGAGCAGCAGCTTACTAACCATGATGGTAGAGCAATGAAGGAGATGAAATAGCTCCCTATAGAGTTTCAACATTTATTTGACAGCAATTTGCCAGTGTATCCCAAACATCCAGTCATAGCCTTGGGAATATTCATTTCAGAGAAAATAAACACATTATTAGTTCCAAATAGAGACCAATTAATAATACCAGGTTTTTATGCTGTGATATGGATGTAATTTTAATAGTGAAAACACCTAAAAAAAGTAAACAAAGGAAAGAAAAAAACAGAGGAATGAGGAAGAGAAGCAGGGAAAGAGTTAAGAATTATTTTCTGGAATTAGAAGCCCAATTTCCCTACAGTATAGACATTAAGAAGTATTTTTATAAGGAAACAAAATAAAATAAACACAGTCATTTCAGTAATACAATAGCTCTGAACTCAATTACATTCATTATGAAAGTCAATTGTTCAATTAAAAAAGCCATTGGTATGAACTTGTGAATAGTCCCTTATTTCAATGGGCAGGATAAAACAAGCAGTCCCAAGATGTGGATTATATAAAAAATGGTCCCATATTAAAATTCTGATTGGTAAAGACTATAACACAAAGTTTATTTTTGTAGTAAGAAAGAACACTTTTCTTGGAGTAAAAAACCAGGACTCAAGATCTGAATTGAATACTTACTGGCCGAGTGACTCAAGGAAAACCAATTATACTCCCAGAGCCTCAGTTTCTTCATTTATAAAATGGAGATAATGATACTTGTATTACCCAGCCCACACAGCTAAATGAGATAATGCATATGAAAGTACTCTGCATATTTTAAAGTGTTATATAAAGGAAAAGAACTGTTATTATTACTAAAAACATGAGCAGTACATATAGAGTCATTTTTACTTCAACATATATACTCAGGTAATAGAAGCTAAAACTAACAGTTCTAAAAAGATATATAAAAAATTATTTGTAGACCAAATATGTTTACCTGTTCAAAGAAAAGTAGTATTGTTGACATCTCAATTGGAAAGCATTACTAAATGATTTATAAACTAATTATTTTAGTCTAGAGCAAGCTGGATTCAAAGAAAAACATCTGCATCAAAATATTAGGAAGTTACTTTTAAAAATGAAATATTGGCTTGATCATAACAAGTATCCATCAAGTTTGACATCATATTTTTGGAGCATTCCTAATAAAAATAAAAGGTCAGAACAAAAAAGCGTGTGGGTAGTAAGGGCAGAGCTAAAATAATCTAATTTTCAATAATCAAATCTCCCTCAGTCCCCACTTCCCTTATCAGGAAGTTTTCACTGTTGTCCTTCTACCATCTTCTTCGACCAATACAAATTGAACTCATGCTTCAGAATATAACTCATGGTCTACTTCATCCAAGAACTTTTTTTCTAACCAATTCACTTTCCCACCCCAGACTGCTGTCATACTTATCATCTCTTACTTCTAAATTGTTTGTTTTTATTGTTGTTCTTGTTCACTTGTTTTTTGATCACAGCTGACTCTTCATGACTCCATTTGGGGTTTTCTCTGCAAAGATACTGGAGTCATTTGCCCTTTTCTTCTCCAGCACATTTTAAAAATGAGGAATCTAAGGCAAACAGGGTGAAGTGACTTGCCCAGGGTCATACAGCTAGGAAGTGTCTGAGGCCAGATTTGAATTCAGGAAGAGGAGTTGTCTTGATTCTAAGCCCAGTGTTCTATCTACTTCACCACCTAGCTGTGCCCCCCCTCCCCCGGTAGTGAAAGCTACCTGGCAGCACTAACGTCAAAAAAGAACATTTCTGATTCTGTAAGAAGTCAGGTTCACTTTTACTATCAGATCCAAAATGAGGCAGTGACTAACACACATCGATCTCCCAGGAATGTCCCATGTCAAAGCGAAACTTATTTCCTGCCACTTAAACAAGTTGTTGTCTGGCTAATTCAAGCACCCTGTTTAAATATAGAAATACAAGTACCCAAACCGGTATATCTCTTGAATCAATGTTTCTTAGAACAAACTGCCCTCCTCTAATCCATTTCAATTCAACCAACATTTATTATATGTCTACTATGGGAAGACATTTACATTCACTGTGTGAAGTACAGGAGATAAGAAAGACAAGAATAAAACATTCCCTGACCTCAAGAAGCTTCCATGCCACTCTAATGATATGACACATAGACAGGTAAGTAAATCAAAATTATTGCAGAAGGAAGAAGATACTAATAAAGATGGTCAGGAAAGTATCCCATAAGAAGGAAGAATCTGAACTGAGCTTTGAAGGAGTCTAACAGGAGGAAATAAGATAAAGTGGATTCCAGGCATGGGAGAAAGTCTATGCAACAGCCCGTTGAGAAGGGAGATGACATACTGAGTTACGGGAACAACAGGTTCAGTTTGACCGAAACATAAAGTACATAAAGGAGAACAACACGAAGTCACTCTGGATAGGCAGATGGGATTCAGATTGTGGAGGCTTTCAATGACAGGCTGAGGAGTTTGTACTTCATCCTGCCAGCAACTGGGAGTAACAAGGTCAGATCTGTAATTTAGGAACATTAATGTGATAGCTGGGATAGGGAATAGACTGGGGAGGGGAAAGACTGGAAGTAAAGAGACTAAAAAGTAGTCTTTTGTAAAAACAGTCAAAGTGAGAGATCATTAGAGGCAAACAGTGGCTATGCGAGTGGTGAGAAGGGAACAAGATGGGAGAGGTGTTGTGAAGGTAAACTTAGCAATAGACTTGATACAGTAAGCGAGAGAGAGGAGTGAATCAAGGAGGATTTCCGGTTTGCAAACCAAGGTGACTGAAAGGATGGTGGTGCCCTCCAATGAAATATTGAAGGTTGGAAGAAAGATGTATACGGAGAAAAATATGAGGTCCTGTTTTGGACATGTTGCCTTTGAAATGCAAATGCACTGCCAAAGTAGAGATGAATGTCTATCATTAAGAAATATGATTCTGGATACAGTTCAAGGGGAAAACAAAAGCTACATATACTGATCTGGAGTCATCTACCGAGAAATGGTCAATGAACTCATGGAAACTGATGTGGTATAAAGAAAGGAAATATAGAAAAAAAGAGAGTCTAAGACACAGACTTGGGGTGGGATGTATGTTTAATGGATGAAAGATAGAAGATGATACAACTAGGGACTGATCAGACAGACTAGAGAGTAAGCAGGACACAACAGTATCACAGAAGCCAAGGAATAAGAGAATGTCTAGGAAATTGTAATGGTTGCCTGGTGTCCAAAGCTGGAGAGAATGCAAGTAACACCGGATTGAGAAAAAGCCATTGGGCTTAGCAGTTAAGGTAAAGAAGTTTCAATAAAGGGATAGGATCAGAAACCAAATTGGAAAAGGTTGAGAAGTGAGTTGGAGAAGAGAAAATGAAGGCAATCAGCATACATATGCCTAACAGTTTTAATGTGAAAGAAGAAGAATAAGGATAATGGCTTAAGAGGATCACGTGGTCAAGTAAAGGGGTATTTTTTAGGAAAGGGAGAGACCCAGGAATATCATAAGTGGCAAGGAAAAATCAGGCATATCAGAATACGGAAGACTGACAATAACTCAGAGGAGATGGATCAAGAACACAACTACAGAAGTTGACCTTAGCAAGGAAAAGAACTATGTCTTCCTCCAAGAATGGAACAAAAGAGGAGGAAACAGGGTAGCACAGAGAGGTTGTGAATTGTGAAGCAGGACATAATGCATGGCCTCGATTTTCTTAGTAAAGTAGGAGGCAATGAGGCAGGGAGGAGAGTAATCTAGAGATGAGAATATAAAGTTTAAAAGAGACATAGTGGCTCATTTAATAGAAGACTCAAGACTAAAATGATTATAATGTAGCTATAAGGACTAAATTGAAATTAAAAAATACACATTTGTAACAAGAGACCTTAATCTGTTGCTCAATACTATCCATACTCAATAACTACTTGTTGGCTATCTGCTTCATGATTTTTTTCATAACATCTTTTTTCCTTCCTCACATTGTTAGTTCTTCAGAGGAAGGAACCATGTCTATTACTCAACCTGTCCTACGCATCAATCTCACATTATTTCCCATGATGCATCTATGTCTCAACCTGACTGGAACTTCTTGTTCTCCATATATGACACTCTATCTCCCACAGAAACTATCCCCACCCCTGGAATGTGCTCTCTCCACTCTCCTTGGTTTTGCAAAATCCTAGACTGCTTCAAAACACAGCTGAGGTGTCTTTTCCTGATCTGCTCAGGTGTTGATGATCTCTCAGCACCTAATTTATTTTCTATTTATTCTGCATTTATTTTGTACGTAGGTTGTGGTCTCCTAGTGGAATGTAAGCTCCTTGGGGGTACTCTATTTCATTTTGTTCTCACTGTCTTCTCAGCGCCCAGAACAGGGTTTGGTACACGGTAGATTCCTGTTGAACTGAATAAAATTCTCTATATGGTTCCATAGTCAACTATTCTGCACAAAGTAGATGCTTAAGAATTGCCAGTTAGCTACCCCTATCTGTTCACAAAAGAGGTGAGTCAGCATCTAACGAATTGGAATAGGATGGTTTTCTTTTTGTTTGTTTTTAAGCAAAAGTATACTTAGTCTAAGTAAATGACATACAATTGGCCACTCTGAAAGAGTTAAAATTTCTCTCAAAGTACTTTGCCTCTAGGAAGAAACTCCTTCAATGGACAGATAAGATGCTTTTATACTCCTTCATTTGCTATAGTTTCTAATACACTGCTAGAAATTGTTAGGTTTCAGTCAAGGTTTAACCTAGACTAGACATGGCATTCACCACAAACTTCAAACTCTTCTTCTCTTTGGTTGGGTCAAAATAGTATATTTGAATCACATTTCTATTTTCAAATGGGTTTCTTTTAATGGTACTGCTAGAAAAGCCCCACCAACAGCATCAGTACAATTTATTTACATTATTAACTTGACTCAGTGGAATGAATGAGTGCATGTTTGTAAACACAACTTTGGTGCATCCCAAGTGCAGAGTATGTGTAACCCTTGCAATTGAGAAAAGCGGTGAGAAGTGCCAGACTCCACCTAATTATCCGAAGTCTTATTCTATCATTGAACAACAAGCACATACAACAAAGTAGAACTGGAGAAAGAGACAGCATGCTACTTAAATACCAACCATGTTAACTCAGAGGTAATACAGCACAATACATGTATTTCATGTTGTCTGCTAATTGTTTGAGACAACCTACTCTGGTGGAGACAGAAACAGTAGCCTGGCCCCAGTCTTCATTAAATGCCAGTTCTTAATAACAGACTCCAAAAAGGTCTTAATTGCATTTACCAGGAGCTCCTGAACTTTAAAAGTTATTAATCAGATTTCTATGTAAATGGAATGACGATTAAAGGTTAAGTACAGGTTTCTGAAATTCCAGAAGTTGAGAATATATTGCCCTTCACAGAGGAAAAGGAAAAAAAAACTATCAGCCTTGACAGGAACTAAACATCTTAATTAAACATGCAGAAGTACCATACTTATTTCTATGTGAAGTTCTATTTTCAAATGTCAAATTTAATCACATACTTGACTAAAAATGTGCAATATTCGCTCCACCAGGGCACAAGCGCCTTGGTATTCTTTTTGGAGAAGGTATCTACAGGTCTTTAAAAAAGTTTGTTCCTTTCCCCTCAAGACTTGGTTCCTACCTCTGCTCTAGGAAAGCCTTACAACCACAGTAAAACATGTTTCACGAGGAGAGCCTTAATTGCTTTGTCTTCAGGAGTAATCTTAAAGACAGAGGATTTCAATCACAAGGAGAAACACAAGTTACTTCCCTCCATAAATGTGGTGCACCTGTGTCCCTGGAATGACATATTGACAAATGAACATGACACAGCTTCAAACTCCAAGAAGAATTTATGACTCTCTGAAAGAACATGCTTGAGCAACTACAGTGTCATCCCAGTAGAGAGCGAAATGGTGTCCCTGGGATGCACTACAAAAAACAGCCTGTGAGAGGCAGTGTGCTCAAGACAGATGTTGTCCTTCATTTGCCAAGACGACCAAAGTGACATCACTATGCCAGAGTCAAGGTGTAGTGTGTATGACCATACACACTAAAGAGGGATAAATGAAAGATCTCAAACCCATGAACAGAGTTCTCAACCCAGATATAAACCTCAATTTCCAGACTGTCCAGCTGAGTAATGGAGAGATATATCAATTACTGTGATGAAGGATAAATAAAAGAAATAACTGAAGGGAAAAAAAGGAAATAACTTTAAATGAAGAGTGACATCTAGTAGATCAAGTTAAATTATGAAATTTTAATGAAATGTAGGGTGTTTTTTATCTACATATTAAATTGCAATCCTCCACTTTCCCCTTTCTGTAAATTATATATATTATCAAATTTTATTCTTACAACAATATTGAGGTTGGTCATGCAAGAACTAATATTATTGTCTTTTCCTCTCTGATTCTTCTGATTCCCTTTTCTATTACTGGATATAGAAGTTTGAGAAATGTTCGCTAAGCTCAATGAAAACTTCAATGAGTTCTTTGGAAGAAAAGTATAAATTCTTACTATGTTGCTGCTATTAACAAATCAATGATAGAGTCTTAATGGACAACAGGTCAGAGCTCCTCACCTTGGAGAACTCCTTAACTAAAAAGACAAAGTCAATGGAGCCAGTTAATAGCATGAAGATGATGAGGATGATGAGAACGCTAATGACCATTAACTTTACAGTGTAAAACTTTACATATATTATATATCACTTGAGCTGCTTTAGTAAAAAAAATAAAATAAAAAATAAACAAGGAAGGAATTCATTGCTCAACAATTCACTGTGGCAAACAAGCTGAATGCAGCTTGTTTCTCACTTGCAGGGTTTAAATTTCTTTTTCAAAGATTAGTTGAAAATGGCACAATACAACACCCAGGGCATATGGATCCTATGAGTTTAGATACAGTCACAAGGGGCTCTGTGTGTGTGTGTGTGTGTGTGTGTGTGTGTGTGTGTGTGTTCTTGTCCTAACAGTTTGAGAGTTTTATGCCCAATTCAAATTAATAGGTTTGAATCCTATTTACTAACTGATATGAAATGACAAGAATGGATGAGTTTCGAGTTAGATACAGATTTGTACTTCTTACACACTTCTCGCCTGATATCACCTTGTGACTCACAGCATGAAATTATCAAACAGCTGGCTAGATGTTAGGAGAACCATTTACAAAATAAAATTTTTCAAGGCAAAGGCTTTTATAAGGAATCTCAAAAAAGAAACCTACAATTTTGCCCTCCACAGCACTATATTCTTGTCTAACTTTAAACATTTCAAACGAACTGAAAGAAGATACAAGAATGGCAAAGAAAGAAATGAGCTGCCAAACTATGGCCTCATTCCATCTGTGTAACATACTTATAACCAACATGTACCCTCTACTCTAGCCAGATCTTACTGTCTTACAACTGTGACAAAGTGATTCCTATCAGTGTGCTTTGATGAATACAGTGTCCTTCACAATCCCTTTTTCATCTACTCATTCTCTAATCAATCAACAAGAATTTAATAAGCAACCACTGTGTGGCAGGTGCTAACGATAAAATATAAAAATGAAACAGTTTTTGCCTTCAAAGAGCTTATATTCTATCAGATCTCTCTCTCTCTCTCTCTCTCTCTCTCTCTCTCTCTCTCTCTCACACACACACACACACACACACACACACACACAATAGGGATGGGGCTAGACCTTGATTTCATTGGTACAGAGAACGTCCACATGAGGAAATTCACTCTATCAATGAAGGTCAGCACCTTCTCCATAACTTAAAAGTTTCAGGGAGTTGCCTGGAGCCATGAGAGCTTCAGTGACTTACCCAGGGTCCTACAATTTTTATATGTCAAAGGCAGGATTTAAACTCAACTCTTCCTTAGTCCAAGGCCAATTCACTATCTAGTCTAACATACTGCCTATATGTGTGTGTGTGTGTATGTATATATGTGTGTGTGTGTGTGTGTATATATGTATATATATATGTATAAAATACACACACATATTTGTATATGCATGTGTGTGTGTGTGTGTGTATACATACACACACACACACACACACACACACACACACACACAAATGAATTTGGGGAAGGAAAGCACCCACAGAAGGAAGGTGTCAGCAAATGTTTAGTGGTGCTTAAGCACTAACTTAATCTTCTTCTGAGCCACTGAAATATGGTTTTAGCCAAGTAGCCTAGCAGTGTTAAGGATATATCATACATGTTTACTAACTAATGCACTACTGATGTACACAATGTAAATTTCATATAAAAAGATGACGAGAAAGCTCCCATATTAAAGTTTTTCTCTCTTCAGCTTATATGACCATCTAGATTATTCATTTTAATAGTATTTATTCCCTAAGAATCATGCAATATTCTAAAGAACATGCAACAGTCATTAACAAACGGGATGAAAAGTTCATTGCAAAGCTACCACTGGGTAGGCAATATGGAAAATTTTACTCTGAATGCATTAACAAAAGGCAACATCCACCAAACAAAAGGTTGCCTACCTTAATGTTACGCTTCTAAGATTAATTTTCCTTTGAAAATCTCATTTAAGGAAATGAAACAGAAAAGGGATTAATAAAATGGGCTTGCTAGACACATCACAAAACAAGCAGCCCAAGGTACTCTTAGTCAATCATTCATCTCAAAGAAATGACCCATGCCTCAATCATTGCCTCTTAATAAAATGAGATCATAAAACAATTCCTGAAACCTACCGGGCAAATTTTTATTCTGAAAAAGACTACAGTTTTCTGTAATAAAACTTGATTTCTTTACCTAACCACAGCTACCGATAAATGAAGGTTTCTCTAAAAAATACAAAACAAAGTATCTGAGACCAATACAAAGTAATAAATATGTTGCTAGCTAGTGAGCATCAATGTTCCCTGCTATCAAAAATTTACCCATAAGCTTCTGAATAGAATTTTTCACCATATTCTGCTGCCTGGACAGCCAGTCAGATGTAAATTACTGAGTCCAAATGTGGAAATAGTAAAGCATTCCTGTCTACAAATAAATTCTCTGGCATTACCATACTGTATTATCCATTATTTATAGAGCATTTTATATTCTCAGAAAATGTTGCACAATAATTTTTCTTAGTGATTTATGTTTGGCCTCTTTATAAATTTAGTTCATATTTATGGCTTCTTCAGTTCTAACAAAGAAAGAAACATACTGTAAGCATGCCATGAAGTCACACACATTATTTATCCAGGTGTACCATAGAGTAGTCTACGTGACTGGGCAGATACACATAGTTCAAATACTCAATGGAAATGTGATTGGTGAACTACTACTGATGCCATAAGGTACCTTGCACAAAGAAAAAGCCATTTTAAAATAAAATATGGAACTAAATAAATGAAGACCATCCTGTGACACTTAAAAGCAGGATGTATGTTTCAAGCATCCACAGAATGCACTCTTGCTGAAATTAAACACAAATTCTCATATGTATGAAATTTGTTATTACAATTTTAAGCACATTTGTTAGGCCATGAAGTTCTATAAGGCAATCTATGATGCCAACGATTCAAAAACTCATGGTCAGAAAGAATTATTTTGCTCCAGAACTTAGGACACCAAAGAATCAGAGAACTCAGGAAATATGACTTAAAATTTTATAATCTTTTATAAATCTTTTGTGTTTAGAAGAATTATCTGGGCAAGGGTCATTATGGATAGGCAATAACTAGCCAAATAACTTGGGGGAGGGGTTAACTCTTTAGGTTTGGAAACTTTTAATATTTTTATGTAAATATTTATATATGTGTGTGGGTACATATATAAAATATACATATACATACACATACACATATAATATTCCTTTCTGAAGTATAGCATATTGAACATGATGGCATGAAATAAAGAGCAATGACTTTGGACCCATAAAACTAGGATTTGGCCAAAGGAACTACTACTTAGTAAAAATGACAGGGGTTGAATTAATGGTCATTGAGGTTCCTTCTGGCTCTAAATATTATGATTCCATGAACTCTGCTCTGAAGATTCTGGCTCATCATTATCATCATTAATGAAGATAGTTTCAGATGTTAACTATAAATGATGACACAGAGACTTGAATGACTTAGATAATTTTACTCCTAGACACATACCGCAAACCCAATCCCTTCCTAATCTCCTACAGCTGAATTGTGGCAGTACCTGTTCTTTGAGCATGGCACATCAGTGCCCTCTGGTACTAAGGTAAAGAAAGCTGTTTAACCTCCTCTCTTACAACATGTGAGATAATATATTACATATGTGATAGCCCCATGCTTTCAGAGATGTAAAGCTATCTATTTAACCCTCATTCTTTATGCAACTGCCTTCTGCCTTTTCATCAGACTTTAATTTCTGCCCATAAGAGTGACTATTATTCCCATTGCCATATTTAATGTCTCCTCTATGAAGTAGAGGTGCAACTATTATTGTCTTCATATGTAGATAAATAAATAGATGCTTAGAAAGAAAGGTTAATTTGCCCAAGTTTCGAAAGCTAGTAAATAGTGGAATTATGACCAGAATTGTCTTTTGATTCAGAGTAGTTAGATGGCATAATGGAATAGGTGCTAGACCTAGAAGTAAGGAAGATCTTAGTTGAAATCCTGCCTCCGATACATCCTAGCAGTTTGG
This sequence comes from Phascolarctos cinereus, assembly GCF_003287225.1. Classification (NCBI taxonomy): domain Eukaryota; kingdom Metazoa; phylum Chordata; class Mammalia; order Diprotodontia; family Phascolarctidae; genus Phascolarctos; species Phascolarctos cinereus. The sequence goes on from NW_027555514.1 coordinate 110,566,531, forward strand.
GCTTCAGTAGGTCACTGAACCTCTCTCAGGATCAGTTTCCTCATCTGTAAAATGAGGATAATATTAGCACCTTCCTCACAGCATTGTTGTGAGGATCAAATGAGGTAACACAGGTAAAGCATTACATAAATGTTACTACTGTTATTATTACTTTCTGCTGTGCAGAGATAAGGAAAAGAGAAATGGAAAGGAAAATAATAATGATGATGGATTCTATTGGTCTATATAAGATATGATAAAAAACTCACTGGGCAAGAACCATCATAAATAACACAACTATTTTACATTTTAGGCAATGTGACACAGTGGATAGAGGGCAGGTTTAGAGGAAGGAAGAATTGGGTTGAAGTCCTGCCTTCAACATACATTGGCTGTGGGATCCAAAAGCTTTTATTGTGTTTCCAAATCTAATGTGACATATGGACCTTCATGGAGTGGGAGGATATAATAATACTCCTTGGCCCAAGCCATGCCCGATGTCCCAAACCAACCATGATCACTGCCAAAGAATTCTCTGAACCTCCAAAGATCATGCCCTGAGGGAATTTAACTTCTTCACTTTTGGACCTCTGACCTGGGACATTTAACTCAGACACAAGTTCATATGGAGAGATGGCTATACCCTGTTGATGTCAGTAATGTTTCAGAATCCTTCCCAGTTATCCACACTGCTGCTACTCACATATCCTCCTCATGCCTCTATTCCAAATCCTAATTGACCTCTTCCCCTGGGAACTGTAATAAAACTAATACTGCCACTGCTATTTGATGAAGCAACTTTCATTGTTCCCATTTACCGGCTGCTGAGACTAAGAAAATCAAAATATACATTCCTGGCTATCATTCTCCTTGATGTGTTCTTCCCCTTTTAGAGTGCAAACTCCTTGAGGGCAGGGACTTTCTCATTTTTGTATTTTTATCCCCAGGGAAAAACTAGCACAATGTAATGCCATCATCACTACACTAAGCCATTGGCATTATTATATATGCTCAATAAATGCTTTTTGATTCCTTTGTCCTTGGGTACATCATCTCCCCAAGACTATAATTATATAGAGGGCACAAGGCTTTAGATTATACACCCTCTAAAATGTTTAATATAAAATAAATGCAAACGTAACTTTCAGTTATGTTGGTCACAATTATTTAACAGATTATATTAAGAAATGGAGACTTACTTCTTGAGCTACCTGGCATTAACAAAACAAAATATCAAAGTATCTTTACAAAATAAGTACCAAAGAAAATGAGAACTTCAAGACTGATTTCATATGGACACAAGGAAAAGAAGTAAATATCTATGTATCCTTAATCTCATCCTTTCCTGCTTTCTTCAGCAGATTACCTCTACTATCATCCTCTCTCTCTCTCTCTCTCTCTCTCTCTCTCTCTCTCTCTCTCTCTCTCTCTCTCTCTCTCTCTCTCTCTCTCTCTCTCTCTCTCTCTGTCTAATCTTTAAGGGCTCCCTATGTACTGGTTGCTTCTCTGCTTACTTCAAAGATGCCTAAGATAGTAGGGCAGACTCTACCATCCCCTCAAGTCATCATCCTTTCTCTCTTCTCTTTATAGGATTATATGTTTACAGCTAGAAGGGTCCTCAGAGGTCATATAGTTCAATCCTGAGTTGAGGAACCTTTTTTTCAGCCAAATTCCTTGAAAATCCATCTGTGCTTGCTGCCTCTACTCAATCTCTTTTCATCCCTTTGCAAAACTGTCTTTTGACCTCACCACTCAACTGAAACTGCTCTCTCAAAAAGCATAATGATCACTTAATTTCCAGATCTGATAAAGGAATCTCACAGTGGATAGAGTGCTGGGCCTGGAGTCAGGAAGACCCATCTTCTTGAGTTCAAATCTGCCCTCAGACATTTACTAGTTGTGTGACCCTGGGCAAGTCACTTGATCCTGTTTGCCTCAGTTCTTCATTTATAAAATGAGCTGGAGAAGGAAATGGCAAACTACTCCAGTATCTTTGCTGAGAAAATTCCAAATGGGGTCACAAAGAGTCAGACAAAACTGAAACAACTAAATAATAACAACAAACCTAGCCCAAAGCTACATTTTCAATCCATGACTCCAATATATCATTCTATTCTCTATAACCTGTGTACACATATTCTATCATCACTTATTATAGAACATAAAATATATATTGATCTATCCAAACTGGTCTTCTTATTGTTCATCACATAAAAGCCCATTTATTGTCTCTGTACCTTTGTACTGAATGTCCCCCATGGTTGAAATAAAGCCTCTCATGATCTCTATCCCTTAGAACATTTTCCTGCCTTCAAAACTCAACTCATGTGTCACTTTCTGCATTGAGCCTTTCCTGATCCCTACAGGTGTAGTGCCTCCCAATACCTTTTTATTTTGCATGTACTCATATGTTCACACCATATCCTCCCCCAATAGATTGTTAAGCTCCTTGAGGCCAGAGAGAGTTTTATCTTTGTCTCTCTATTCCTAGTAACTGGAGCATTCTGCTTAATAAATACTTATTGGTAGATTGGTTGAGTGAAAGGTAACTCTTAAGTGCTTGAGTATCAAAGGGAAAAAGTGATAACTAACCAATTCATAGAAAGGATATTATATTTTAAATGAACAAAGTTTAAAGAATTAAGAATTATGGGACGCCCTAGGATGATGGATTAAAATCCATCGGTGTGCAAGATGCCAAGAGTGTCTTGAGACATCATTAGGATAATGAAATAATTAATGCACAGAGGATAATAATTCCTCTGGGGGAAGTAAGGAAATGATAATGAACAAAAAACACCTAATGCAGTCTTCACAAATTACTACCCAAGTATCCAAAGACAAAGACAGAGCTAAATTGAATATGGTGAGGAGTACGAAAGTCAAAAGAAACAGTATATCTTTGTTATAGTCAAAGGTTACCAGCCAAAGGTACACGTAGTGAATGGATTAATGCTACACAAATGAGTTAGGCATAACAAGGGCTTTCATGATTATCAAGGGAAAAAAGCCTAGGGTGGAGGAAAAAACGCCGCTTATAAATGTGGTAGGGCATGGAATTAATGAAGACGCTAAACTAGCTTCCAAACTGAACTAATTCTTTTCAATTCGTCTCTGACAAGAGAAATGAAGACATTTGTATAATTAGGAAAGAATGAAGACTTTGCAAAAGTAATGACTGACAAAAAGCAGATGGAGAACACTTGATAAAGCTAAACATACACCCATCAGGTTGGATGATGGGAAGCTGAGGTTCCTAAGGGAATTGGTTCACATGCCTGCTGAGTCATTTACAGTCACAGTGGAAATATTACTGAAAGGTGGGGAAACAAAAGATTTGAAGATGGGGGCAGGGGAGAATTGAATAGGAAAATACACTATCAATCTTAAAGCAGTTAAAAAGAGCAATTAGGGAAATTTCCTTCTGACAAGATTATGGCAACACAAGTGAGATCTCATTACAGGGAACTTTAAAAGGTGCCCCTTCCCTATGTGTCTATTTTATCTCCTCAAATCCTGAATATTGTAAAATCCGTGAGGTACAGTATTCTATATTCTCCAATACAACCTACATATAGTACAGCAAAGGTACTCAATAAATGTTAATTATAGAAGAATCTTGAAAAGAATATACAGAGTCAAAATGGCTTTCCATTTCATTTTTATTTTCATATCACTGATGCACTGTATGTTTTACACTATAATCACATTCCAATACCCCACAACAACCAGAGAACTCGTTCATAAAACAAGAACAAAATTTAAAAATAAACCAGACAGAGCAAGTGCCACTGACAGTATATGTATGCAACATTATAGATCAGGCAGTCTATACAATCTTTAGTGAAAGAAGGTTTTGTCTTCAGTCACTGCATTTAATTTGAATTTTATTGACTTTTAATGTTGCCTTCATTTATAATAACTTAGTCATACATTGTTTTTGTAGTTCTGCTTTCTTTATTCTGCATTATTTCATATATCTTCCTATACTTCTCTGAATTCCTCATATTTGACATTCCTTATACCATAAAAATATTTCATTAAATTCAAGTACAGCAATTTATTCAAGTCTTTTCCTCAACCAATGGACATCCACTTCGATTCCACATTTTTGCTACTATAAAAACTACACCTAATAATATTTGGGTGTATATATAAACTGAGGAGTGAGCTCACTGAGCTAAATGATAGGAAAAATTCAATCAAACAACAAGCCCTTATGAAATGCAAGGCACGGAGCATACAACTACAAAATATAAAACAACTCCTATTAGCAAGGAGTTTATTTCTAATGGGAGAGACATGTATAGATAAAAACATATGACACGAATATAAAAATTTAGTAAACGTAATTTGTAAAAATGAATTAAATATACGGTAGCTTAGAAAGCAGAGCATTCACAGTTTGAAGGATCAGGAAAGATTTTAAGGTTAGATTGATTCTGTATCATTTTTACTGATCCTATTTACAGTTAATTGATTTTTTCCTGTAACTGCTTAAATCATGGTTCTTTGTAAACTTAAGTGCAGAAATTCATTTGGCCTGTAATAAGTTAAAATTTAGAAATCCAGTTCTCCTGTTAATCACTGTTCTACTCTTGTCTCACAGTAATCTGCTGTCCTTGGGGGATACAGGTGGACATCAAGAAATTTGGTCTAGTATCTTTATGCTACCAAGCCATCCTTCAAGGATATCTGGTTTGCTATCCAAAGAAGTCAGGCCCACTATCTCTAACTTTGTAGTGGACTCAAACAATGAACCTCTTAGTCACAGGAGGGAAGGAGGGGGTTTTGTTGCTTGCCTCTCATTACCAACTTCCAAAAAGTCATACTGTTCTCCACACCTCAGCCATGTAAGCAATCATATTGTCCTCAACCCCATGATGTCACCAACCCTATAACCAACTATATTATTCCCTCACCTACCCTGTTCTGTTCTTTGTTCTAATCTTATAAAAAGGAGCTGAGACATTCCATCTCAGAGGTTTTGGCTTAACCTGAGGCATCTATTGACCCATTCTATTTACAGGTAGTACTCCTGTCAAGGAAATGTTAACTTGCTCAGAGAAAACATGCCTCACTCTACCTCTGTTACATTTCACTCATGACAATTTTATGCAGAAGATGGTGAAAAATGTACTCTATGAGTCTGAAGTAAAAAAGTAGAGCATTCCAAGCACAACCAGTGAAATGTGAAAAAAAAAGTAAGATGGAATGCCACGTGTGAGAAAGAGTGAGAAGGACAGTTTATTTGGATCTCTTTATGGAAGGATGTCCAATGAAGTGAGATAAATAGATAGAAGCCAAGTTGTTCAGGGCTTCCAAACCTAAAGAAAAAAGTTTGCATTTCATCCCAGAAGTAATAAAAAGCTAAAGTTGGCTGAGTAGGGGTTTCACATGGTCAGATTTTCACATGAGAAGCAGTGTGTAGGATAGACAAGAATATGGCAGAGGAAAAGCAGTGACTTGCTTGAGCTCTCCCCTCTCCAAATACCTATTAAAAATGGCTGGTAATGTCTGGGATCATAAGCAAGCAGCGCAAAAAGAGTCAGACTACAGAATCTCACTTTGGTGACAAAGAAGATCAAAACATACAACCAGAAGAAGACAACAAAGTCAAAGCTCCTACATCCAAAGCCTCCAAGAAAAATATGAATTGATCCCATGCCACGGAAAAAGGATTTTGAGAAGCAAGTAAGAGAAGTAGAGGAAAAACTGAGAGTGATGCAAGAAAATCATGAAAAACAAGTCAACAGCTTGCTAAAGGAGACCAAAAAAAAATACTGAAGAAAATAACACCTTAAAAAATTGGCTAACCCAAATGGCAAAAGAGGTCCAAAAACCCAATGAGGAGAAGAATGCCCTAAAAAGCAGAATTGGCCAAATGGAAAAGGAAGTCCAAAAGCTCTGAAGAAAATATTCCTTAAAAATTAGAATGAGCAAATGGAAGTTAGTGACTTTATGAGAAATTAAGACATTGTAAAACTAAACCAAAAGAATGAAAAAATAGAAGGCAACGTGAAATATCTCATTGGAAAAACAACCAACCTGGAAAATAGATCCAGGAGAGACAATTTAAAACTTATTGGGCTATCCGAAAGCTATGATTAAAAAAAGAGCCTAGACACCATCTTTCAAGAAATTATCAAGGAAAACTGCCCTAATATTTTAGAACCAGAGGGCAAAATAGAAATTGAAAGAATCCACCAATCACCACCTGAAAGAGATCCCCAAAGGAAAACTCCTAGGAATATTGTAACCAAATTCCAGAGTTCCCAGGTCAAGGAGAAAATATTGCAAGCAGCCAGAAAGAAACAATTCAAGTATTGTGGAAACACAATCAGGATAACACAAGATTTAGCAGCTTCTACATTAAAGGACTGCAGGGCATGGAATATAATATTCTGGAGGGCAACGGAGATAGGATTACAACCAAGAATCACCTACCCAGCAAAACTGAGTATAATACATCAGGGGAAAAAATTGGTTATTCAGTGAAATTGGGGACTTTGAAGGATTCTTGATGAAAAGACCAGAGCCGAACAGAAAATCTGACTTTCAAATACAAGACTCAAGAAGCATGAAAGGTAAACAGGAAAGAGAAATCATAAGGACTTTTAAGTTGAACTGTTTACATTCCTGCATGGAAGGATGATATTTATAACTCATAAGTCCTTTGTCAGTATTAGGGTAGTGGGAGGGAAAAAAAATTATAGGTATAGATAGATAGATAGATAGATAGATAGATAGATAGATAGATAGATAGATAGATAGATGGCACAGGGTGAGTTTAAGATGAAGAGGTGATATCTGGAGAATAAAATTAAAGGAGTGAGAGATGATTATACTGGCAGAAGGAGAAAGGGAGAGGTAGAATGGGGTAAATTATCTCACATGAAACAAATAAGAAAAGGCTTTTACAGTCGAGTGGAAATGGGGGAAGGCAAGAGGGAATGAGTGAATCTTATTCTCATAGGATTTGGCTTAAGGAGGGAATAACACACACTATTGGGTATGGAAATCTATCTTACCCTACAGGAAAATAAGCGGGGAAGGGGACAAGAGAGCAGGGGGATGATAGAGGGAAGGGCAGATTCGGGGAGGTGATAATCAGAAGCAAACACTTCTGAAGAGGGACAGTGTCAAAAGAGAGAATAGAATAAACGGGGGAATGGAATAGGATGAAGAGAAATATACTTAGTTTTTCACAACATGACTACTATGGAAGTGTTTTGCATGACTACACATGTATAACCTGTATCAGGAAAAAAAAAAGACAAGAGTAGGGAGAGATTTGAGGTTGGGAGACTAATTATGTGGCTGTTATAATAACCTAGGCAAGAGGTACAATGGGCCTGAACTAAGGTTAAAGCTGAATTGAGGAAAAAAGGGGTCAGATGCAACAGATATGAAGGTAAAAATAGCAAGATTTCGCAACTAAACTGTTATGAATAGTGAGGGAAAATGAAAAGTGTAGAGGATAAGACAAGGGTACAAATCCAGGAACTTTCCTAATTCCAAACAAACCATCACAGCTTCTGAAAATATAGATAGTTTTCCCTCCTACTTGCTGATACTTATTCCTATAATTTATTTTTCTTGTTTTATGATGATAGCTTGTATATATTATGCTAAATAAAAATGGGGAAGGGAGGCATACTTAGCTGATCCCTGAAAAGTAAGAAAGGTTCTGGTATTTCTCCCCAGAAAACAATGCTAGCACCTTTGGTTTCAGAGATATAATTTCATCATATTAAGAAAGGGCCTTTTGTTTGCCTGTGTTTTTCAAGGTTTTTATAACATAAATGGGGCAATATTTTGTCAAAGGCTTTTTCAGCTTCCACTGATATATTTGTGTGTTTTGGTTTGTCTCTGCAGTTAATTATACAAGCTTTCTTTCCATCCTTACATCCCTGGTATAAGCAATCAATCTATAAGCATTTATTAAGTGCCTACTAAGTGCTAAACATTAAGGGTACAAAGACAAAAGTGAAACAGTACTGGCCTTCGAGGAGCTTACATTCTAATGGCTTTCATGTAGAGGACGAGATTTCAGAGGAGTCTTGAAAAAACAGATTTCAAGAAGCAAAGGTGAGGAGGGAATGCATTCTAAATATAAGGCTGAAGGAGGGGGCATGAAAACAGGATGAATGTGTGAGGAAAAGCAAGTAGTTCAGTATGGCTAAAGTTCAGAATGTAGTAATGTGTAGAATATAGAAAACGTAGGAAATATGTAGGTTATGAATGCTGTAAAGATCAATATTACATAGGGACCTTGAATGTAAGATATATAAACTAAGGTAAACTAGATATGTTCAAAGAGGGGATGGAAAGATTAAACATCAACATCTTGAATATCAGTGAATTTAAATGGATGGAATGGGGGAATTTAATTCAGATCATTACTACATATACTACTTTGGGCAGGAATCTTTTATAAGAAATGGAGTACTCTCATGGTTAATAAAAGGGTGAAAAAAGCACTACTCCGTATAATCTCAAAAATGACTGAATGGTATCTGTTTGAATCCATGGCAAACCATTCAACATCACAATAGTACAAGTCTATGTTCCAACCACTGATGCCAAAGAAGACAAAGTTGATAAGTTTTATGAAGATCTACAAGATCTTCTAATAATAACACACACAAAAAAAGTCACATTCATCCTACGGGATTGGAATGCTAAAGCAGGAAACCAAAAGATAACTGGAATAACAGGCAAGTTTGGCTTTGGAGTATTAAATAAAGCAAGCTAGAGACTAAATGAGTTTTGTCAAGATAACTCACTGATCATAGCAAACACTCTTTTTCAACACCCCAAAAGGCAACTCTACATATGGACATCACCAGATGTTCAATATAAAATCAGATCAATTATATACCTGTCAGCCAAAGGTGGAGAACCTATATACAATCAGTTAAAACAATATCTAGAACTGACTGGGGCTGAGATCATGAGCTTCTTATTGCAAAATCCAGACAAACTGAAGAAAATAGGGCAAATCATCAGACTACACAGGCATGACCTAAATAACATCCCTTATGAATATGAAGTGTGATGAGTAGATTCAAGGGATTAAATCTGGTAGATAGAGTGCCTGAAGAACTACAGACAGAGGTTCACGATAATGTTCATGGGGGCAACAACAAAAAACATTCCAAAGGAAAAGTGCAAGAAAATAAAATGTCTGTCTGATGAGGCTTTACAAGTAGCTGAGGAAAGAAGGAAAAAGTAAAGGAGAAAGAGAAAGATATGCCCAACCAAATGCAGAATTTTAGAGAACAACAAAGAGAGATAAGATTTTCTTAAATGAGCAATGTAAAGAAAAAAAAGAAATAACATAATAAGGAAGACAAGAGATCTTTTCAAGAAAATTAAGAGACAGCAAGAGAATGTTTTATGAAAAAATTGACATGGTAAAAGACAAAAATGGTAGGGACTTAACAGAAGTATAAGAGGTTAAGAAGAGGTGGCAAGAACACATAGAACTATACAAGAAAGATCTTAACATTACCAATAACCACAATGGTGTGGTTACTGATCTAGAGCCAGACATCCTGGAGAATGAAGTCAAGGGGGCCTTAGGAAGCATTACTGACAATAAGGTTAGTGGAGGTGATGGAATTCCAGTTGAGCTATTTAAAATCCCAAAAGATGATGCTGTTAAACTGTCGTACTCAATCTGCCAGTCAATTTGGAAAACTTAACAATGGCTACTGAATTGGAAAAGATCAGTTTACATCCCAATCCTAAAGAAGTGCAATGGCAAAGAATGATCAGATTACCAAACAACTGCACTCATTTCACACACTGGAAAGGTTTTGCTTAAGATTCTACAAGCTAGATTTCATTTATGTGAACCAAGAATTACCAGAAGACCAGGCTGGTTTTCAAAGTGGCAGAGGAACTAGAGACCAAATTGCTGACATTCACTGGACTATGAAAGAAGCAAGGAAGTTCCAGAAAAAAAAAATCTACTTCTGCTTCACTGACTACACTAAAGTCTTTGACTGTGTGAATCACAACAAAATCTAGCAAGTCCTCAAAGAGACGGGGAACCAGGTCATTTTACTTGTCTCCTCAGGAACCTGTACACAGGCCAAGAAGCAACAATTCAAACTGAACATGGAACAACTGATTGGTTTAAGACTGGAAAAGGCATACAACAAGGCTGCATATTGTCACCTTATATGCAGAGTACATCATGTGAAATGCCAGAATTAAGGTTGCTGGGAAAAACTGCAGCAATCTCAGATGTGTAAATGATAACACTCTGATGGCAGAAAGTGAAGAAGAATTAAAAAGCCTCATGATGAGGGTGAATGAAGAGAGTGTAAAAGCTGGCTTGAAGCTTAACATAAAAAACAAAAACAAAAAAACCCACCGAATTAATATCTTGGCAACTGATCCCATCACTTCCTGGTAAATAGAAGATGAAACGGAAGGAGCGTCAGATTTTATATTCTTGGGTGCAAGCTCAACGGAGACAGTTGACTGCAGCCATGAAATTGAAAGATGTTTGCTCTTTGAAAGGAAAGCTAGGGCAAATCTGGACTGCATACTAAAAAGCAAAGACATTACTTTGCTGACAAAGGTCCATATAGTCAAAACCATGGTTTTTCTAGTAGCAATGTTTGGCCCTCAGAATTCGACTATAAAGAAAGCTGAGAGCTGAAGAATTGATACTTTTAAAGTGTGGAGCTGGAGAAGACTTTTGAGAATCCTTTGGACAGCCTGGAGATCAAATCAGTCAATACTTAAAGAAATAATTAACTCCCCTACCTAAATGTGTGACACTGGGCAAGTTACTTAACCTGTTTGCCTCAAGGAGCAGGAGAAGGAAATGGCAAACCACTCCCGGATCTCTTCCAAGAAAACCCCAAAGAGGTTCACAAAGACTTGGATACAACTGAAACAACTGAACAACAACAAAATCTTTTGTCCATATACATTGAACTACTGTTTCCTTAATGGTCATCAAATCATATTAGGTTAAATGTAGTTTTGCCTAGCCATAGAAACATGAAAACATAGATTTCATCAGGTTTTTTTTTTGCTAATTATATTTACATTTCTTGTACTTCTTTTGTTTCAAAAGCCTGCATATCAAATGTCCTGATTAATTCCAATTTCTTTTGAAGAAATAACTCCAATTCCTCCCTTTTCTCAAAAGTCTCACTTCTTCATTGAAAACTAAGCAAATTTGCAGGATGCATTTTTGGGACAATGGTACAGAGAACCATCTCCTGTACTTATTAGAATATCATATTCCAGTTTTGATTTTGATTTCTCATAAGCAAGAAGGAGTTGAGAGTTTGCGCTTACTTTCCCTGATATGTAAAGAGAATTCTCCAAGCTGCCTTCAATATCTGTTGTTTAGCAAGGAAGCTCTTAAGTTGGTAGTTCACTTGCTGAACTATTGGTTCTATACATGTGTTCTTTGCCCTCTGCTATCAATTCCTTTTGGAAACATGCTTGTATGACTTCCTAATGTATAGTATCTGATTCTTAAATTTGTTTTTTTTTTTTTTTATTGTGAGGCAATCAGGGTTAAGTGATTTCCCTAGGGTCACACAGCTAGTAAGTGTCAAGTGACTGAGGCTGGATTTGAACTCAGGTCCTCCTAACTCTAGGGCCAATACTCTAATCCACTGTGTCACCTAGCTGTCCCTTAAATATCTTTTTTCTAAAAAAAAAAATCTCTGATCTTCCATTTTCTCCTTGCATTCTCTGTAAGCTCAATTTTCTTGGCTAATATGATGTTTACTCTTCAAATCTTACTTTTTTTTAAATTTTGTTTTCTCAAGTTTTTTGTACTTGCTTTCAAATCTGCCATTATCTTTTTCAGAACACACTCTGCTTTTTAGTTTTCTGCAATTTTTTTCAAAATTATGTATCTTCTTACTCTTTTATTTCTTCTTTAAGACTTTTCTTTTCTATCTTTACACCTTCATTTAATTTTTGTATTGCTTATCTGATCCAGACTGAAGATTTTTATGTGTTTAAATTAAATTTAATTATTTTCCAAATAATAAGCATTTATTTTGCCTCCACCTCACATCCCTTTCCAACTGAATAAAATGAAAAACAAAACAAAACCTCATAATAGATATGCATAGTCAATCAAAACAAATTCTCTCATTGGCCATGTTCAAAAATTGTATGTCTTGTTCTGTATTTTGAGTCCATCATCTCTCTCTGTCAGGAGGCAAGCATTATGCCTCCTTTTCATGGAATTACTCTGGAATTGTGGTTTATCATTGCATTAGCCACAGTTCTAAGGTATTTCAAAGTCCTTCATCTTTATGATGTTGTTACTGTAGGAACTGTTTTGGTTCTGTTTACCTTGTGTTATATCAGTACAGTACTTCTCACTTTCCTTTGAAACTGTTCATTTTATCATTTCTTATGGAACAATAATATTACATCCATATGCCAATTTTCAGCCCTTCCCCAAATATTTGAGCATCTGACTAGTGTCTAAATTTTTGCTAATACAAAAATAACTGATATAAACATTTTTATATGGGTGTCTTTTTCATCTTTCTTTGATCTCTTAACAGGAATACATGCCTAGTAGTGGCAGTACTAGGTCAATGGATATGCACAATTCAATTATTTTGGGGGCATATTTAGGTTGGAGATTTGTAATATATAATTCATTATAATTTCTGGGAATTTTATGAAATTTATTTTTTTATCAGAAATTTCAATCTTCTTTCCATTGCTACTGTTTTACATTCATTACATTTACATACATTACATTCATATCTTCTTTTCTAAAAAAATTTTGTTCATTTTTTCTCTTTATCAGTATCTTTTCTGGTTTATCTATGATGTCCTAATGTAATAAGTTCTATACTAATCCCTCTTTGCCATTCATTAATATTCCTTTACTATATTATTCCTTTATTACATTTTTGTACTATATTTCTTTACTAGATCTACAAAATGGTTCCTTTTGAAGAACCATTCTAATGTGCCAAGTAGGGACTAAGATTCCCTCACGGAATCACAGGATCACAGATATTGAGATGAAGGAATCTTAGAGAACATATTTATTCTGCCTTCTTACCAGGAGCTCCTTCCCTTGTGTTCCAGAAAGCACAGGGCTGCAGACTGACCATTTGAAGTTCTTTGCTGTCCTCTATTCAGATCACCAGGACTGGAAGAACACCTGATCAATAATGTAGCCTTCTTTGGCTTTATTCTGTTGTTGCTGGGGATTTTTGTTTTGTTTTGGTTTTGTTTTTTTAGGCAATTGGGGTTAAGTGACTTGCCCGCGGTCACACAGCTAGTAAGTATAAAGTGTTTGGTCTGAGGCCGGATTTGAACTCTTCCTGACTTAAGGGCCGGTGCTCTATCTACTGCGCCATCTAGCTGCCCCTCTTTGGCTTTATTCTGTAGGAACAACCTTTTCTTTTTCTTGTTTTTGTAATTTATATGCATATTTTTCCCTGTTCTAAGGTGGTGAGGGAAAGCTAGGCTTAGATGCCACTTCTCACTCAGCCTTCTTGCCAGAAGTATCCCTACTTTCTCATCTCATTATAGGAGAAACTTTATTATGATGGAAGAGGTTATAACTAAATTGTACTTGTCTTATGTGAAATAAGGGAATAAAAAAAGCAAAATATTTGAACATCTGGAGGATAACGGAATTATAAAGCATAAGCAGGACAAAATTCCCCTGAAAGAAGAAAATCCATAAACACAAACACAATAGATTTGAGAAAACTGAAAATTGAAAGAACAATGGTAAAATGTTATAAATTTGCACTACAGGGGCAACATGTAGTTGAATTTCTTTTGGAAAAATTAATTCCAGCTCATTTGGCAAACACATGAATTTAAAACTAACTGCTATATCATCTAAAACAAAAGGATATCATAAAAAAATCACAATCAAAAAAATTGTTAAAAAAACCTGTTATGACTTTGATTATAATAAATCATAGATGCTGCCACCTAGATTTTCATTATCCAGTATCCAATTTATTAAGAATCAGGCCAAGATACCATAGGAAAATTATTTGTACAGTGTCGTCTGCTAGAAAATTAGGAAATCTGAAACAGATTGAACAGACTGAAAAACGCAATCTATGGATCTCAAATGGTTCTAAAAATGGGGTAGGGGATGATATATTGTCCTGCTTACAGGACAAAATAAATGTTTTGGGGAAATGATCCATAAAGAAAAATATTATCATGTAGAGGGGAACCTATCAAAGTAACTTCCCCACAAAACAAGGAAAAAGCACAAAATCTGGTCAGGTTTTATACAAGCAATTATAAATATCAATTATATGGAAAATCAAGCCAACAAAGACTGCATCAATGATTTTGATGAAGAATTCAAAAGAAAAACCATCCAGGGACCTCAATTACAGATTAGAGATGTGATTTTGGGGAAATTCTGTTAGCGCCTCAAATTGTTCATACACAAAATAATTAGATGATTTCTAAGATCCTTTCCAGCTTAAAAATTCCATAGTTCCATGATTTTAAAGTTATTTCTGCGAAGATCTGTTGAAAATGCATTATGCTCCTGTTCTGTCCCCACAAGCATCAGTTAGTTAATCAGCCAATAACCTACTATATATCAGACTACTATGCACCAGTAGCTACTACATGCCAGGCACCATGCTAAGTACTGGGGATATAAAGAGAAGCAAATGACAATCCTTGCTTTCAATGAGCTCACAGTGTAATGGAAGAGACGACATACAAACAATTATGTTCAAACAAGCTATATATAGGTTAAGTTGGAAATTAACAAAACGAAGACACTAGAATTAAGAGAGATTGGGAAAGGCTTCCTATAGAAGGTAAGATTTAAGCTGGGAATTGAAGGAAGTCAAGGGATCCAGGAAGAGGAAATCCAGGCATGGGGGACGTACAGTAAAAATGAGCAAGCAATTTTTTAGAAGGACATTTAACCTAAGACTTTCAAGTTGGAAGAATGAGCTGCCAGAAACAATACCTTCACAGAAAAACAAGCTGCCTGTGCTAGCAACAGGGAAAATGCAAAGTTAAAGAAGATATGGTTGTTGCCCTCATGGAGCTTACAACAATAACAAAAGCAGATGAGGCAAAACATATGCTAATAACCATCTTAATAAAACTAAAAGGCTGAAGACGGCTACAACAAAGTGATAAAAGTGTACACATGAGGCAGAGAACACATCTGAGTGAGGGGGTTGGGGAAAGTGGCATTGGAGTTGTCTTAAAGGAGGGTGAGGATTTCAACCGGTGAGGAAGGAAGATTGGAGAACATGCCATGCATAGGAAATGGCATGAGCAAAGGATCAAAGACTCCCAGTTAAAAGGGGCCTTAAAAGATCACCTAGTGCAATCCTGCTCATCTTATAGATAAGGAAACTGAGGCCCAGAGTGGCTAGGGGATTTGACCAAAAGTGAAATGGTAATAAGTATCAGAGCCAGGATTCAAACTCGTGTCCTCTGACTCCAAATCCAATGTTCTTTCTATAATACTTTGTTATTTCTCTAGCCAAGGCCTGGGATCTGATTCCTGTTAGAGGTGGATAGAAGGATAGGGATAATGGAAAGGAACAGGGAGTTGTGAGGGAAGGGATCTTCTGCCTTCCCTGTATATGACTGGGAAGTGCCACCGTCATTTGTGTTTACCTCTATCTTTGAACCCTTCCAAAGGATTCTTCAAGGTCTGTATTTAGACCCCAATTTGGGTCTCAAGCTGAGCTTGATAACTAATGTTCACTAGTAACATTCTATCTCTTCCTCACCTTCATCTCCTTTTTGCTTTTATTTTCCTGAAAGCTAAAAATTCTCTGGCTTCTATAATTGTCATAAGCCCTCAGTGATGCCACAGCATTAACAATTATAGAAGTATGTCTACTGAGATAGACTAAATAACAGGTCCAGTTCTACCTAGATCCAGTACTGGTAGAAACTCAGAACTGCATACACTGGCTTCTATTTGCTGATGAATTCTTGTTTGGTTAGGAAATTAAAATAATCTAATAGAAAATCAAAGTCCTTAAAATTCTCTTGGTGATCAGGCCTCTAACCCTCAAAACCACCCTCCCTCCAAAGACATCACTAGTCTATCTTTTTGCCCAAAGCAGGGAAGCCACCAGGCTACCAACATATGGCATCAGCACACAGACAACTGTTTCAATGTATGTCTGTCAATGTCTGTGATTACAATATTCAATGGAGCCTGAACTAAAACTCAGCTGAGCATGAGACAAAATGCACCAGCAGCCTACTCTGGGCCTTTATCAATGCAACAGAACTTCAAGTAAGAACAAGTGGCAGAAGGCTGCCAGTAAAGAAGACGTGGTTGTATGCAGGATACACTTGGTTTGTCCCTATGTTTTAAACCAGAGGGCCAATTCCAGGAGCAGGCTGGTCTTTGGTAATCATCTAGTTGTGAACAAGGACTACTTTGACAAATGACCATCTAAGTCCATAGCTAGGTTAAGACAAATAAGTGGGGGAGGGGAGGAACCAACCTCTTAACTACTTTGAAAAGAGGAAAATCAGAGGTGAGGGTATATCCCCCAGTTTATCTAAGACTGCATCAATAACTCCTTACAAAAACGCCTTTAGGGATGGGATCCTGAGTGATAGTAGGGAGAGGAGTTCCCACCTATTCCAGATTGAAGAATTTCTCTTCCAGAATGGAATTTAGAAAATGGATTTCCTAAATCTTTGTGTATGCAAAAAGGGAAGCTCAGGTTTCAAGTAAAATCAGCACAGCAAACACTTGCTAATTATCTACTCTGGTCTAGATAGGGAAGATCCAAAGGTAATGGAGACATAATGCCTGTTTATCTCTGCAGTCACTTTGGAAATTACTGAATTACTGAAGAGCCCCTGGCAGAAGCAGTGATTTACCTCTAAGGTTGGGTCCATAATTTCTGGAACATTTGGCATCCCTACAATATTATAGAATAATCTGGAAATCTTTTTTTTTAATTTATACTTAATTCAACTGTCTATATTGATCAGTAGTTTATAGCTTCATTGGCAAATGAAGAGCAACACTATGCCCACAAAAAATAATTGCATATATCTTTTATGGGAAATATTGGTCTAATGCCTGTCCCTAACAATCTCAAATATTTCCCTGAAAATAAGGAGACCAAGGGAAGATAGTACTGCCAAAGGGGAAGATTTCTCATGGCCCATCAACAGCCCTTGGACAAGTATTAACAAGACAACTAGATACTCCCCTCCTCCACAGAGACAGGAGCTCATCTGTTATAGGGATTAAGGAAATGAGGAAATGGAAACACAGTCAACACACCCACAGGTGGAAGGAGGAAGAAATAAGTCACTGCCTGGAAAGAAGACACAGTAGGAAGGCATGACCTAGAATGAGAGGGCACTGGTGTACAACAAGTGGAATGGAGGATTCTTGGAAATGAATTGGAGAAAGAAAGGGACTATATTATGTGAAATAATAAATGGGCAAATTTTAAAGCATTTGGGGCCAGGTATACAGCAGAAGGCCCCCTTCTATAAAATTACCAAGAGAGTCTTGCAACTCTCAGGCCCCACTGACCTAGAATCCTTTGGGCTGCAGTAGGAATACAAAGACAGGACTCTTGTTTGTCCCAGTGAGAGAACATTTACATCCTCAACCAAGACAGTCAGGACAATAAGAAACAGAGATTTGTCTAGGAACCTGAGAGTCCTTGATGGAGAAGAAAAGGAAAATGCACGTTTAGGAACAATGACCAGCAGCAATATCATTTAGAAAGGGACTAGAGCCTTGGGCTAGTAGGGTCCCACATGAGACTACTCCTTTGAAAATTATAGTTTAGAATTCAGGGGGAGTATACACATAACCCATTTCCAGACTAACAAGGTCTGAAGAACTCTGAGTGAAGAATGAGAGAAGGCCCACTTATCTCTTGAGATCAGATTTATCCCATATCACGTTCCTGCTCAAAGAGAATAGAAGAAATTTTTTTAGAAAATTGCAGGATGGCAAGACAGGATCACTCTACTGTAACAGCTACCAAGGACAAATTCTTCAACCTTTGGGGAATATAATAATTTAAGAAAGCTCAATCACCCAAATGGGTAGGGGGAACAAGAGAAGGGCAATCTAAGTAATCAAAAATTAATTTAAGAGGAAAAATAAAAGACTCTACATATAGCTTAATGTCAAAAATATAAAAAAAATGAAAATGTTAAAATAGACTAGGAACTATAAGGAAGACAGAGGTCCTAATAAACTTGAAGAGGCAAAAAGAAGTAATGGAAATCAACAAGATTATATACAGATTGAATACCATCAGAAATGTAAAAACCCACTAGTTACTGAATATTTGAGAAGGATGGGGCATTTAAAACCAGATTCATCTAGAAAAAAATGCTACATGCCTTATATTATTTTTTAATGTTAAAACTGTTAACACCTGACCTCTTTGGAGGGTTAACTATTTAGTGCATAGCTAACAAGCAAGTTAAGAAAAAAATATTCAGAGGCTTTCAAATAACTGCCACAATGTCCATGCATTAGATCATGTATTTTGCCCTTAGGAGAAAATCTCAAGTCCTCATTCAAAGACTATTTACTCCTACTTTATAAATGATTTTACCAAAACTGATTATCTTCTTACCTCCCACAAATTACAAGTACCAAACTGGAGCGAGAGCATTTCTATTAACAGTATAAAAGAAAACATAAAAAGCTAACTGGATGATTAAAATGTCATCAGTATTGTTATGTAACACAAGTATTAATCTATAGTGATGATACAATATTTATATTGATTAAGAACCTCAAAGAAGCCAGAGATTTTGTTAACTCAGGAGGGGGAGGGTAATTATAAATAGTAATGAAAGTTGATTTCCTGACAACAAAGGAAAGATAAAAACTCAACTCAAAGTCAAGACTAAAAAGGTGAAGAATTACTAATACTACTAGAAATGCAAATGAAAATAACCATCAGGTTTCACCTCACTCTTGTCAAATTGGAAAGGATGAAAAAGAATACAAACATGCTGTGTTACAGGGCCTATGGGCAGACAGACACATAATATGCTATTGTAGAGCTGTGAATTGGTCAGACCATTCTTGAAAATAATTTCAAATAATGTGAGAAAAATCTTTGGCAGTAGGTACCTAGCAGTGAAATCACTGGGTCAAAGAGGTAAAAAATAGAAAGGAGATTCTATATATGCCAAAACATTTGTAGTGGCCTTTCAGGAAGGAAGGAAGGGAAAGGGGAAATGAGAAAGGAGAGGAAAGAAATAAAGAAAAGAAAGGAAGAGAGAATAACCAAACAAACTGAATATTTATAAGATGTTACTGTGACATTAAAAAATGACAAACAAGAGGATTTCAGAGAAACATGGGAAAACTTACAAGATGCAGAACACAGTAAACAATCAAGAGAATAATATTTATAATGATATGACTGAAAGCAACAGTAAAAGGCAGATGAATTAGACGATGCTTATTCTTGGTACTGAAGAACAAATGATGAAACACCTGTAGAAAGATGAGGACTCCACACACAGAAGGTTGCATATCCTGACAGTTATGTTGTCAGATAGTTTGGCTGAAATACTGGTTTGAGGGGAGTCACAAAGGAGGGTTCAATGGGGGATATACTAGTAATTGATTAAAAAAAAGGAGAGCATCAATAAAGCTTTTTAAAATGAACATTATAGTAAAATAAAAAAGCTAAAGTAGTCTGGGGTCATTTGGTATAAGACAAGTAGCCATACATCAGGGTCACTTGTGGGCCATTAAGCATAATATGATCATTAACACTCATAATGATGATCCTAAAGGATAGAGAAAAAGTTAAATTATGTTTAGTGTATTTTAAAATAAAAATGCATGCAATCACTTTGATAAAAAATTCCATTAAAATAATAGAGTTGATGATAAAAATGAGAAGATTGCTGAAAATAATGATATTATTTATATGGCATTTAATAATTCCAGGTTCTTGGCTCTGCTCCAAAGGCTGGATAATTAACTTCCACATGAGCAAGGTAGGTGCTATTGTTTTGGGCAATGGGAAAGAAAGGGTAAACAATCCGTCCAAGCTCACAAAGCTAATACACATAATCAGTCCTCAGAAGTAGGATTTGAATTCAGGCCCAGAGATTTTGCATCCACTGTTTGTTAAACTCCACCACAAACACTGTCTCTGAAAATTCATTTATATGAAATACCACATGTCTACACAATCCAGTATAAACTGGGCTTGGTCATATTTCTTTTTTCAGAAAAGGTATCGTGTGTGGCTGGTGATTTGTTTCCAAACTGATTTAGAGAAAGAAAAGGCAGGACCTATAGAGTCCAACCTCCTCCTTTTAAAGAAAGTGACCTGGAATCAGGAAGGTGAAAGGACTTTCCCTGAAGCCACATAGCTATTAAATGAGCAGTTGAAATTTGAATCCAGATCTCTGCCTCCAAAACTCATAACCCTTTCATTTTTGCTCATTTCCAATATTCTTTCCATTGCACCACAATAAGAAGACAATAGTCCACTGGACTAAAATTGCATTAGAACAACAAAAATGTTCTGAGGATGAGCTTTTGCCTTGAAAGGAAAGGAGTTATCTTCATCTGGCCTGATGGGCCAGCAGAGGGTCCTGCAAGCAGTGCTAGCGGGTCCCAGGGGGATAGCTACATCTGGTTTCTTGCACAGAGGCAGCAGGGCACACTTTGAGATGGGTCAACAAGCCTGGCTTAGGGGGACATCAGTGCTGTACTGAATTTTTCAGTTTTTCTATTCAGCTGCAAAACGTCTGCTCTTCTGTACCATGCATCCTTCTTTTCCTCCACTTCTAGATATCAGAAGAAGCAGCCATCCTCCGCAACACAAACAAGAAGATAGAGAGGCACAGAGAGGCTCTGAAGTTTGGAAAATTCAGAACAGAAATAAATGTGGCTCAAGTACCAGAGGGGGGAGCTCAGCACCAAGCGAACTCTCCTGTGTATAATGGGTGGTGATGAGGTTGGAAATCCTTCTAAGCTTTTATGCATTAACCCTTTTCTCTTTTCAAATGACTTCTTTTCAAGGAGGAAGTGGTGAAGAAAGGAGTAGTGACCTGTTTATAGGCTTTGGTTGTTTTTCTCCACACTCTCAGAGCTGATCAAGTCTTCCCTTCCCCTCCCCTTTTATTACTGTGCAACCCTGAGGCCAAGCAAAAACAAAACTGAATGGACTTTAGGTTGATGCCTGGTTTTTCTGCTTCAAGAAAGCCCCTCTAGCTGCAAACCTCCTCTCCTCCTTCCATCAATTTTCTTTGCAAATGAAGCTCCACAAAAGAATTGTCACCTAGTAATTCCAATAGTTCTGAGATAGAATTAGAACAATACTATCATGATCTTTTTCCAAAAGACTCATGATAGAAAACGCTATCCACATCCAGAGAAAGAACTGAGTGGAGCCTGAATGCAGATTGAAGCATACTATTTTGTTTGTTTGTTTGTTTTCCTTTCCCATGGTTTTTCCCTTTGGTACAAATTCTTCTTTACAATATGACTAATATAGAAATAGGCTTAATATGATTGTACATGAATGGTCCATATCAGATTGCATGCCATCTTGGGGAGGGGGAAGGGGAGGAAAGGGGAGACAATTTAAAACTCAAAAACTTGAGAGAATGTTGAAAATTAAAAATAAATACTTTTTTATAGAATTATGATCTTAAAGGGAGGTATGTGTGACTTCCTCCATATTCCTTCATTTTAAAAGACAAATTAATTGAAATTTAATGAGCTCTTTCCATAACTAAGATTACCTCTTGAGTATTTAGAAGGAACAATACATATCTTCCTAGTAAATGAGGAATTAGGTTGACAGGCTTGCTGTTACATTTTACCTCTTTATCCAACAGATAGAGAATACCACATGTTCTGCTTAGCATGCAAAACCAAATGCACAAGTGGCTGATGCAGGCAGGCAATACCAACTGGAATGACCCTCCCACCAGATAAACTCTGCAGTGTTTTAACTGAACCTGTAATGTCACATGGTTCTATTAGGAACCCAGCTTTTTCTTTTCTAAGTCTTCAGCTCTGAAATGCATGTCAAAGTCAATACAGTGTTGGCTTTGCCTGGAAAGCCAGATATATGCCCAGTGCCTGTTTATCCAGCACAAAGGGAACTACAGATGCACATATCCTTAGAATTAAAAGGATCAATTAATAAAACAGTAAATTAACAAGCATTTATTAAGTGCATGCTATATGCAAGGTGCTGTGTTATGCAATGGGACTTCATTTGTTTTCTAGTCATGTTCAACTCTTTGTGACCCCATTTGGGGTTTTCTTGGCAAAAAGATTGCAATGGTTTGCCATTTCCTTCTCTAGCTCATTTTATAGATGAGGAAACTGAGGTAAACAGGGTCACAGAGCTAGTAAGCATCTGAGGCCACATTTGAACTCAGGAAGAGAGTCTTCCTGAATCCAGGCCTGGCACTCTATCCACTGTGCCACCTCGTTGCCCAATGGAAGTACACACAAAAAAAAGAAGTGCCTGCCTACAAGGAGCTTCTACAAGGTGCTATATTGAGCTTACAAAAGCTTATTAAAGCTTAAATCTACACAATCAGGCTTTGGGGACATCCTATATTTCATGAGAAGAGGGAGACACAACATATATATATATATAAGTCAGTAAATACAAGATAACTAAGCCTTCATGTGACACATAATAGAACTGAGGCCCAGAGAATGTAAGCACTTTGCTTACTATTCCAGGTCTAATAATATATACAGCTAGGACATGAACATTAGACTTCTGAGTCCTACTCTTCTGATCTTCCTACCAAGCTACACACTATTATTTGAAAATAGGTTATCATGAATTTTCTTTTCTTGTGCACCTAGAAATCACTGCTGGAGATACAGACACACACACACACACACACACACACACACACACACACACACACACACACACCCCTGTATAATATTAAAATATGCAAAAACCACATACACCACTGCACAGTACTTGGCACACAGTAGGCACTTGTTGACTGATAAGACTGCCAGATACACACTCAAACAATGTAATTTTGTAATAAGATCATAATACTCTATAACAAACACACTGCAAAGCTAAGGAACCCCATTTAACATGGTTCTAACACTAACTCACTTATATAAAATCCATCATTCCTATGGAATTGCTTCTTGCAACATTGCTTTATTTAATGTTATATTTTCATGGAACCAAAAGACTACTTTCAGCAGCCTGACAGGCATGCTATTTACCTGCCTCATAGGAATGCTGAAAGAAAATAAGATTTCATTAGGGATATAAGTGGAAGATGGGGAACAGATTGTGTTTTGCAATGTAAGTATGGCACCATTGGGAGCTATACCAACTTCAGCAAATGACTAATGAGGAGCACTAAACTACTTTAGCTGCAGAGTGCTGATTAGGGCACCCTAATTTAGTAGTTTGTGATTAGTGGTTTGAAAGAGATAGGCTACTTCCCATATCGTCTAACTTGCATCAGCATCAACCCACACTGCAACAGGGCCTTCTCTCTGAAACGCACATTATACAAGGTACTTCATACTACCGGATGCCCACTGGACTAGGGGCTACTGATAAATAGGTATAACATGTACTAATAGAGAATATGGAATCTAATGACAAAATTCTGTCATAAGCTTTATAATCAAATATAGAAAAAATGTAAGGTACATAAGGATGCAGGATATGAGATAAGGGTAAGAGCATGAAAAATTATTAAATATTAATCAAAATAACAAAAATAGGCTAGAAACAAGCTATATGGAGGGTAGGAGTTGGGTTAAAATTACAAGAGATGCAGAAGGCCTGCTCAGTCTGTATGTAGATAGGGAAAGAGGAGGATCAAAGGACTAGAGGAAGTGGACTTGTATTAGTCCACAGATAGTTGTAAAAGGCATGGGGAAAAGCTTGCTCAGCCAGCAGAATCTGAAGAAAATAATGCCTTGTCTGGAAAGAACTTTGAGTCTAATTGAAAAATTAATTAAACATTATGTATTAGAGTATCCAAAAGCAGAGTTTCTAAAACTTTCATTTATTCAAATATTTATCAAATATCTTGTATGTATAAAAGAAGAGTTCTTTAAGAAATGCTGAAGGGGATACAAAAGAAATGTAAGCTATAGTCCCTCGGGGAGACAAGACATACAAACATGAAACAGGGAAGTAACAATAGAAGGCAATATATGACTGTGTTACAAACAGTGGTAGAGAAATTCAAATGAGCAGATCAGTGAGTGCTAGAGGGGTCAGGAAGGTTTTGCAGAAGAAGGAGTCAAGCTGGGCTTTGAAGATAGAGTAAGGTTTGGCTTGGGGAAGGAAAGAAAGGACAATGACATTTCAGTTTCGGGGGGAAGTGGGGCCCCAAGAACAAAGGCTTGGAGCCCAGAATAATCATAGCATGCTTGGGGGGGGAAAGTGAGGGAATTAACCTGGCTGCATCAGAAGATTCTGAAATGGTTGGTTTATTAGGGTGAGACAGTACTGCCAAGTGTCTTTAATTCTAGGTTCAGAAATTTGGATTTGATACCAAAGCCAGGGGAGAGGCATCAAAGATTTTTGAACAAGGAGAAAATATGATGAAATCTTGCAGAATGGATTGGAGAATGAATAGAAACAGGGATCCCAGTGAAGGTTGTTGTAAAGGAAACATTTTTGCAAACTATACAGTTTGAACAGAGTCAGCCTCAAGGCCAGGTTTAAGTCCTGCTTGTGACAGCCAGGAGTTATGTGACCTTAGGCAAGTCACTTAGCACCTTCTTTCAGTGCTTTAGGAAACTAAGACTATAAGTGGCTGAGGTGCTACTATACTGCTATTGGAGATGAATTTTCTTGACCTGAGAGCTCCCTATAGCAACTGAATCACAGTGGTCAGTACCTGGACTAGGCGGTGGAAGTGAAGATGGATAGATTCCAAAGTGGAAGGGGAAATCTGATGAAGTCACAACTTCCCCATCACTGGAACTCTTCAGGGATATTAGATAACTAATTGTTTGAAAATAAAAATAAAAGATCTATGCTTCAGGTACAAATAAGCCCCAAGGTCTCTTCTGTCTCTGATATTATTATTCTATGAAGAATCAGTTAATTATTGGTGCATGTTTGGATATAAGATGAAGAAGAGTCAAAGATAATTGATACTTTCAGCCTGGGGTGCTTGAGGAATGGCAAAATCCCTAGCAGAAACTGGGAGAAACTGGGAAGCATATCAAACACTTGTGTAACTGTAGGAAAAGTTAATGAATCCATATGAATAAATAGTTCAGTAGTAGCATAATAATTCATTCATGCAACAATTACTAAGCACCTACTGTGTGCAAATTGCCATGCTAAATACTGAGAATGATGTAAAAAGATAACTGAGATATGATCCTTGTCTTACAATTTCAAAGTAAAGAAAGGCTTGAAAAAAATCACCATAAAACAAATAAAATGCCAACAATGTCTGAGCGGAACAAAATGCTCTGAAAGTGCTAAGGAAAGCACATTTCTCACTAGAGGTATAAGGGAAGATAACAACAAATATTAAGTGCCTAGAATGAGCAAGGCACTGGACTACATGCTAAGGAATACAAAGATCAATGTTTCAAATCCCCAGGCAAAGCTTTCCAGGAGTCCTCTACCCTGGACACTGCCTACCTGCCCACTTAGGATGGGAGGTGTTGCCTCAGTCAAACTGAGACCTGTTAAAGACCTAAGCTTAAAAACGCCAAGGTCTCCCACAGCATCCAGGGCCATCTCCAGTTGTCCTGATCTATATCTGGCCACTGGACCCAGATGGCTCCAGAGGAGAAAGTGAGCCTGGTGACTTTGCACAGCCCTCCCTCACTTAAATTCATTGCATGTCATGGTATCACCTCCCTGACATCATGGTCCCCTTCCAGAACAAAGGACAAACAACAAGAACAATGGTGGAGGAGTACTGTCCTTTCCTCCCCATACAGCAGGACTCTAATTAACCCATTTAACTCAGTTATCTTGGGCACTTCTTCTGGTCTGAACCAAATGCTTCAAGTGAAAAGAGGCAAGTATCTTCAACCAATGTCTTAATGTCTCTCCCCCTTCAGTGAGTTTAACTAAAGTAATTGAACCAACTGCTTCCCCATAAAACCATATAAAATAAAGGCTTTATCAAAGGAAAGTGAAATGTATGCTCTTTGTATTCAAAAGCTTTAGATTTCTACCTACCATCCATAGCTTCTGCACAGTGATTCTCGACTTCATTACAGGTCCAGTCTATAAACCTATCCTTCATGGCACACAACTCCACTTAACATGCAAATGTGGCTTCCAAGAACACTGTTGCAGATACCGAGTAATCTATGCTTACTTACGCCATGCTACATTTAATTTATACATATATTACTTTGGAAAAGGGTGGGGGGGAGAGGAGGGGGGGAAGTGGGAGTCTGATACAGACTGGTTTGTACCATACCCAAGGGTGATCAGGAGAGAAAGGAAAACTAGTAGATAGCGAA
This sequence comes from Phascolarctos cinereus, assembly GCF_003287225.1. Lineage (NCBI taxonomy): Eukaryota > Metazoa > Chordata > Mammalia > Diprotodontia > Phascolarctidae > Phascolarctos > Phascolarctos cinereus. The sequence goes on from NW_027555514.1 coordinate 110,592,995, forward strand.
CCTGCATTAACTTGTCTCACTTTAAGATAATTAGTTGTGAATTTTTTAAGACATTGTGACTCACAAGGGAGCTTGCAAATTTATTGTCTTCTACTATCTAATAATCTTGGCAGCTATGAAAGTTATCTATTTATTGATGGGCGACAGCTATTTATCTTCCCTGGATAAAATGCAGTTATTTAAACTGTTTTTCTTGTTTTGTGAGTGCTGTCCTCAGCAGTAAACATGTAAATTACTTCTGAAGAACAAAAACACTCTTTAAAAGTCAGTAAAACCCCTTTGACACAGTGATAAAAACTGGCAGTAAACAATGTACTAGGTGGTTTTGTGTCATCTCTAAACCATTTGGCTCAGAAAGAAGACTGGGTATAAAGTGGTTGCTTCTTTCAATGCAACAAAATAGAGATCACTTAATCTCCAGAGAAGCATAAGAGACAAAAAGTTACAGAAAGCAGAGGTGTCAAGTGTTCACAGGAGGCCCACAGAATTCCTGGGTGTGGCCTGAATCAAATCAAAATGTAATTGGAAAATGTGGTTTTTTTTAAATAAATTTTAAAATACAATAAAACATAGCTAATGTTAATATGTAGTTTTTGAGGTCAATATGCAGTCTCAGGGATCCTTATGTACAGTTTAGTTGTCCTGCTTCTATTTGAATCTGATACCACTGATGTAAAGCATGTTGTTGTTCAGTCGTTCTTCAGTCACCTCTGACTCTTCGTGACCCCATCTGGAGTTTTCTTGGCAAAGATACTGGAATGGTTTGCCATTTCCTTCTCTAGCTCATTTTACAAAGGAGGAAACTGAGGCAAACAGGTGACTTGCCCAGGGTCACACAGCTAGTAAGTGTCTGAGGCCAGATTAGAACTTAGGAAGATGAGTCTTCCTGACTCCAGGACCATCATTCTTTCCATTGTACCACCTCCCTGCCCCCATATACAAGTAAACTATAAAGTATACTTGTCACTAAATAAAAGTGCATTTAAATGATTCTCAGTCTTCTGAATGTGGCATTAAAGCAACTACCCACTGGCCAAAGAGTCAGGAGTGAGCATTTCTTACATTGCCAACTCTGTCACCAGATGAAGGACCTTAGACAAGTCCCTTAATCTCTTCATGTCCTAATTTTCTCAAATGAATGATCACATTTAGAGCTGAGAGAAACCTTAGAAGCCTGCTCCCTCCACCAGAGGAAGAAGGCCAGGAGGGTTTAAGAGACTTACTCACAAGTACCCTGGTGTGAAGCGGCAGGGCTGTAACTGGGGTCCTTCAACTGCTGTACAGCATACTTTCTCTCAAGGAGTTGGAACTAGATGTTGTAGTTTTCACCTCTAAAAACTCTCACTTGAACTCTGGAGGCCTCCATCACTACAGGCCTACTGGATATTTTAAACTAGACAGCATGTAAGCATCCCAAATTCCACATGTCCAAAACAGGACTCTCCATTTGCTCCCCAAGCTGCCTCTCTTTCAAACTTTCCTATTACTGTCAAGGGGCACCACCCTCCAGCCACGGGCTTCAGTGTAATCCTTAGGTCTCTCCTCACTATAAATATCTAATCAATTGCCAAGCCTCCTCTTTTCTGTCTCCACAATAATTCTTACATACATGCTTTCTCTCTAGTATTACATTCCTTAAAGCCCTTTTCATCTCTTATCTGGACTACTGTAACAGCCTCAACACTCATGATCTCAGAACCTCAACTCTCTCCACTCCAATCCACTGTCCACTCAACTGCCAAGCTGATTTTCCTAAACTGAAGGTGACCATGTTACCTCTTCTCCCCATGACTTGCCCATTATAAAGTCCAATGGACTCTCCGTTATCCTTAGACTCAAATATAAACCCCTTTGGCTGACATTTAAAACTCCTTACAACTTGGATCCTTCCTAACTTTTCAGCCATCTTACACAGTACTCTCTGGTCCAGACATACTGTACTACTTGTAGGATCATAGATTTAGAGTAGAAAGGGACCTTAGAAGCCATTTCTAAGGCAGGTAAGCAACTGACTTGCCTAGGGTCACATTGCTGGTGTACAAAGTGAGATCTGAGCCTAGGTCTTTCTGACTTCAAGTAGAATAATCCATGCTGCTTCTCTGTTCTACTAGCTATTTCTCACAGATGACACTCTACTTCCCATCATTAGCCATTATCCTCCTGGCTTGAAATGCTCTCTCAACTCTACTTCCTGGAATCTCTGACTTCTTCCACAACCCGGCTCAAGCACCATCTTTTTCATGATACCTTCCCTAGTCCCCTCAACTGCTAGGGCCATCCCCTCCAAAGTTAATGTGCCTCTGCTCTGCATGAGCATGGTACATATCTACATACGCACCTCCCCTGTAAGAATACAAGCTTCTCAAGGGAAGGAACCAATTCATTTGTGTCAATGTATTACCAGGGCTCAGCACATAGTTAGTGGTCATTGAAGCTTGACTGGTTGAAATTATGTTTCTCCTTTTCTTTAATTTTTTTTTTATTTTTAGGCAATTGGGGTTAAGTGACTTGCCCAGGGTCACACAGCTAGTAAGTATCAAGTGTTTGGTTTGAGGCCGCATTTGAACTCAAGTCTTCCTGACTCCAGGGCCGGTGCTCTATCCACTGTGCCACCTAGCTGCCCTGTTTCTCCTTTTCTTAAAAAGGTCCAGGGATGGAGTTTCCAAAGCCACTTAAAGTAATGGCTAATGTCCTCTATCATGAGGAGGTTCTTCTAATTTCTCATTATCTAAATTTCTCTTTTTGTAAACAAGAAGAACCTCACTTTACACAATAACAATTCCTGAAAAGTCTGTTTGAATCCTACTTTCTCACTGACTTCCCTATGAAATTGAAGCCATGTTCCATTTGGGAAGAAAAAAAAAAACAACTGACCACATGACTGAATAAATCATTTAAGACTTTAGCACAAAGCCAAATATTTGAAAGGGAAGCTAATTTTTTTTATGAGTACGTATTAAAACAATATTAAAAATGAATTAAAATATGGGAGCAAAGTTAAGAGTTTTTATATTTGGTACAGCAGTGTAAGATCTAAAAAACAACACAGTGAGCTGAATGGAATAATAAATGCTGAGCCCAGTGCCTGGCACACAGAAGGCACTTACTAAGTATTTACTGAATGAATGACTGACTGAGAAGCTGTAAAGTATACCTACTATGCTAATTCCACACAATTCTGTTACTAAAGTAGCTACTCTATGCAAAGAACCACCATCTTTCTTCTCAAAATTCCAGAGCAGGATAAGAATTTAAAAACCTAAGGAATGAATGAGGAAGGGAATGAGCATTTATTGAGTACCTACTGTGTGGCAGGCACTATGCTCAGCACTTTTATAAATATTATCTCATTTGATCCTCACAACAATCCTATAAGGTAGGTGCTATTATTAGTTGAGGAAACTAAGATAAACAGGTAAGTGACTTGTCCAGGATCACACTTCTACTGAGTATCTGAAACTAGACTTGAAATCAGGTCTCCCTAAATCCAGGCCCAGTTCTCTGTGCACCATGGTGCCACCAGCTGCTCCTATGCTGAATTAGTAATAAGTAAAACTATAACTATAAATCAAGTTTCCTGCTTCTCTGCCCAGTCCCTTTCCACTAAACCACAGTTGTCTTTCTGAAGAATTCCTAACAGGCTACCAGTACAAAATCTCAGGTTTGCCCCATGTCCTCTATTAAAGGGAGCCCTTCTCTATAGTGTGCCACGAGAAAGTTGGTGCATGATTTTTTATTTGCCAATGATTGTGCACTCAATGCAGCCTCCAAGCCTGAGATGCAAGAAAATATAGATTGGTTCTCTGCTGCTTATACTAACTTTGGCTTAACAATTAACATCAAGAAAACACAGGTGCTCTATCAGCCACACCATCCATAAGTGGAACTATCCAATACGCGTAGCAAATGGAGAAATGCTGAATGCTGCAGATAAGTTCACTTACCTTGTCAGTATGCTTTCTAGTGATGTACACATAGATGATAAGGTTGACTCACACATTGCCAGAGCTAGCTCAGTGTTTGAGAGGCTCCAAAAAGAAAGTGTAGCAGAGAAAAAAGTACTAGACTGACTACCAAAATTAAGGTCTACAGAGCTGTTGTATTGACCTCACTGTTGTATGCTTGTGAAACCTGGACAGTCTACCAGTACCATGTCAGGAAATTGAATTGCTTTCATATGAATTGTCTTAGGAAAATTTTGAAGATCACCTGGCAGAATAAGGTGCCACACCATGCAGTCCTTTCTCAAGCTAAACTGCAAAGCATTCAAACTCTACCACAGAGGGCACAACTACAATGGGCTGGCCACGTTGTTCTAATGCCAAATGTGTGCTTGCCTAAAAGAATATCTTATACAGAATTCACACAGGGCAAGCACTCACACAGTGGTCAGAAAAAGCAATACAGGGACACTCTCAAGGTCTCTCTGAAAAACTCTGTAATCAATTGTGTGACATGGGGGACGCTGGCAAAGGACCACCCAGCATGGTGCGCCTGCATCAAAGAAGACACTGTGCCCTAGGAGTGAAGCAGAATGAGATGTGCAAATTTAGACATCTCCACTCCAAATGTTCAGACGGACTATTTGTGCCTGACCTGTGGTAGAACCTTCTGAACACGTATTGGTCTGATCAGCCACAGTCAGACACACTGCACCTGCACTGCACCACAGTGACGCTATTTTGGTCCTCTTCAAGAACAAAGGACAACAACCGAGTAAACCATTTTTAGGACGCAGTGTACTTTATTATAACGTGAGGAATTCGAGCCACAGAAGATATGCTGGTAGTCAAACTCTATGCATGAAGGTGTACAGTAACAGTCAGGCTTCATCTGGCTTAACACTTAAGTTTGCTGTGTATCCTGATGTACAAAGTATTTGAGCTCCAGGTCAAATGGGTTCATTCTCTCAATTCTTTTATTTGAAAACAAGACCTTTTCTGGCTGGTACAGTCAGGAAGAAACTGTCCCCATAGGAATTACACACACTTGAGTGAAGTTTCTTCTTCTACCCAATTTGTCTCTGTTGGAATTTTCCTACTCCAACTTAATCAATAGGCTTCCAGTTTCTGCTTTTTAATTTATTTCCTCCAGTCCATCTTATAGCAACCTCAATTCCTTTCACCCCAATAATGTCTGCCTAGGTCTTCCTGTCCTTACCCTCTCTAGGCTCAAGATGTAGAATTTTTACTCTTCTATATTTCCTTTGATCAACAAGTATCCAAATTTGCTTATAGCATTCATAAAATAATTTTTCTATTAAAAAAGGATAAAAAATTATAGTGTTTTGGGATGGAAGGGTATTATTCGTCAAATACAGATTTGGTTCATGTCTACTACACAAAAAGGAATTGTGTTAAGCATTAAGAATACAAATATAAAAAACAGTCCCTCCCTTATAATCCAATAAAGTAGATAAAACACACATAAAAATAAGCATAAGCCATAAAACATTTTGTGGGAAGGATTACTTTCAACTGGGAAGGATCAAAGAAGATTGGTACTTTAAAAGGATGAAAAGGATTTTAATGGTCAAAGTTGTAGAATAAGGTTGTTATACACACAAACCTGTGTGAATATATGGAGGGAGGTCAAAATAAAGAATTAAAGTCCAGATACTTAGTACAGAGAGTGAATAAATGAGAGGAGACTAGGATAAGACTGGAAAGGTGAATAGGAACCACATAGTGGAGACTCTTAAATGCCAGGTTAAGGAGTTTAAATTTTATCCTATAGTCAATGGGAAGACATTGAAGGTTTTATGAGCAAATGAGAACTTCAGTGGATTGCAACAGAAGGAATATATACAAAATGTCACAGAAATAGAATCAGCAGGACTTGGCAACTGATTGAAGCAAAAAAAGGGAAGAGTTAACAATGATATGAAGGTTTCAAGTCTGGTTGACTATTAGGATAGTGTTGCCATCAAAGAAAAAAGAAAATTGGAGCGAGGGCAGCTTTGGGGAAAAGGCAAGGAGTTTAGTTTGGGGCATGTTAAATACTCCTATTACATGTTCAATAAATATTTCTAGAATGTACAATTAATGTTCTTCATCTATTGCTTAATTTACTACTTAACAAAATACAACTCCAAAATTTTGTTTTGGTTTTTTTTCCCAAAATTATGTCAAGAAAGTCTTCAAATAAATATATTACATCAGTTTCATGATTTATATTTGATATTGCACATATACTTGACATTGCACATATGATTTGATATTGCACATATTTATATATCGCATTTCTGCAGTCATTTCAGTAGATAGGATAGATACCAAAAAGCAATGATCATCATTTGCCAGAAAATGGCTTTCTGATGAATCATTTCAAGAGACTGGACTGTAGTGTGCATATATCTCTGTCTGTGTGTATGTCTGTGTGTCTCTGTGTGTGTACATGCATATTTATGCATTATTACACAGACCAGTAACACCTGAGTTCCTGGTAACCCAAATTCAAAGAGAGGGGGGAAAGCAAATGACTCTGGTTGATGGGTAGAGGTAAATTGTCTCAAGACTTCTATTTACTGGGTACTAATTAAAGACTAACTACCATAATGGAAAATATGGATTCTAGTGTCAAGGGCAATGAATAAGAGTTCCTGCTACCCATACAAAACAGAGCAAAGCAAATTGGAAATTTTAAAATTAGGCCATTCTCCATGCTGAAGTTTTAATAATCCAAAGGCATACAAATCACTGTCAAGTGTGATCTGGCAATTCTGAAAGCCACATTATAAACTCCCATTAGGCTGAGGCACTTTCAGCCTGATCCTATCAGTCATAAGTTGAGAAGTTAAATACCATATTTCAAACCCCTGAAAGCATCACAGACTGAAAGCAAATCATTTGCAACCAAAAGACAGTTATATCTCTTACCCTCTTTTATAAGTACATCGAATATTTCCCAGATATCAACTAATCAATTTTTCTTATTTTAAACACAGTCATTAAAGTATGATCTATATCAGCATGTCTCAAATCAAGGCCCAAGAGCTGCTTAATATATCTTTGCATCCCCAACACCCGGCACAGTACTGTGAACATTGTTGTTCAACAGTTTCAGTCCTGTCCAACTCTTTATAATTCCATTTGGGATTTTCTTGGCAGAAACACTGAAGTGGTTTGCCATTTTCTTCTCCAGTTCATTTTATAGATGAAGAAACTGAGGCAAACAGGGTTAACTGACTTGCTCAGGATCACACAGCTAGCGTCTGAGGCCACACTTGAACTCAGGTGTTCCTGACTCCAGGCCCAGCGCTCTCCACCTTGCCTCCTATCTGCATGGGATACACAGTAGGTGCTTAATAAATGTTTGTTAAATTGAATGGAACAGTTGAAAGAAGGCTGAAGGGCAATGACAGGGGCTAGGATTCTTAAACTACTAGCCTCCCCAAATTGTCTCCAAAGTGGCAATCACTGAGGAGTAAAAGTGGTACAAACAAAAGCAGGAGTGGCAACTGCCATACAGAGATACAAAAGGGAAGATGCGGGCTTTACACCTTAACACTGAGTGATGGGAGCTCCCATGCCCCCATCTGTGTTGCATTGTCTGCGTTGCATTGTTAAGTGTTGGCATGAAAGCCTGAGAACCACTGGTGTACACATTCTAGTACTCCATCTTTAGTGTTCCTTTCAAATTAAATGCAAAATTACTGCTCTACAACCAAACAAAGCACAAGGTCAATTCCATGTCTAGAAGCAAATGCTACTCTGCAGCTCACAAATCATGAGTAATTAGAGTGACTAGTTCATCACAATCCAAGAGGTAAGATTTTTAAAATTTCATGCTGAAAGGTCATGTCTGCCTATGAAAATTCATAAAAAGTAAGCCTAATTCTCCAGTCAATATGCATATACTGAATATCAAACGAATCATTTAAAATGCAATACTAGTTAAAGGGAGGAAATGCACGCAGTCCTCAGCTTGTCCTAGAATGAACAGGAGACAGTTCTAGGCCTGGCTCACGTCACCTTGGCCAAATTTCCTTACCAACATGGAAATCAGCTTTCTCATCTAAGAGGGCTAGATGAGATGTACTCCTTGGGTGACTTCTATTTAAAATTTCTAATTTTATCTAAATAATAATCTAAGTATTTAAAATTTCATAATTTTCTGATTAAGTATAGATTGTTCATAGGATTAGAGGGGACAAATGTCAAAATAACTTCAGCAATCATCTAATCCAGTCTCCTCATTGCATAAGTTAGAAACCAGGCACCACAGAGCTGAAGAGATCTGTCCAAGGGCACACTGGTAGCATGTAGCGTAGTCAGACTTTGAAACCCAAATCCTCTAACTCCAAATCTAGTGCTCCTTTGAGTCCCATCAAGTGAACATCCTAAATGCCTAAAGCGATTGTGGGAAGTTAGGTAATACAGACAATTGCTACACATCGAAGCCTTGGAGTTGAAAAGACAGAGACAGCACAACAGGGAATCACATTGTCAACATACACTATTCGGTTATATGTCTCACCCTAATCCAGTAACATCAAAAAAGTATCCCAAGTTCCCCAAGAAACTGACATGAGAAGTCCATGAAAAAGATGATCAGAAAAGCAATTTCAGGTGGGTCAACATAAAAGGCAATTTAACATAACAAGGATCTTCTTTGCATGTCCTTTGAAAGTATGTTCTTAATGACAATACTGATGATGCTCATCTATTCTTGGCTGAAAAAACAACATGTGAGTAATAGTGCTTAATTCAATGCACATAAATATTATCCTTAGGTTTGTCCTTGCCAAGGAAATGATACCAAAACTAGTTAAGGTTTTTCAAAAAAAAAATTTAATGTTTCTGAAAGACAGAGGCAAGAGAATGTAAATGAATGTTTATAATTTTCTACAAGGAAAAAAACTAGAGAATCAAACCATATTGTAAATAAACTTGTCCATAAACATTCAAACAGATACTATTAATATCCAACTCTTTCTAAGCAACAGTTATTTGCATGTAATTAATTTGTTTATTTCTGGTGTCTCAAACAATGTAATATGCTTATCAGCTTAATGTCTAAATAATAAGTGTTTTATTCTTCCCTTTACATACCTAAGAAAATATTTATCTTTCTCTTTCTTTGACAGACTCAAAGCCATCTGTAGGAACACAAGAAGTTAGATTCAGTAGTCTAATTAGTAGTACAATTCAAGAGATTACATACCATTTCCCATCCTCAATAAGGGCTGGGATCACCAATTTTAAAAAGTCAGCATGGAATTAGCAAAGCTTGAAATACAATAACAAATCCATCAAATAGTAGAGGTGGGAAGGCCCTACTTCTGTTAATAAACTGGATGCATTTACAACACTCCATCTTATAGTTAGACATTTTGTTTACTAAAGATGATCAAAATAACATAAAAGGCATAAGGACCTGTTACATGAAGTAGATTCTGTCCTCCAAGTGCCTTAGGGAGCTATCCATAGGAGGATCAATTTAGATCTGGAAGAATAATAGAGGGCATCTAGTCTAAACATCTAATGTTAACAAAAGAGGAAAGTGAGGCTCAGAGATATTCAATTGCTTGTCTGAGTTTCAGAAGAATATAGAATCAGAAAACAGATTATAAAGGGTTGTGGAAAGCGTGGCCAACAAAGACCTAGCAGCATTAAGAGTAAGATTACTCTAAAAGTTTTGAAGTCAAAGAGAGAAGACAACAATCATTTGCTGAGCACTCATTATGCCCCAGGCACTACGAGAAAAAACGTAGGCAGTCCCACGATGAGATGTTAGGATCAAGTGGCCTTTCCTAAAGTTGGTAAGACCCAGACATGTTTTGTAGGCAGCACAGAAGACGCCAGAAGATAGGGAGGGAGGTGGAGAGAAGAGAAAGAGGAAAGAAGAAACAGGAGAGAGGGAGAGAAAAAACCTGAAGGTAGGGGGGTGGCAGGCGGTGGAATCAAAGGGGGTTGGGGTTTTCAAGGGGAAAAAAAAAAATCTCTTCCTCAGGGACAGGACCAAAGAGGAAGACTGCACTGAAGATGCAGAGAAGAGAGGTGTAAAGGTATAACTTTGAATTTCTCAGTAAAGCCAAAAGATAAATAAATGTGATTTGCTAAGAGATAGCCTGTTAGGGTTGGCCCTGGGAGACTAAGAAGAAAGATACTTGTTAACAGCCAGTAAAGTCAGTGAAGGACCAATGAAAAAGATTTCTATTCAGAAGGGCCAACTGCAACAAGATAACAGAAAGGTGAAGTGTATCCAGTTAACAAAAGGCAACTTTCTTCAGCAACAGGACAACAGGAGCCTGAGAAGCTGAATGATGAGGAGTGTTCAGAATAAGGATTAGCAGGACATAAATGGAAGTAGGAGAAGGTAGCAAAGGATACAAGAATGGAGTACAGTACAGCTGAATTAGTTAACTGTAGGGTTAAGACTGAAGGCAGGAAAGTGAGGCCACAACAGTGGTGACAGACTAGGAGAATAAGGAGAGAAGAAGAAACTGAAGGTTAGGAACATGATGAATACGTGTAAGAAATCTGATAAGAAAGGGAAGCTTCAGAGTTTAGGATCAAGGAAGTGGCATTATGGGTGATATATGAATGACCTCAAGTATTTTCATGCTTGGGTCAGAGTGGAAAGGGAAACTGTGATCCAGGTACTGAAAGGAGGTGAAGGACATGGAAGGTGGTGGATTACAGGAAGTAGAGTCTGAATGGGGTAATACAGACAGATGGACTAAACTTCAGAGCCAAAGAATGGGTATAATAATCAAGCTGTTCAAACACATCATCAGTTATTATTTATTGAGAATAACATGCTACACGCCATATCAAATAAATGGCCAAAAGCTTAAATCCCAACTACTGGTGCTAAATTTGCTTTTCTGCAAAACTTTGTTCAGACAGTGAAAAAAAATGCTTAAACTAGGACCGAGGCCACCTGCATGCTTCACTTCTCTCTATGAGCTCTCTTTTAGTGTTAAATAAGTAAAAGTTTCTTACAAAACAATCATTTAGCTTATCTTGAAGCAATTCCACTAGTTTCATCAATTTCCCAAATCATGAATTAAAATAAGACCTAATTATGTATTCTTCCTCCCTTTAAAAAAGAAACGTATCCCTTTTCCAAAATTTTCATGTAAGATGTAGCCTTCATCTACTTCTTTAAAATCCTTTCTTGCTAGTTTTCTTTTCTTTTCTTTTTTTAACTATTAAAAAAATGAGATTCCTGGCTTCTTTAATTGCTCCATAAATCCCCAAGGGATTTTCTGCCAAATGCCCATTTCAATCAGCTTTCTCTAAGTTGAATGCCATTCTGAACTGGGTCATTTCGAAGTGCTGTAGGAACCAGTAAAACATGTAACCTAGATAACCTCTATGTGAAGAAGTTGTGGTTTTAAAATCAGGCCTATGCAGTATGATTATCATTTCACTGGTTTCTGCCTTCTACAACATTACACAAGGTATCTTTTTACCAATGCCTATGAAATAAAGTATAAAGACTAGGCTTTACCCTACCTTTTTAGTCTTAGTCACTTAATCTCCTTCACCTCAGTTTCCTCATCTATAAAATAGAAATAATGATAGCACCTACCCTCCTAAGGTCATTATGAAGATCAAATGAAATAGAATATAATAAATCAGTTTACAAAGTTAACGTGCTACATAAACATTATCTATTTTTGCTATTATATGTTCCAGCTAAACTATTATTTACAGTAATCCATTCTTATCCTACATATTTTCATTCTCTTCTCTGTGCTTCTGCTCACCACATTCCTCATGCCTAGAATAATCTCAACCCTTACCATGTTTGTAATCCACTCTCCTGCCTTCAAGGAAGAAGTGAAGTGCCACCTCCAATGTGAGATTCTCTCTCTTCCTACTCCCCTCCACCTAAAAAAGATTTTTCCTTCCTCCAATTCCTCATACTTTGTCTAAACCTCTCACATTGAGCCTTATAACATTTATTTGCATACCATTTTATCCTCCATAGTTAAATTGTAAGCTCCTTGAAGGTAGGAACTATTTTATTTGCTCTTTGTATTCCCAGTCCCTTGAAAAGGTTTGGTAGTACAAAGCCTGTGAGATCAGCCTTTAGCTCACCCAGTCACCAAAGGTGACTAAATAATTTGATTTAGCAACTAAAAATTTGAGTTGTGGGGTTTTTTTAATTGTAACTGTATTTTCTTGATAAAAAGTAGCCTATACAACAAGTTTTTTGCCTTCCTTTTATGAAAAAGACATATGATTGGCTGGAGGACAATGCCTGAAAAGTACTGGTAGAGATCATAATCCATTTTGGGTAACAAACATATTGAAACTAAGGCATGGAATTGAAAGCAACTTTTAAAGGACTATCAAATAGAGTATTGCTAGAGGTTAATGTAATCATAGGTCATAGGATTAGATTAGATTAGATCATAAATGTAGATATTCAACAGAGCTTTGAGTCAAATTCTCTAATATTACAATGTGCCCAAGGTCACATAGTTAAGGGGCAGAGGATTTAAACCCAAGTTCTCATACTATAAGAAGTAATGTAAATAAAAAGGAATTAATGGTTGGGTAAAACAATCATTGAGATTATTGAAACCTCCTAACTTCTACAATTTGCAGGTTCCATAAAAGACATCCTTTCCAGAACATTATATAGATAAAATCTCTATCATCCTAAGTGTTCTAAATAAGAAATCTATTTCTATATTCTAGCATAGTGTGTTATACACACTTCCATACTTCAAAAAATCCATTATATCATGGATATGGGTACCATACCATTCCAATGACATAGATCAAAATCCATTTACACTTTAGCCTGTTTACTTTTGTCCATATTCAGTAAATCTTCCAGAAAGTACATCCAACTTGCTTTTTCCCCCCGGTGGGGGGGGGGGAGAGGATTATCTTCTAGACCTCTTGATATTTTGTCAGAGGGAAACCACTGAAGACCTTCTGTTAAGGGTCTGGCCTCATCAATCAGTCCACTTCATTTTTGGATGGCTCTCATTGTCAAGAAGTTTTTCTTTACAACAAACTTCAGCAATTTCTACACATTGCCCTCTGAGGCTAACATATCTAATCCCTGTGACACAGTGAACTATATAATAACTTTTTATTTAATTGAATTTCCTCATAGATGCCCCTAGAATAATCATGCTTTGTTGCCATTTATAATAAATTCTCTAATGTGAATAATCCTTTATAACAAATCTGTTCAAGGGAATCAGAAACCTCAAACTGAAGGGATTCTTGCTTTAGGCAGGAGCTGGAACAAACCACTTTAAGGTTCCTTCTAGCTCTGGGAGCCCATTTTACTCACCCTTGTAAGAACAGCATTATATAACAAAAGCATCCACAGTTTGCTCTGTACTTTTGTTCTATCACCAAGGTATAATCTACAGGAAAAAACCACCTAAACTCCACAAGCAAATATTAAAACAACTTCCTACATGCAAAAAGTTGTAGGACCTTTCCTGCAGAGGCAGGAAAAATAACAGAAAGTGAACAGTAGGGTAGGCAAGTAGGCCATACATATATGATATCTCTTCCTTCCTTTACAGGACTCTAAACATTTCTTTTAACTTTTTAATTCTATTCAGTCTTCCAAAAAGCTAAGAGTAAGTTCTGTTATGGCTCCAGTTCCTACATAAATTGAAATTTTAATTTCTGGCAGGATATTTCATTAAATACTATTAGCAGAGGTTAAGACTATCCAATACTCATCATATTAAGGACCATTTAAAATCACTAGGATCATTTATTGGTTCTGGCTTAAGAGACAGAAAAAAAATTAAATATAGATTTAGATACACACATCTTGCAGAATTAAGACACTCAGGAACTAGTCTGACTAAATTGTTTTATGTCTCTCAAATTCATGAAACCAAAATTTTTAAAGTCTAACTTTAAATATATTATAAATTAGTTTTTTCAATATGTTAGTCTACTTATCACAAGTCAGAGGAAAGGACATTTAGAATAATAATATACTTCTTTCAAAACAGATTGTCAAAAAATAACAAAATTTTATCTGGAGGAACAAAAGGTCAAGAATATTAAGGGAATTAATGGGAAAAAAATGGGAAAAAAAGAATATCAAGGGAATTAATGGGAAAAAATGGGGGGGGAAGAATATCAAGGGAATTAATGGGGGGAAAAAGGAATGGGGCCTACCAGTACAGGTCTCAAACTGTACTACAAAGCTATAATAATCAAAACAATTTGGTAATTGATAAGAAATAGAAAGGGTGATCAGTGGAACAGATCAGGTATACAATATACCAAAGCAAATTAATACAGTAAGCAATCTAACGTTTGATAAACTTAAAAGACTGCAGCTATTGGGGCAAGAACTCCTTATTCAACAAAACTGTTAGGAAAACTCAAAAAGTAACATTACAAAAACCAGGTGCAGCATCTCACACCATACACCAAGATAAGCTAAAAAAAAGCTACATGATTTAGAAATAGTGACATCAAGATGGAATCTTGCTGGTATTTACATCTCATCAGTACCCTCTGCCCCTCTGAATGGACTCTGACCAAAAGGCAGAGCCATAGGCTCCAGGTTCTCTATTTAAAGAGAAGACTGAGCAGTTGCTTTTATACTTCTTTGGAATTCTCCATCATGCCTCCACATTGAGTGTACCTTTCCTCCTTTCACCACTTTTCAGTTTCCTTTTCTATGTTATTTTTCTCCATTATACTACAAGTTCCTTGAGGGCAGAGACTATCTTTGTTTTCATTTGTATCCCCAGTGGTAAGCACAGTATCTGGCACATATTAAGTACTTAATAAATATTTACTGACTGAATGACTGACATCATAAGCAAATTAAGCATGTAAGAAATTATCTATGAGATCTATAGCAAGAAGAAGAGTTCGTGACCAAACGAGAGATAGTGAAGTTTGCTGGAAGTAAAATAGATAATTTAAATTACACAAAATTTAAAAGTTTTTGCACAAACAAAACCAATGCGGCTAAAATTAAAAGAAAAGTAGGAAACTAGGTAAGATATTTTCAGCAAGTTTCTCTGAAAAAGATCTCATTTATAAGATATAAAATGAACTTGGTAAAATTTGTATTCCCCATTAGATAAATCTTCAAAGGATATGAATAGGCAATTTTCATTAAAAAAATCCAAGTTATCAACAGCCATATAAAAAAAGGCTCTAAATCACCAATAATTAGAGAAATGTAAATTAAAGCAATTCTAAGTCTCCACTTCACACCCCTTAGATTGGTGAAGATGACAAAAAAGGAAAATGAAAAATGCTGAAGATGATGTGGTTAAATAGATACACTATTGCACTATTGGTGAAGCTATGAAGTAGTCCAATCATTCTGGAAAGCAATTCAGAACTATGCCCCCAAAGCTATTAAACTCTGGCCTTCTGACTCAGTAATACTGCCACGAGGTCTATATACCTCAATAAGATCAAAGAAAGGAGAGATCTATATGTACAAATATATTTCTAGCACCCTTCTTTGTGCTGGCAAAAAATTTGGAAACTGAGGGAAAGTCTATCAATTGCAGAATGGCTGGGCAAGTTATGGTATATGAATGTGATAGAAATATGGTCGTTAAATGATGAAGGGCACCACTTCAGAAAAACCTAGGAAAAGTTGTCTGAACTAATGCAAAGTGAAGTGAATAGAACTAGAAGAACAATGTATAAAATAAATGCAATATTATAAAGATAATCAACTTTGAAAGACTAAGCAACTCTGAACAACACAATAACCAAACACAATTCCAAAAGACTAATGGCAAAACATGCTATCCATCTCCACACAGGGGGCTGATGAACTCAGACTGAAAACTTACTTTTTTCTTTTTCTTTATTTTTTTGGACATGGTTAATGTGGCAATTTATTTCAATTGACTATACGTATTTGTAATGGGATTTATTTCTCTTGACTTCTTAGTGGGTTAGGGATAGGGGAAAAGGGAGGAAGAGAATCCAGAAGTGAAAATAAAATTACACACACACACACACACACACACACATATACTTTAAAAGTACATTGTCATTTCAGTTAGAATAGCATTGCTCCCAATATTCTTACATTTGTATAGGCTTATGGCAAACAGGCACTCTTTCTTGATAACTCATTCATTTTAACAAAATTCTACTATGATTAATTTGGAGGTACCATTGTTATAACAAGAATGTATCTATGTATTCTCTTTCTATTTAGGATACATTTAGCTAGATTAGATAAATATAGTTGTTGCTTTCATTCAGATATCTTAAATTACTGCATCTCAGGATCAAGCTGGATACAATTTCAAATATACCTATTAGGGAAGGGAGAAATGGGGTAGGCATTGAAAAGGGGGCTAGAAAGAGAAATTAAAATTTAACACAGGAGGGTACACACAGAGAAAAGGTTAGAAAACATACAGATGACTGGAATTTATGGAATAAAATATCTTTGGATTTACCAGAAAAACCTTTGAAGATGAAGTAAATACTACAAGCTTTCCCCCAAATAGCATATACTGTGTATACTCTCTCTTTCAAGAGGGCTAGGTATCCAGTTTCTTTTCCACGGAAACTGACAAAGATTTTTAAAGTGGTGGTGGTTTTGTGTCATAAATACTTAACCACTTGGAGTAGGAATGACAATAACTCATTTCAAATAGGTCAGGATGGAGCCACTGGACAGTAACAGCTATTCACTTCTACATATTCTGACCAGATGTGAACTGATGGACCAAAGAAAAAACACTCCATATCCAATTACCTATCACCTGAACCATCCAAACCTCAGATTACCTTCAACCACAGCATGTTAACTACCTACCTTCCCCAAAGAAAAGATACAGAATTACAGGAGAAATACTGAACTCTTTTAGCTCCTTCACAACTGTTAACCTAATCAGTCCACTTAGGGCTCTGGCATTTTAATAAGTTTCCTCTTCCTACAGGGGATGTCCCTGAGCTGATGCTTACATGTTTTTGATTTATTTTAATTTGGGTTGGGTTGGTGTTTAAAGTCTGCTACCTTGGACAGTGATGTATTTGCTCAGGTCATCTTAAGACACTGCTCCATTTCTGATATCTAGAATTTGGTATTATCCCGCTCTAATTTTAACCTCCTAATTTACAGTCTTTATTATTCCCATATAGCCATAGAACCAGCTGCTCTTTCCAATCCTTATTCATCCAAAGGCATCGACCCCAACACTGCCCTTAAGACCCTTTGATGCAAATTCCATACCATCTCCTGGAGTCTCACTTTCACCTGGGTGGTGGCTTAATTTTTTAAAATAAATCAGGTTCAACAGAAATATCTTGGACAACTAAAAAAGTCTTTTCTTTTCTCTAAAGCTTTCTTATTGTTACTGTTATAATGACAGACATTCATCAAGTATTTTAAAGTTTTCAAATACACTATCTCATTTGGGCCTCACAACAACACCATAAGGAAGGTGCCATTCCAATTTTATGAAACCGAAAACTGAGAAGTCTCTTGCCTTTTTAAAGGTGGGATTTAAATCAGGGTCTTTCTGACTCCACGTGTGCCATTCTATACACCGGGCCACAACACATAAAATTATGAGTGGCAACTAGTCACATCAATTCCTCCAAACCATTTACGATTTAATCCCTTTAACCTTTCCTATTCTTTTTCTCCTATCAAAAATTACCCGAAGTGCTAGTGTTGGTCATTTCAATAATTCCTCTGATTACAACCAACCAATAATGATTTATTAAGTATCTATTATGCGCCAGGCACAGTATCTACTAAACTGAAGCAAATGTTTATCTCTAAGACATCTGTACCAGTGTGGCGCTCTCTGGGTATTCCTAGCTGCCCTGGAACCTTACACAGGTCTTCATCTACAACTCATTGCATACATCTCAATAGGCTTCTACTTCCAACTGCTTCTTCAGAAGGGTTTTTTTTTTTCCAGGAAACCTTGCCTGAATCATCTTTCGACAGAGGGAAAGCAAACTGATTATTTGCTGAACTCTGTATGGCTCTTCCACTTTCTTACAAAATGATCCCATGAATACAATTTTTACATAAAGACAGCAAACTTACCTGAGAGGGATTTTAACAGTTTTCTTTACCACTGAATCAATACATAACTAGGCCTAATCTAACCCTAACATCCAGGCTTTATTCACTAGACCATGCTACAGCTTATCAAACTCTACTTCTTAAAACATTCTTCTCCAAAAACAAAGGTAAGAAATTCTTTTTAAAGAATGTTGTGACCTCAATACATGATGTCTCAGCAGAAGAACACTAAGGTAATTTCTGTGTCTGATAACCTAGCTGTCCAAAGACTAAAATAAAAGCAAAGTAAGCAAAAAGACCTAACTTGCCAAATGAACAATACAGGCTACTTTTCAATTCCTTTTACATTCAGAGGAGCGAAGAGTAATGACAATAATAGCAAATTTCAGGGCACTAAATATACCAGACTTTTTTTTAAAAAGGAGAAAGACAGTTGATTATGGAGTCCTGAGGGAAAACAGGACAGGACAGAGTTTGGGTGTGTTAAGACAAGAAAAAAAAAATCATCATACAGACACTGCCTCAATAGGTTGCTCCTTGCCATTGGATTAAAAAATCTGTTGGTAGAATTTTGTTTATGCAGTGAGTGAATCCAGAGAATTGCTACAGCTTCTTAATCACTAATGAGAAAGAAGGGAGCTATTGGTGAAGTTAAAATACAGAAAACAGAACAAGATTATAAATTCTTAAATTTCCTGTATTCAAAAGCAAGTGTCCATTCTAGTACAGATTCTAAACAAAGGAAGGAAAGGCATTGGAAAAGCTAGATGTCTGGAATCTTGGGTAAAGAACTCAAATATTTGACAGATGAGTAGCCACATACTCCTTGAACAAAATGAAGGATATTTGTGTTTTACTTCAAGAAAGTTAGTTAAAGAAATCAATTTTTGAGTTGTGAAAAACACACACTTGTGGCCTAACAATACAGATGCATTTTTAATAATTTTAAGAGTGTCAATCTTTTAAAAATTGTTTTAAAAATCATTTTAAAAATTGTTTACTTTCCTTTTAATATTATTTATATTTCTTAATGTATCATTCTTTCTAAGCATTCCTCTATCAAAGACCAATCCACTGTGGCAAATACTATTTTTAAAAGAGGGAAGAAAAACAGTTTAGCAAAACTAAACAGCATTTTGAAAAAAAAAATCTGATGTTATATATAGAGTCTCCAACTTCTGCAAAAAAAAAAAAGCAAGAGGAGGGAACTTCTATTGCTTCATGACATTTATTTCCAATGGTTTTCCATTGTTCTTTCCATTTACTTGGTTGTAGTCATTGTATATGTTATTGTTCTTGGCTCTGCTTATTTCATTTCGCATCAGATCACACATATCTTTCCATGCTTCTCTATATGCATCACATCATATATACAATAATATTCCATTATATTTATGCATAATTTGCTTAGCCATTCTCCAATTGAAGAGTATCTATTTTGTTTCTACTTCTTTAAAATTAAAAAAAGATGGCATATAAATATTTAGTTTTATACAGGGCCTTTCTTTGTGTAATTGTTCTCCTTTGAGTACATGCCTAGCAGTGAAATCTCTGGGTTAAATAAATGGTACAGATATTTTAATCACTTAATTTGTATGATTCCAGTTTATTACCCATAACAGGCAGATCAACTGACAGCTCCACCAACAATATTTCTATAGTAAGTCTGTCTCTCCACAACCTCTCCTAAAGTGATTATTCCTGTCTTATATATCTTTTAAAATTTGCTTGATAAAATTATTGTCTATTATATTAAACTCTTCAACAAAATGATTGATAGAAACCTTATTTCTAATCTGCTACTTCCTTCTTATTCTAGTTGCATTAGCTTTTTTATGCAAAAGCTTTTCAGTTTCATGTAACCACTATTATCTATTTTATTTTTTTATGATTACCTCTATTTCCTAATTGGTTAAGAATTTTCTCCTGGTCATATCTGTAAACGGTACATGATCTGGTTCTTTTCTCATTTTTTATAGTAAAATCTTTAATAATTAGGTCATGTGTCCACTTGTGAGTTTATTTTGGCATCTAACCCAAGGCATTATTCTATACTTGATTTCTGCCACACTTCTTTCCAATTTTCCCAGAAATTCTTGTCAAAGAACTCAAAATCTTATAAAAGTGAATGTTGAAAAAAGGGGAAATGAAGAGATGGAAGGAAAAAAATTAAAGGGAATAGAGAGAAGGGGAGAAAAAAAGGGAAGGAAAGAAGAGAGAAGCAAACTGAAAGAAGAGGAAAAGAGGGAAGGTTTAAAATTGTCCATTTTCTTCACCAGTATTTTACAATTCAGGCAAGTATCTCTGCCTTTACCAGTATCTCTAGTCATTATTTTGTTGTTGTACAGTCACTCAGTCATGTCTGACTCTTTGTGACTCCGTGGACCATAGTACACCAGGCCCTTCTAACCTCCACTACCTCCCCAAAGTCTATCCAATTCATGTTCCTTGCTTCCATGACACTATTTATCCATCTCATCCTCTGCCCTCCCCTGCTCCTTTTGCCTTCAATCTTTCCCAACATCAGGGTCTTTTCTAATGAGTCTTGTCTTCTCATTATATGGCCAAAATATTTCATCTTCAGCTTTGGTATTTTATCTTCCAATGAATAGTCTGAAGTAATATCTTTTAAGTACTGACTGAGTTAATCTCCTTGCTGTCCAAGGGACTCTCAAAAGTCTTCTCCAGCACAATTTGAAAGTGTTCATTCTGTGATGTTCAGATTTCCTTATAGTCCAAATCACACGGCCATACACTGCTAGTGGAAAAACCACATGGACCCGACCTTTGTTAATGAGGTGATGTTTTTCAGCATGCAGGCCAGATTTGCCACAGCTTTCCTTTCAAGGAATAAACATCTTTTAATTTCATGGCTAAATTCACCATCTACATTGATCTTTGCACTCAAGAATACAAAATCTGACACTGCTTCCATTTCTTCTCCTCCTTCTATTTGCTAGGAAGTGATGAGATCAGTTGCCAAGATCTTAGGGGGTTTTTTTTATGTTAAGTTTCAAGCCAGATTTTATACTCTCTTCTTTCATGCTCATCAAGAGGCTTTTTAACTCTTTTTCACTGTCTGCATATCTGAAATTGTTGCTATTTTTCCCAGCAACCTTAATTCTGGCTTTTGATTTGTTTAGCCTGGCATTTCATATGATGTACCCTGCATATAAGTTAAATAAGGTGACAATATGCAGCCTTGTTGTATTCCTTTTCGAATCTTAAACCAATTAGTTGTTTCATATTCTGTTCAAACTCTTGCTTCTTAGCCTGTATATAGGTTCCTCAGGAGACTCTCATCCCTTTATGGACTTGCCACATTTTGTTGTGATCCACAGAGTCAAAGGCTTTAGTGTAGTCAGTGAAGCAGAAGTAGATGTTTTTGTTTTTTCTGGAACTTCCTTGCTTCTTTCACAATCCAGTGAATGTTGCCAATTTGGTCTCTAGTTCTTCTGTCTTTTTGAAAACCAGTCCACTCCTCTGATAATTCTCAGTTCACATACTGCTGAAGCCTAGCTTGCAGAAACTTAAGCATAACCTTTCCAGTATGTGAAATCAGTGCAACTGTTTGGTAATCTGATTATTCTTTGCCACTGCGCTTCTTTAGGATTGGGATATAAAATGATCTTTTCCAATCCAGTAGCCACTGTTGAATTTCCCAAATTGACTGGCATATTGAGTACAGTAGGTTAACAGCATCATCTTTTAGGATTTTAAATAGCTCAACTGGAATTCCATTACCTCCACTAACCTTATTGTCAGCAATGTTTCCTAAGGCTCACTTGACTTCATTTTCCAGAATGTCTGACCCTAGATCAGTAACTACACCATAGTGAGTATTGGTAATGATAAGATCTTTCTTATATAGTTCTGTGTATTCTTCCACTTCTTCTTAACCTCTTATACTTCTGTTAAGTCCCTACCATTTTGTCTTTTACCATGACCATTTTTTCATGAAACATTCTCTTGCTATCTCTAATTTTCTTGAAAAGATCTTGTCTTCCTTATTATGTTATTTTCTTTTATTTCTTTGCATTGCTCATTTAAGAAAAACTTATCTCTCCTTGTTACTCTCCAGAATTCTGAATTCAGTTTCTGAATTCCCTTTTTCCTTTACCTTTTGCTTTCCTTCTTTCCTCAACTATCTGTAAAGCCTCATCAGACAGCCATTTTTGTTTCTTGCTCTTCTTTTTCTTTGGGAGGTTTTTTATTGCTGCCTCTTGTACAGTATTGCAAACCTCTGTTCATTGTTTTTTAGGCACTAATCCATTCATCACTTCCACTTTATATTCCTATGCCATGTTATTTAGGTCATACCTATACAGTATGACAGCTTTTTCTACTGTTTCTTCAACTTAAGTCTAAATAGTGTGATAAGAAGCTCATGATCTGAGCCACAGTCAACTCTAGCTCTTGTTTTAACTAACTGTGGAGAGTTTCTCCACCTTCTCAATCTGATTTCATTGTTGACCAACTGCTGATGTCCATGTGTAGTTATTTTAGGCCCTTCTAATTTCCCCCAGGCCATTATACCACCAGCTTCCACTCTGACTAAACTTGACTTCTTTGGTCTTCATGATCAAACACTTCAATATTGCCCTCATCAATACTCTAGTCTCTCTCACTCCTTGCAAATACCTAATCTTATATCACTTTCACCTTCTGCTTTCTCAATTTGTGCTCCAAGGCCATACAGTTTTGCTTAAGAAAATCACAGAATCACACAGACTTGGCTTACTACAAAATCATAGGGAGTAAATTCCAGCAGAGTATTCACTGATGCTCATCACTCTCTGTGTTCTCTAGCCCCAGTATAACCTCACTCTCTCCAAAGCATCTGGGCCAAACCCTCTACTTTCCTTCAGTACAAAACTCCAACTTAACTGCCTTCAGTTTGGCAAATTTCTCTGCCTCCCATTTCAAAAAAAAAAAATCAAGACCATTAGATGGAAACTTCTTTTTCCTTCTTCTTTGCCTCATCCCATCTCCAGTGGCTAGCAAGAGTCACATTCTTAATTCTCAAAGAAATCCCTTCTCCCAGTCCCCAATTATAAGAGATTCTGAAGTGAGGCTCCCCTCGATTCCCCTAAAAGAAAGCTTATCAAGCATATAGCTGGGCCTGAGCTCTGCTATAATGCTTAACACAGGCATGTTACAGCATGTGTTGCAACCTCAAGCCTCAAACCCCAGAATCTGGAAAGAAGAGAAAACATTATACTATCTCACAGAAAAATAAATTATGGCATAAGCATCCAAATAGGACAGAACTTCGGGCGGGAAGACACAAACTTAAATAGTTAAAGTGATGTCAATATTTCAGTGCAATTCAATCCCACATATTTAGATTTGTCTGGGTCAGCTGTAAATAATGAGTGCACACATCTCAGAATTTTTCCACTGCATGGGGAGTGTTAGAGAGGTTTTATGTAGCAGGGAGACAGACCAATCTGTAAAAAGGCAATGGGATATTTCTAGCATCCTATTTCAATGTGAAAAGCCCTGATGGAAGGGCTGATCAGAATGACTTATGCCTGTTAGGTTATACAGCAAAACAATCTGTATAAGTAAGTTTATACTGTAACAACATTTCAATTTGTGCAAAAATTATGCTAATAACCCCTACTAGTATAAAGAGCCTAATACTAATTCTATCTAAATTACGCTCTGTGTGTGCATATACATACATATATGTATATATATGCATGTGTGCATATGTATGTATGTGTGAGATGTCCAAGACAGTAATAGAGTCTATTAACAAGGGCAAGACAGCATGATACAGTAGAAAGAATGCTAGGCTTATAGGCAGGAGACATCTATTTTCTGGGTTTGATGCTTGTTGTCTAAGTGACCACAGGGCCAATCACTTAACCGCTTAGAGCTTCTTTCCCCATATGAGAAATTAGGTTAACACTTGCACTGCCTATGTCACAGGGCTGTTAGGAGGAAAACATATTGCACCCTACACATTAAAGCATTATAAAATGAGAGTTATTATCATGGGAATACAATCTATGCCAGGGACACGCTGGAATCTGAGGGGTTGCCACAAAACCACATAAGAGAGGTAAGTCCTATTTTCAAAAAGGACTTTATTATGACCTTTTCCTGCCTCATTACATACAAGAGGGCCTCAAAGTAACTGCTATATCCAGCCACCAGACTGCTGACTACTGTCATCATCACTGAGGTCCAAGGCCATTGCTGACAACCTGAAGCCAGTTTCTCTCATTCGCCAGCATCTGTGGCTAGATTAAAGAGATAGCAAGGAGTCTTAAGTAAAGAGCAAGGGATGAAAAGGTTTAAGCAGATGGATGCAGGGGATACTTTCTTAAGCACCAGGGAAGCAGAAGATGGGGCACCTAGGAAAGACATCAAACAGAAATAATAGAGACAAGGGGGCACCAAAAGGGGAACCCACCTATAGCAACATTTCCCATAGGGAAATACAAAGACTAAAACTCCCCATAAGCCCCACCAAAAAAAAACAAACAAACATGTATTTTAAATACGGTGCTCTAGGATCACTCACTAATAAACTCCTTTGACTTTAAGCATTAAGCAAAGTGACAAGAGATTCGGTTTTGAAAACACCAAATAACCAGTTAAAGCACAACTTTCACTGGAGCTTATAAATTAAAGGAAAATTCAATGAGCTGTGCAAACGGGAAAATCACTGAATTAAACAGAAAGAAATACTTAAAAAATAAGGCTTCAGTAGATGGAGCTCTCCCCTCTGAATTGGTGCTGAACCACAGATCTTACAAGTCTACGTTTTTGGAAACAGTCTTTCAGAGGAGATGCAACACAGAGGTTCTAAACATTAGCACTGATTAAAATGCCAATCACCCTTTTCCTAAAAGCAGTGGCATTAACTCCAGTGTATGTGCCACACTTCAACGCTGAATAATGGTATTATTAAACATGGAATGAGTATCAACAGTGCCCCCTGGCACTTCTGGAGAGTAAGATGTGGCCCCTGCCTAGTAGTTTGCCATCAAGATTACTACTGCTATGAATTAGCTTTGACAACAATGCCCTACTTTCGGATTTCACTTTCAAAAGGGGGAGAGATGACCCCGAACTCAATCTTTGTAAAATTCAATCTTTGGAATTTAATGTTAGTTGCTAATTCGTTTTCTATTGAAAAGTTTCATTAAGTCAGTAAATATGACTGATTTCCACTGTCTTCTATGGTTCATCATACCCAAACGTGACAGCCAGAATCCCATGAATTTATATTCATGCCTGGGTACTATTTTAATAAGCTAACTCAAAAAGGATTTAATTTTACACCTTAGGATTTTTTATTGACATTCAATTGTTCAGCTACCGAATCAGTGTTGGCTGTCACCTCAGGCAAAGGCTAAAAATCTATTCTTGAATATCTAGAAATAAATAGATGCCACACCAAAGTCAAAAGGTCATTATAAAAACTCAGATGGAAAGACAAGGGGATTTGTAAGTGAAAGGGAGGGGGAAGGGATGGAAACATAAAAATATTTAGATCTAATGAGAATGAAGCAATATCTTTGGAAAATGGTCCCTTGAAAAGCTCCATTTCTTATCCTAAAAATACCTCCAACATACGAAAGATTGGCTAAATAGTTCAATGATCTTGCTGAAAAAAGAGCTTGATGTGCAAAAACTAACACATTGTTCTGCCACCTTAGAAATCCAGTGAAAAGCTAGACTAACTTGGATACAGTAGCCAAACAAAGACACATAAGAAAGAATTCCCATAAATAATCATGATTATGTGCTTTGAACATCCACTTTAAGACTGAGTTCAACACCTTCCTTTCACGTGTCATACACAAGGACATAAACTGAATTATCCAGAAATAAAAACATTCAAAATACATTCAAAAACATTTGTTTTGACCATTAACTCCCTGTGTTATAAAAGGCAGTAAGTACAGACATATAGCCACCTAGCTCACAGTCAAGAATTTCAGTCTGAACAGCTGAGCCTAGCTTCCACATACATTAGGATGTTTCACTTGACACTGTAATATATCTTTCACTAAAGTCAGCACACTGGCAGAAACTAGGTACAGACCAACATCTCACCCTGTATAACAAGATAAGGTCAAAATGGGTACATGATTTACACATAAAGGGTAATAAAAGCAAATTAAGCATTAAAGGGTAAGCAAATTAAGAGAGTATGGAATAGTTTATCTGTCAGATTTATGGATAAGGGAAAAATTTCAAACCAAAGAAGATATATACAGAAGATTACAAAATGTAAAGTAGATAATTTTGATTAGATAAAATTAAAGTTTTTGCACAAACAAAATCAATGCAACCAAAATTATAAGGAAAGCAGAAAACAGAGGGAAAATTTTTGCAACAAGTATCTCTGATAAATACCTCATTTCTCAGATATATAGAGAACTGAGTCAAATTTATAAAAATACAAGTCATTCCCCGACTGATAAATGGTCAAAGGATATGAACAGGTGGCTTTCAAAGAAATCAAAGCTATCTATAGTCATATGAAAAAATGCTCTAAATCACTATTGATCAGAGAAATGCAAATTAAAACCACTCTGAGGTATTACCTCACACCTAACACAGTGGCTAATATGGCAAAAAAGGAAAATGTTGGATGTTGGAGAAGATGTGGGACAACTGGGACACTAATGCACTGTTGGTGGAGTTATGAACAGATCTCACCATTCTGGAGAGCAATTTGGAATTATGCCCAAAGGGCAATAAGAGTGTGCATACCCTTTGATTCCTCAATACCACTGCTAGGCCTACATCTCAAAGACATCTAAAAAAAGGGAAAAATACCTATTTGTACAAAAATATTTATAGCCGCTCTTTTTGTGGTGCCTAAGAACTGGAAATCAAAGGGATGTCCACCAATTGGAGAATGGCTAAACAAACTATGGTATATGATTGCAATGGAATATCATTGTGCTATAAGAAATGACAAGCAGAATGTTTTCAGAAAAACCTGGAAAGACTTAAATGAACTGCAGCATAGTGAAGTGAACAGAACCAGTTGTACACAGTAATAGCAATACTGTTTGATGAAGAACTGTGAACGACTTAGCTATTCTTAGCAATACAATGATCCAAGAAAATCCCAAAGGACTAATGATGAAGCATACTATCCACCTTTCCAGAGAAAGAATTGATATTGACTGAATACAGACTGAAGTATGCTATTTTTTCACTTTCTTTCCTTTTTTTTCCCTTTTATTTGTGTCTTCTTATACAAAATGACTAACATGGAAATACTGCACATAATTGCACATGTATAACCTATATCTGATTGCTTACCATCTCGGGGAAGGGATAGGGAATGGAGGGATAGAATTTGGAACGCAAAACTTTAAATAAAAACGTTAAAAAATTAAAGAAGAAATAAAGTCAGGATACTTTCATGACGTTGGACATAAGTCCCTTATAATCTGTCCATGATCTATACCTGCAGATGTCTCTGTAGGGGTATTTGATGTTGGGGTTTTTATACAAACATCTTTCTGAAGAAGTCAACACATTTTTAGATGGAGTGTAAAGACTGTCAAATTGGTCTGTTTCTGATGCCCAAGTCCTGAAAATAGAATATGAATGGATATACAATCCAAGAAAGCACCTGGTAAGCATTCAGCACAAGTGAGAGAATATGTTAAATACATTGGGAGGTACTTGGAAAAGCGCTGGAATAGAAAGTTTATATAATGTGAGTAAATGAGAATATATTTATTTTCAAAGAAGACATTTCTAGAAGTTATTTCTAATTTAATAACAAACCACTGAAGACAACACAGCAGCAAACATAATCCAAGCAGATACTATAGTCCATAGAAAGAGGAAGTCATGAATCTAGAATCATATTTGTCTTAAATCAGAAAATTTCAGAGTTGGAAGAGATCTCTCGGGTCATCTATTCCAACCCATACCTAACTGCAGAAGGAATTCCCTCTACAACATTACTGGTGAGTGATCATCATTGAGCCTCTGACTGAAAAACTCCAAAGACAGGAAAATTGCTATCTCCTATGCTAGGCTATTCCACATTTAGAGAGCTCTAATTGTTAGGAAACATTCCCTCATATAGTTTTTTAATTTTTAGAATGCTAATTTAAAGTTGAAGAATGATATTACCAATCTACCACCAGTAGGGAGGACATGTTCTTTGACTCATTTTTTGGAGAGGGAGGCAGAAGGCTTCTAGCCACAGAAGCTTTCCCTCTTTGTGACTCATAGTATGCAAAGTCTGCAACAATCAAACACAGTGAAGCCACAGGAGTTTCAAATCTTCAATAAAATAAGAGAATGTTGTTTGTTTCCTTTAAAATTAAGAATCTTCAAGTCTTATTCCAATGATTCCTCATATTGTAAAGGTAACTCTAGGTTCTTAGAGGTTATGTAAAACAGAATTATCAGGTCTTACTGATGAAGCCAAAATGGCTCTAAGTATGAGCCTGGCAATAGATTTTATGTCTAACATGAAAGGACTTGTCACCATAAGATTGGTAGTTAGCTAATAAACTTTTTTTGGTCACAGCTCACAAACATGACCTACAAAAGTGGAGAGGCAGTGCAATCTGCCTTAATCATAGATAGAATCTCTACGGTGATAAAATCACAGAATTTTTGAATTACTGAAAAATAAATTTATACCTCCTGATGTAGATATATTTTCATATAGCCCCAACTTACTCTTCTGTTGCTCTATAAAAAATTAGAAATAACCCTAACCTTACCGTTGGAAAGAATGAACATAGGAGGGAGAACAAATAATGTATGCACGTACATATGTGCACATACACACAGAAACACACATACTCACATACACACACATATATACACACACACACGCCTACCTACAACTTAAAGTTCTGCATACATTTGGTTAAAACTACCTTGAACAAATATCTTCAATTTCTTCTACTGCAATTCCAGCCCAGGGCATATTTCCCATATAGTATTTTCTTCATTGTCTCCTACCAATTCTGAAAGAGATGCCAGAACTGATATTCTGTGAGTTTTAAGCAGCATAAATAAGACTCTGACCTACCTTGAAACACATGCCTAACCCATTAACACAACTATTTCAAATTAACTGTTCATAGGCCATTTAGAAATCCATTTGAAATGTATACTTGCTGGGCAATTACTGAGTAGAATATCCTCTCTAGATGGTAGGTCAGAGGAAGCAAAGCAGGAGAAGAGAGAGAAAAGCAAAATAGAAAACTAAAGTTCAAATATCAATAATTCCTTATAGACTATGGAAATCAGGGCACAATTATCTTCTCCTTGCCTCAGTGTCTTTGACTGGAAAAAAGTTACCAAGTATCACTTTTCTGAAAGCAACACCATAAAGATAAACTAATTAACAAGCATAAACCTCCTAAAAATGTCAGGCTTTCAAAATGCAGCTTCCAAGAAGATTCTCTAAAAGTCCAGTGGTTTCAAGTATTTTGGTTCAAAGTCCCTGGTCAAGTCAATTAGAAACAGAGCCATGAAGCATGGAATATTTCAAACATTTCTCACGGCTAAAGAGAAAGTACCTTAGAACATCAAGTCCCATGGGTAATTAAAATATATGGAAAGAAAGAATGACCTGAGTGGTCATAGTTATGTGCCAGATTGCCAAAAGTCTGATTAAGGCCAGCTGCTAAAATATTCTACAGTAAAAAAAGATTGTATCAGAGGCAACATGAGGAGAACAGAAGGCAATAAATGCTACTCTCAGTTAGTGATCTCAAGAAAAAGAATGATGAAAATACTCAAGAAAACAAAAAAGAGGAATTCTCTGACCATTTCTGAAAACATTTTGTAGCTCAGCAATAAAACACAATAGCCTCCAGCATCACCTGCCTCTCCCAACTAACAGTACTCTACATGGCTGCTTTCAAAAGATGGGGGGGTGGGAAAGTCCTCTGTACTTAGAAGGAAAGCCGCAGTGTGTGGTGCAGACATTCATATGCGTAATTCTGCTCTCACTAGTACAATAGACAGGTTCAGAAGAAAAAACTGCCACATTGAATTAGGATAGAGCACTAACTGAGATTAGCACAAGAGAATGGAATTTTTACAGAACTCAGAAGAAAAGGGTGGCTAGAAAGCTAATGTTTTTAGGAGACCATCAAAACGGTGGCCAGTGAAGAAAAGGCAATTCCAAATAACAGCAGTAAAGTGAGATCATCCTGTTATTGTATTTTAGCTAAACATTTATAAATCAGCAAGTTTATTCTACAATCCCTTATGAGCAATGGGGAGAGTCAAGCTTATGAGTAAGAACAACAATGACTGATCTATTTACTAACCTACTGGGAGGTTTATCGGATTTTGATTACACTTCTCTTCTCATGCAGCCCTTCCCTATAGCTGGAGCAAAGGAAATAGACTGTACTGATTACCCGTGCTAGATCAGAAAGGCCTTTCAGCGCAATGAATTAAGTGGTAGGTTTTGCAGAGGTAAAGAAAAAATGGGAGAATTGCTATCTGATCAATTGTGGCCACATTAAAAAAAAAATGCCCCACCTAAAAGAAGCTGTGACACTGGACAGAAGTATTATCAGAGAACAGAGGTGCTCTCTCTCGTGAATTTGTGGAGTTGGCATGTATTGAATTTATTTTAATTTTTTAGGTAATAGAAACACTGTCTATAGCATTTGCATTTGCTTGTTTTCACTAAACCAAGAGATAAAGCTATCTATTTATCTTATTTGGTGGATCACCAGTAACTTGCTATGCTATCCAAAGAAAAATAATTATTCAACCTCAAAGTCATATATAAATTTAAGCTAATGATTCAAAGCTGAATCAGTTAGAAAGGTGGGTTGGGAATTGTAGAATGGGTGAATGCACTTGATCTAGCAGATCGAATTGGAGATAGACAACATGGTGTATTGGAAAGAGCACACTAGACTTGAATCCCAGTTCTGTTACTTGATTATTCAAGTCTTGACTTGAATTTTAATGTATAGGGCGCTACTAGTGAAAAAAACTTCCTCTACCAATACAAATTGGCAACTGTTGCAAACAGTATAGCCTGAGAACCAATCAGAGAACTGAAAGATAATTGACTCGCCCAAGGTTACACCACCATTGTGTCAGAGGCGGGATTCGAACCCAAGTTTTCCTAAGTCCAAGACTAGCTTTCTAGTACTCCCCTCTGCCTCACCTTCTCTCATAAATAAACCCGACCAAATATGCTCTTGCGACCTGGAGTATGTAGCAAGTACATAGTAAGACAGGAGATAAGACCATAGGTACAGAGCTAGGCTCCAAGATCCAGTGGCGATAGGGGGAATTGGGGGTGGGGGAAGAGGATTAAGTGGGGTAATTCTCTGAACCGAGGAAGCAAAGAAGTCTCAGGGGCCAGGAAAGCACAGGAGGCTCAATGCCACAGGTAAGCATTAGACTGAGGTCAAAGGCAAAAGTTGCTCACAGGTTGTTCACCTGGAATCCAGAGGAAATTGATAAGGCTCAATGAGACCTAAGTTCCTGGACTGAGTTGGGTCTTTCAAAAACATCTTAAAGATGTCACCAAATAGCAAAAAAGCCTTTAAGAGTGTTTCAAGAAGTGAAGCGAGCAAAACCAGAAGAACGTTGTACACAGTAACAGCAATATTGTACAATGAAGGACTTTGAATGACTTAGCTATTCTCAGCAATACAATAATCCAAGACAATCCCAAAGGGTTAATGGTGAAGCATACTATCTGCCTCAGGTTACACAGCCAATAGGTGTCAGGGTTGAAACTTAAGTCTTCCTGGCTCCAAAGGCAGCTCTCCATTATGCCATGCTATTTCTCACCAAGCACATAGTAGGTGCTTAATAAGGGGTGCTTATTGGACTATCCCAATTGAAAGCACAAATCCTGTCCTAACTATAACACCTACCAGTCCAGCATAAATGAGGAAGGAGATGTTCTGTGTAAGCGATTTTTCTCCTCATAACTGAAGTTAACTTTAAATGCCATTTTTAAATCACATTTGACAAAAATCCTTCTGAAGTATTCTATATACTCTCTAACCTCTTAAAAATAAGTTCTTCCTCTGCCACTAACTAGTGTAAGGCCATGGGCATTCAGTTTTTCCACCTGTAAAATAAGGGAGACTGAATTAGACAACATTCTAAGGTCATTTCCAGTGCTATCATCATTTTCTGATCCAAGAAGTTTCACTTTCCTTGATGAATTACAAATATTGATTATATTGTGTTATGCTACAATATCTCAGGGTCAGCTATAGAGATGTTTGCTCCTATATTAAATGGTCCCAGAATGTCGCTTAAGTTTTTGGAGTTCTTGAATTTAAATGTCCTGGTTTTCCTAAATCTTCCTTGCTGTCACACTGTCAGCTGTCATATCTTGCTAGTGTCACTGTCACTACTCCTAAAAGGCCTGTCCCCCCCATCCACATTTCTAATTTGCTGTGAGCTAGGAAAGCAGATAATCAAGCTTATTAGAATTATGTGTAAAATATGAGTAAATAGGCCTTGAGAATGAATGTGGAAAACTTATTCCCTATAAAAGATAATAAACTACAACATTTATAGGCAGTTTTAAGACAAAAATCTATGTTTATAAATGGCAGTCCCTATGTATTTTTAACTCTGCCTGTTACAGAAGTCATTATGAAAAAATTGAGAGCTTCTAGAAAATCAGTGGGTTTATATATGAAAGAACAGGAAACATTTTAGGAACAGCATAGTGAAACTGACCCAGGGGGCAGAATCCCAGGCAGGCTTGCCTGCTAAAAATATCTTCTCTCATACTCCATAATTTTTTTAATTTGAAACACTGCCTGAAATTCCACCAATTTAAGATTCATTGAGTTAATAAGCATCTTCTTTTTAAAAATGCAAATAACTCTGGGATTATAAGTCATTTACACAATATGAATTATTTCCATCAGACTGCTTTTTTAGTTTAGCACCTCAAAAGAATGGGAGTTTCAGTTGAGAGGCAAAGGTGGTAGATAATTTTAGAGCAAAGAATATTTTGTGAAGTGGGAGTAGCTTGAAATGCCACAGTGGGAGGCTTAGGTTATGTGGGCACTTGCTATGTGGGCAAGAAAGCACCCAGAAGTGAGACAGTAACCTATGTATAACATATTGATTTAAAACATCTTTCAAAAAAATAATCTTGGGCTTATAAAGGAGTAAGAATCACTCTTTCTACTCCTCACTTTATACCACATGGATGCCTCCTTCAGGGACTCTGAATTCAAACTAGTCCGAGAAGAATTACATTTCAGTTATCTTACTGGTTAAATAGCCTTTGGAGAGCTAGTCCAAGAACATAACTACTATTTAGAAGAGGTAGTAGGAAATGAAGGTGATGTAAAAATAAAAGATATTGGTTTTTAAAGGAATAAATAAATTCTGAGGGAAGTCCTATATACGGAGTCAAGTCTAGTATGATGGACATAAGGGATACTTCATAGATGTTGGTCACACTGAATTGAACATGTGGACTTTGTAACATCTACTTGTGATGTGGGGCACATTCCTTTCCGAGACTCAATTTCCTCATATTTAAAATTAAGAGGATGATTCTCAGGCCCTTTCAAGCTCTTAATTTTTATGATTCTAATTTTGGCTACTCCGTAGCCATTTGTTGCTTATATTCTACTATTTAGCAATATTCTAGATTGCTGAGATCTCCTTATAAATGACTTCTGCACAACTGAAAAGTTAGTCTTTCTTCCCACAGACATAAGAATAAATAGGCTAAGTATCAGAGGCTAATAAACTTATCATACCCAACCTGTGTGGAAAATGATGCATACAGACATGTGTGATAAATGACTATACGCAACGAGTTTGATAGTACCTTTCATTCATTAAAGCCTATTCCAGCTCTAATATTCTACAGAAAGGAAGCCCCAAAATTCCAAAAGGCAAGTGCACGAAGCAAAACAAATTTCAGGAAGTTTACCAACATCTGGTCCCTGACACCACACAAGTGTGAGCATGCATGTGTTCACACACACCACACACATCCTTCCATCCAATTCTGATACTAATTCACTGTGTAACAGAGGATCACAATCCAATATTGGAACACTAACTAGCAGTCAATCAACAAGCATTCACTAAGCACTCACTATGAGCCAGGCACAGTGCTAACAATAGTTCTGGCCCTCAAGGACCTTACATTCTGAGGCGAGACATAAATAACTGGTACATACAAAATACAGAGTGAGTGGAAGGTAATCTTACAGGAAGGCAGGACCAGGAAACACTTCCCCCAGTAGGAAGCCTTTGAGCTATATCCTGAAGGAAGTTAAGGAGTCCAAGAGGAAGAAATGAGGAGAGACAGCATTTCCGGTATGAGAGATGGCCAGCATCTAGGGGAGCAGCCAGGACATGGACAGCAACTGGCCAACACAATAAGATGGTAGAGGTTATGGAGGGGAGTAATGAGTAAGAGGACTGGAGGGGGGGGCAGGTTGTGAAGAATTTTAAATGTCAAGAGAAGTTTCTATTTGATCATAATAAAGCCAAATTAGTACTTGAGGAAAATCTCCCTGGCAGTTTTGTGAAGGATATATTAATGTGGTAAGACTTTAGAAAGGCAGGAATTGAACCTGGCTCTTCCTGATTCCAAGCCCAGCATCTGATCCACTACTGAACACGGCCTCTAACTTCCCTTCTAACTCTAAAGCAATGAATCCATCCTGGTTCCTCTCTCCCTTTTAAAATGACTTTGTATTTACTACTCTGTGTCCATGTTGTATTACTACAGTAGAATGTAAACTCCTTGAAGACAAGAACTGCTGAATTTCTGTCTTTGTGTCCCCAGCACCTAGTAGGATGGTTTGCACAGACTAGGTGCTTAATAAATGCCTTTTTGATTTAATAATGAAAGTTTGGCACAATAAAGTATTATACAGGTACTTCATAACAACCAAGAGATATAAAAATGAAATTCTGGGCTCATGTACAGCTTCTCATCTAGATTACCATGAGGAAAAAAAAATGTAATTCTGACATTCTTGTTTTAAATAGTTTTTCCAAAAGTACTCATTTCTATTAGACATTCATTTAGTATAGCAATAGATGACTGCTATTTCTCTCACATTTTCCCAGTAATCTAGCTTCCCAAAGAGCTTTGCACAGTCTTTTTAATTACAGACCAGGCTGGAACAACTATTTCATTAGTTAATTTCCTTTCCACCCCCTTCTGTCAGGTGAAAATGTGTTGCCACAGTTCTCAGTGCAGAGGAAGTTAATGTGTTTTGGGTAGTGACTTGTCTTAAAAGGGGTAATTAATATGCTAGTTCTAATATAAACACAGCAGCTATTAAAAATAATAAATTCAGGAAGGTATTAAGAGGTTGAAGACGCTTAAATCATGTCATAGATGGACACAGAAAAATGGAAAAGCAGCTTTTTAAATAATATCTGATGTCAACTATTCTAAAATCGGGAGGAAGAGTTTCCCTATTTAAATTCTTTCCCAATAAGTTCAGTATACCCTATTGTGGGCTAAAAGGGTTGTCCAACACAATATGAGGTCTTTTCTTTTTGGTCTGTTGGTTTGTTTTTGCTACAGCAACTCATGAAGACAACTTACTCTAAACTTAAAGTATGAAGGTTTGAAATCCTCAAAGGTAGAGAGATCAATTAAGTAGTCTCTGACCTTTTGGAATACTGAAGTGGAAGAGCCATGAACCTCTTTAAAACATAAGAGCTCAACAGACTGGAGACTAGAATGGAAGCAGAAATCAGGCATCAAAGGAAACTGCTGAATGCAACTGATTGCTCTTTTGAAAAGATCACTACTTCCAAGAATCATTCCAGAATGGTATGAAGAATCATGTAATACCTTCGGTTGAGGAAAAAGTCTCTAAGAAGCCTCTATGAACAGTATGGATTTCCCTAGCACTGATCAAAACTAATTTTTTTTTTAAAACACTGACCTATTTGGAAGAAATGTGATATTTTTAATTCTCTTTTTTATTGTGAAATTAATCATTAACAAATATTTTAAGATACAAATAATGGAAAAGAGAGTTGTTTAAGAAACTGTAAACTTCTGTTACTTAGCTTTTTTAAAGAAACATACATATTAAGCTCAATAATAGTAACAAAATTAAAATTTGTGTTCCTTTCTGCAAGTACTTTTCAAGGGACCAGAATTTAACCTCAGCCATAAAACTCAGGAAATCCAACATTCCTAGGTCTCGTCTTTTCGTGTCCTCTGCCCTTTCTCTCGGCCCTGTTTTTGTACATATCCTGTTTTTTCTTCCTCTGTTTGATTTACTTCTGCTTCCTGTCTTCTTCTCCCCTGACCATTCACCTTGTCATAGCTACCATCTATCACCTATATGTTCCATGTATCGCTACATTCATCTTTTTACTTTTCTATATACCAGTCCGTTCATTCCTCATTAACCAATCCACCATGTAGCCCCTACTAATCATGCAACACAGAGAGGATAGAAGGGTTTTGCTTCCATCAGTTTCTAGAACAGAAAAAGATCTAAGAGAAATCCTGAAAGAGATCTGATCACCACTATCAAGAAATGAGAAAAGGTAGAGAGAAGCAAAGGATTTGCAATGATTTATGGCAACACGGTGTTATGGAGGGAGCAGTGGACTGGGGACAGAAGACTCTAGTCCTGGCTGTGGTATGATGGCCCAATCAATTAATCTCTCTTAGCCTCAGTTTCCTAATCTACAAAATAGGGATAATTATGTCTGCTCTAGCTATCTAGCTATAGGACAGTTGTGAAGAATAAATGAGATAGCATATGTGAAAATGCTTTTATAAGCTATAAAGTGCCATATACAAATGTAAGGACATAATGTAACTGATATTGAAATGAAGTAGAAAAACATCCTAAGGGGAGAGACAACCTTCAGTCGGACAGATACCCAGTCAATAACAGTCATGTTGGTCTGAAATAGAAAGTAGGAAGCACCTCAAGGTAAGATACAAGTTAATTCCTCTTAAGTAGACAGAATGGTACAAGTCTCATTTCTTTGTATTATTACACTTCTTTTTTTTCCTTAATTTTAGTAAGGCAATTGGGGTTAAGTGACTTGCCCAGGGTCATACAGCTAGGAAGTATTATGTGTCTGAGGCCAGATTTGAATTCAGGTCCTCTTGACTCCAGGGCTCACACTCTATGCACTGCGCCACCTAGCTGCCCCTTATTATTACACTTCTGAGCACAGACTAGGTAGGCAGTAAATATTTGCTTATTATGTGAATACAACACCTCCACTAATTTATATTTATTTTGATGGCTTCCTACAATAAGCATTATATAGGATGTCTAAGAACAGAATCCTCATTTTAGCAAGCCAAGGCCTACAAATAACTTAATCCATAGACTTAAGTTCCTTAGATGCCCTCTCATCAGGTCATAAATGAACCATTACAATAACTGCTATTATGGGTTCCTCCTGCCTCTATCCTCCACTTTCTCCAAACTGCTCATTGCTGAAATGTGAATCTTCTTAAAATTTCTGTGTTGATGTCTTATATCATGACCCACTGCATCCTGAAAAGTGGCAAAATCTTCAAGAGTTCTTGAATATCTTAAGACTAAAGTCTAAATTCCCATATCTGGCATCCAAAGTCCTCCAAAATCTGATCATGACCCAATTACTGAACTTTCTCTCCCATTGTTCCTCCATAGAAATCACCCACCTCCACTTCACCCAAACCATTCTACTATTAAGATTACTGAGCATATCATCCAATTTCCCACTAGAGGTCACTGCACTGACCCAGTCTAAAATATCCTATTCCTTCTTTCCAATTGTCTGACTGATACCATTCCTTCAAAGTTCAACTGAGGTCTTGTCTACTCCACAAAGCCTCCTTTCACTACTCCAGTTCAAAGTGATCTTCTTGTTTCAGAACTGACAGTACTTATGGTCTTTACTACCCATTACATGTATATACACATTTATTTATTTATTTGTTTATCCTAATAAGGTGAAACTATAAAGTAACAAATGGTTTTCATGCGTGAAAATAACATTTTGTTCCTTTATATACATAATGCCTTACATGTTATCTTCCTTGCTGGGTTCAAGCTCCATGAGGGCGCGGAATGTGTTCTGTTTAATTCTTTATTATTTAGTTGTTTTGTATCCCCAGTACATATAATGCCTTTCACACTACAACAAAAAATATTTTACTGTAGATCATTCAAATATCAGAGCTGGAGGAGCCCTTAGAAACATTCTATTCTGCCTAACGTATACTTCAACAAGAATGTTGTTGTTGTTCATTCATTTCAGAAATGGCTATGACCACATCTTTGTGACCACATTTGGGGTTTTCTTGGCAAAGATACTGGAGTTTGCCATTTCCTTCTCCACCTCATTGTACAGATGAGAAAACTCAGGCAAACAGGGTTAAGTGACTTGCCCAGGGTCAAACAGCTAGTAAGTGTCTGTGGCCAGATTTGAACTCAGGAAGATGGGTCTTCCTGACTCCAGTTCCAGTACTGTATCCACTGAACCACCTAGCTGTCCCTTCAATTAGAATCGCTTCTATAAAATATCCAACAAGTAGTTATCCAGTCTTTACTCAGAGGCCTCCAGTGAGAGGACACATCGACTAACTCTGAAGCTAGACCATTCTAATTTTGGACAGCTCCAATCATCAGGAAGTTTTCCATGACCTCAAGTCTAAGTTTACGTAATGAGGAAATGGTATCTGAGCTGGGTTTTGAAGAAAGAGACATATCAACACAGCAGACATTTAATAAATAAATTGAATTGAACAACTAGAAACAAAAGATTTGCTCATTTTAGGCTCAAGGACAGCCTGCCCTACTGCCTAGAGGCAGGACAGTTCATAAAGAGATCAGGTAACAGCTAGTAGTCTTGTGTGAATGAAATTTAAAGTACTTGAAAAACTTAATAAATAAGTCTAGAAAGGGAGAATTAGACCTAAATCCTAAGCCAAAGACTTTGTATTCTCTCCTATGGGCAATAGGGAGCCCCTGAAGGTTTCTGATCAGGAGAAAGAGATGGTCAAACCTGTATATCAGAATGTGACTCTTGTGTGAAGGATGGATTAGAGAGGAACAACTAAAGTGAAGAAGAAAAATTATTATAACATTCCATGTGAGAAATGATGAAGAGCTGAACTAAGGTGAAAGCAATAAAACTGGGAAGTCAGGACAGATGCAGAAAATTATTTAGGGGCTTGGCAACTGATTGGCTGTAGGGGGTGAGGGAGAAAGGATCCAAGGATAACTCTGAGATTCAAGCCTGGATGACCGAGAAGATTTAGCATTTACTACAGCTATAGTAAAAAGTAACATAATAGCCATCTTAACTACTGGCGTGAAAGTCATTTTAAAGAGCTCCAGGCTCTCGGTTATCTGCAAGGCTGCAAGAATATTTACCCTTGTGGTTTTCAGTACTAAAGTGATCAGTCCTTCCCTCTATGTTTAGCATGGTTGAATAATGGCTAACAGGAGAAATGGCAACATTTCATTGAAGATAATAATGACATAATTCACAGGAATGTCATGAAAAGAGCTAATTATCATGAGGAAAGCACTTTGGAAACATAAATGATACACAAATTCTAAATGATGATGATAATAATAGTTGAGTTATCCATACTTTAACCTTTATAAATGTAATTAAAAAATAATAAGCACTTGAATACTGCTTTACATTCTGTAATCAGTTTAGAGATACTAATTAAGCCACAGGGCATTTCCCATAATTTAAGTAAACATTTCCATTTTCAGGAAATAGACACAAGAAAGATAAGTGACTTACTTAAGGTCATACACAAGGGCTGAAGGTTATTTAGTCTGCTTCTACAGCTTCTACAATGTAAGTGTGTGTGTGTGTGTGTGTGTGTGTGTGTGTGTGTTTATAACAAGCTGAATTAAACCAGAAGACAGTCATCCAAGGTACCTTGCTTCACGATCTGCTCCCTTTGCTATCTGAGATGAGTGAAAGAATTTTTGAGCACATTCTACAATGGAAATGGAATTAAAATAAGGCTATGACCTGCTCATTTCTCTTACCCAAAGTAAAATTACAATACAACTGAATGAAAATGATAGATATTGCTGAGAATGGGAGCAGATGAAAG
Source organism: Phascolarctos cinereus (assembly GCF_003287225.1). Classification (NCBI taxonomy): domain Eukaryota; kingdom Metazoa; phylum Chordata; class Mammalia; order Diprotodontia; family Phascolarctidae; genus Phascolarctos; species Phascolarctos cinereus. Next base: position 110,633,049 of record NW_027555514.1, read on the forward strand.
AAAAAGCTTTAAGTGGATGGACAAATTAATTAAACAAGACACCAAGATACTGGGTCAATAATTGTTTGTATGTCAAAAGTATCAAGATGGAGGGAGCAATGTAGTACAACGAGAAGACTGATGGATGGAACTGGAATCAAACAAGCAAGTTCTGAATCCTTTCTTGCTTCTTAATACTTGTGGAGTCTTTGGGAAGACAGGTAACCTCTCAGTGCTTCAGTTTCTTCATCTGTAAAATGAATGAGTTGGAACAGATGCTTTCATAGGCCCATTCCAACTCTAAATCCAAAAAGCCTATGGAATAACTTGAGTCCCCTGACAAAATCCCACTTCACATTATAATTTTAAAAAGTGGTAAGAATTTTTTCTCCTTATGACAAAATCCATTAAAACTTTGGCATCATTAATATGGGTATAAATATATATACACAATGTTACTTGAAGCGATGGAAGTAACTGGAGTCTCCTCCTTTTGGGGGTGGAGGGGTTAAACAGACAGAATTTTGGTGCTGGAAGAGACCTTAGTGTTCATTTATCCCAATTCCTTAATTTTGCATATGATTTTACAGATGAGGAATCTGAGGTTAACTGGAATTCCATGACTTGCCTAATATTACTCAACTAGTCAGTCCAAATAAGGAAAGATTTCATGGAAGAGGGTTTGTAAGCAATATTTTGAAGAAATGAAGGTCTATGGTTGAAGAAAAAAGAACAGAGATGTCAGCTTGAGCTAGAAGGATGATATGAGCAGAGGATGATAGAGGGAAAATCAGTGAGGGAAATTAGGGAATTTCCTGGGACAGAAAAAAAAACAATCTAATATGCAGTTGCAAGAGGAGGAGGAAATGGAGAAGGAAAAAGATGAGTAATTCACTGGATACCTGTTTTCGTGAAGACCTAAACTAGATAAATATAAAAGTATCTGAAGGGCTTTAATTAGGGTGTCGAAATAATATGTAGACAATTAAGATCAATTTTTAAGATTGAGAAAGATTATCTACTATGTGAGAACAGATTTAGGCATAAAGGACAGGACTGAAGAATAAGTTTGAAGGTGGGGAATAAAGGCTATGGCAATGGAAATGAAATGGGAAATAGAAGAAATATTATGGAGGAAGAAAATCTATGATTGTACATGGAACTCTAGGGAGAACATTCTATTTGGGGAAATCTGCTCATCATTTCTTCTGCTTCTCAGTCTTTGTTCATAGTTTTTATTAAAGGATAGCAAATCTCCTCTCATAGGAAATCAAAGTAGGAGGTAAAAATTGTAACATAAGCAAGCTCTGTCTGGCAGAGCTAGATGGTATCACCTCCCCCTACTTCCAAATTATTTCAATTCTTTACGCTAGTTTTCTTACTGGCAAAAACACTAATGTTGCAAAATGGGCATTTTACTTACCTCATACAGAACTTGTGAGTACAAGTATGACTCAATAGCCATTCAACAATTAAGCACTTAGAGCAAAACACTACAGTAGTGTTTTGTTGGGAAACAAAGTGGAGACACAGGTCTCCACTTTCATTAGCTTAAAGTCTAGTAGGGGACAGTAAGCATTAGGGAGAACTTGTAGCTTGTTGGGAGAAAAGTGCATAAGATATCAAGCTTATTAAAAGGTCAAGAGTTAATAACAAAAGACAGACCTGGGACTAATACTGAGACAATCGAGTTTTTGGTATCTTCCTCTGCACTTATTACTTAGCTTATCAGTTAACTCCTCAGTTGCCTAGATATAACTTATTTAATTGCAAAACCCCATGAAGATCTGCCATTCAAAATCAAAGAAAAAATAATTCTTCTCCTCATCATCCTAGTTTCACCTAAGGACTTCTAAGTGGAATTTTGGAGAAACAATGAGATAGGGTGGCTACTTCGTGACAAGGATCTCCATTCCACACATCAAGAAAGTAGCAAAAAAAGGTAAAGTGACTTTCAAAGGTCACACCACTATTCAATGTCAAAGATACAATGTGCTGATTTTAATCCTTTCTCTTTTCAAATGACTGGCCCGTGAAGAACATAGCTCACTGTACACATTCCTTCCTGATGCTCAGAGATTTAATCATTGGAGTATGAGAGTTAAAGTCTGAAGGGTCCTTAGAGATGACTTGCCCAAGATCACAAAGCTAGTTAAAAAACAGAACCAGGATTTGACCTCAGGTTCACTAATTCAAAATCCAACATTCTTACTAATACTACCATCTTTGCCACCAATAGCATCTATTATGCCAATAATTTCCTTCTAAAGTCCTAAGTCTAAACTCCTTATCTGACTTCTCAGTTAATGAAAACTGCTCACTAAATTGTAAATGTAAGTATTAGGCCTAGCTGGACTAAAACTCTGACGTCACATTTTCAGGCCTCAGAAATTGCCATAACTCAGAGGCTTGCTCCTAATGAATACACAGTCCAAAAAGGCTAATGCCAAGAAGTGTTTGTGTGTTTCAGTGTTAGCCTTTTCTTACTGCGCAACGTGAAGGTATATATGTGATAAAAAGAAAAAAGGGGAGAAAAAGCATCTGTCTGAGTAATCTCTAAACAGAAAGTTTTTCTGTTTTCCAGAAGGTGTCAGCAGCTCTTTAACGGTAATGAGGTTTATCCAGCACAAACCCCAAATGATTCACTGTCAGATCAGACCGCACCAAGCGTGGGCATGAGGAGCATATGGCCTTTTCCCAATCTAAAGATTTTTTTCATATATTCTTGGATAATGTATCTCTCTGCCTCCAGAGTCAGTCACAACGGGACAACGTGTGAAGAAGCTCAGCACATCAACGACAGCCACAATTCTGTGGTTCTCTTAACTCTTCCACAAATGTTGCAAACTACTCATAAGCAGCCTGATCCTGGTTAGCTAGAGAATTTTTAAAAGTCCAAATTAAGAACACCAGACACAACTAATAAGGACTTCGTGGACTCTTTGACGGACTTCATGGTTTTATGTTTTGGTTATTTTTTTTAAAGAAAAGAACAATACTCATAATGGCAAATTCTTTTCACATCTCTCCTTTTCACTTGTGCTGATTCACAATCCTAGAAGATGAGCACTACCATCTCATTTTTAACACCTCAATACATTTATCTGTAGGTTGAAAAAGTTACAGTGGCTTGTATTTATATAATTCTTCAACTGAATCATTATTCCCATTTCACAGGTGGGGAAGCTAGCCAGTAACCCTGGTCCACAGATAGGGAGTGTCAGAACTGGGGCCAAGCTTCAAGTTCTGGACTCCAAATTCAGTGCTTTTTCCACTATCTTGCCCTCCCACTGCTTCTTTACATGGTAAATATGAGCTTTAATCCTTCATATGAGTAATATATCTCACTGTCCCACTAAAAGGAAAGCAGTTTAATTCTGCCCCTCAAAAGAATGAAGAGAACTCCTGATTCTCCACAACCTCTCCCAGAAGGAAAATCCAGAAGGTACAAGTGTTTGACCAGTGACTACAAAATAAATACTTAGTAACCATGGCAAAAATGATACTAATTATGAGAGATCAGCTGGGTATCTTTAAAATTATACTCTCAGAAGTCATTTGCTACTATAAAGTGACACAATTACAGAAATTTGAACTTCACATCCTTTCGGTTCCTTCTGTCTTTTTTTTTTTAAACGGAACTTTAAAGCACTTTTTGGTGCAGCATTTTTTTTTACACTAGATTATTTGTAATATTCTCATGAAGCTTGAAATTAAAATTTCTTTCCCTTACCAATTTAGCCCTTTTCCACTTGGCAAACATCTTTTTTTCCTGCATCTCTAATGGAGCTGAAAATTAATATGATTTTTTTGTTTAATTCTTTGGTTATGCAAAAGAATCATCAATGATTTTAGCAAGGTTCTGGATAGTAGCACTGGAGTTGTAATAGTCTTACATTTTTTTAGCACCTTTCTTCCCAGAGAACTACAAAAACATATTACAAACTACTCTTAGAGAAACACCTCTGACACCACTGAAGCATAGCCACCCCTCAGGTGAAATGGACTCCCTGATTAAATAGCCTCCCTACTGAAGACTTATAGACTGGAAACTCAAAAGATATTGAAGGAAGAACTGAGAATGGGAGAAAGTAATTGACTACAAAAGACAGAATGGAAGTAAGAGTGGCTGATAGGTGAAAATACGATGACGAACTATTTAGCCAAGGATTACACATACCAGGATGAAAGACGGTCAATGTGAAATCTCCTGCTCCAGAAGCTTTTTAAGAAAATGATAGAACAACTATATGAATAGATTTTTAAAAATTTATCTACACTTAAAACTGTCACTACCTTTCCTACACTTACCCAGGAAACGGCAACAATGTAGTCAGTGACAATGAGGGATGTAGGATACTGGTGACATTACAGTAACACTGCTTATTAACAGTTTTGCTCTCCCATAGCATTTCAGGCCCCATATTGGCAAGTCTGCATTAATTTGAATGATTAACAAACATTCTTCAGGTTAGCACGATTTAAGAAGATGTCTTTCAAAAAGATAGGAAGCTGGGTAAGCTGACCTCCTGGAATCTTACCTAAGTTATATGATATAAATTTCTAATGAGGAAAAGCTAATTTTGACACCTACAAGGGAAAAAAACAGTTTTACATGGCATCTGAAAGCCCATCATGCTAATCAATATATAATCAATACATATCCAACACTTGCAGAGACTGCAAAGGAAGTAGAAGTAAAGGGGAAGGTAGATACACTAATTCCCTGATGTTGGAATTGTGAGGAAATTGAACCATTCCAGAAAACAATTTGGAATTGTATGAGAAAAGTCACTAAATTGTTGGTACCTTTTGACCTTGTAGCACATACCCGAATGAAATACAATATATATTAAAATATTCACAACAATACTTCTATATGTTAACAAAGAACTGGAAACAAAGTAAGCAGACATCAACTGGGAAATGAGTAAATAAATCAGGCACAAAAATATAACGAGATGCTATTGTACATTATGAAACAGTGAATATGGAGAATTCAAAAAAACATTGGAAGGTTTGTGTAAATGAATGCCAAGGGAAGAAAACAGAAACAGAAGAACAATATATACAACGACTACAATAATGTAAAAGAAAACAACACTCAGCAGCAGCTGAAATCAAATTAATTGCAATGACCAATCTTGGTCCCAGAGCAGAGATGATTAAATATACTCCCTTTTATTGGAAAGAAGGTAGAAGATCTTTAGGGGTGGAAGTGCTGTTGAGACTGTCAAATATAATCATGCTGTCAGTTTTGCTTCATTGTTTTCCTTTCATTTTTGAGAGCAGGGATATTTTGAACTGACTGTAACTTTAAACATAACAAAAGAAATTAATGTAATATATGTATTTTTAAAACATAAAGAAAGAAAGGATTCCTGCCCACAGTAAGTTTAAAAAGTAGTTGGAGGCATCAGATAACATAACACACAAAAAAGAAACTATCAACATAAAGCAATATGTGATACATCACATAATATCTATAAGCAAAGTGATCTAAGAATGGAAAAAGAGAGAGGTTCTTTTCTTTTCTTTTTTTTTAGGTTATTTTCCATTAGAGAAGTTCTTAACATTTGTTTGTAACATGGACCTCTTTGGCAGTCTGGTGAAGTTCATACATGCCTTCTCAGAATGTTTTTAAATGAAAAAAGTAAAATAGATAGGATTACAAATGAAACTATTTATATTGAAATATAGTTTTAAAAATATTTTTTAAAAGCTCATGGACCCCAAGTTATAAATACCTACATTAGAGTTTTACTGAAGCAAAAGATTCATGTAGGAAAATAGAGGCTGATAAGGGTGAAGAGATACAATGGGTACTTGCTGGATCATAACTTGCAGCCGGAAGGAGCTTTTCATATGATCTATGAAAGTGAGGCCCAAAGATGTTATATGACTTGCCTATGTTTTCCTAGCTATGGTGTAGCAGAGTTGGGATTCAAACCTAGGTCCCTGATTTTAGGTTCAGTGCTCTTTCCCTTACACTAGATGGTACCTAACATCAGGCTAAGGAATTTAGATTTTATTCTATAGGTTGTAAAGAAGCATTGAAGGTTTCTGACCAGAAAAACAACAGACAACATTTTAGGGACACATCTTCCCTTAGAAATAGGAGACACTGAGATAAGAGTCTGGCAAACATACCTTCACTATCATTACCACTTGGAGAACTAAGACTCTTAAAGTAGATGTTTTTCATCTTAACCGAAACCTATTGGTACTGCCAACTTTTGGTCTGGTATACATTCCATCTGAGACTTTTTTGGAGGGGATGAGTGGGGATTTCAAGAAAAATCGCAGAGGCAGTGGTGGTGCAGTGGATAGTGCACTGGCCCTGAAGTCAGGAGGACCTGAGTTCAAATCCGGTCTCCAGATACTTGACATTTACTAGCTGTGTGATCCTGGGCAAGTCACTTAACCCCAATTGCCTTGCAAAAAGACAAAAAAAGAAAAGAAAAGAAAAATCCCACTTACTGGAGGATTTAACCTAGGCTTTCACTTACTTTTGCAGCTGTTCAATTCCAAAGGCCAGATATCCACCAGACATAGAGCTTCTACTCCTTATGGATTCAGTTCTCTTTAAAATCAAGATCTGACCCCAAATGGACCAGACTTCCCTGAAATGATGTCACCACACTCCAGTAAAGCCTCATATTATTTATTACATTTCTATTATGGAAAAGAAATCCTTTTCCCACCCCCCACAAAGAAACAGGAGGGATGGTGTCCCTGTCAAAACTGCAGGTCAATTCTGTTAAGTCAGTTTAGTCATTGTCAATCTCAGCAGCATTAAAAATGGGCCAGGTTTACAAAACCAAGAGACACAATTCCTTTCTTGATCACAGTAGGTGATTAATTCAGCATCACAGGTGCAAAGTCTGAGGAAGGAGAAATGAAAAAGACCTAATGGGCTTTTCATTCAATAACTCTCCTGATATTACATTAAATCCAATATGGGTTCAAATGTCCAAAGAAATGCAATGCCAATTCCCTTAGAGAGTATCCTACTGCCAAACAGTTCTCACTATCAGAAATTTCCCCTGGCATTATCTACAGTCTGCATTTGATTCCTTTCTGCTGTACCTCATCTATGCCCTTTCTGGGAGATGACTAATTAATTCCTCCTCTTTCCTTATATTTGCATTTTTAAAAATGCTATAAACTTAATCACTTCCAAATTTTAAATTTGGATCTGAAATTCCCATAAAAAGCACATTAGCTGCATTAATCATTTTTCCCTGTGAAATATTTTCCTTTCTTGTCCTTTGGTAAACATAACACAGGTGGAAAGTCTGATATTCAAGAATCTGTTCTAGTCTACTGGATCTGAGGATGGTTTAGGACGAATCTAAACAAGTATAAATAACTTTGGGGTCCTTGAAGAAATCTGTTAGTTCCTGCTATCTATAAGCCTTAAATGAATCTATTTATTATCACCTGTGAAAATGCCAAGGTAACTCCACTGAAGTGTGGAGATTAAACTACTGAAAATTATTAGGAGGGCTGTAACTCACTTCCAGTGACTAGCTTAACAATGCTGTTATTTCAATAGCAATTTACTGCCCCAGCCAATAAAGGTTATCAATTTCTTCCCTTTGAAAGAAACAAAGAGTAGTAAAGGATGTCAGAGGTCATCTAGTTCAGCCTATACCTGAACAGGAAAACACTCTACAACATGCTTGAAAAGTTATCAATAAGTCCCAACGTAAAGATTCACTACCTTCCAAGGCAGCCCATTTTAATTTTGGACAGCTCTAAGTGTTAGGAAGTCTTTTCCTTAGGTAGACCCAGAAATCTACTGCTCATGCCATTCTGCACATACCCTTCACTCAGTTTTTAAAACATACACACACACACACACACACACACACACACACACCCCATCTTTTCTCAGCTTAATTCTCGAATTGTTTTGGCTGCTCTTCTTGGGATTCCCACTCACTTGTCTGTATGATTTTGGTACTAACATGTCCAAAACTGAAGCAAATGAACCATATGCCATAACCAGAACTCTATATAAAGAGACTATCATTTCTCAGCTTCCTGACGTTATTCCATTTTGCGCAATGACAAAAATAGCTCTGGCCTTTTTCAATGCCATATCATGTTGCTAACATACTAATCTGCTGTCAATTATCACCCCAGCATGTCCCCAGTGAGGACAGATATCCCTCACAAGAGCTTTCTTCATTTGCTGCAGCTCACTTAGCAGCAAGTTCCTTCCTATTAAGAATTAATTATTTTAAGGGCAATATTTTTTTTTAATTTTCAACATTCAAAACACTTCAAAACCTTTACTTAGTTAATGCATCTTGCAGTTTTCTGTTAGGTGCCAGATGAGACTATAATAATACTCATCTCTGTGACATAAGTCATTAGCATCACCCACAAGTACTGGTGAGAAGTCTAGGACAGGAAAAATCATCTAGCACCCGTCATGTGCAGAGTGAGACAGCACATATAGGGAAGTGGTGGCCAAAGAGAGATATTTTGGTTTTAAAAGTTCCAGAAATGGTTAAAAGAGCCACAAGGAATTGGAACACCCTTTCCGGGAGCAATGACAGACTTAATTTGATTATGGTTCTACAACTGGAAAGACAGGAAGAGTTACTTCGTGGTACCATGGCACTTGGTAAGATGGCCAGAGCCTAAAATGAAGCAGGCTGGAGGGGATCCTGATGACTGAGCAACCACAAATCAGCACAGCAGGGGCCCAAGGCAGGGATTCCAACAGAAAAAGGTTCAATCATCCAGGGCTTAGTTTTGGGTCTCGGTAACATGGTGGCTTGAGAGAGCTAGGGAGTAAAGTCTCCCAAATATACATTCTATCAAGCCCTTACCTTTCACTCAAGCTCCATTATAACTCTACCCACTACAATTTTAAACTTCACTACACAGACATTACCCCTAAATCCAATAGTAATTTCCTTTCACACTAATTTCTCCTGCTAACTTCCACATTTATGTTAAAGACACTGCTATCTTCCTTGTCATCCTGGCTCAGTCAACTTTGATTCATATGTCTTCCTCATCTCCTATCATTCATCAAATTCTATTCACTTTTCTTTTGAAATGCCTATCAAACCTGTACCCTCCCTTCCAAAAGTGCTACATGCCATATTTTTTTAATTACTGAATATTTTGAAAATTTTTAAACATTCCCTTAAGATAACTGAAAAAACCCAAAGCAGGGGTGGGGAATCTATGGCCTGAAGGCCTTGAGGCCACAGGTTCCCCACCCCTGCCCTAAGATGCTTAAAAAAAAAATTAAGATGGATAATCACTGATGCAGTACAAACCAGAAGACATTACGAACCAGATTAAAGATTCATTAAAAAAAAAATAACGGATTGAATGATGGCCTTCAAATGGTCAAAAGAGGACTTGCCTCTGACTTCTGAACCTTCAAAGCTTCTTGCTACCACTTAACCATGGCCACTGTTCAATGCTTCTCAGTCAAAAGTACCACTCTGAGATGCTCATTGTTTCTTTCACTAGCAAAATCCATTCAACTAATGGAGATTTTATAGGCCAAATTGGAAAGAATATTATGATAGCAAAGTTTTCATTGCCTTTCACCTCAGAAGGTTTGAAGTATAGGTCACAGAACATTAATATCTGGAAACTTAAGTTTCTACTCAATTTTAAAATTAAGCTTTGCATACTCAAATCATGGTCATAATTTCAATTCCTTTAACCTAGAATTACTTCAGCCACTACTAAAACGCAACCCACCAACGGACCGGCAACCATGAAGGGGACTGACTCATTCCCTTGAAGGTACCACAGTAGTAGCAAATGAAAGAAATCTGTGTCCTTTGCAGATAAGCATTACATAAAAATAAGATACATGGATCATATCCATTACTGTTTTACTTTTTAAAAAATCCTACAGAATGAGAAAATGTAACTAGATATAAAACATATAATAATTTCAGAATTTATAAAATTTAGAGTTAAAGGGGTCTTTTAGCCTAATTGCCTCATATTACTGAAGGCCAGAGAGGAAATGGTATTCATCACCATATATCACCATCACCACCATCACCACCACCATCATGATCGTCATCCTCAGAGTGGATAGAAAAATTAACTTGGAGTCATGAACAGCCAGTGTCAATCCCACCCAACTCCAATGCTTATTGGTTATGTGACACGGAACACTTCACCTCCAAGAGCTTCGGTTTCATTTGTAAAAAATGATGACAATAATACCTGTAGTACCTCTACTTCACAGACTTGTGAGGCTCAAATGAGCTCATGTATATAAAGCTTTTGTAAACACCAAGCACTATGTAAATGTCAGTCATTGCTGTAGCTGTAGCTGTAGCCTTGCTAATAGACTCATGTGATAAGCAATAGAAATGAAGAGTCAGTATGATCCCAGACCTTGAGGGATTTACAATCCACCTAAGGGGAAAGAACACAAGACAAACAAGAGACACATCCCAACACATGGCAGCATGTCAAGTGTCAAAGAGAACAGGTGCCACCGCAGCTCAGAGGAAGGAATGATGTCACATTTAGATTAATTTGCGAAGTAACAGACAAATCGTGAATGAGATGAATAAAAAGGAAGTCCAAAAATATGAATGAGGAATCCAGGGAACATCAATCATAGAACCAACCAAAATACACTGATTACCAACATTGGTGGCCATTGTGTTATCAATAAAATCAAATTATTATTCCTACAAAAACATAAAAATCCTAAAAGTACACAATGTGAAAAAGTTAATTTCACACACACTGACTGATGAATATCCCCCGATTCCAAAACACTGTATGGAAGATGAATTTCCCAGTTCTGCAAGGCCCTCTTAATGATATCACCCTTGCCAAACAAAGCCTACCAGAGCCATCTGATCGAGTTTTTTAAAAAGAAAGCAATCCTAATGAGCCAGTCCACCCACAGCATCAAGAACAGTACATACTCTGAGGCACACAGGACATATACAAGGGCAGTTGTGGGTGAGAGCGGGAAGAGGGAGAGAACACTGTACTGGGAAGGGAGAAAAGCCGTGTCATTAGCATCTCCAAGAGGACTTGAATGCTTAAGGCAACCCTCTTACAAAAATGAGTACCAAATGAATGTACCACTGAGAAGCCGTTGGGTGAAACAACATGTGGAGTACAATCACACGACTAGAATAATCAAGGAAGAAGAGAGATAATGTCACACATCTTTTCTTGCCATGACTTCTTACAAAAGATGAAGAAGGGTTCTGAAAAAGAGCGCACTAAAAAACCAGCCCTGTTAACATTTTACCACACTGAAAAATAATCAACAGAAATCGAAAACAGTTCATGTTGAGCCCTTTGAGTTGTCATAAGCCCAGGGCTGTTCATCTGACCATACGGTGCAACTGCCTCAAAAGAACTGTGTGACATGCACTTACTACCTAAGTTCAAGTTCATTTTACTTTGTTAGAAGAATTGCATAAATCCCTTTAAATAAATGGCAGCATGACAGAGAAGCAGGAAAAGTCAGGTTGCAAATAAGTGGTCTACACAATAATAGGAGGAAACCTACAGAACCTAAATTCTGCGTGCGATTTTTTGGCTTCAACCAAATAGGGAGCTAGTCGTCCCAGGTTGTTGTCTGAGTCACATCTCAGTTAAATGATTTTCCCAAGGTCACACAACTGTAAATATGAGAAGTACAGTTTGAACTCGCACTTTTCTGACTCTGAGGCCAGTGAGCCTTCCACTACCATGTGCTGCCTCTCAAAGGTGAAATATGGATGGTTCAGTTTCCCTAACTTTAATGGTAATAATGTGACAAATGATAAAAAGAGAAAGATTCATGAAAAGATTTGCAGAGCAGTTTTAGTGCCTTAATAGAAAGTGACAGACAAAATACAGAGTATAATACACTATAACAATCCCCATAAACTCAGTGCCTAACAATTTTGGAAGGAAAAAAATGGGTTTATTTCTCTAAATCTTTCTGTAATGGCCATTGCTTTAAACTGACCAAACCTGTTAACATTTCCCGAGCTGGGCATACATTTTAATAGTCTCCAAAGCAATTAAGCATATATGAAGGCAAGAGTAAAATGCTGATCTTTACTTGGTAATGAAGACCCAGCAAAAGTTTCACGTCAGTGTAGCTCTGGTTCAGTTACTAAAAGAAAACTTAAAGAAGTCAATCAAGACTATTTTCATAACTGGAACCAAAGGCTGTTTTGAATCAAATAAGCTGAAATATTTTGCCACACAAACAACATGGACTGTGCATAATTATAATTAAAGCAACACTGGGAAATAAAATTACCCATTATCCCCACATGGCATTTTTAACCTTTCTTTTTATCCACAGTGTCTGACACATGACAAGCACTTCACAAATGATTGGGGAAAAACTGATAGGACAGGCAGCCTGGAATTAGCTGAGAGAAGCTAGCCTCTGAGTCCTAGGTTCAGTTCCCACCCCTGACATACACTGGCTGTGTGACCCAGGTAAATCACTTAACCTCTCAGAACCACAAGCAATTCTATAATTCAATAACTGAATTCATTATGTATGTATTATGTACTTACTGTATGCCAGGGTAGGCACTGAGAATACCAAGACAAAAATGAAACAGTTCCTGCCCTTCAGGAACTTACATTCTGTGGGGGGGAAATATGTACCTGGACATTAAATATCAAACATGCAAATGAAGTAATTTCTGAGGAAAGAATCCTAGAAACTGGGAGAATCAGGATAGGCTTATGTAGGACGTGGCCCTTGAACTCTTAGTTTTTTTTAAAAAGCAGGTATTCTAATGAGGAAAAAGTAGAGAGGGCATGTCTATTTCAGGCAGGGAGCACATCTTGTCCAAAGGCATAGAGACAGGAGGTAAAATGTACCAGGAATATCCAACAGGCCACTTTGACTGGAATGCAGAAAGCATGGCAGACAGTCGTGTGCAGTAAGGCTGGAAGGGGAGGCTCGAATTGGATTGTGGAGAGCTTTAAAAAGAAAACTGATGAGTTTTTGTATCTTATTCTACAGAAGGAAGAGAGGGGGGGGACAAGGGGGGAAGAAGGGGAGAGAGAGAGACAGAGAGAGAGACAGAGACAGAAAGAGAGAGCGAGCGAGCACATGCCACAAGAACTTCCTGGCCATGAGAGTTCCTTGGCAGGGTTGTAGTTAAAAAACATCATTTTAGCAACTGTGTAGACAATGGACTGGAAGCAAGGAAATCAACTGGGAAGCTGTTAAAATCATCCAGGCGAGGACCCAAAATAGGGCAATTGTAATGTGAGAGGATACAAGGGAAAGGATTTGAGATTTATAGTGGAGGGTGGAATGGACAATTCTTGGCAACTGATTGGAGGTGAGGAAGGAGAAAAAGTCTAAGATTTTACATTGCAGAACAGCTGAAGATTTGCATTTAACATGAGTTTTCTCATCAGCAGCTCCCTACAATAATAACATTACAGGTCCAAACCGCACACACACACACACATATGCCCACGTGCACATACAGAAACATAAAATGCCCACACATTTGCCATAAAATGTTCACACAGGAGTCAACAAACAGCTATGCTGCTGACAGGTAAACTCTCCTAGCTACAATACTTTTCCTCTACTCTGTCTCCTGGCTGTGTTTTGAAAAGATGGTGTGATGATGCTCCCCCCCACTGCTTCTACCATCACTATAAACCTCTATCATTTACTACGTATTAAAGGCATTCTACACTCCTTGGCCCAAAGCTAGGACCACAGTCTCAGAGAGTAAACTAGACAGAAGATGCTTATTTGTTATCTGTATGATCTTAGGAAGTCACTTAACTTCTCTGGGCCTCAATTTTCTCATCTGTAAAGTGAGGTGATGAAACTAGCTGGTCTTTAAAGCTTCATGTGGGTTCTAAATCTAGCACCAAAAGGTCAAACATATTTCCTGAGGGAAGCTTCCTTGCTTTCGAAATGAAAACTCCTTAAAATCTCAATAAACTCTCCAGTTCAAAAAGCATTTTATTAACCTTCTTACTGGCAAAGATGAGCACTAGGCGCTATGGGTATGAAGACAAAAATAAAGCAACAGTCCAGGCCTTCAACTTCTGCCACAACCCCTAGTCTGGAAAGTAAGCAGAAGAAGCAGGAATACCTAAAGGCAACAACAAAACGTCAATGGAAAAGCTATCCCTTAGCCTCTCTCTGCCCACACATTTCAGAATCACAGCTGAATTAGACATGAAAATTACATCTGGAGTTATTTTACAGATAAGGAATGTGAAGCCTGAAACAACTAGTGAGCAGAAAAGGTCGGATTCAAACTCAAGTCTCCTGACTTGCTACACAGGGATCAGTTTACTGCAACCTAACTGCCTTTTCTGGAAATTGCTAAAACAACTGCAGCCAGAGTAGCTTTCTCAGGGTAACCCTTGTCTGCAAACAAAGTGCCTGCTACAGTCCCCACCATCAAAGCTGGGGTGACAAGGAGAGTTCCTGTGGTTCCTGAATCAGATCAGCGTTTTGAGGTTCATTCATATCAAAGCAATGGAACATATCAAATAGTCTAGCACCAAAAACAAAATGAAAACCTATAGACTGTACCTCACCTGTTCTAGGGAGCTGGGGCTAAAGGAACCCCCATGCCACCTCTTAGCTATGGTTTTAAGCATCAATGTTGGCCAAGAGATGGGGACAGAGGACTTAGCTGCCAATATGTCTAGTCTGCAAACTAATTTGGGGGAAGACGTTTTAAATTTAAGCTTCACAAGCTGTCTTATATCCTTCAGTACATACAATCACCAGGTTCTCTGAGCAAAACATCACCCAGTGATAAAGTTATAAATGTAGCAGCAGAAAAGAAAATCATGAAATCTATAATGTCTTTCTAGAGAATTAATATCCCAAAAATAACAGGGGCTATCTACATGGCCAACAAAGATGAAAAACTGAGCTTATCCAGCCTTCCTCTCATATGTTATGTGGCCTAAAACATCATGGAAAGTTAACTTCACTTCCAAAAGTATGGTTCTCTATAAGCAGAATATACAAAGACCTTTGACTAACCCAGTTCTAGACTTAGACATAGAACAAAAACTGCATTTGTCTCCTGGAAAATGCCCTCCGGGCCACAGATCAGAATCATTTGTCTTTGCTACATTTCTTAACTTGTCAGCACCTTTCAGGCTCCCTGTCCAGGAGGTTAATTTTATCCCCATTAAACATTCATGTAGCACTTGACATACCTCAAATGCTTCACCATGATTTTTATATTGTTTCTCCATGTGAATCGACTAAAGAAACTGAGGTATTGAAAAGAAAATTATTGGCCCAGGGTATCACTGTCAGTCTCAAAAAGGGGTGTGGCCAAAAGGATAGACTTGGAATAAGAAGACCTGGGTTTGAATTCCATCTCATATATCTTCTAGCTGTCTGAGAATGAGCAAGTTACTTAAACTTTCAGAGCCTCGGTTGCCTCATCTATAAAACTGGGATAAAAATACTTACCATACCTACCTCACAAGATCATTATGAAGAAAGGTGTTTGGCAAATCTTGAGAGGTAGTATGGTTAATGGAAAGCACAACAGATTTGGAATCAGTCAAGTACTGGTACCAAGTATGTACCAGGCACAGGCTTAAGCACTGGGGACACAGTAACAGTAAGACAGACCCTTGCTTTCAAGGAGTTCACATTCCAACGGAAGAGATAACACGCAACCAACTATTTACGAGTAAGACATACGTGTGTGTGTGTGTGTGTGTGTTGTGTGTGTGTGTAGGATTAATTGAAGATAATCAACATAGGGAAGGAACTAGCAGATTACCCCTTCTATGGTATCCACTCTCTCATTGTCTGCTTCCCTACTGCCTACAAACATCCCTATGTTCTCATCTTCAAATAAATAAATAAATAAACAAACAAATAAATAAATAGACCTCACTTTATCCATCCACCCTCCCTAGCTATCATATCTTTTCTTTCCTCCCTTTTGAGGTTAAACTCCTGGAGAAGTCTGTGTACAATCAATTCCTTCACTTCCTTTCCTCTCACATTCTTTTTAACTCTCACAAACTGGCTTCCCAAGCTCACCAGTCAACTGAAATTGTTCTCTACAAAGTTACCAATGAATTTAACTTGCCAAATCTAATGGTCTTTTCTCAATGTTCATCCTCCTTGAGCTCTCTGCATCCTCTGACATTGTCAATCACCCTCTTCTCTATGATACCTTTCCCCTAAGTTTTTGTTGACATTGTTCTCTCCTGGTTACCTGGAGACTCCTCCTACTTTGAAGGGCTACTCCTACTCTGTCTCCTTTGCAGGATCTTCATCCACATCATGTCTACTACCCATGGGAGAGTCCCCACAGCTCTATCCTGAGCTCTTTTCTCTTCTCCCTCTATCCAACTGCACTGGATTATCTCAACAGCTCCCTTGAATTCAAATATCCTATCCATGTTGACAATCCTAAAATCTACTTATCCAGTCCTAACTTTTATCCAAATCTCCAGATTCACATCTTTAACTGTCTATTGGACATCACAAACTGGATCGCCTGTAGATATCTTAAATTCAACCTGTCCAAAACTGAACTCGTTATCTTTCCCCATCAATCTTTTCTTCTATTACCATTGATGGCACCACCATCCTCCCAGTCAATCAGACTGGCAATCTATCCACCATCTTTGATTCCTCTCCATCACGCCTCTTACTCAATCTGTTGCCAAATCCTTTGAACATATCCCACACATGTCCCCTCATCCCTCAGGACACTGGTGCAGGCTTTCATCATTCATACCTGGACTATTATAATAGCCTGCTGACTGTTCTCTCTGCCTCCAGTCTCTCCCCATTCCAGTCCATTCTCCACTCAACTATCAAACTGATCTTCCTAAATTATAGGTTTGACTACGTTACACTCCAGTATCCTCATTCAACAAACTTCAGTGGGTCCCTAGCATCTCCAGGAACAAATATAAAATCCTCTATTTGGAGTTCAAAGACCATCATAAGCTTCCTTGCTCCTACTCGAATCTTCTAACACCTTCTACCCCCAACCCCAACATCTGCTCTGTGATCCAATGGTGCTATTGTCCATGCTGTTTCTCACAAGATACCCCATCTCTTGACTCAAAGCATTTTGACTTGTCACCTCCCATACCTAGAATTCTCCCCCCCCCCATCTGGGCCTCTAGGCTTCCTTCAAGTCCCATGTAAACCTATTTTTCCACAAGAAGTCTTTCCTGATTCCATCCCACCTACCCCCATGCTTGCTAGTGCCTACCTTCTGTTGATTGTAGCCAAGTCTCAACAAAAGCAAACAATGAATCCCCTGAAGTAGCTGCATGAATTCAAATTCATGCCTTTTGAAGTCAGAATGATATAAAATATATTAACTGTTTCCAGACCAACAGAAACATGCCATGTGAATTCCAATAATGGGATCACTTCAGACAGAATTATTTGCACTAATCAAGACTTCCAATTTATCCTGTGCACGTCTTTCTTGTACATATTTGTTTTCCTAGTTTTGCTACTTCTTACTTGTATGACCTTGGATGAATCATTTAACCTCTCTGGGCCCCATTTCCTCATCTAAAAAATGAGGGCTTTGGACTAGATGGCCTCTAGGGTCCCTTCCTACTCTAAACTCCTGATTCTATAACCCTTAAAGCATTACATAAATACGAACTATTACCATTGGGATTTACAGCATCCATAACACATAATTCACAGCCACCCTTAATACAATTAGATGCAAAACCCATTCCTCAACAGTTACGTGAATTATTTTGTCTTAAAATGGGACAATTTCTCCAGCAAGTTTGAAATTTATTTTTCTAAGGCACAAGTAACAGAAGCACAGTCCATTCAAAGTGATCCTGCCACATCTTCTGTACTGCATGACACAATGGGGATGCTTTGTGTTTTCCAGTGAACCTCAGACTTGCATACCTTGAAAGTGTGCAGTCGACAGGATGACAGGCACGCCACCAAGTAAGTAGGTGACATTTCAGAAGGTGCTACTGTTGCTCTGAAGGCCAAAACAAGTATTTCTATTATCACAGTTTCCAAAAGAGTGTAAACCTGAAAACAGAGAGCAATGGTGTGAAGTCGGAGGACTGACACCAGGCAGGAGGAAGCTATGACACCCTGTTACTGCGATGGCCTTGTCTCCTAGCTGTCTCTCCTCAGATATAAACATGCTGAGACAAACGAGCCTTCTAACCACAGGCTGGATTCCACCTGCTGGGTAAGGCATAGGAAAAATGTAAATTCCACCATCAGCAGTTTTTAAATACCAGGCAATATTTTCTTTTCTAAAATTTATTCTTCAAAGGAATGGTTCAATGTTCTGGCAAAAAAAAAAAAAGTAATTCAAGAAAGTATCTTTAATTCTGTCCCCCAAATGCTTAACTCCATTAATCATAATATGCTGCCTCAGTTATTTATGTTGTTTAATACTTAGCAGCAGGTGTCTCGTTCTTCTCAACCAAATATTTAATTCTCAAAAGTAGCTTATATTATCCAAAGAGAATTTCACTGACAGCTCCACTTTAGAATGAAACTGGCTATATGGATAAAAGTCTACATAAACATTTAAAACAAAAACAGTCTTCCCTAAATGTTACATATAAACAAACTTTCACCTAATTCATGTTCTAGCCAGCTGTCAGCACCATCCTTTGTGCCAGACTGCCACTGTGAGATCAAGGGGGGAAAGATATAGTGCTGAGGGCTCTACCTCAAACGAAACTGGACAGGCATTCACTGTGAATATCCTTGCATGTGTTCAATGGAACTGAATAGGCATATCCACTGTTACATTTGTGCATTTTCTAAGACATTCAGAAAAAAACAAAAGTTATTCCCTCTCCTCCTAGCTCTTGCCAACTAAAAAAGTGCACATTAAACTCCACCACTGCCCAAGATAACATCCCATGTCCTATATAGTAGAAGAATAAGCTACTTCCTACATTAACTTTGAATACCTTAATATTACCAATAAGATAAAGTCTCTCCTGACTCGTCTTCCATGTTTCTAATCCTCCCTGTGTAGCAACACCAAATTAATCTTTTAAAAATTTTGCTTTTATAATGTCACCTTTCCAGTTCAAAAATCTTCAAAGGCTGATAACTACCTACAGAATAAAGTACAAACTCCTTAATGTGGCAGTTAAGGCCTGCCACATGATTCCAATTTTACCTAAAACTACTTTTCTAAATCAACCCATAGCTCAAGCCAGACATACTCACTGTTTCCTAAATACTTCTGTCTACTCTCTCCCTCCACCTTTCTTCCCATTCAGAAAAAATCCCCCCCCATACCTATGCGAATTTGAATAGCCATGACCTGTTTCCTCTTTGAAATCTTCTACACCAACCAGAAGAGATTTCTTCTTTCTCAAAGCAGCCAGAGCATTTATTTGGCAGTTACTACATAATGATTTGAATATGTGTTCCTTCTTGACTTGTCTGCTGCATTTGACACAATTAATGATCTTCCCATCCTGAACACTCTCACCTTTCTGTGTTTTCATGACACTACGCTCTTCTAGTTCCCTTCTGATCTCTCTGATTGGCTGCTTCTCACTGACTTATTATCCATATGATGACCCTATCTGTGGGTTTTCCTCAAGGCTCTGTCTCCTACAGATGTCTTCCAACATCTTTCTCGGTAACTTCACCAGCTCCCATGGATTTAACTATCATCTAAATGCAGATGACTCCCAGATGAATATTTCAAGTCCAAGTCTCTCCTGAGAGAACATAATGCCTACAGGTGACTTCAAAGAGAGTATCTCAGAGATATCTTAAACTCAACATGTCCAAAACTGAACTCATTAGCTTTCTCTCTATGCTCTCCCTTCTTCTAAACATTCCTATTTTTGTTGTAGGCACCACCATCTTTCCAGTCTCCCAAGTCTACAATCTCAGTATAATCTTGGACTCCGAACTCTTCCTTAACCCACCTACATTCAATGAGCTACTAAATTTTGCCATTGCTAGTTACCCATCTCACATCTGACCCCCTTCTCTGAACTCACATAGCTTCCACTTTAGTCTAAGCCCTCATCACTTCTCAACCAGATTATTTCAAAGGCCTCCTAATGGGTCTCCCTACATTAAGTCTCTCCTCATTCCATTCCATCCTACACACTGCTGCCAAAATAATTTTTCTTAAATGCAGATCTGACAATTAACGATTCTCTTGCTCAGACAATTCTAGTATCTTCCTACTGTCTCTAAAAAAATTCTGTTTAGTTTTAAAATGCCTATAAAACTTGGCCCAATGTTTCTTTGGAGAGGTCTCATTGGACATTATTCTCTTTCCTATGTTCTTCAATCTAAACAATCAGGCCTTCTCTCTTTTCCTCACACATGCTATTACATCTCCACTATCTGTGCCTTGGCCTAGACCATCCCCGATGCCTGGAATGTACTCCCTCTCTGCCTCACAGAGTTCTTCTCTTCCTTGAAGATGTAGCTCCAGATGTATGCTATATGGAATCTTTCTTGACTTCTTCCACCTGCTAGTTCTTTCTCTCCTAAGTTACTTTGTATCTAACTACACTGCATAGATAGGGCATCCCAAAAGTCTTAGTGCAATTTTAAGCTTTAATAGCTTAAACTAAGACTTTTGGGACACCTTGTATTTTTATTTACTTTAGGTTAATGTTGTGTATATTTATTTATATACTTTTTACCTCTCCATTAGAATAGAAGCTACCTGCACACAGGGACTGTTTCCTTCTTTGTACCTGTATTCTCAGTGCCTGGGACCTAGTGGGAGCTTAAAATATACTTGCTAATTGATTATTTGAGGGCATTGACCATATCACCTTCTTTTTTTCTATACTGTACAGGCAGTCAATGTTTAATCAATGTTTCTTTACAGAAAGACTGAATATCTACTATTGCTCAGAATAACTGATGAAGTTGAAGAAAAGTGCTAAGTCTGATAACCACTAGGAAGCTAACACATCACCTCTCTTGTCCCAAAACACTTCATGAATTTGGTGAGCAGAATTACACTGGACATGGAGGGCTGAGCTAGTAAGCAAACAACACACACAGATGAAATCTGGGTTAAAGGAATTGTGCCTAAGTTGCAGGACGAATGAGAAAAAGAAGAGAAGAAAGGAAGGAAAAAAGCACAAGAAATTTTAAAAAGAACAGCAAATCATTTTATAATATCAAAGAATTTATCCTACTTAAAACAAACCATAGCATTTGATTTCATGTTTAGCATACTTACTTTGCACATCTAACCTACTGTCTATTTTTCATTAATCAAATAATTCATGATAATACTACTATGAACAAGTTATTCCCAATAAATTCAAAAACTGCAAGATTTTCTAAACCACTAGTAACTCCTGGTAAGGTCTGTGAGAAAACAGACAATATCACATAATTTAAAAAGATAAGTTTATATACATATATATATACATATATATATATATATACATATATATACATATATATATATATATATATATATATATAAAATTCTGCTGTGAAAAATTTCAGCTCTTCACCTAGGTTTCATGTTCATATTTTGTCCTGTGTAATTTGAAATATAAATTTCTAAGGAATGAACTATATGGAGAACTAGGAAAATGAAAAGTATAATTCAAAAGACTTTATAATAAAATTGGCTATGAACATAATATCTCATCAATACCCATTTGCAAGACCAGTATGCATTAACTGAGATTCATTTCTTAAATACATAGTTCATAATGCAAAAAAGAAGCAGTTATGCACTAATTCATTAATTAAAATCATTCTTATATAACTTATACTTCTACAACTCTATCAAAGGAACTTACACACAAGCTCATATTGTCCATAAAACAATGAGATGAGCAAGCATAGTAATTACAAAATTATCTGGAAATGTGAGTAACTTCTGTGAATTAAAGGGCATGACAGGGAAATAATTGGATATCATATAGCATTTGAAAACTTGTGAACCAGTAGTCTACTCACATGCAGTGAGAAAACTGGTCATGGGATCTTTGGTAGTTGGTAGATGTCCATGGCAGCACCAGATCACCTGATAATTAAATTCTCTTCTAAGCCTGTTCTTGTCATCAAATCTGGGAGGTGATACTTTTCTAAGATCCTACTCTATCCCAATATCTTTTAGAAAAGAACCTCACCTGCAAGACACCTTGTATCTTGACCCAAACATCTGCCATATCATACAACTTGATGTCTTCATGCTGGGTTGATGGAGGCACAACAGTCTGCTGGAGATATCCCAAGACCACGGAGTGAGCAGCAGCCACAGCATTAAATTTGTCAAAGAGAAGCTCTAGAAGTTCTAGAAGCAATCTACAATGCAATAAGAGAAACAGGTTTCATTCTGCTTCAAGGAAAAAAAAATCAAACATACTGACTATGGAGAAGAAAGGGGTCATAATACCTCTAAAGGGGTCATAATACCTCTAAAGCTGGAAGGGACCTTATAGGTCCTATAGTCCAACCCAGCAGTGGGGAACTTCTGGCCTTAAGGCCACATGTGGCCTTCTAGGTCCTTAAATCGGATTCAGTTAAAAGGCCGCACTTAAGGACCTAGAAGGTCTCATGTGGCCTTAAGCCCACAGGTTCCCTACTCCTGGTCCAACCCCTTAATTTTACATAAAAGAAAAATGGGTCTTAGAGAAGTTAAGTAATTTGCCAAAGTTACTTATCAGTCAAGGCAGTCAGTGGTGGAGCTTGGATTAAAATCCCTACCCATGGACTGTGCTCCCTGTCAAGTTCCTACAGACATAAATATTAGATGTTAAAACTAGAGACACTGTGAAATGTAATGGATCAGGTTTTATACATAGTTGAAGCCATTCCCTGCTTATAAACTAGGCACTTTCTAATGAGTACTGACTTTTTCCAATACCGATGGGATTTTATCACCTACTATTCAAGCAGTAGAGTGCAACAACAACAACAAAAAAGTATACCCATAACCACCTTTCAAAAAGTTTAACATTGACTCAAGGGAATGTCTTGGTCACACATATTTCATTCACTAATTCACTAGGGCAAAAACAATTATTAGTGTATCAAATTTACAAAAAGAACCCAAGACACAAAGAGAAAGGGTTTTACTTGAGATCATGAAGTTAAATGGATGGAAAATGAACACCCATTAAATTGACATCCCCCTCCACCCAAGGTGCATCCAGGTGCCTATGAATTGAATCAACTGTTGTAGAAAACAATTTGCAATGATACTAGAAAAATCATGAAACCATATAGAGCCTTTGACCTCTGCCATGGTTGTGTCATGACAGAAAGGTCCCATATGTGCCAAAATATTCATTAATAACACTTTTGGTGGTAGAAAGAAAAAGAAAAAATGTTACCCATCAATCATTAAATGGCTGAACAGACTGTGTTACAAATGTAATGGAATAATGTTATACTGTAAGAAACGACGAATATGGAGAATTTGGAGAAAACTGAAAAGATTTCTATGAATTGATGCATAAAGAAGTAAAACAGAATCAAGAGACCAATTTACCCTAAGACCATAATAATGTAAAGAAAAACAATACTGAAAGACATCAACACTGTGACCATTGTAATGACAAAAGGAGTTTAGAGTTACACAGAACCTTAAAGTAACAATCTCTTCCTCCAAACTCCTTATTTTACAGTCAAGAAAACTGAAATTCAGAAAGATGTGACTTGTCCATGATCACTCAAGTGGTATGTGGTAAAGGTGGGATTTTAACCCAGGTCCTATGACTCTAAATCTAGTGCTATTTCCTTTCCATCAGATGGTAGTCTCAGGAGCAGAATGACTCCTATGAGGTCACTTATGGCCAGTGGGTTGATTTGTTTTGCTTAAATTATAAAGGAGGGAGTGAATGAGAAGTAAAAAAAAACTGATGCTAAATAACAATTTTTTTTTAAAGTTTTATCTTCTTTTCTAAAAAAAGACTAGAAACAGAACATATTTACTTAAGAGCTCTAGCCACTTCTGTTTATCTCAAAATTCAATTCCAAAGGGGCAGCTAGGTGGCACAGTGGACAGAGCACTGGTCCTGGAGTCAGGAAGACCTGAGTTCAAATCCAGCCTCAGACACTTGACACTTATTAGCTGTGTGACCCTGGGCAAGTCACTTAACCCCAGTGACTAGACAAAAAAAAATCAATTCCAAGACACTTTGAAGGGCAGCCCACACTATGGGTGGGGTATATTTAAAAGTAGCCATCATCCTCCAGTTCACTGAACAATAACTGATCCATCTCAGGGAATGTATTGTTCTGCTGAAAGCATTAAGCCCAGTACTAACTGTGCAGCAGGCACTTAAAAGCAGGCACACTGTTGGTGCTTAATAACTGCTTGCTGGCTAACTGACTGTTGACCTCTCATTCTCAAGGCCCACAATTCTCTATGTGAATCGGACCCTTTCCTTGGTAGGATCCCAGGGTATTTCTTTCAGTAACTTTGATTTCTAGGTTCTTAGAAAGTTCCCCCAATAACATCTTTGAAACAAAGTAAGCTGTCCACACCACTGTCCAAGTTCAACTGGCTGACCCCCCAAAGCTCTCTTTATGTCATCCTGTCCCTTGCCATAAAACAGTTTGTTCTGGAATACAACAATTGGCAATCTCTAAGAGAATTTAACCCACGAATCTCATACATACAAAACAAACATGCCTTTCTACCACTAAACTATCTTCCCCTTTAGCTTTTCTTGATCATTCTCCTCCTGAACAGTAGTACTTTGTACCCAATTACTACACATTGCTTTATGTTATGGTGATTCCTGCAGAAGCCTGATCTCCACTATCAGACTATAATACACCTTAAAGTCAGGGGCCATGACTGACATAGATTTTGTGTGTCTCACAGAGCCTAGCACAGTGCCTTACACATAGAAAGTGTTCAATAAGCATTTGTTGAACGAACAAACGAATTCCAAGTGTAATGACAGAAGATTATAGAAAGTATTCATTTGTAAAATCTAGGTACATAGTTCCTGAAAAGATTTATAAACCAACCTGAGAAGTAGAAATGAGAAGCAAGAGAGCACATCAGAGGTATCAATTAACAAGATTTTATTATCATCCATAAGAGGCCATAACTACAACCTCATCAAAACGTACAGCATATAATCTGTTCCTATGGCTTCTTTACTGCCCAATTATTGTAATTAATGTGCCAATGCAACAACCCATAACTATCTTGTGATAAAACATCAACTTACATTTGACATTATAATTTAGAAGAGAAAGAATCAATGGAAATTTATAGAGTGATCTACATTATGTATGTACATATATAAAACAGTACAGGTGAGCAGTCATTCTAACCTTTCATATAGTAGGTTTTTCTTTATCCTTTCCAATCTGTTGTTGATATTTATACACACAATTAACTATGCCAATTTTTGCTTCCCCTATATGTTGTTGAAATGTTCTCATAATGTCACCCAATGGGAAGACAGATGAGAATAACGTTCCTCAGGAGTAAGTTCTGGGTTAGGAACTAATTTGTACAACTGTTAAAATCAATTTCAAATAATACTTGGACCCAGAAAACATTACACTAACCCAGTAAGGTTACATTTACACACAAGAGAGTAAATTTAAAACAAAAAAAGAAAAAATGTTTTCTAATGAAAACAATTGTTTAGCATCAAGTAAAAAAAAAAACATAAAGTGACCAAATATGACATCTTCTAATTAACTATGTCATGGAGCAGAAATGAGTAATAACTGATAGCTGGCTGGTGTGCTCCACACACTTCCTTGTGTTGTCAAGAGTACTCGTGGAGAGATGAGACAAAAAGAAAAAAGGAAAAAGGAAAAGAAATCTATATTGTGACCCAGTGAGAAGTCAAATACCAAGAAGATTTTTGGCTTCTGAATCTTCCTAGCCTAACTTTTCTCCCAGGAGGCAGTACTGTATAATGGACATCACTGTATAGTGAGATCTGGGTTGACAGCCAGTATTGCTACATCATCATCATAGCTTACATTTATGTGATACTTCACAATTTACCAAAAAACGTTAGATTATCTCCTTTGATCATCAAAAGAACCATGTGAAGCTCATTACTACAGAGTTGTTATTTCCATCTTGCAAATAAGGAAACTGAGGCTCAGAGATTATGATATAGTTAGTAAGCATAAGAAGTAGAACTGAAACTCAGAGTCTCTCTCTCTTTTTTTTTTTTGGTTAGGCAATTGGAGTTAAGAGACTTGCCCAGGGTCACACAGCTAGTAAGTGTCAAGTATTTGGTCTGAGGTCGGATTTAAACTCAGGTCCTCCTGACTCCAGGGCCGGTGCTCTATCCACTGCACCACCTAGCTGCCCCTTCAGAGTCTCTTCTGACACCAAGTCCATTACCCCTACACTGCTGTTAATGGGCCTATGATCTTGAGAAAATAATTTAATCTCTCCAAGTTTCCATGACCTTATATATATATAATGTGATAAAACTTACTCAGACCAATTCATCGGGTTGCTATGAAGATCAAATGTGATAATGAAAGTGAAATTACCTGAAAACTGTAAAATACCATAAAAGACCTATTTTTTTTCCCTGATCTCTCTTTTTCTTCTTTCTTCCCATCTATTTCAATTTCTTCTCCTTCATCTCTTATCTTCTTTTTCACCTTCTCTTATGCTCCTTCTTCTTTCTCTTCATTACTGACATTTTTATCTCCTCTATTAAACATCACTTCCACTGTGCTCTATGCAATTCCCATGCCACAGTGAAAAAATTTTCATTTATCCTGGACCCTTTACTTTCAAACTCCTTCCACCTACTAGCCTTCACTGAAATTTGTCTTCCCTATGATGATATTTCCTCTCCAGTCATTCTCTCAATCACTAGCTGTACCTTATCTCTCCCTAATGTACTGGAGGGGAAGCTGGAATACTTCTTGCTCCCCCACAGGCACTTCCAGTCTCTCTCTTTACCACACTCACTCAACAACTTCTCCCTTGAAGGTCACTCAATAAAAATTTCCCACTCTAATACAGATGGCCTCCTACAAGGTTCCTTTTAGATCTAAATCTGTGGTCCCAAAATCCTACTGCTAGTTTTTCCACAGCAACAAAAGAAAAACACCAAAAGGTTACTAGTAATAAACCAAAGATAAACATGACACAATTAAAAATACAGTGGCACTGTTAGAAGAAAATGCTATCTAGTCCTGAGCAGCCTTATCAACAATAATCCTTCTTTTGTTTGGACCTTAAGGAGGACATCTGTGATACTGGCAAAATCCTTTGGTGAATATAGCTAGATGGAGATGGATAGACAGACAGACAGATACATACATACATACATACATACATACATACATATTCCTATTAAAAACTTCATTAATATGAATACTTATGGGATCACTGAACAAAGTTACCTCAGCAGTTATGTCTTTCATAGAGTCCTATTTGATTATTATGTACACATGGAAGAGACCTTAATTGAGAAGCACCTCTGAGACAGTGTTTTACTCTGGATCAAATGCATTCTTAGAAATCAATAAACAATCAACAGCAGGATATTCTTTTCAACACTTCGAATTCAGTTGTGTGACTTTAAAGATGTGGTCAATTACAAAAAACTATTTGTTAAAATCTTGTCTTCTCCCTTCTTATATCTTCATCAAGGATACCTGTCAGGCATAAACTGTTGTAATACAGAAATGCTCAGATGCTGCTATTGTGTTCTTGTTGGCTTTTGTTGTTTTCATAATGCTATCCCTGTTCTTTTCCATTTCTTTGGAAATGATACACTTCTCCCTGCTCTCACCCTATATTTCCACCTCTTTGACATATTTTGAGAATTTATACCCAAGTAACGATGTCACCTCCAGAAAACATTGCTTTAGCAACTCAAATCAGGTGCAGTTAACTATTTCTACCTTTACCTTTTCAAAATACTAGATTGTTAAAAGCAGAGATAGTGAAATCTCATGAAATCTCCTCTTCTCTAGAGGCATTTGAAATATATTTTATATATTGGCTAGTTATATACTTATTCAAGGTAGCTGAAGTATGTGGCAGCTAGGCAGCACAGTGGATATAGCAGCAGCCCTGCAGTCAAGAGGACCTGAGTTCAAATTGACCTCAGACCCTTGACACTTACTAGCCATATGATGCTGAGCAAGTCACTTAAGCCCACTGCCTAGCCAAAAAAAAAAAGACAGTTGATGGATTAAGGAATTGACTAACAAGTATTTATTAAATGCTTCAGGGCAGGGGTAGCAATCATGATCTCCGAGAAAGCAAAAGCAAAAATGGTCTCAATTAAAAGAAAAAAATCAAGGAAACCACATTTTGCTGGAAGGTACCATATATAATGAATTACTATCAATACTGAACATTTATGCCCCAAATGGCATAGCATACAAATTCTTGAAAGAAAAGTTAAATGAGTTATGGGAGGAAACATACAGTAAAACTATACTAGTAGGATACTCAATTTACTCTCTCTGATCAGTTAGATAAATCTAACCATAAAATAAACAAGAAATAAGTTTAAGGAAATGATTAGAAAAGTAAGAGGTGATAAATCTCTGGGATAATTTGGTTACAGTGAACAATACAGATTGAAAGGAAAGAAATCAGAAGCAAATAAACTAGTTAGGAAGTTGTAGGAAAGGGCACCTGAACTAGAATGGTGTGAATAGGAAGAAAAGAGTTTTGTAAAGAAAAAGTCAAAAGTCTTAATCTTGAGACAGCAAGGCAGCTTAATGGACAGAGTGCTAGATTTGGGGAGAGGAAGGAAGATGTGAAGTCAAAAACCACCTCAAACACCAGCTATGTGTCTCTGGCAATAGCCTTTCTCAGCCTCAATCTCCTCATTTGTAAAATGGGAATGATACTAGCACTTACTCCACAGGATTATCCTGAGGATCAAATGATATATGGATAAAGAGCTGTTTTGGGAGGGATAGTGAGTTTAGAAATGTGGAATCTGAGGCAAATAGGAGATATGTTAACAAGTGGATAGAGGTATACAATTGGATTTTAGGAGGGAAGACAAGGCTAGAGATATAAACTTAAGACTTGTTAGTATAGAAATACCAGGTGAAACAATGGGAAATAGATCTCCTCTTTGGCTCCATGTGTCTATTTGGCACTCTCTGTCACTCTCTGAATACACACACACACACACACACACACACACACACACACACACAGAGACACGCACACACTGACTAATTTCATGAAAAGAAAGATGGAAGGGGCAGGTAGGTGGCATAGTGGATAGAGCACAAGCCCTGAAGTCAGAAGGACCTGAGTTCAAATCTGGCCTCAGACCAAACACTTGACACTTACTAGCTGTGTGACCCTAGGTAAGTCACTTAATCCCAATTGCCTTAAAAAAAAAATCTATAGTCATATGAAAAAATGCTCTAAATCATTATTGATTAGAGAAATACAAATCAAAACAACACCAAGGTACCACATCACACCTATCAGATTGGCCAACATGACAAAACAGGAAAATGATAAATGTTGGAGAAGATGTGGTAAAATTGGAACACTAATGCATTGTTGGTGCAGTTGTGAAATGATTCAACCATTTTGGAGAACAATTTGGAACTATGTCCAAAGGGCTATAAAAATGTGCATACCCTTTGACCCAGCAATAGCACTTCTAGGGCTACATCCCAAAGAGATCATACAAATGGGAAAAGGACCCACACGTACAAAAATATTCATAGCAGCTCTTTTTGTGGTGGCAAAGAAGTGGAAATGGAGAGGATGCCCATCAATTGGGGAATGGCCGAGCAAGTTGTGGTATATGAATGTAATGGAACACTATTGTGCTATAAGAAATGATGAACAGGCTGACTTCAGAAAAATCTGAAAAGACTTGTATGGTCTGATGCTGAGTGAAATGAGCAGAACCAAGAGAACGTTGTACATAATAACAGCCATGTAGTGCGATGACTAATATTGATAAACTCAACCCTTCCCGGCGATACATCTCCAGAGGCCTCATGATGGAAAGTGCTATCCACATCCAAAGAAAGAACTACGAAAGCTGAATTGCTATTTTTTTTCTCTACTGTTGACTTTTGCTTCCTCTTTCTGATGGTTCTTCCTATTGATTTTAATTTTTACTTACAACACCGCTAATGTGAAAATATGTTTAATAGGAATGTAAATGTATAGCCTATATCAGATTTTGCGCCCTCTTGGGGAGGTTGGTGGGGAGGAAAGGGGAGAAAATTTTAAACTCAAAAGCATATGGAAGTGATTATTGATAAATCAAAAGAAATTAATAAAATTTTTTAAAAAGGGAAAAAAGAAAGGGAGATGGAAGGGAGAATAGCAAAAGAAACAAAAAAAGGAAACAAAGATGTAAAACAAGGATTACATAGTGTCAATGAAGTCGAGAGAAGAGACTGTTAACAAAAGGAGAGGTAGGTCAAAAGCATAAAAAACTGGAGGAAAACAGGACTTAGAAAAAGACACTGGATTTGGCAATTAGGAAGTCTCTGGTGACTTTATGAGTGCAATTTGATTAAAATGGTAGATAGGAAAAAAACTATAGATGGTTACGGACAGATTTAATTGTCGAGGAATAAAATGTGAGCATGTCAACTATTCATTCCAGAAACTTAAAACTACTTCCTCTTCTTAAGTAAATAATAATGATGGAGAACAGCTATCATATACTATAAAACAATATTTCATAAAGAATTCCTACTAAAGAACCTACTTACTTCATCTAAATATTAACATATAAAATATCTGTAAGCTGAAGAATGTGGGTAGCATATACACTTAACTTCAATACTCTAATAAAATCTCTCTAGAATATGAAAGAAAAGGAGGTAAGATAGAAAAAGAAGGAATCCTAAAAAATCAATCTTTGATTCTCTGGTTCTGAAGAGTGAAAGTTAAATCTATTAATTTCCTTTCATTAATATCACAAATTTTTTTTGTTTGTATCAAGTACTTTCACTATAAAATCTAATCCTTAGGTGTCTCCTTCCACTAAAACAAAACAAAACAAAGCCAAAAACAGAAACAAAAACAAAAAAACAAGCACAATGGTGGAAAGGAGATGTTTTTAAGGAATATGTGTGGATGGTTAAAAAGAAAAAGACAAGAAGAGTATGTAAGGTCTAAAGACACTTTATCAAACCGTGAAAAATGCTTAATATGTAAGGTAAGGAGAAAAAAATCCCCTAAATCTAAATTTAGCAACGAAGGAACCTTGAATTAATCACTCGGCCAGAAAATGCAGTGCCGCAGCCAAAAACATGTCTGACTTGGTCACAAAGAAAAATATGCATGAGGTACAAATCAGTTCAGTTCTACTATATACCTACTGAGAACTTAATTTCAGGGTTCTCTACTTTCCTATTGACAAGCAAAGACAATAACCAAGGAGTTTTCCTCTACTGCTAAGTCCAGAAACGTGCAATAATACTGAACCCTGAGCTCAGATCTTACATGATAATTATAAAATAAATTGATTATGAAACAATGGAATTAGCTGTTCCTACCATATCCTCACTATACATCAATGATACTGACTACTCAGCAGTTACTTTTCACTTCAAAAAGAGTATAGGTCACTAATCATCTAAAAGGTTACACAATGCCTATTTTCAAGTATATTGAGTTTCCTAATGGCAATAATTCATTAATAGGTCTTTAAGTAAAAAGAGAAGAGACAATATGGAAAACATAATCACCAGCCTCCATCTCCACTCAGAAACAGACAAGGGGAAATTGCTCCTGAGAGATGGAATGGGATGACGTACAAAGGATTTGAGTGCAAGTCAGGAGACCTCGGTTCTAATCTAAGCTATGTAATTAATTAGTTGTGTAACTTTGAGGATGTCACATAACTTCTCTGAGCTGTACTTTCCTCATTTGTAAAAGCACAAAATTAGACTGGCTGACTTCTAAGTCTCCCTCCTCTTCTAAAATATGAAGACTATGAAACAGACTTAAATTCCAGCAAGGTAATATAATTTAGACATAGGAATAACTTTTGTTGGTTCTTTTTAAATATTACTAGAGTAACAGAAAAACTACTCAATTTTCTTTCCTAAAGATATTCAGGAATATGATAAACTGGCATTTGTCTGAAATGGTTTGAGCACAATATCATTTGAATGAAGAGGGCTGGCATGGAAAACCTTTTAAATTCCCCTCCAGCCCTACAACAGGGCAATTCTGAAAAGAAGCACAAAGATCTCTTTTCAGCACACTCTTCTCTCTGCCTCCCTTTCCTCTTTCTAGTGCCTTTAATATATTTTATTACATTACAACAGCACAATCCTATATCTTTGCCTTAAAACTTAACTTATCTTTTGTCACTCTGGTTTTTGTTCTCAAATTAAATATCCCTTCTAGTCTCTATATCAATAATTTTTAAATGGCTTTATATATTTACATTGTATTCTCTCCCCACCCATACTTTAGCTCACAGCACTTTGAAAGCATGCCATACCATAAAACATCCTGTGTTACAGGTAATGAAATTGAGTCACAAAGAAACCAACAAACTTTCCTAAGGTCATGTGGCAAATCAGTGACTAAAATTGGGAAATAAACCTAGGTCCCTGCACTTTCAATCAAACTGCTCTAACATGGGCTCTACAGAGACTCCAACTGAGTCTGTCAGAAGAAATTTCCGAAGACACCAAGGTCAATGGCTTGTGAGTTAATGTAAGTTAGTTTTATTCAGTTTCATGGCCACAGGTTGCAACATTAATCATAACTAGTCCTCTCACAAATGCCTATACCTAATCACAATGAGCACTACATGAGAATGAGGATGGATGTAAGGAAACGTATTATCACTCTTGGGGAAAATAAGTAAATGTTCTAGGGGCAGTAAGCAGAGTAATCTTCGCAAATACAAGAAACATCCTGGTTTAATGGAAAGAACACTGTTCTGAGAAACAGGAAACCTGAGTTCTAGTCTTCTCTGCACCACAATCCATGTGACCTCTTGAAAGTAATTTAATTTCACTGAGTACACAGATGCCTCATAAGTGTAACAGAAAAAGATCAGTAACTGGATTTTAAACCTTACATTTACATTCAAAGAATCCCATGTAATATGGGAGATGATAAATAACTGAATTTCTTATTTCAGAGGATGTTAAAAGGACCAAATAAGGTACCATATGTGTGTGGCACAATGAATTTAAGAGTGAGGATTAGATCACCCCCAGATTAGAGTACTGACCCTGAGGCCTTCTAGCTGTATGCTATAGGCCCAGTCCTCATCGGTAAAGTGGAGATTCTACTACATATACTACCTCTATTCTCAGGCTCTGCTCCTGACTCTAGACTTCTTTCTCTACCAGGTCCCAGCAGCCTTCTCAGCCAGGAATATCTCTCCACTCCAGCAGGCTTCTCATGCCAGAAGATGCCGCTGCTCTTAGAGCCCCTTCCTCTGAGGGTCAGGTGATCTCAGAACCTCAATTTTAAGGATGGACCCAGTTGAGCCATGTTCACCTTCATTAGTCTCCAGGCTCCACTCCTGACACTCAGGACTTCCTCTTACTTCTTCCTTCTCCATCCTTTTCAGTTTCTTTGTTTGTGTGTTGTCTTCTCCCATTAGAATATACACTCAAGAGCAGGAGCTTTTTCTTTTTTTTTTCCTGCTTCTATATTTGCATTCCTAGTGCTTAGCACAGTGCCTGTCACATAGTAAGCATTAGTATATGCTTGCTGTCTTCACTATATCACAGCTTTGTTTAAAGAAAAGCTCTACATAAACCTTAGAACTAAATGGAGTTATTATAATGATAACTGAGAGGCAGCAAGGCAGGCTGGACAGGGTTGACTATGAAGCCAGCAAGACCCTGGATCAAGTACCACCTTTGACACATATTAGCTACGTACTCCAGTCAAATCACTTAGCTGCTTAATGTTCTAGACAATTAGGTATTGACTTTCACTTGTAGAGGAAGTTTCCTCACCAAGTTCCTATACCAGTGAAAGCACAGATATCCCTCCTACACCTAATATTATGGGAAGGGGTGGGAGGGTGATGAGATAAGGTAATAGAGCTATGGTTAAAAGAGAGGCTGAGAAAGAAAATCGTAAATAAAAATAATATGGAGGGAAATTCACAATTAGTAATTATAACTTGGAATGTGAATGGGATGTTTATAGCAGCTCTCTTTGTGGTGGCAAAGAAAAGGAAACTGCAGGGATCCCCATTAATTGGGGAGTGGCTGAACAAGTTGTAGTGTATGGTTGTGATGGAATACTATTATGCTGTAAGAAATGATGAGCTCGATAATCCTAGAAACGCATGGAAAGACTTGCATGAAATGATGAAGAGCAAAGTGAGCAGAACCAAAAGAATACTGTATACAGTAACAGCAACATTGTTTTAAGAATGACTTTGAGCAAAAAAAAAAGAATGACTTTGACCAACTAAGTCATTTTGATTATTATAAATACACAAATTAAAAATAAAGGACATATGAAGAAAGATGCTATCTGCATCCAGAGGGGAAAAAAATTGAAAAATATAAGTATGTATAAAATAATTTTATATATGTATCTATTTGTGTATAATGGTAGCCATCTCTAGGGCAAGGGGGGGGGAAGGAAGAAGGAAGGGAAGAAAAAAAGAAAAAAATAAATTAACATGATAACTTTGTTAAATATTTGCAGGGAATAGCAAGTTATACATGGTAAATTTGCAGTTTCATGTACAATCATTTTTTTATTATACTAGGTTATGGACATGCTTTTTTTGTTCTGTGAATTGAAAATAAAATAAATTTTAAAAGATAAACTTAATATCAAAAAGAATATTAAATTTTTTAAAAAGACAGTGACATGAACTCACTACACTAAATGACTTTATTTTCTCTGGTCTTTGTCCTCTTTGACCCCTTTTCTTACAATGAATCTACTCCAAACTACACACAACATAACCATCTAACACTATCAAGGTGGGAATTTCTTTCTACACAAGCACTCCCCTCTCAGGATCAAGGACCTAAGCCAAGCAGGCACCCGGGGTGAAAAAGTGGGATTCAGTCTGCAGAAGCGCTTGAGCCGGGAACACTTTCCCTATCGTGATATCTAGCAAATGCTCAGCCAGAAAGTGACAAGTCCTGAGGCAGCTCTCACTATCCACCAAAGGAAGAAATATGACTTGACGCAATGCGATGGTTAGCAC
The DNA here is from genome assembly GCF_003287225.1 of Phascolarctos cinereus. Classification (NCBI taxonomy): domain Eukaryota; kingdom Metazoa; phylum Chordata; class Mammalia; order Diprotodontia; family Phascolarctidae; genus Phascolarctos; species Phascolarctos cinereus. The sequence goes on from NW_027555514.1 coordinate 110,668,146, forward strand.
TTGAATGAGATTATCAAACGATTCACTAAGTAGATTCTATCGATACTTTCTTTATTGGTCTGGTCTCTAACTTGGAATTCAAACTGATAAAATGTGATTATTGTAGGCAGAGGGAAAATGTGCTGAAAATATATCACAATTTATGAAATGTAATAATGACTTAGGCCACTGCTCTCTCTGTATTAGTACAGGCAGTTCTGCTATAATGTGTGTTTCAAAAACATGACTTTGTTCCGATGCAAGTGATATATGAGGAAACATTTTGAGCATAACTTGAATTTCTGTATGAGAAACATTGAGAATACAGACAACTGGACCACTTTGCAGTAACTGACAAGCTGCAACCCTTCCGGTGGTCACTTCCACAAGCACTCTTTAGGCCTTTGTTGAGATTAAGTGCCGTATTTATGGTGTATCTTCTGGCACAGCAAGGGTTGGGAGCAGAGAAGAGCTGGCCCATAGCAGTCCTACTCCTTCTGCCACAGCCTCTGGCTAGAGCTCTGGCCTGCCCTGCCTAACTTGCTTCCACAGCCCAGGTGCAGGCACAGTAGCAGCCCAAGGCCATGGACACAGCCACTAATCATTGTAGCATTTATATATTTCTTAACCATTTAACATTTAAAAAACTGTGTGACCACTTTCATTGGACTGCTTTAAAAAAAATGTTGTTGATGAAGTTTCTGAGCATCGTGTCCCTAACCCCATCTTCCCCATAAACTTGCTGATTTTTTTTGTTCGATTTTACATAGCATGGTAATTTGGGGAAACATATATGTATGTTTTGTTACAGTAGAACAGCCTATCCTCTGCTGTGGGGCCAAGTGGAAGTTTGTTGGAGAATGTCAAAGTTTCTGTCCATGACAAATGAATAGAAAAGCATTTATCAAGTGCTTGCAATATGACAGGCACAGTGCTAGTGCTAGAATGCTCACAAACAAGTCAAACAGTCCTCAAGCAACTCATAGTCTAACAAGATCTCTCTCTCCCTCTCCCTCTCTCTCTCTCTCTCTCTCTCTCACACACACACACACACACACACACACACACACACACACACCCCAGAGGAGTGGTGTTTGAGGGGAAGGAAGTCTGATCTGGTGAGACATACAAATGTTGAATGCAGCCAAAGAGGTGACCATCATGCCCTTTTCAAGACTATTGGTAGTTTTAGTTTGGTTTCTCTTCCCAGAGCAAGAGGTATGGGGTGGGAGTAGGGAGGAGAGGGGGATGAACAGGCCAGGAGCAATGGTCAGACCCATAGAGGAGAGGGGGCTGGATGGGACGTCTGAGGCAAACTAGATCTAGAAGGTTATACATGAACCTGCCTTCATTTACTAACTGAGACCACTAAGAATCTACCATGAACATTTTGGTTTTCTTTTCAATAATTGATCTAGATTTAACTTGTAATAGAATGTAAGCTAGGATCTCAGGCTTAAAGCTGGAAGGTAATTGAGAAATCATCTCATTTACCCCTCATTTTATAGATGAGGGAACTGAAATCCAGAAGTAAGTGAACTGCTGAAGATCCTACGTGGTTGAGCTCTCTAGCCACAAATACAACACCTTGACACCTACCACACTCCTTGAAGACAATTTCATCTCTGAATTTGTATTCCCAACACTAAGTACCTTGCACAAAGTAGGTGCTTAATAAATGTTTATGAAATTGAATTATGTCTCAAGGTAACAAGTTCTCTGTGTTTACTCCCCAAGATGTAAAGAAATATTTCTTTTTAATGAGGAGACAGCTTGACATAAGGGAAAGAGCACCCAAATGAAAATCAGAAGACCTAGTTTCTGCCATTTACTTTCTAGATACACAGACAGGTAATCTCCATGAGCTTCAGTTTCATTACATAAAAATTAGTGATAATAATACCTACACTACCTATACTTCAGAATGCATGTGAGGAAAATGTGATACAAATGTGACATGTTATTTGCCCTAACTCTGTCACTCACTGGCTACGTGACCCTGAGCTACAGAATCTCTATAAGTCTCTGTTTTCACATTTATGAAGTGACAGGTCAAGTAACAACCTCTCCAAGTCTCAGTTTCCTCACCTGTATTATGACCGAAAATGGGCTAGGTAACAGATGAGTACCCTTTTGGGCCTAGACCTATAATACTATGACTTGAAGGTCTCCAAAGTCCCTTCCTTCTCTAAAATCACGTAACTTTGTTATTTGTCTTTTAAAAATATCTCAGTAAACATTATGAAAATGGACTGGGGTTTCAGAATATAGGTTTTCATCTGTGTATCTTCTTGTTCATACTATTCATCCCCTCCTGTCCTTGGTTCTTAAGTATATTTAAAGCACATTTTCACTGGCACATGCAATCAAAAGTAGAGATTTAATCAAATGGAATCATAATCACTGAAGTTAAATTTGCTTGCTCCCCTCGCTTGCTTTGATTCAAATTAACTAGTCATCTAAATTACCTTCAGGATCTTCCTGATTCCAAGCATGTCCAGGTGCTACATGCACTGCTTGAGAATGGCTACATGAGGCCACAAGGGCAAATTCTTCTAGACTTTACCTCAATGCTGCTCTTCAACTATTCTTCCTTAAATTAAAATAACCAATTCCACAAATATCTTCAACAGGATATTCAGATATTTAAAAGAAAAATGCTTATTGCTGAAAAGATGATGAAAGAAAATGCTATTATACTTGAACAAAAATAAGTCTTATGCTTGTTGCAGGTCTAATAAGCATTATAAGGAATCTTTACCAAATTTCTCTTTAGATACATGCTTTAACTTCACTATAATGCTGTCCCAGGAACGTGAGGTCTATACCACTGGCCTGTCTCTAAAATGAAACCAAGTTAAGAAAAGCAGTATTTGTTAAGCAAGCACCTACTACGTCCCAGTCACTGTACTAAGTACTGGGGATACAATGAAAGGCAAAAACAAAAATAGTCTCTGCTCTCAAGGATCATATAGACTAATGGATCTTATTGGAGGTCATCACTAAGATATAAAAGACATCAAATCCTGTCTGGGGTGGGATACAAGATAGATTCCACTTTATTTTGAATTCGATTGTCTGGTTATTGTAAATTTCAATGCACCTCTGCCTAATAGCCTACATTGCATGAAACAATTTATTCCTTGGCACCACGACACTTAATTAGGAGTCCATAAACCTTTGAAAGCAAATTATCACCATCATAAACACTCTTCTTTTAGCCTGCTGGTGGGAGGTATGCTGACGTCACAAATCTGGGGAGAGGAGCAAGGGAAGGAGATGCAAGTACTTGTTCAAATGGAGCAGCAGAGACTGGGATGAAGTCCACACTATTCTTATTGACTAAAATAGGAGAAACCTTGTAATTTCTTTGCTGAAATCCAAAACGTTACATGAATAAACTACATCCACACTCTTCTCAAATAGTAATTTAGTAACCCCATCAAAAGAAAAAAAAAGAAAATCTTGATATAAATTTGCCATTGTCTGTATTTAACAAAACCAAGTTAGTTTTTTGTGATCATGGCTCCTCCTTGTCTCAATGTTCATTCATTATCTCTTTAATCATATGATCCAAAATTTTACCAAGAATCAAAGACAAGTTCACTGGAGTTGGAAAACTCCACTATTTTCCCATTAAGAAAAAATAAATCTGTGCAGCATGTGCCTTCTTCCATACCTACAGTACTTCTCTGGTTCCCCAAGAACTTTCACAAATCATTGACAATGGCTCAAAAATCTCATAACTGTCATTTCTTTCAATACCAAGACTGTAATTCATGTGGACGCAGTGACCTCCAAGACTGCTAGGTATTCTCTAACCATTTACTTATCTCAGATATCAACCATTTTTATTCAGTCCTTTACAGTAAGAAATATTTCCAAGGTAGATCACAGCTGAAATTCCACTAAAGGTCTTTCCATTTAACTCTGGGATCAAGGAATAAGATAAATACCTGAACCCTAGGAGAAACCAAGCTATAACATACAATGGCAAAATTGAGACCATACATGCCATACTCCTTCATAATATGAAACAAGCATAAACTCCCCTTGCATAAAGTCATCTTATAACTTAAATGCTCTTGGTTTCAATGCCTGCCCCATATGCTGTTTTACTAACTCCCACTCACCTTTGTGATTTTCACATTAAGACACTATTATAATTTTCAAAGATTAGGACTACTCAAATTACACATTTTTTGAGCACTATGCCTGCAATTTTCATCTGGCTAATATTTCTTTTCTACAAAAGTAATATACCTTAATAAAAACAAATTTTATTTCAATATTTAATTTTGGTTATTCTATTACATCATTGTGAGTGGTCCCTCCCATCAATATTGATCACAACTCTTCCATGCTTTCTCTTTGTCTAGTCCTTGTGCATGCCTTCCCATGAATCCTTCAGAGAGGTTCAAACCATCACAGTGGAGGCTTTCCACTCAATCTTTTAGTATATTGAGGGTAGTAACGTACCCCTCTAGATATCCAAATTTTGTCTCTCATTCTTGCTATATGATAGGACCACTTTGTTTTCCAGTGACCTCTGTGTAAAATAATGCCTTTTCTGTCACTTCTCAAACAGTAATCATCCCTGGTAACATGGTGCAGCCTACTTAGGCCCACCATGCATCTTTCCATTCTATGCTATGTGTTCTAGGATTGCCCTCATAAAGGAACACTGGGAGAATACTGCTATTAAAGAGACAGTCTTTTGTACCTGCAAACAATTTGGTAGTGTAACATCTCCCAGCTGCAATCTAATACAATCACAATTTATTAAGAATAAACAATGAGAGAGAAGAATAAGAATAGAATTAAAGAAATAAAAACTCCAAAGTACAATATGGTATTGCTCTACCATGAAATTTTAACTATTATAAGTCTCTGCTTAATCTAATCCTGCTTTTTAAGTCCTAGGCCTAATCAGAAAACTTATCCTGAAGCTTTATTTAGAATCAGAAGCTGACCAGGAAATGTGCCTCAAAGCTTCCAGTTTCTTTGATTTAAACTTTAAACTTGCTTGTAACTTATCAAAGGGGAGGTTGTAATTTGCTTCCTCAGGACTCCTAATAAGCTCTGAAGTGTCCCATCTGATCTTTCTGTATATAAATGAGAAATGGATTTCTACTATTATCAGGGAGGGCTTTAAACCACCTTACCCTGCACCCACAGTTCCCCTATTAGTTTCTGTATCTTTAGTTATTCAGAGTTTAAAAAAATGAAATAAATAAGAATGAAGTCCCCTGAGTCTGTGTAAAAATCCAATACTGATCTCTCTACAATCAGAAAAGGATTTCCTTGGTAGACATGCTTTTCACTTATTCAATTCCCCTTCAATGAATGTCTAATCAACATCGAATAGGTTTCTTTAATCAGGTATAGCAGGTCTCTGGCTCTTTCTCAAAAGGGTAATATTTTTTGCTTTCAGAAAATTTTAAAATATATTTAAAGAGAATAATTTCAGAGATAAACAGTGGTTTCCTCATGTACTAGTCATAACTTTAATAGTCTATTTCTTCTACTCTCTCCATTTCCTATTCTTGGAAGATCTCTACATCTATAGGATAAACTTTTTTTCCCTTGTACCTTTAAATATTTCCCCAAGTCAATCTTAATTCAGTAAGAATTTTAGAAATAAAGCTTCTTCCAAAACAGGAAATGCCAAAGTCACTAGACTTATTTTGGAAAAGAATGAGATAGCTGAGGTTGGAGAAACTGATGGTAGAATTGCAAAGTCAGAGGCAAGGCCTTTTGGAGAAAACACGAGGCAGGTGGTCATGGCTGCACTGAGATGGAAACATCATATACAAATGTTTATTTTCATAGCAACAACGGTATGCTAAAGTTTTCTCCAGAAAAGACCCTGGTAGTTGACAGATAGCTGACAGAATCAGGATGACACTGAAGGAATAGTGGAGAGGGGGACTTCCACTAAAAACAAGAAACAGAAATTTTTAGAAGCAAACTATATTAATGAGTGGTTTTCTTAACTGAGTGAAAACTGGTTGAAAAAACTGTCCTGCCTCCAAAGGAATCTAAACCAAGATGATTCACTACCTTGCTCTCTTATGCATTTCCAGAAAACCAGCATGCAACATTAACTCCCTTTACATAAAGACAGATGCAAACATGGATGTAATGCATCACAACCAGATTGTATTTAATGAGATTATGTTCTACAATGATGCCCTTAGGGAAAATTACTATATTTGGATCTACTTTGAGGCTGTTTCAGAGGTGGGGGTTGGGGGGGGGAGTGTGTTTTCACGTGCTGTTCTTCAGTTTTTCTTAAGGCTAGAATATAGAAAGAGTCATTCTTATAGTTAGAGATTAGTACTAGGGTTTCTTTAGCTATATTACAAGGTGCCAGGTTTAGGGGTTTTAATTATTTATAAAGCAAGGGCTATTCCTCTCCACAAGAGTCAAAGTTGATAAAATCAAGAAATCATGAACGTAAGCTTCTCACAAATATAATTCTGACAATGTTAGACTATCAAACCAGCCTTAAATATCCATTATTAGCCAAATCTCAAATCACCTTAGAAATAGACACTATCCATTAAGCTAAAATTGGGTGGTACCACAGTACTATAGGAGACTAGATCAAAATGATCAGCTTCAATAAAAATAACTGAAGAATTTAAATTCCAATCTCTCAAAGAAAAATGTACAAGTTCTCCACTATTTTATGTGGTCACAGAAGGTTTTTTGAGAACAAAGGTGGGAGTTGTATATTTTACAAGATGGGGTCATATTACAGACCAGAAACCACGGTAAACAGCTTGTTCACTAGTTAGTGTCCAATGTGTCCTGCCGACAAGAGCCATCTTAAATACTGACAAAACTAATAAAAACTCTTGCTGACTCATTCCTTGTACAGGAACATTTATTATTTCCTGGGGCAGTCTACTGAAAATCCACTTCTGGTGCAGTAATTTCCACTTGTGAATTGGGGGGGGGGGGGCTTACAGAAGGCAGGAGGAGGAAGTTAAAATATTGTGAAAGATAGTGTGCTTTTAAGGGCACTGTAATGAGTTCTGTGAAAAAGCTATTGATTTATGCCCTTTTGTTTATTTCCAATATATACTTTAGTCATGTATTTCCCTATGAAAGCTCAATGCAGTTATCTGGGGACTCGGAGCAAGAGGGTAGATAGCAAGCCAATGTATGGGAGTGTTTGTTAACAGGGAATCAAATAGGTCTTTGCTAGAACTCAATCAATTGGCGGGGAGGGGCAAGCGCAAGCAAAATCAAATTCAGAATCTTTCCCAGTTTCTCCCTGTTACAGCATGAATGACCTAAGAAAGCTAAGAGTGGCATATGCCACTACCTATCTACTGCCAGTAATTTATTAATTAATTCAGACTTTTGAAACTTTATTTTCTTTTTTAATCCCTTTTCCTACCATTTCTACCCTTTCCCTTCCTCCTTCCCCCTCCCCAAAAAAGGTTTTCATGAGAATTAATGTCTGAAATATTTTTAAATATGATTCTAAATAGGGAATCTAAAATGTGAAAGGAGGAAAAACTTTGTTTCAAAATTCTGAGTGCTTAATAAATTTTTTTAGGGAACCCAGGGGCTTTTAGACTGCATACATGAATTTAAGGAAAAAGAAATGTTGCTTCATTTGAAGTCTCATGATTGAGAAGCTGAAACTTAGTCCAATACAACAGCATTTCTGAAGTCCTTTCTATGTGCCAAGGACCAAATGAGGCTAGAGATACAAAGACAAAACCACACAACACTCAAGAATAGCCCTCAACTAGCCTGCATTTTCTTAAAAAGATGACAATAAGATGTCAGTTATGTATCACAGGTTGATCTACATACTGTGAGGAAAATCACCCCTCTTTTTCCATATTTTTTAAGAGTTCCTAGCAAACAATACTGATTAAATGAAAGGGACCTACTCTGTATTAAGGGCTCTTGTATGAAACTTCCATTTTTAATTTTAATCCCCTTCCCCTCAACACCTTCTACAATTCTCTCTCTCTCTCTCTCTCTCTCTCTCTCTCTCTCTCTCTCTCTCTCTCTCTCTCTCTCTCTCTCTCTCTCTCTCTCTCTCTCTCTCTCTCTCCCCCTCTCTCTCTCTCTCTCTGTTTGTTTTTTGCATGGCCGACTCCTGGATTATACATACACTCTAGTTTCTCCCAGAGGACTCTGCATTAATCAGGGATAAAGGTACAACCTAATTAGGATCTACATTTTCCCTTGATGTTTTTTTCTTTTTCCCTATACAAGAAGATTGTCTTTCTAAATCCTGTTAGTTATTTTGTACAGCTGAAGCTCCTTGGTCTCCTATTGATAGATTCCTAAAATAGCTTGGATCTTGGACATATAATACTTCTTAATCATCAAAGAGGACTTAATTTGTTTATTGAAGGGTGGAATTTATTTTGTTTTCCAAATTTATCATTCTCTTCAATTTCATCTAGAAATAAAATGATTGGTTAGCCCATATGCAGACCTATAGTTACTTGTTTTCATAATTATTAGTTTGGGTATACTGTGAGAAATAATGAAATTACAGAATTTGAGATTGAGAAGTAACCTTAAAGATTACAAAATGAAACTCCATAATCTGAAGGAGGAATCTAAAGTCAAGAGAGATCACAAGTTAATGGCAGAGATGTAGGTAAAACCAAAGTGTAAAGACTTTTATGCCACAAATTCCATTTCTTGACCAGGAAGTCTTTGACAAATTCATTTTTTAGCCCACACATACCTTGGTTGGTTCTCCAAAGAGAGGTTCTCTCCTCTCTGGTAGCCGTTGTCTGCTACTTGAGTTGTGGACCTCTTCACAATTTGCTTTAGCTCTTGTTCCAGGCGTTCCTTGATAGCCTTAACTGTTTCTGGAATCTTCTTTAGTTTGGCTAGCCCCTTGATGAGAATGCCCATAAAGAGGTTACTATTCTCTTCTGGATCCAGCTCCAAATCTTCCTTGATGTCCTGTAGGTTCATTTCTCTGACTGAAAACCACACAAAACATCAAATGTAAAAAGTATAGTATTCACATAGAGGTAATGCTAACCAAACAAAATGGTTATTTTCCATATTTTCTTGGGAGGAATAAGCTATGAACCAAAGAAGATGCTGCTCATTAGAAACATGATTTCCTATTTGTACAGTACCTATCCCACAATCTCAAAATAACATTCATATCCCTATTTGCATCATCTCAATTAATGGAGAATGAAAGGCAGGAAATATTTATAAGAATTATACAAATAGTTGGCAAGTCTGCCATGGAGAATCTTCAACCACCTATCATGTCACTTCATTTGTCTGTCAACAGATTAAGAAAATTAAGCATCCTCACTGTAAGCTTCAGAAGAAAAGTCACTATCTGAAACTCAACTAATAAATGACTTACTCAGAACTTAGGACAATGAAAAAGACATTGGGACATTTAAAGAAGTTCATAAATAATTAAAATTTAAAATAGCAGAGAAATAACAACAGAAGAGCTAGTTCTCAACACACCCTAGGTCACTGGACTTCAGAAAGAGAAAAGCTTTCAGGGGAGAGAAATAAGGAACTGAAATGTCTTTAAAGCCATTTTTTTCTTCTACTGAATACATATTTGCAATACAAGTGATGGCAAGTCTTTGCTGAAGATGATGAAAGGGTTCTCTGAATAACAACTGTCACCAGTCAAAGATCCCGCAGTAAGAATAAAAGAAGTAGTCTAGGAATAACAAATGTCTTCCCAGAACAAACAAGGAGAAACAGGAAGAAGTAAAGGACAGTGAAAACTGGAGGCATGTATAATAGTTTCTCCTTTTCCTTAAGTCTTGAGTAAGATGTTTGGAAAACCTCAGATTTACAAGGCTCACTGAAGGCACTATGTTTCCTTTAAAAAAAAAAAGAAGTTTCATTGAAGTGATACCCTTCATCTTGACCCTGTAGTCATTTCCCATCTCTTCCTTTCAATATTGGACCTTCTCTTGAGACAAAGAAAAATAATTAACCAAAAATATCCAATAAAGACCATAGCTGACAATACATACAATGTCTTATAATAGTAATCACTTAATTCTCTGCCATGAGGGAAGACATACATTTTAAAAACTCTTCTTCAGAACCTTCACTAGTTTTTCTATTATTCAGAGCTCAACCTACTCTTGGTAATTTACATTTACAACATTTACAATGTTGTAGTCAATGTGTATGATCATTTATCTCTTGGTTCCACTTATTTCACTCTGCATTTGTTCATACAAATCTTCCCATGTTTTTTCTGAATTCCTCAATTTGTCATTTGCCAATCAACAGGCACTATCTTTCTTTCTAATTCTTTGTTATGTCCTTCATAGCCATAAGGCATAAGACTCTAAAAGATGAGCTACTCTATTCAGTGTAATGAGAAAGGCACTGAAATCTAATCACTGAATAACTTCTAATATCTCAAATACATAGGTATGTCTTTGTTTAAGCAAACACCCTAAAAGTTCACCTCTCCAGAACGTTTGATTTCTACAATTATGTGCCTCAATCAACACTACAATAATACATTTCTATTCTTGTTCCCCATACTAAATAAAACATTTACCCTTACCTTTGACCTATATCCTTGCCACGTGTTCACGTCTTATAGGCCCTTTATATACATATTCATATCACATTATCTTTCTTAGGCTGCAAAACCTGGAAGGTACATTAATTATATCTCTCCTAAAGTAACATGTCAATTTAAGAAGGGAAGGGAATAAACATTTATTAAGTGCCTACTATGTGTCAGGCACTGTGCTAATTGCTTTACAAATATATCATTTGATGTTCACAAAAACCCTAAGACATAGGTGCTCTTATGACCCCCATTTTATAACTAGGAAACTGAGGCAGGCAGAGGTTAAGAGAGTTGCTCAACATCACATAGCTAGCAAATCCATGTCCTCACTGAGTGTACAATCAAAAAGTCAGGAAGTAAATGGGGTTATATCTACTGGCAACACCTGTGTTTTCCCTCTTGCAATTTCCTAAATCAGAAATTCTAAGCACACCCAAGCCTTCTTCATCAATGAAAAAATGAAAATGGAAGTAAAATGGACAGGAAAAAAACTGAAACAAGGGACTCAAGTCTAATCTAACAATTATTGACTACATACTCGTGACATCAGCCAGGGCCAGGCATCATTATTTGTTTTCTGGACAACCTCTTCATACTTCAGTTGGTCTAAGCAACATAATGGAGGGAGCACTACATTTGTAGTCAAAAGGTGTGCATTCAAATTGGAATACCACTATTCACTCTAGAGCAGAAGTTTAAATAGAAAGGGGGAAAATAAAGGACCCTGTCCAGGACAGTTTGGCCTCATGAAGTTATCCAAAATACCTTCCTGTAAGGATCACCTATAAGGCTGTTCCAATTCATCAAATATTTAATAGAGTTTATTGTGTCTGGGGCCTAGAAGAAAATAGTAAGTTTAGAAATGACATGAAATAGAGAATCAAAAATCTAGAACTGTAAAGGACCTTCAAGGTTATTTAGTTCAACTTTCTCATTTTATAAATGAAGAAACTGAGGCCCAGAAAGATGAAGTGACCTTCCAAAGGTCACAGAGGTGGCAAGTGAAAGATGCAGGATCTTAACCCTGGACCTAAGGTCTCTCTCTCCTGAACCATATGGCCTCCTGTGGTCCCTCTCACAGCTTCCATGAGAGGAGGTCACAGAACAGGCACTCTGAGTTCAACATTAGAATGAGGCTTAAGTGTTCTCTCACAAGATGTTAAAAGTAAAACACAATCAGAAAGTTCTCTCTTAATAACATTCAATCAACAAGTATTAATTATAAACCTACTTTGTACCAGGCAATGTGCTGGAGCCTGGAGATAAAAAGACAAAGGCAGGCTGTGGGGGTACCAGGAAAGGCCTCATGCAGAAGGACTTCAGCTGAGTCTTGAAGGACTCCAGAGTTCCCAGGGGAGGAGTGAGTGCATTCCAGGTAGGGGGACAGTAGGAGCAAACTGTGTCCAGGCAGGATGGGGCCATTTGTATAAGAAGCAACAACAAGGCTAGTTTGGCTAGACCATAGGATGTGTGGGAGGGAGTCCTGTATATCCTACTGTATCATATTCCTCCAACTCTCCTCTACCTGAATGGTCATATTCTCAAACTGGATGGTGAAGAATAGCCAAAGAACAATAGCAGACAGTGCAGAAAAGGTGAAATGAAAATGCCAAGGAGTTTTGGCATGAGAATGGGACTAGCTCAAATAAGTAATCATCAAGACCTCCACTATCCCAATCCTGTGCCAGATAGTCAAGAAGACAAATTTTATCTTCCCAGAGGTTTTAAGACATATTCTCTCTCTCATTCTAGATGAGGAGAATCTTAAGCATCTTGGACCACAAAATTCTGAGGACAGAAATCCCATCTTAGAAAAAGGCCTTATGAAATAAAATGTAAGTCAAGATAACAGCTGTGAAAGGAGACAGTTAAATAAGCACTGTAACAAGTCATTTGATTTGTGTTCTCTAAAGGTTTTATTATTGCTTAACCTTTGCCAAAACAAAGAGAAAAGAAGCAAGGCCTCTAGTTTCATTATAGTCATATTCACAGCAATCCCAACAGGAGTTTGAATAAAATGAATAAAGAAACCACAAATGAAATGCCTGTGTGCCCTGGGAGTAATTGCTCAGTTTAAATGTTTCAAAGGCAGTTTGCCAAATGAAAAAATATATTGTGGGTCTAAAGATTTAAACCAACAAATTACTATTATTACTGGCTTCCCCCCCCCACTTTTCTATCCTTTCCACCCAGTTTATGTTTGAATTACTCTATCTAAATTAGACATTGGTTTCCCCATTGAATTGTAAACACAATGTCTGACAAGACAATGCAAGAGTAAGCCTCTATGACTGAATATAGTGGTTACTCTCAATGAAAGTCTTTCTTGGAACTCTGCAATGGAATAAGACATCTGAAAAAGGGCCATTCTCATACAATCAAGATTTTTATTTAATTCTTAATAGCCTGAAAGAGCCATTCTGCCATCGGATCCCCAGTTGGAAGATATCCCATAAAAATGTCCTTCATAATGGATGACACCCTCATGTCCACTCTCTCACACTCTGAGGAGGAAACTTTAAGGCCTCTTGTTAAAGTCCAGCTTATAAGAGCCAATATATACTAGTCAGCCTGGTAAAACAGTCATGAATAAGCTTTGTGGGCTTACTCCTCACTACTGAAAATGATACCAAATTGCTGCCACTTATCATGGTATATTTCATTAGTCCCATGACTGTACATGTACCCAGCAAAATGTTACACAGTTCCTTACATGATTTATGGCACCCCAAATTATATCCTTTTGTTGGCACTAATCCTCTTAGATAAGGTGATGCAGATCAATAGGGCCCTAAAGTCTAGGAATGCAATGAAAGACTTCACCTGCTTCAATTCCAGAGCCTCTACTCCATACACATTGCTACATGAAAACAGTTTTAGCCAGAGCACGAGCCATGATGAAAAGAGGACTTTATTTTACATAGCTCTGCAGATGACTTCCACCATGGCCCCCAGTAGGGTGAACCACCATTTGGAGCTTTCAGAGACTTTCACGATAAAGGAGAAACTGACGGCTAGAGTCACAGAATTCTCATAATCTCCACCAAAAGAATCAAAATTAACTGCAAATTCTGGGGGATTTAAAGAAAAACTTACAATCAGAAGAGAATAGAAGCTGTCTTCTTAGAAAATAGATAAGATAAAAATACTACCACTTAACTGAATTCTGTACTTACTGCCACTTATTATCATTTGATATTTAGTATTCCTAAAGCACTTTTCATTTGCAATGTTGCCCAATTATTTCTTTATCAACAATAAGAAGTTTTTATTTCATTTGGCAGCTTTTTAGGATGTTTAAACAGAATCATTTGCCGTGGCTTGGCAATAAGTATAATTGATGACCTGTCTGAGCTATAATGTGATCTACACTAGAAAAAGGCATCAGTGTAACAATTGGGAATATCAATCCAAGGCAGGGAGAGAAGGCTATTTAAATTCATAACTGGATCTCTGGCCTAATTCTAAAACTATGTAAGATTGCAAAGAATAGAATAAACTCTACCATATGGCAAAATACTTTTCCTGATTCCGGGAAGAGGCAATAGCAATCCTTTCAAAGTTATGTAATAATATTTCTCTAAAGAACTAGTTTGGAATATTTTATAAAAATTATTCATTAGCAGATAGCCAAAAAGAAAAGTTGTTATTTTATCTACATATACTTTTCAAAAATTAAAAAAACGAATATTGTAAAGCCTCTCTCTATATAAAATTATTTGGGGGAGCTGCTTCTGTATACATGTCTCTGAACTCCCTACAGGAGTGGCAATATTTTCCCCAACACTGTACAAAGGAGACACTCAGTGTTGTTTCATGGATGAATATACCTGCAGTGCTTTGTAACAGGACAGAAGTACTCAACAAAGGCAGGGAAATATATTCTAATGCAAGTCAGTAAATGCCACATATAGATACAAAGAATAATTTTTTTAGAATTACATCTGGATTACAGGCACCCCCATATTTCTTTGTGGGGGCAACTAGGTGATGCAGTGGATAGAGCACCGGTCCCAGAATCAAGAAGACTCCTCTTCTTGAGTTTAAATCCATCCTCAGACACTTACTGGTTGTGTGACCCTGGGCAATTCACTTAACCCTGTTTGCCTCAGTTTCCGCATCCATAAAATAAATTGGAAAGGGAAATGGCAAACCTCTCCAGTATCTTTGCCAAGAAAACCCCAAATGGGGTTACAAAGAGTCAGACACGACTGAAGAACAAAAATATTTCTTTACACATGAAGCTGGAAGTTTTATTAAGCTTAAAGAGGCATAAGACAATTTTATCTTGAAATATGAGATCATTGAGTACGTTTACTCTGAAAAAGAATTATCTAGGATGTTTCATGAAAATACTGTTATTATATATATGAAGTTTCATATCAACTAAACTGTCACCACATACATTCTCTCCTCCCTGTCTTCCTTACCTCTTGATCCAAGAAGCCTCATCCACTCACTATTTCAAAGCTATCCCCTTTACAATTCCATCGCCTCTTTATTCCTCCAAGACGCTGCTCTCTCAAGTCAAATTCTCTTATTCCTCTTTAAGATTTCCCCTTTACTGTTTTTTAAAAAATAGATTCATTTAGGGGCAGCTAGATGGCGCAGTGGATAGAGCACTGGCCCTGAAGTCAGGAGGACCTGAGTTCAAATCCAGCCTCAGACCAAACACTTGATACTGACTACCTGTGTGACCGTGGGCAAGTCACTTAACCCCAAATGCCAAAAAATAAAATACTTATGTGTGTGTGTGTGTGTGTGTGTGTGTGATACACACACACACACACACACACATATTTAATAGATGCCTTTGTCTCTAAATCATAACCATTGTGGGGAGAGGGAGGAGAAATACCCTCCCTCCTCCAGATTAAACCCTCCCTCTTGTGACAAAAAAAAAACAAAGCAGCAAAAATGTCCAGTATCATGACTACTGCATCTGCTGGTGTATATAACATTCTGCCCCCACAGGCCTCCTCCTCTCTCCTATGAGGGTATTTCATTCAATGAGACTTTCCCAGTTTTTCAGGTATACAGAATTTGGTCTCTTGTTGGTGGCTTTTTCATCAATGTTACTCAAGTCAGGATGCACACAGTTCTTCTGGCGCTCTCCTTGGCTTTCAAACATGCATGTGTAAGGGGCAGCTAGGTGGCACATTGAATAGAGTACCACCCATGAAGTCAAGAGAACCAGAGCTAAAATCCAGCCTCAGATACCTTATTAACTGTGAAACCCTAAGCAAGTCACTTAACCCTGACAGGCTCAAAAAAAAAAATCAAACATGCACGTGTGCCCCATATCTGGAAAAATCTTCTCTTGACCTTAATACCCCCTATATTTAGCACTGTATTTTTCTTTTTCCTTTCCAAGAGAAACCTTTCAGTCACTTCTGTTCTTTCTCCACCTGGTCTCTTCCTCATCATTCCCTCCTGCTTAAGTCTTACACGTACTTCTAGCACTGGGAGGAAACTGGTCTCATTTTCTTCATGTTTATTTTCCTTGACCAACTCCCAGTTTTAGAAATTGCTGGCCACCCACAAATACTTTCTATAACTCTATACTGTCATTCTACCTCTCAGACCCTCATGACAGAGACAGTGCAACATTTGGAGTCAGAAGACCAGGGTTCACAGCACAGCTCTTCCACTTGCGGCTAAGTGACCGCCCTGGGGAAAGTTACAACTTCTCTGGGCCTCTGTTTCCTCAACTGTAATATGAAGGGGGCATACTCAGTAATTTCCAATATTCTGTCTTTAAATTTATGATCCTGTGATTTTCTTCTTTTTCTCATAGGATCTTTTCCAAGGATCAGTTCTTAGCCTTCTGTTCTTATTTCATTACCCACTGCCCTTGAAGATCCAAGCCATTTCTCACGTCTTCAAGGATCGTGACGTGATTTTCAAATCTACATCTCCATCCCTAACTCTGCCAAGCACCAGTTCCAAATACTAAAATGCCTACTAGACCTTTCCATCTGGATTTTCCATTGTCACCTTAATCTCAGCAAAGCAAATTTAAACTCATCTTCCACCACAACTCGTGCCTCATCCTGACTTCTTTTCATATAACCACCATGTTCTCATGACTCCAATCTTGAAAGCTCACTCCTCCCTGGGGCTATACTTTAGGTAGTCCAATAATTTTTAAATTGTCTCTCCTGAGTCGATTTTCCAGGTTGGTTGTTTTACTGATGAGGTATTTTACATTTTCATTGATTTTTTCATTTTTTTGTTTCTGTTTGACTGATTCTTGCTCTCTCATAGAGACATTAGTTTCCATTTGTCTAATTCTAGTTTTTAACAGATTCTTTTCTTCTGTTAGTTTTTGTACTTCCATCTTCAACTGGCCAATTGTGTTTTTTAGGGATTTGTTTTCTTCAGTGTACTCTTCTGTTAGTTTTTGTCCTTCCTTCTTCAATTGGCCAATTGTGTTTTTTAGGGACTTGTTTTCTTCAGTGTATTTTTTTTCCAACTGGCCAATTGTATTTTTGAAGGACTCTTTTACCTCTCTCATTTGACTATTAAAATCCTTCTTGAGCTCTTCTAAGAAGGCTTTTTGGGCTTCAGACCAGTTCATATTCCCTTTTGTTGTTGCAGATGTGGGTTTGTTGACAATGTTGTCTTCTTCAGAATTTCTGTCTTGATCTTCACTCTTCTTGTAATATGAGTCTATGGTACGTTTCTTTTCACTCATGGTGTTTCTTTATTCCCTGGCCTTTAAAAAGATTGAGCTCTCCTGCTGGGGAACAGAGGGTACTGACCCAAGCTTCTTGTGTTGGGAGCCTAGGTCTTGGTCACTGGCTTTGTGTTCTGGGGCCTCTTAGCTGGGATTTGGAAGCTGTAGGTTTCTGGCAGCTTACCTTGTGTTGGGCTGGAATCAGCAAGGCTGGAACTTTCAGGCAATTCTAGGTTGCCTGCTTTTCCTTTCCTTTAGCTTTCTTCCACTCCTTTTAGATGGCTGCTGCAGGATGTTTATCTGCCTGGGGCCCCCTGCAGTGTTGTCTCCCTCGGTTCTGCTAATGCACCAGGAGATTCCTTTGCAGTGGAGTGCCAAGGCTCCTGGTGGTTTTCTGAGCTGGTTTCCACCAGTTCCCCCGCCCTCACTGAGGCACTCGGAGGTCCAGGTGTTGGTGTTTGCCTGCTCTACCACCTGGGCTTCAGGATTTCTTCACAATTGGGGGCTTCAGGGCTCCTACAGCTCACCTTGTGTTGGGTTGGAATCAGCAAGACGGAGCTTTAGGAAGCCTTTAGGTTGTTTTCTTCACCTCCTTTCAGATGAATGCCGCAGGGTACTTATCCGCCTGAGGCCCCTTGTTTTTGCTACGGCACTGAGAGATCCGTTTGCTGGGCTACTGCACTGCTGCTCCTTGTCTTTCTTCTAGTTCAGGTGTTCCAGGGTTTTTTTTTTTTTTTCCTGGGCTGATATTTTCTGGGTATGCAGAGGTTGATAGGGGAGAGTGAGAGTGACTACCTTTTCACTCCACCATCTTGACTCCCGGAAGCAGAAGTCCCCTGGGGCTATACTTTAAAACCTCCATCTCTCCCCTATACCAAATCAGTACTCAAATCTTACTCATTTTTCTTTCATAATATTCATTCTCTTTCATTTTCACACCAATCTAATCCAGACCCTTATCTAATCCCTGGACAACTACAAAAGCCTCTTAACTGGTTCCACATCATCTCTATCCTCCTCCCCAATATATCCTGGTATACTTATACCTCCAAGAGATTAATCTTCTAAAAATACCACTTATATTATGTGATAAATCTGCTTAGAAATCTTTAAAGGCTCCCCACTAAGAGTAAAAAATCCTTTCACAGGATTTAGAGCCTTCCTCAACTTGCCTTTCCAGTCTTCTCAACTCATTACTCTCCTATATGAATCACACAGTTCCAGCCCAAAAGCCTATTCACCATCTCTCATACTAATGCAGACCTATTTCCATGCCTTTGTTTATGCTGATTTCATAAGAGTAATGCCTCAGAATCTTTACATAGAGTTCTATCCTTATTCCATTCATCATTTGAATCCATTCTCACTGTTCCTCTCCATACTCCAAGCCTCTCACCCCCAAACCAGCACAGACCTAGGCTATAGAAGTCACACATAGGCCTGGGAGCTGGAGAACTCCACACATCAACTTACTGGTAGGTATATGGAGAGGGACACTTTTTCCACTTCAGAACAACAGCACAACAAAATTTATCTCAATTCATTTCCCCAAAGAAACAATGTTATGCATGGTAGTTAGCTTCTATGGTAAAACTACTACAATATGAAACTTTCAATATGTTGTGGGTTAAGTTTATGTGAATTAGTATAGGGACTTAACCATATAAAATTTAATGGGTAAGTACATACTTAGTTCCCCAAACTGACTTCCTGCTAAGTTTTCAGAATGCATTCCATTCAGTAAGTTGCAGGCTGCCTACATGTAAGCATGAGCGCTTCCAAATGTCTGTCTTACTTTTTTTAAATTCCATCCTCCATGGTAACAGATTTAGCTTTGCCACAAGACAAAATGCAAGCCAAATGTGATTTTTTTCTTTAATTCCTCCAATCTATCTAAAGGAAGAATTGCAACTATTTGTCTTTAACTGAACTATTTTTTTAAAAAAAATAATAATAACAGTTAACATATAGACAGAGCTTTAAGATTTGCAAAGCACTTTAAAGAAGTTATTGTATTTGATCCTTACAACAATTCTGTGAGGCAGGTTCTATTATTATCTCCATTTTACAGATGAGGAATCTGAGGCTAAGAGAAGTTAAGTGAATTGTTCAGGGTTACACAGCTGGTAAGAGTTTGAGGTAGGATTTGAACTCGTGTTTTCCTGACTCCAAATCCTTTACTGTATTTACTATGCTACCTGGCTGCCTAAGTGGTCAACTCTTTCGCAATAAACATCTCTTCATAAAAAAATGATTTTCAAACCACAGGCAATGTCTACATTCTCAAAAAAAGCTGTCAAATCACAAAAAGAAAAGCTTGTTTCTTCTGAATTTTCATGGCATAACATAATATTTCACGGAATTTACCATTCTACTCAACTGGAAGCTCCTTGAAAGTACAACGGTCTTTTTCTCTCTTTCTCAGAGAGAGGCCTTTGAAAGTCAATAGGATGTAAAGTCAATGGTATAAAGAGAGCTGTACTCAAAGCCAGGAAGGCTTGAATCCTCCAGGATTACAATCTTGCCTCCCTCGTCATTTAAAATCTAGGAGCATCAACTTCCTCATCTATAAAATGAAAGTAGCAACACTGACCCCACAGTGCTATTATTAGAATCAAAAAGGATAATATATGCAAACCATAAAACAATCCCTATCAGTTATTATCATGATTACTATTATTATTGTTGCTAATCATTTGCACATATTTCAAGAATCAACAATTTGATCATTGTGGGGCCTCCTGCCACTGATACAGATGGCAAACCCTCCAAGCTTGAACAGGGGGTCTTTGTGAGTGCTGTGACCAAAAAGACATACTACCAAAGAGGTAAGCCTCTTTGAATGTCATTGGTTGCTTCTCAGACAACAAGCATTCAGGGACCAGGCTTACATGCTTCAAGCATGGCAAGAGCTTGCCAGGACACGTATTCTGTTGGCCTCACTTTAAAGAACCCCAGATCACCCCTCTTTGTCACAAGAAGTCATCCAAATGGACTTCAGTGGAGATGGCCAACAACAGGTAATTCATAAATGTTTGCTGAATTGGAACTGGCATTAAAAGCCCTCCATAACCTAGCTCTGACCTGCCTTTCCAGTTTAATTATAATTAACTTTTCTTCTCGTACTCTACATGCCAGCCAAACTGGACGTATTGCTGTTCCTCACAAATGACAATACATCTCCTGCTTCTAAGCTTTTGAACTGGCTGTCCGCCACACCTAGAATGCCCTCCTTCCTCACCTATGCTTCTTAAAATCCTTTAATTCCTTCAAGAATCACCTTAAGCATTACCTTCTACATGAAGCCATTCCTGATGCCCCCAGCTGCTAAAAAACCTCTCCAAATCACCTTGCATTTATTTTGTATATATTATTTAAGTATTTATGTATGCACATGTTGTCACCCTCATTAGAATGTAAGCTCCTTGACAGCCAAGCCTGTTTCATTTTTGTGTCTGTATTCCCACTACTTAGCAGTAAGTCCCTAAAAAATGGAGACTGACAGATGGGTTGAATTTGGATAATCCCTTGGATTTCTACCAATACAAGAGAATAATTCATATCTAATTACAGAGAATGGAAATGAAAGAAAATAAAAGTATGTGAAGAAACTAAAGAGAAACTTGAGTAAATGGAAATTTAGATACTTACCAGTTGAGCTTCCAGGAGTACCAAACTGAGAAGTGTCAAGAAACTTTCGAGGTGTAGGCATGTTTGTGACATCAAGCAGGGGCACTGGGGAAGCATCTTTCACAAGAGAGCTACAAAGAACAGAAAGCATCAGACTTTAGCACTTGCTTCAGTGTTATCCCATGTCCTGAAGTGGGCCACTATTCTCAGCATACTATGGTCTAGCTCTTCTGTCACTATTGCTCTTTATACAAGATATTCTTTCCTACTAGTGCTCAAACACTTCTCTTTTCAAGAAAGGATTGACTGAAGGAATCCTTTAACCATGCAATTTAAGTCAACGTTCACTCCATATTAACACTATTCTCCTTTTCCTAAGAAACCCAAACCTTTATTTTTAAATGGCTGACTTTCTATTTTGCAAAGAAGGGAGCTAGATGATGCAGTGGATAGGGCACTGGGCCAGGAGTCAGGAAGATCTAAATTCAAATCCAGTCTCAGATACATACTAGCCATGTGAGCCTGGGCAAGTCACTTAACCTGGGTCTGCTTCAGTTTCCTCAACTGTACAGCAGAGATAATAATAGCACCCACCTCTCATGGCTTTTGTAGGGATCAAATGAGATAATACTTGCAAAGCATTTAGCACCATGCCTGGAACATAGTGAGTACTTGGTAAATACTTGTTTCTGTCTTTCTTGTCCTTGCTAGGCAGGGGTTGTGCTGGACTACACCAAACATCAATATCTCTCATACAAACACAGTTTTATAAGTCACAACACATTGCATTTACATATCTTAGTCAAAGCAGATAAACTAGAGATTTGTTTATTTTATAACAAATAAGTGTTTAAAAAGTGCATTCTGAAAGTTTGGTTTGAGGGTAACAAATATTTTCCAAGGACAGGACTTGGAAAAGGTATTTAACTTTGTAAATATTTCCTACAGTAATGTTCAACTCTCCCTTTGCCTCCACAACAAGGATACTAGCAGCAGAGAGGATCAGTATTGTGAATCTCTCTTAAGTCAATGGAGCCAAGCAGAAGAACTGGGTGTGCCCTGTCTGACCTACACATGTTCTTGTTGGCAGCTAACATTGTACTAATTGTACTAAACCCCAGAGCCCAACAAGCCTCTCCATTGAAAATGATAAGAAAGCGACTAGACTAAATAACCATCAACCTTAGGAAAATAAAGAGAGTAAAAGCAAATACTGCCCAAACTATGATACCTTGCTGGAAAAGAAGACTGCTGAATTAATCTATCAATACAGTTAGATGGCACCACAGACACGGCCTATAAGTGAGCCCAGAACTGATAGAAGGAGAATATCAGATCAAAGTTGGGAAAATGCAGTGCTTTCCATGATCCCAAAACTCTCACTGTTAAAAGGGGAAAAAAAGCCTATTTAATGCAAATATGTAATTTAAAAAAATTCCCACCTATGTGGCTGTGAATCACTGAAAACTAAGGTCTTAGAAAAAATAAAATGGCAAATAGCTCCAACAGCAATGGAAAAATGCACAGTGGCTATGAGCGGCCTGCATCACATTAGCAGTGAAAACTCTTAAGTATAAGTCATTATATTCATAAGGATGTGAATAACCTGAAAAGGAGGTAGGCCAGTTTTATATGTCTGAAATGATAGCCAGCAAAGGGCTAGCCCAAGTTCTCCAATGGAAAACTGAGGCATTGAAAAATAATTATAATAATAATAATAATGATAATAAAGGAAGATTTCAATATGTTACATATCTCTTCTATCAATGATACATTGAAAAATATATATACAATGATCTCTCAAGAAGAGATAGTGTATAAAGGGCTGGAATTTGGAGCAATCAATCGATCGCCTACTTTGTGTCAGGTGTATCAAAAAAAGATGACCTTAAAAAAATGAGTCATCCAAGTAGCAAGAGCTAGAGCCCCAGGTACAGCTGTCTATTAGCCTAAAAGTCAGACCTAACAAAGCCAAGTAACACACAGGATTGCCCAACCTTTCCTTGTCTCCCATCCTTATCTGCAACCCCTCTCCTTTTGCTTTCCTCTCATCTCTGGTCCTCTTTTATTTCTTTTCTTTTCCATTTTCCTTACATTTTTTATCATTTTTTTTAAGTATAAGTTTTCAAAAGGAGTGTCCCTAGCTATACTACCATGAGGAATTTACATTATGATAGCTACTAAAGAAAGCTCTAGTGCTTCATAGGAAATCATAGGAAATATCTAAATATCTTAAATATCTAAAAATGAATTCTCTCCTCACCCCCAACAAATAAATGGAAAAAAATTGAGGTGGAATGCGGGTAAACACTATTCTAAAGTAACTTTATGGTTTAAAAAATGTTCAGGCAGAGCCAACATGGTAGAGTAACTTCCTTGAGCTCTCCCCCAAAGTCTTTGAAATACCTATAAAAAATGGCTCTAAACAAATTCTAGAGCAGCAGAACCCACAAAAAGATAGTGTGAAACAAATTTCTAGCCCAAACCAACCTGGATGGTTGATTGGAAAGGTCTATTGCACTGGACTGGAAAAGGAATGCAGTTCAGCGTGGGTGCCCAGGCAAAGACCAGGCCTCAGAGGATTGAATCACAGGCAGCTGTGGCAGTTTCCAGACTTCTCAAATGCCAAAGGCAACTTGGAAGGTCAGTAGGAAAGGTCTGTAACCATGATATGAGAGAGCTCAGTCCCAGCCCCAGTATCTGTGCAGCCCTGGGGTGGCGGCTGCTCCCAGAGCTCTTGGTCCACAGACTGAGGGGTAATCGGGTGGCTGCTCAGAGGGGGATTGCAGAGATCTCTTTACTGGTGATGAGGCAGGATTCTCTTGCTTTGCCTGTGCTTGGATCTGGGTCACAGTTGTGGGTGGCAATCCTGAGGCAAGGAAGACTGCTGGTGTGGTGAAGCTTGTGCCTTGGTGGAGAAAAAATCCTCCTCAAAGTTCCAAGGCAGAAAAGAGTACTTGTGGTCACTCACAGACCAGAGTACAGGCCAGGAAAGGGATAAACACCTCGACCTTGATCATACCACCTTGGAAGAACTGAAAATTTACAGATTCCTAGAAGTGTCTCTGAAAACAGCTGCACAAAACCCCCAAAGCTTGGAATAGTACATCCTGCACACTGGAAACAGACCGCTACCCTAACAAAGAGTTTAAAACTCATGTAATTGTCTGGGAACATGAGCAAACTGTGCTAAAAAGTCAGACCATGGAATCTTACTTTGGTAACAAAGAAGATCAAAACATACAACCAGAAGAAGACAACAAAGTCAAAGCTCCTACATCCAAAGCCTCCAAGAAAAATATGAATCAGGCCCAGGCCATGAAAGAGCTCAAAAAGAATTTTGAGAAGCAAGTAAGAGAAGTAGAAGAAAAACTGGGAAGAGAAATAAGAGTGATGTAAGAAAATCATAAAAAACAAGTCAACAGCTTGCTAAAGGAGACCCAGAAAAATACTGAAGAAAATAACACCTTAAAAAATAGTCTAACCCAAATGGCAAAAGAGGTCCAAAAACCCAATGAGGAGAAGAATGCCTTAAAAAGCAGAATTGGCCAGATGGAAAAGGAAGTCTAAAAGCTCACTGAAGAAAATATTTCCTTAAAAATCAGAATGAAGCAAATGGAAGCTAGCAACTTTACAAGAAATTAAGACATTGTAAAACTAAACCAAAACAATGAAAAAATAGAAGGCAATGTGAAATATCTCACTGGAAAAACAACTGACCTGGAAAATAGGTCCAGGAGAGACAAATTAAAAATTATTAGACTACCTGAAAGCCATGATCAAAAAAAGAGCCTAGACATCATCTTTCTAGAAATTATCAAGGAAAACTGCCCTGATATTCTAGAACCAGAGGGTAAAACAGAAATGGAAAGAATCCACCAATCACCTCCTGACAGAGCTCCCCAAAGGAAAACTCCTAGGAATATTGTAGCCAATTTCCAGAGTTCCCAAGTCAAGGAGAAAATATTACAAGCAGCCAGAAAGAAAAAATTCAAGTACTGTGGAAACACAATCAGGATAACACAAGATTTAGCAGCTTCTACATTAAGGGACCACAGGGCTTAGAATATGATATTCTAGAGGTCAAAGGAGATAGAATTATAGCCCAGAATCACCTATGCAGCACAACTGAGTACAATCCTTCAGGGGAAAAAATGGACATTCATTGAAATAGAGGACTTTCAAGCATTCTTGATAAAAAGATCAGAGCTGAATAGAAAATTTGACTTTCAAATACAAGACTCAAGAGAAGTATGAAGAGGTAAACAGGAAAGAGAAATCATAAGGGACTTATTAAGGTTGAACTGTTTACATTCCTACACAGAATGATTATATTTTTAACTGTCAGTATTAGAGTAGTTGGAGGGGAAAAAAAATTATAGATAGATAGATAGATGGCATAGGGTGAGTTGAAGATGAAGAGGTGATATCTGGAAAACAAAATTAAGGGATGAGAGAGGATTATACTGGGAGAAGGAGAAAGGCAGAGGTAGAATGAGGTAGAATCTCACATAAAACAGACAAGAAAACGCTTTTACAGTGGAGGAGAAATGAGGGAAGGTGAGAGGGAATGAGTGAATCTTATTCTCATCGAATTTGGCTTAAGGAGGGAATACCATACACACTCAATTATTTCAGACAGTTACAAAAACCTTTGTTAAGTGGTTTACCAACCTAGGGTGGATTAAAAGTACTAAATCAGGTAAGAAATAGAGGGGGGAGAAGTAGGCACATAGAGTAGCTAACATGAGGGAAACCTAAAACAAATACAAAAACTCAAAAAGCTCAGCAGACCAGGGACATTTGGTGTAGGGACAAATAGTTACACACAATATCCCCTCAGGACGGTGCTAACCCTGTATGGTCCAAGGGGTTCATAGTAAAAATTCTTTAAAGGTACCTTAAGCAATCAATAGCTGCACATTTATGCTACATATACATTTTTCTCTGTGACAATAAACATGTATATTTGAGTCATTATAGGCTTGTTTCTGCAACAATTCTAAATAACCATGATGATGTACACAGCAATACTGGTGCCCATGCAGTGATTCTGTCACACTCGGGCTACTTCCAAGTGCAACGTGTTCTCATAGTTTGCCAACCTGTCATGAAACTAGTTCCAAAACACCACAAGGGTTAAATATGCAGACACCTGCATCTACCTCATTTGTGTTCTGGATGCTGGACCAGAGTAGGAACATTCCCTCCTTCCCTTCTGCGATCCTCTAACTGTACCTCATTGTTTACATAATCAAAAGCTGATCAAGAAACCATCAACATTTCAATTCTTGCAGCACCAAAGTCTGGCTATGTGAAATTATACTTCTGAGCATGCACATTATAAGCTATCTTGAAATCTTCATGGACTATCACAAACGTTCTGCTAAAACAAACCTGATATTGCCTCATTGCAGCAGTAAGACCATTTTCTGATTTAAACTTATCCTCTACTTAATTCTTCTATCAGATATATTTTCAAATGAACCAGCTGGCAGCACAAGTCAATTGTTTAGTAGACTTTCTGTGAGAATGCAGGCAGTGTGCCAATGTCAGAAGAGAAGAAAGTCACATGTGAAAAAATTATTTCCTTATAAAGGTTAAACTATAGATAAACACTGTTAAAAATCAATTGAATTTTACATCCATTTGTCATTTAACATGGTGATTGTCATTAGCCAATAGAAAAATAACCATTTTATACTGTAACTAGTTATTCATTTTTACCAATTGGTTGGGTATATAAAATTTTAAAAATTAATTTCTATCTCTCAGCAGGAGAGCTATAAAATTCTACCACTTTCCATATATTTGTGTGACTGAGCATTTTCACTTTATTTTTGCTTTAAATCAAAATACAGAAATAAACTCAACAAGGAACCAAATTTGAAACTGTATTTATCTGGTGTTGAGTCAAATATTGGAAACCTTTGTATAAATAAAAAAAATTCAACATTGAAGTAAAGTTTCAATATGATTATAGAATGTTAAACATCTTCCAAGTTGCAATTTATTTCATTTAAAATGTTATTTATATTCAACAAATTTTGTAAAATAAATTTAAGATGAAGTCTTAAATATAACAGTAAGCTTGCCGAATTAAATCTTTTAATTCTTATAAAATGTCCCAAATAAAATGTTAGTAATTATTTTCTAATTTGAGCTTATAATTTTTAGCGTTTTCATAATCAAAGGTAGAATAAAAATGTTTAATTATAATTATAAATTTTAATTTGGAGCTGGGGGGCAAAAGTTATCATTGTCGTTGTGGCAAATAATCAATAATTCTAAAAGAATGTTATTATAAGTAGTTTATTAAATTACCCTGGAAATTCACCACACAATTTTTTGTTGTTGTTCAACAGGATTCAAAGAACAAAAAACATTAGGAATCATTACTTTAAGATAACATAACACCAAGTACAATCACTGATATTCAAAATAATGACTTACAGTAATAAAAAAAGGTTAAATTATATTGAGCATTACACTAAGAAGGCAGAGGGGAGGGTAATATATAACATTTTCACCAATAATAATAAACATATGTAAAAAAAGTTCTGATGTATGAAGGGGGAAATATCAGTTATACAGAACACTAAGTTATGTGGAATACATCATTACATGCTGATGCCCTGTAAATGTGCATTACACATACACATACACATACACACACACACACACATATACACACACTCTCTCTCTCTCTCTCTCTCTCTCTCTCTCTCTCTCTCTCTCTCTCTCTCTCAGACAGGATTTGTGTGTGTGCATATGTGTATACATAGACACATTATATATATAAATACCCACGAATATACACATGTGCATTATATATAATGTTTACATACACATATGTATATATAGGTATATAGAAAAAAGATGAGTGATTTTTGTCCATTTAAGTCCTCTCTCTACCAAGGCAGATTACAAAGCTTTTACCACATCAGCCAATAGTATTTATGTGTTGCTATGGCCAAAAAATTCATCACCTGGTAAACAAACTTGTGGTAACGAGCTTTGTGGCCAAAAGACACACAATAAACCGCATCCAAAGCTTTTCTAGTTTAGCAAGGTCTACCAGAGTTGGCACTTCTCAAGAACCTGGGTCACCTTCATGTTCCAATGAGGTATGAGAGCACACTGTCAATGTAGGTATAATCATCTGTACCTTATATCTAAATATATCACAAATATTTGTATTTTGTACAGATATAGAAACATGTTTTCATACAAAAAAAGTTAAAATCTACAGATACTTCAGCTATAAATTTAAAAGATATTTTAGTTATAGATAGGATAATGAATCTCTATCTATCATAGCTTTAAAGCAATATGACCTGCAAACATTATCACAGGTGCCAGGTGGGGGAAAGCCAATTTGCTTCAAAACTATCTTCATGTGCTCATCTCTATCTCTCCTCTCTGAAATTTTTCCCATAGGCTTCAATTTTCTCCTCTGTGAACACTGACCTTTCAAAGGCAAGTAGTTCTGTATAGGATTTTTTAATTGGTAGATTTGTTTTAAAGAGTTCAAGACAAAAAGTACCATCCGTGTCCCAGTTAGTCACTAAATTATCAGGAAGTACAAAGATGAATTGTCCCAAAGAGGACACAGAAGGCACTAAGGCTACCTAACAGCTTCTTCAAATATACTGTGCCTCAATTTCCATCTGGGATTAATGGTATAAAAATACCTCTTCTCTCCATACATCGCAGGGAAAGCTGGCAATGGATATTAAAGAGATTTTTTAATGTCTCAGAGAAAAGATGCCAAAGCATTTAAAACAAAACAAAAAATTATACTATCACTTTATTGGGGTGGGGAGGAATTCTAATTACCAGGGATACTCCAAGTACTCCATTTTGCAAGGAATATTGACTGGTTGTAGTTATTTTTATTTTTAAGCACAGGTTATTTCATGTCTAAACAAAATTCTTATTTAGGATAACTTAAGACACAAAGACCACTTCCTGGAAACAGCAATCTCATAATTCTTAGCCAACAGGGAACAAGAACCCAGCATAGCTCTAACCAGAAAGCTTTTTAATGCGACAGACATTCTGACGAAATTAGGCTTACTGGTTATAACTGCAAAGGTAACCACAACCACAGGTGAAAAGAAAAAATGTATTACAGTAAATTAATAACACACACATAAATTTCAAGATTTTCTGGCTATTAACAATCTAAACAGCTGCTACCACCAGAGGTCTAATTTTAAGGAATTTTGATTCAATGCTTCTGGGTCACAACCACAAATAAGTATGCTTTATCGAGGAGGTTTATAAGCCTTCATAGCTTATCAGAAGTATTTTTCTTTTATCAAAAAAAATTAATTTCAGCACCATCACTTAGTAGGTCCAACTGTGCAAAAAAATACAGCTTATCTGGGGATAGCATTGGCGGATTACTGTTACACTAAAATGCAATGGCAGTTAGCAGGCCCTTAG
This sequence comes from Phascolarctos cinereus, assembly GCF_003287225.1. Taxonomy (NCBI): domain Eukaryota; kingdom Metazoa; phylum Chordata; class Mammalia; order Diprotodontia; family Phascolarctidae; genus Phascolarctos; species Phascolarctos cinereus. The sequence continues at coordinate 110,697,461 of NW_027555514.1, forward strand.
GTATAAATCTTTTAACAATTAGGAGTAACTGCCAAAACCTTATTTTAGTAAGACAAAGGGAAATGATGGTGGGAAAGAAACAACAAAAAGTCTCACATGAGATAAACCAAAGCACACTATTGGTGCTTCCTAAGATTTCCACGTGATCACCTCCTCTTTCCTACACTCTCTCCATTGATAATTTTATTCATACTAATAGCTTCAACTATGGCCTGTACACAAATGACTTTCAAATCTATAAAGTGATATATGGTCATTATGTCTTCAACAACAACTCTTCAAGAAACTTTCCTTTATCTCTCAATTGGTAATAATCCTCTTTTCCTTTGAATCTCAAAAAGCACTTTTTTTTACACCTCTCCTACACTTAAGATTTATCACATTGTATTATACTTATTTGTATATGTGTTATATACTAGACTGCAAGCTCTAAGATAATAAGGAAATCACATCTTATTTAATTTATAAACCTCTCTTCCAGCACCTAACACAGTTCTCTACTCAGGGTATGCATTTAATAAATATTAGCTTTTAACAATCAGTCAACAAGCAGTTATTAAGCGCTTACTAAGTGCCAAGCCCTCTGCTAAGTATTGGGAATACAAATACAATGAAAAGGAAAAAGTTGCTGCCCTCAAGGAGCTTACATTTTAAAGGACAAAGACAACATGTAAAGGGAAGCTGAAAAGGCATAGGGAGAGGAAGGTACCCAGCTCTGGGGCATGATTCAGTATGGTGAGAAATGAAGAGGTGACTGGCCTGGGCACCCTCCTTAAATGGAGGTTCTGAGAGAAGCCATCCATTCAGAGGAAGGGGATGTAGCAGCTGGGGGGTGGAAGGTAGGGTACTTGCAAAGTGTGATTTCCAGGATTGAAGTGATCTTCCAAGATGAAAAGTTTTGCTGAATGAATGAATGAAAGAAAATAAAGAGATACGGGTTCCAGTGATGGGGTTAGGACAAAAACACAAGATTCGAAAAGAAAAGGAAAACAAAAATGAGAGACAAATAGAAGCAAGAAAAATAGATGACAAGAAGGGCAAAGGTTGAAATAAAAGATAACAAGGAAGAAAACAAACTTAATAACTGGAGAATAGATATGATGAGGTAAAGTATAGAATCTTCAGTCTGGAAAGATCATTTGGGAAATAAGTTCAGAATACAGGAAGCTTAAATCCAAAACAAAACAAACAAAAAAAAATCTACTTCCTTCTACAGGAAGTCAAGTCAGGACTGACAAAAGGTTTTAAAGACCCACTCACCAAAGAACCTCGATATAGAGAATGAGCCAAGAGAAGATGAAATTTGACTTGGGAGCAAGGTTAATTCTCTGCTGGTTACACTGTGAAATAAAGTAAACTCTCTTGAATTATCCACTCCTAACAGGCACCTTTTAAATACTATGGTGAAACCAACCCAGAAATGGGAAGAAGTTCCATTCTTCAGATTATTAAACCTTTCCAAAACGTAAAGCTTCCTAAAGCTGAATGTTATCCTAAGGCAACAAGCATTTTGAGGCTTCTCTGCACATCACTGCATTTCCTAATTGGGCAGCCTCTCCTATATAAACATTGGAACCCTGGGAACCAACTGTCCTTTTCTTCTTTTCCCTACACAAGTTACCTTTTCAAATAGAAAAGTAATGTCTATGAAATATTAATCTCAGTCTTCTTTCCTACTTTCCTCAGAACACTCCTTAAAATCATAGTCATGACGGTAGACCTTGGTAAGGAAGACCTAGTACACATATAGTAGCAGTCTATGTGAATCTTTTGGCACAATTGTTGTTTAGCTACAAAATCAATGTAATGAAAGGAAATCAGTGAGGCAAAGGAAAGGACAAAAGAAGTATAAATAGTTGTAGAAAGTAGAATGTTCTACAGAACCTAAGTGGTAATATTAATTAGGTTTTCAGGGTACCGTTTCAGAACCAACCTCATTCTTCCTTTTTCCTTATTCCGCTGTCCAACACGGCTAGTTGATTTGATGTATAGGTGCCGATGCAACTCATCTATGAGAACCAGATGAAGGTTCATCTTCTTGCTGTGAAGCTCCAGTCTCAGGTCACTCAGTCCCTCTACTTGAAGAAGAGGGCCCTCTAAAGAATCTACTGCTGACACCTGGAAAAGGAAACCACAGTTACAAGTAAGTAGTTTTCCAACATCATGAATGAAAGACATGGGGAAAAATACCTCGCCAAAAGTAATTTGTAAAGAGTCCATTTGAAGCAACTCTGAGGTTCCTCCTCACATCCTTCAGAGAGGCAAAGTTGACAAAAAAGGAAAATTACAAATGCTAGAAGGACTAATAGAACATAGGCACACTAATACACTGCTACTGTCAGAGCTGCGAATTAGTCTAGCCATTCTAAAAACCAATTTAGAACTATCAAATCAAAAAGTCAAAACAACAAACATTTATAAAGCACTTACTATGTGCAAGACACTACACTAAACCCTAAGGATTTTAAAAAAAAAGATATTCAACAACTACATATGTACAACATATACAGGATAAATTATAAGTAACCTCATAGGGGAGACAGTAGCACTGATAAAGACTGGGAAAGGCCTCTTGCAGAAGAGAAGATTTGAACTGAGTCTTGAAATAATCCAGGGAAGCCATAAGGCAGAGAACAGGAGGGAGAGCATTCCAGGCATGGGAGACAGCCAATGAAAAGGATGGAGTTGGGAGATGGAAAGTTGCATGCAAAGAACAGCAAAAAGGCCAGTGCCACTGAATCATAAAGTATGTGGAGGAGAGCAAAGTAAAGCATGAAAAGGTAGGCTCCCAACAGGCAGCTTTGGTCATAGCTCTCTGTCATCAATTTCCTCTACAACTCTCTTCCCACTCTACATAATGTAACTCCCCTATTTCTCTGCTGGCAGTTTCCCATGGTTCCCAAAAGATTTTGCAGCTAAGCCCTTTTTCTGTAGAAACTAAATGTAAAATACCATCATTAGGCCTACATCACCAAAGGAATCAAAGAAAAAAGAGAAGGACCCAAAAGCACAAAAATATTTGTAGGAGCTCTTTTTATAGTGGCAAAGAACTGCAAACTAAAGGGTTATCTTCCCATTGGCAAAAGGCTAGACAAAATTATGGTACACAAATCTACTATTTGTGCCATCAGAAATTATGAACCAGAATACTATTTTGCCACCAGAAATCATGAAGGGGATAATTTCAAAGAAATGTGGCAAGATTTATATGAACTAAAAAGTGAAATAAGCAGAACCAAGAGAATAAGGTAGAAAATAATGACAACATTGTAAAGACAAATGACTTTCAAAGATCTGTGAACTCTAATCAACACCAAAACCAATCACAATTACAGAATAACAATGATGGAGCCTATTTGCTACCTACCCCAGGAGAGAAACAGATTCAGAGTGAAGAATGAAACACATTGTTGGACATGGTCAGCCAATTCCGGAATTTGATTTGCCTAACTATGTACATTTGTTACAAGGATTTTGTTTTCCTCTTTCTTTTTTTTCTTATGGGTAGGGGAGAAGGTGGGAAGGAGAGAAAACAGTTTTGTTCATTTTAAAATTAAGGACATTTTTTTAAAGGACAACAAAAAAAAGTCTATTTGCATGTGATGCCATGCTAGGCATGTTAGAGTAATTCAGGAAGACTTAGACCCTGCCCTTTAGGGGTTTAAAATCTAAGAAAGACAATTCCAACACAAACTACGGGGACAGAGAAAAATGCAAAAGGACAGTCAAAAAATCTCCTATCTATGAATGGATACAGATATGCAAAAGACCCTTAACAAATGGAACTATTCTATGCATTCCCCAAGCATATCTGAATTTCATGTCTCACACTTCAAAAATCAGAAAACACTCCCACATGATAACCATGTTAATCAATGTACAAGATTTTATTGAAACAACTAGCCCAGGGAATAGAATAAATAGAAGAATAATTCATGAATTTGCTAATTGTTCTCCTCTTAGGTGGCCACTAGCCAGAGTTTGGCCTTTAGCCATAATACATACATATGAAAGGCAAAAATTTAAGAGGTAGAGAGCCAAGGGAGTCTCAACATTGGACAAGAGAGGTCATTTACCCACTCCCCAGCTCTATCATTTTTCATGAATGAAGCAGCATTTAAACAAGGAAAGATGAAAGAAGAAGAGCCCAGCAGGTTAGAGAGTACATACTGCTAAGCATGCCAAGTACATAAAGAAATTTTGGAAAAGCTTTGGAGGCAACTGATAGCAGAAGGTGGAAGAACTCAGGTAGTCTAAGGCACCCTGCTGGAAACACAAATAGACTCTATGTTGAAAGTACTCCCTCTTAAGGGAGAACTATAGAATGAAAAGAAAACACTGGGGATGTGAAAAGGAACAGAGCTAAGAGATGAAAATCATTTTAATACCCTACAGTGCCCTAGTGTAAAGGAGCCTAATTTGAATATACTGGATAGAATTACGCCAAAATTTTATGTGCATTGTAAAGTACACTAGTGACCAAAAATGAAATCCACAAGAATATAAAGCATTCCCTCGAGTCCTGCACTTGGTTCTAGAGCCCTAAGGTTACAACCAGCACCAAAGCCAGTGATCCAGAAAAGCTGATGCGTTAGTGTTAAGTCTAACTAAGGAAGTAAGGCAAAAAAGAAAGAAGCCCATCTATAAACATGACCTCACCTCTCCTGTCCAGTTACCAAATCTAGTCCACTGCATCTCCACAACAGATTTCCCATCCATTCTCACTTCTCTCTTCTCATTGCCACCATTCTCATTTCAAATGATCTGGATTATTAACAAGAGCTTTCTTACAGATCTTCCTCCTTCAATTCATGCTTCACACAACTTCATACAAAATATATAAAGATTTTGTCTCTTATGCATAGTCCTGTCACTCCTCTGCCTCCCTACTAGCTACCAGTTCAATTTCACATCCCTCTGCCTAATGCATAAGAACTCCACAACCTGGCATTAACCTGATTTTCAGCCCAATCTCTCACTGACTCCCCTCTACATACTGTATGCTAAAGCAAAACTGGATTACTCTATGCTTCCCCAACACATGTGGTACTCTCCTCTTTCTATGCCTTGATCCCTATAGTCTTCAGTGCCTGCTATGCTCTCTTCCTTCATCACTTCTGATTTCCTAACCATCCTTTAAAGCCCAACTCAAATGCCAACTCTTCTAGATCCTTTCCATGACCCACCTAGCAGCCCAAAACTACCTTCCCTCTTGGACCTCATACAGCAGTTTGTTTGTTTTACAAATCTCTAACACATTTATCACATAATACTCTGAATTTTTCTGTGATCTCTATTGTTGTATATCACATTTTATCTAACATTCCTGGACTATAAACTCCATGAGCGCTGGGACTGCACTTTAACTTAAAAAATGTATTCTCTCTTCCAGTGCCTAGTTCAGTGCTCTTCACACGGTAAGTACTTATTAATAATAAATACTTGTGGAATTAATATTTTGTCTTGCAAAGTGTCAGCTTCATTCAAATGTCAGCTAGCAAAGACATTTTCCATAACTTCAGAGACTATGAAAAAGATAAGCTCCCAGAGATCCAGGATGGATAATCCATGAGCCCATTCTGCCTATGAAGCCAGCCAGTTTGTCTTCAGTCTGACTTGCCATTGCCCCCCGGCTACTTGCAAGCTGCCAACATCTCCAAAATGAAAATTCATTCAGTTACACAAAAGGATCAAACATTCCCCAAGGAGAAAGAGAACAACAAATATATTTGTCCTGGTGTTCTAGAATAAATTTTAACTCATGTCTTGGGCAGTGAAAGGAAGATGAATTAACCTTCAGTGACATCTAGATCCAGAAAATAAAAAATGATTTGGTAAACTGTCCCATTATGCAGCCTTATCCCTTAAGATAATCAAAGCCAGATGAGATTTGGAGCTTTAAAATCACCCCCTGAGCAGACACACATAATTTGTTTGGAGGAATTTGCAAGAAGATTTTTACCTTCATGTGCTCATGATCCAAATAGACAATTATGTGATAAAACACAACCTCCAAAACTACCCAATGACTGTAACAATTTATTCTAGGAATGATGAAAGCCCAGGAGGTACTATTAGTAACACAGTCCATTTCATGATCCATAGAACTTACGTGAATAGAGCTTCTGAGCCCACGTCTCTGCATTTCTTGAGAGATAAAAAAAAAAACAAAAATGCTACAACATTTCTAAAAGACCAACATTTTTCAATCTAGAAAACAATCTGGAATTCTGTGGAAAAAGTAACTAAACTGTTCCTATCTTGTGAGACAGCTATCCAACTAACAGGCATATAGCACTGTGATAAAAGACAATAGCAAAAAAAGCCTATGTGTACAAAATAGTCATAAAAGTACTCTTTAAGGTTACAAAAATTATCCAAGCAGATGTCCTTCAGCTTGGGAATGGGTAAACAAAGTATTGTGTGTGTGTGTGTGTGTGTGTGTGTGTGTGTGATGGAACATGTTATTGCAATATAAGAAACTCAGAAAAACATAGCAAGGCTTGTATAAACTAATGCTGAATGAAGAGCAGAATGAGATTAATGTGCACAAGGACTACAATAACGTAAAGAAAACAACAGTATAAGGCAGCCATACTTAGACTAATTGAAATAACCAATCTCAGGACCAGAAAACGAAACATTTCCATTCTCTCAATAACGATGAGGAATTATGGGATGAGGAATTATGAGGAACATGGCACATGCTGTCAAACACAGTCCCTTTGCTGTTTTAGTTCTTTAACTGCTTTTATTTTTTACATGGGAGAGGAAAAAGGGTAGGAGTGGATGGTAGAGCATATTAGGAAATGATTGTGGATCAAAACAATAGGCATAAAATTTTCCAAAGCAATTATCAGAAAGGTTGCCTGGCTGTAACAGCCATAATGGCATATATCATTAAAACTGTCAAAAGCTTAGAACATTTTTCTATCAGCTGATGAACACCATCCACAACTAGTTATTTCAATAACTTAAATGAGGTTTCAGACCACAAGGAGATACAGAGAGCATGATATAGGAAAAGTATAAGGAACAAAATCAAAATCTCTACCTATTACAGGGTAGAACCCACATCTGGCTATGGGCAGCCCTGAAGAGCTAATCAACATCCTAACATCCTATTCCATCCCCTGCCCCTCAACTCCCAATTACACCATTTTTTATTTTGTATATATTCTATTTCTATTCATATGGGCACATTACCAAGGGGAAGGTCTTCCTAGGCCTTTCAGGATGCAAAATCATCACTGGCTCAAGGCAACCCCAAGGGAAGGTCCTGGACAATCCAATCACCTCCCTCAACAAACCATTCTAGGACACCAATATTCTGCACTAATTCATTCCTCAATGGTTAGCAAGTTCCCACCTTCATACTCTCCCCATTCTAGTCATTCCATCCCCTGCTGAAGAATAAACCCTGTTCCTCATCCCCAACTTCCTGGTCCCTCACTACCATACCCCTTAACCCTACCCCTCAATTAGTCCACTCAAGACCTAGTCACTGTGGTCTCTGGAACATCTGCATCATAATTAACAAATTAGCTTTCATTTAAAATTCTTTCCTCTCTCTTTTCCTTCCATCTTTGTGACATTCACTGAGACCTGGCTCCCTCTTGACGCCTCCACACCCTTCACCATCCTATCCACTGGTTATACTTTCACTTGTACCTCTAACTCACTGACTACGGTGGGGAACAGGAATACACCTTCCTTCCCACTGCCCCTTTCAGACTCTCCCTCTTTCATTATCACTCAGCATCATCTTTTCCTCTGAGGTTCTAACTATTGAAATGTATTACCTAATCCAGATCCTGGTGGAGATTATATAACGAACCCCAGGACATTCTCCTTCTTTCCTTAATGAATGCAGTGTCCCATCTCACCTACACCCAGAAATAGTCCTAGCCTTGGTCTTGCCACACCCAGAAGTGTTTCACTTCCTTGTTTGTGAACTTCAAAATTCCTTTCTCTTTTTATATTTTATAATTCCACCTTTCCTTCTTCTTCATGACCACTAACTCTGTTTTTTGTCCTCACTATGACTTTCAATCCTTCCACCTTTTAGTAAGTGGCATTCCAACAAATTTGAAGTAAGTGATCTACAAATCACCAGAGGTTTGTCATTTTCCTATCTGATTTTGGATAGATCATACCATAAATTTCACAAATTAAGAAAACTTAGCTCCATAGAAGGCTAGAACTAGAAAGGAATTGGAAGATGATTTAGTGTAATGTTCCCATTTTTCAGATAAGGAAACTAAGGCCCAAAGAGGGGAAATGCCTTGCCAAAGTTCAAACTGGGTCAAGCTGGGTCCTCCGACTCCAAGTTCAATATTCTTAACTATTATTAGTACATTAATAGTACTAAGCAGTCAAAGAAGTACACAATCAATCAAAAATGTTAACTTGTGCATAGGGAAGCTGACTGGTGCCATGACAGCAATATAGATAGCACTGAGATCCAAACCAAACTAAAGGCCTAAAAGGCAGTCAGTCATGCTTTCTCACCTCTGCACAGCAGCAAAATCTGTATCGGCTTCTCTAGCACTTCAATCATTACGTGAATGAGAACCACTGGATGGCAATGTAACTTTGTAAACTACCTCCAATCCCTCTCAGATGGTAAATAGGCTAAATGCACGTAGGTGGGAGAAATAAGAGCATATTCTGACACTTTATCTCTCTATTAAGTTTCCTCTTCCATAAATGGCAATGCAAATAAAGGAGGACATCTTACCTGACAGAGATAAGGACCACTCTGTCAATGTGCCAAAAATGTATACTGAAATCTCAGAAACAAATTCCAACCTCTAAGTGAAGTTTCTAACCATTTGCACTTTAAGACAACGTCCATTTTCACATACTTTAGCTCTATAATATTCCTTGTGGCCAGAGGCAATATAGCATGTGGCAGGGACTCAGAACTGTCACAAGCTGCTATATCTCCAGATGCTGAGCACTGCACGGCATCTACTCTCTGGAAAGATGTCAGGTACTCAGGTTATGGCAACAGAAAAATATAAAACTCCAGTGGCTCTCTAGGAAAGCATAAGAAATTTAGAAATAGCAAATTTGAAATTGTGAAAATTAGAAAAGTATACCGGTTTAAAAATTGGCATGAATTTCAGGAAATGTGCTGGCTCAGGAAAAATAAGTATAATTACTACTTCAGTTTCAAAGCCACACCCAAACACACTAAAATATGCTTCAAAGCTCTCATTAAATGCCTCCAAAGTTTATTTATTATTAAATGTACTTTATTATTTATTTATTATTAGATTCCCTCCAAAATGTACAAAATATCCTTTACGAGATTCTGATAATGAGCAAAATTACTCTTCATCATTATCCTACATCTATCATGAATAATGTGGGAGATACACAAACCAAGGTTACTTTTGTTTCCACTCAGGAGAAAACACGAAATCTCTGGCCCAGGACTTCACATACTCAAACCCTTGGAGACTTACCCTACAAGCACTCTATAAGACCAGAGCTCTCCATGATGCTAACCTTCCTAAGCGGCACTCCAATGAGTCTGAAGGACTTTGCTGTTTGGTCGCCGCAGTCACATCTGACTCTTCATGACCTAATTTGGGTTTTTCTTGACAGAGATACTGAAGTGGTTTGCCAGACATTTTACAGATGAGGAACTGAGGCAAACAGGGTTAAGTGACTTACCCAGGGTCACAGAGCTAGTAAGTGTGTAAGGCCAGATTTGAACTCGTGAAGATGAGTCTTCCTGACTGCAGGTCCAGCACTCTACCCATTGCACCACCAATCTGAAGTTAGTGGTTGTCAATTCAATACCTGATTTCCACATCATCAGAGGTTTGCCATTTTCCCATCTGATGACAGATCACACCACAAATTAAGGAAAACTCAGCTCCACAGAAGTTTAGAACTAGAAAGGAACTGGAAGATGATCTAATGTAATGCTCCCATTTTTCAGGTAAGAAAACTAAGACCCAAAGAGGGGAAATGCTTTGCCCAAGTTAAAACAACTAGACAAGCTGCGTCCTCTGACTCTAAATTCAATATTCTTTCCACTACATTACCGTGCCCACAATCCATCAACTACATCCTTCATACCTGGCTCTTGAGGGCTGAAATGAACAGTCTCAAGGGTTCTTTCCAGATCTAAGTCCTATGATCAGGTTGCATTGAGAAGCCTGGAAACACTACCTCTCCAAAGCCAACGGATGCTGCTTCCTTGGGGGCCAATTAGCAGTTTACGTTCTGCTCCAACCCCAACATCTTCACCTCTGCACATCTGGGCTCCACTAATGCAGGATTTTTAAAGTCTATATTTTACCTTTTTTAAAGCTAGGCATTCAACAATGTTTTTTATCTTACCATCTTATATTTCCACACTTGAAAAGAAAGAGGGGAAATCTATTTTTTATATTCCTACGTGGAGTGACAGAGGAAAAAAATCTTTTCAATGTTTTTTTAAGCTATTATATCAGCTTAAAACTTTTAAAGATGCCTTCACTCACACAAAGAGAATGGTCCATAATTTATAGGATAAAAATATCTTGAGGTTAAAAAATACATTTTGCTTTTAATACATTTTCTATTTTCAGTTGAACATGTTAAAGAATGATTACTTTATGCTTTCATCATAACTAAGACATCTAATTAGCTATGGAACCAAATGTATGGCAACCTCTATGGGCTTCGCTCTTCTTATTTTAAAAAAGGATACAGTAATAAGTCTTAATCCTCCTATGACCAGATATGGTCATCTAATTAGCTATGGAACCAAATGTATGGCAACCTCTATGGGCTTCACTCTTCTTATTTTAAAAAAGGATACAGTAATAAGTCTTAATCCTCCTATGACCAGATATGGTCATACTCAACATATAGGATTCCAGGCAATCCTCAGTCTCTTCCAAGTTTTGTCACTAACTTAGATTATGGTTCTGTCCAAGTTACAATGCATTTACCCTCACTATACTAGCCAAAGAGCACAAAGAGCAGTAGGACAGCTGAAAGCCATGCTATCAAAGGATCTCTTTTCATATCAGTCACTCTTTATTCATTCCAAATTCTGTGTTGCAGGAACTTATTATCATCTGAGTTATACCATTATATTTAAATAGTATTTCTGTCCTGTACAGACTACAGATGATGTTGGTTTAAGTACCTCCCCTCTAATACGTTGGTATGATCTTCTACAGAAGACAGATGGAATGACATAGACACAAAACAAGGTCTGGAGAGGATGCATTTGGCAGCTGGTGGCAGGAATACCCATACTGATGAGATCACAGGTACATTCAAAGTATAAATTTCTGAAAGATGATGTTAACGTGATTTTTTTAAATCAAAAATACAGGAATCATAGTTTTAAATTCTAAATTTCTGTTGTCTGTTAATTTTGAAGCACAGAGCTGATGATTTGATATTTGCACTTAAATCTAACCTCCTGATCTAATGGAAAGAGGACTTAGCGTGGAGTCAGAGAATTCTGTGGTTCATATTCCAGTCCATTACTTGCCATTTATGTAGTCAAGATGGTAAAATTTTTAAAACCTTAACCTTTCTGGGCCTCAGGTTCCTCATCTGTAAAATTAGGCAGCTGAACAAACAAGATGATCTCTGAGGCCCCATCCTGTTCTAACAACCTATTGGTTTTAGCCTTTGGGAGATAAACACAATATAATCAAAAAGAAAAAAAACATTGTGACTGAAATATTATCTATAAAAAATGTTTTCCCTATAACTTATTTCACATTTTCATTTCAGGGTCAAAAATAAAGGTGCCATTTGCTATTCCTATAGTGAAGAGAAGAGAATTAAAAACGTATTCTTCGTCGATCTTTCTCATGAATGCTAGCTAAACAGAAATATTTACCTTTATTGTTTTGGATGAACCAACTGAATATTATGGAGGCAATGATAAATTTCCTGTTTCATTGGAGAAAACTTGTAAGAAAAAATAAACCTAGGGAGGAAATGTTGTGTAAGACACTCAAGGGTAGTTGACATTAGCAAGTATCTCTAAATAAAAATCTGATTTAAGCCAAAAAAAATTAACATCTTTACAACTATACCATCTGTTACTTAATAAAAATGTTTGCTTTAGTAACTTTTCTTTTCATTTTCCAAAGGAAAATTTGGAAAAAATTGTTGTGAACAAAATAAACATTTCTTTTATGACTGTCAAGATAACCAAAGACTTTAAAAATGGTTTGATGCTTTCAGTAAGTCAGAATGCGACTTCTCATAGAAACATATTCACCATTAAGACAATATGGACATTCTATAATTGTTTCTTAAAACAAAATTAAAGTTGCAGTTAACATGTATGTAACCAGAGGGCATTTCAGAGGATTTACACCTTCTCCTAGTAACATGACAACATGTAAAGAAATCTAAGGGTAACACAAGACCCTTCAAAATCTTTCTGTTTTATTGACTGGGATTGCCAAAACTAAAAAGATAGAGGTGATGCAGAGAAAGAAGCATAACACTAATTTTGAAACTAAAAAAAAGAAATCTCCAAGTTATAAGTATTCAATTTAATAATGAGATGCACCCTATTTATTCATCAGCTTTCTTGTCACCCAAGGCCTTCCTCCAGAGAACTGCTACCTTGGTTTCACCAGTCCCCATGGCCAAGCTCGTCTACTTCTGGTGTTCTCACTCAGCTCTGCTCAGGGTGAGGCTTTCATGGTCAGGCAGAAGCTGATCAACTAGCACAAGAAACCCAGGTCACTTCTTCAGTCCTTCTCTTTTGGAAATACTCCATTTTCTAAAGCCATCATTTCAGTGCTCCTGTTACCACCTGACTACAAATCAATTCCTATCTGTCTCTATGTCAGAAGGACAGCAGTAAAAGATAATAACAGAACATTTCCAATAGCATAGCAAGTTTTCATCTTGCCTGAAACAACACACCTGGGCCTGTCAGGTCACCTACTTAGAGCAGGGAACTAATGAGAGTACAATGAGATAACTATAAAGCACCATAAAAAATGCAAGTTTTTCTTTTATTGCCATTGTTGTTATTAATAATGAGGCCACTATTGCACACTGTATCCCCCTGGGGAACTATACATGTGTTTTCTCAAAGTTGTGAATAAAACAATATTTTGTAAATCAAATTGTATTTTCATTGCAAGAGGGGGACTTTCTATTTTTAAAAATCCTACTGTAAATCTCTTTTATACAATGGAGAAAGGAAGTAAAACGCCAAGAAACATGTAGTGAACTGAGAACAAAGAATCCCAGTACTCCACGTTCTACACATATTAGAATCTGGGAAAAATCACTTAATATGTCTGGGTCTCAAATGGTATCACTTGTTAAAATAAGAAGCCTGAACTAGATTATCTCAAAAGTCTTTTAAAGTTCTGTGATGACATCCTTAATTTTATCTTTTGTGTACATTTTCTTAGGTTGGGTTTGCTGAACATAAGGCAATACTCCACAGACAAACTGAGTGAAAAATTCTGCTCCACAGCCTGCAGTTGACCCCAAGAGAACTGGGGGAGAGAGTATGGATAGTTCCATTTTCCATCACTGCAGGCAAATAGCAATTAAGGGGGAAAAAAAACAACTCACAATTGATCAGATGTTATCCAATATCCTTTCCACTTCTCTTCCATATCATCAACACTAGAAAAACAGCTCAGAGTTCATAATCTACAGATGAAATGCTGGTAATATGGGGTACAGCACCATTTCTAAGAAACTAGGGTCACATTTCAACAAACACTCTTAATTCACTGCCTATCTACTACTATCTGTAACCAGGCAACTTGAGTTATGCTTACACAAAATAAAATATTACCACCACAAACTGCTCCTACAAAGCACCACACGTCTCAACTCACTGTTTTGGACCATAACAGGTACTATTGGAATTGAATTACCTCCTGAGATTCCAGTAGTCTTGCATAAGCAAGTACAATATGGATATAAGTGCACTGCTACAGGAAAAAAAAAAAAGGCTGAGATAAATCTAGAACCACATGGTCTTTAAAAACTGACTAAAAAGAGCAAAGGCTATATTAGTAAGTGATAGTATTGCAAAGTGGCAAGACCACTGGACACTGAGTCAGGAGATCGAGGTACTAATCTAGGTTCTGCCATAAAATCGTTGTGTGACAATATCTGTGGGCCTCAGTTTCTTCATCTGTAAAATTATAAGACTAGACTTGGTGATTAGTAGGATGCCTTCTAGTGCTAACCTATGATTCTATTATTACATCCTAAGCACGTTTCAAATTTAGAAAATAAGTACTATGAAATTACATCAGTTGTCTTTTTTTCCCTAAGGGAAAACTGGGTCTCCCCATCTTGCCCAGGCTGATAGTGAAGCAGCCACTCGAGGCCTGACTCCATCACTCCCCAACACAGAAGCTTTGACATGATCCATTAACAACTGGGGATGGCTGACCCTTCCTCAGGCAGCCTAGTGGGCCTCCACTCCATAGGGTGGACACAGCATCAGCTTTAGTACTACCGCAGCTCAGAACCCCCAAGCTCAAACAATCCTCCTGCTTTAGCATCCCCTAGGATCAGGGATTACTGGCAAATGACACCGCTCCTGGACATTCATGTGTACACACAAATCCCCAACATCATCAACTTGAAGGAACTGTTTTCTTTTTCTTCTGTGTATAGCCAGTGCCTACTATAGTACTTTGTATGTAGTATGTGATTAATAAATGTTTGTTAAATTGAGTTATAAACTCTATGACAGCAAGGGCTGTGGTCCACATTCTACATCTCTCTGCAAGCCCAGCACAGAGTATATTCAATAAATGTATGTTGAAGTACTTCTATAACTCATTAGAAATAGAATAGTATTCTATTAACTGAAGGGAATGAGGAAAATACGGACTATCTGCAGACTCAATAAAAAGAAATGCAGCTTCCCTAGAAAGCTAACAAAACTACCATACCTTCAGAAGTCTATTTACAGGTTCCAGTACTTGCCAGTCACACTGTCTGTAACAAATTAATAATAATACTTCTATAGAGCATTTTATCTTCAAAGCACTTTTTAAAAAGATTAATTAAAGACCTACAAATGCCTCCTCCAGCAGGGAAGAAAGAACCAGAAAGAAGAAAAACAGATTTTGAAAGAGAGATAGCAAGATTAAGTCTAATTTAAAGGGATCAGTTTCTCAGCTATATAATACAGGAACTAACCAACTTTACATGAAAAGACAGTCACTATGAAACAGGCAGAAAACATGGGGGGGGGGAGAACTACCCAGACATGAAAAAAATGTGGAACAAAAACTAATGTCTGTAATGTACTGCATATCAATGGTACCTGACCTAAGTGCACTTGGGAGAGATATTTAAGGAGGCACAGATGGATGTGGGAGGGGGTGTAGAAGCAAGGGAAATCAGAGCACATGTGTTGGTCACAACCAATTATCTTCCAATATTAGGAAAGATTAGAAACAGAAAACAGAAATCCCAAAATGTAGAGACTCTATATTACCAAAATCCTCCTGAGACTTCCCAGCAAAGGAGCCAATAGTTCAGAGACAGAATGAACAGGCCAAAACAGGAGCTTTTAGGTACAAGGATGCATTTACTATTACCTCAAGAATAAAATTCCAAAAAGAAAATGCTCCCATCTATCCAGGAGTCCCATGGATGAAAAAATCTAACATATGCCATGCATGAGAAAAGTGGCTACAAAATAAAGGCTCCCAGTATTCTAACTCTGAAAAGACAGCAATTTCCTAGGAATTACCCAATTAATAAATATATTGATCTGCTAAAGAAAGATTTCTAGTGCTGCATGACAGTGATCATCTGTACCAGCATATATGGAAAGGAAAAAAAATCATTAACCAGATTCAAGAAATTCAAAATGTTCACTGAGACGAGAACAAAAGTCAAAAGGAGGGAAACACTACCACCCATCAGCATAAAAGTTTCAAGTCAATAGTACCTGAGGGTTAAAAATTTCAGCTTTAAGAAACTATACTACATGCAAGTGCAAATTTCAAAGAGGCAACAGTTCAGATTATTACTTTGCTAATAATTCACTTGTTTGTCCTAATAAGCTGGCCTCGTGACCCATACAGAGTCAAATCTGAAAGATGTACTTGCTTGGAGCAGGAAAGCTAGTCCACAAATCACATTAGCAGTTTAAAAGCAAGCCCTTTCATGCCTCAGAATCCCAGTTTCCTCATCTATAAAATAAGGAGAACAATACTTACACTGTCTATGAAACAGAGCTGCAGAGGTAACTAGGCTACTTCAGGGTCCTAGATAAATGTAAACTAATTACAGAGATTTGGAGCTGAAAGGAGAATCTTAAAGATCATTCTAGTTCAACCATCTCATTCTACAGATAAAGAAAGTGAGGTGCAGAGAGGCAATTCCATTTCCCTGGAAAGGACACAAAAAAAAGTTCTGGCTTACTTTGGCTACAGCTTTCTCCCATTAAAGCCCTCAGGACTACTGACTAGGAAACAGAAGAGAAAGAACCTAAGGAAGATGTATCACAAGGGCAATTTCAACTGCTTGAAGCAATAAGTTTTTTATCATCATCATCCTCCTCCTCATCATCATCACATTATTATTCAGCCTGTAATGTAATCATCAAGAAGCATTTCAGGCATTTAGATATGCTCATTTCTAAATCAATTTGATGACAAAATATTGATCAGACTTAGGCAGGTACCATTTTATCTCCCTCAGGAAACCCAATATCTATAATGTGGACTCAGCACACTCTCACCATTAAAATCAGGATGCTATCTACTGCCATTCTACCTTCATTACTGCCAGGGTTATTGCATGTTTTTATTTAATAAACCTTCATCAGCTCAAATGAATGGTTGTTATTAGTTGAGCTAACAGCCAAATGATAATGCTCCAGAGAGATATCAGTGCTTGTTGGGGCATTAACTAAGAGAGTAGAAGGGTTGAGGTCAAGCATGCGTCAATGTAAATGAGGCGATATTCGGTACTAACAGCTTAATGCAATAGACTGCCTCAGAGATAATGGAATTTACAGGATAAAGTAAATGAGATGAAGTTATTGATAAGTGCATGAAGGGGAAAGGTTTGACAGATAAAGTGCTGTCAAAGAGAAGGCCATTCATTTGTGAATTTCTACCTTTCTTTCAAATGTAGACAAGAAATAAAACCCAAGACAAGTAAATATCACAGTTTACCTTTATCAAAAACATCATTATTCTGACCAGTACTGGGGTACCAAACTTCTCAGTGAAAGTATTTTGCTTCTTTCAAAAGCACACAGGTTTTGTTTGTTATTGCTGTTGTTACTGTTTTCCTTTATTTTTTGGGGGGGGGGGGAGGGGGAATCAAAGAAAGACAAGTAAAACAACTCCAAAAAAGCCAAGACATTTTATTAAAGCAAAAGTTTAACCTTTTTCTTTTCAGTTTCTAGACAGCAAGGATCATGTCAGGCACTAACAACAGGTACTATAAGCATTTGAGAAATCATTTCTTCCCCAAATTGCCAAGATACTGCTTGCCAAGGGTTCCCAAACTGTATAATTTCTCCAACCCCATGATCCTTTGATGGAGCCATGATTTTATCATTGTGGGTTAGTTACTTCACCAGTGTGGTTGGAAATGCCTACAAAGTTTGCTCATTCTACATAATACTTGTCCAAACCTCCCCACAAATCCTCCACAAAGAACCTACCCTATCATTTCATACCAGTCAGACTGACTAAAACGATAGAAGGCAAAAGTGACAAATGTTGGAGGGAATGTGGAAAAATTGGGACACTAATTCACTGTTGGAACTGTGAAATGATCCACCCATTCTGGAGAGCAATCTGGAATTATACCCAAAGAATTATTAAACTGTGTATACCCTTTGACCCAGCAATACCACTATTAGATCTGTTTCCCAAGATAATTGGGAAAAAGGAAAAGAACTTATATGTTCTAAAATATTTATAGTAGCTCTCTTTGTGGTGGCAAAGAACTGGGAATTGAGGAGATGTCCATCAATTCTGGATGGCTGGACAAATTGTGGTATATGATTGTTATGGAATACTGCTGTGCTGTAAGAAATGATGAGTTAGTTGTTTTTAGAAGAACATGGAAAGACATGCATGAAAAAATGAAAAGTGAAATGAGCAGAACCAAGAGAACATTGTACAGCAACACTGTTCTAAGAACAACTTTGAGCAACTGTTATTTTGAGAATTAAAAATACTCAAATCAACTACAAAGGACCTAGGAAGGAAGATGATATTCACCTCCAGAGAAAGAACTGATAAATAGAAGTATGTATAGTATGGTTTTGCACATATATACACATTCGTATGGTAGCCTTCTCTAGGGCGGGGTGGGGAGAAAGATGTGTAGAACTTATTACATATTTTTTTCAAAAAAAGTAAACAGCGAAATGGAAATTCATGATTTTATACTGAATCCTCTTTTTGTGTTCTGCTGTATACATGGAAATGTTTCCCTTTTTTTGTCTTTATGTATTTAAGTTCAATATAAATTTTTAAAAAATGTTTTTTAAATCTACCCAATGCACCCAAGGCCTTCCTTTTATTCTTTTAACATCTTCAATTCAACAAACAAAATTAAGTGCCTATTAAGTGCAAGACATTGAGCTCCAGCATATAGCTTGGGATTATAAATGAAGCAATTTGTTTACTTGTTGCCTTTCATTCTTGACACAAAACAAGCCCACTTCCTTTACTAGTCAAAGAAATCCTAAAAAATATTTTATGACAGTTCCTATAATGCATTTTGCTAATGATAACATGTTGTTACCTGTTTGACTTTCCATTGTCTTCTTGTTTGCTTATAATTTTAATTCTTTTGAAAACACTGTATTCCAAGATTCAAAGTCTGATAGCATCACTGGGAAAATACTGGCATTAAAGAGATGAGTTTTTGCAGTGATGGACATTTTAGGATCATTGAAAGCACTATATATTTTCCCAAATGCAATCAAGCCCCATCTCCTCCTCCTGCTAAATTCCCAGCCCAACTCATTAACCATCTGCAGCACTTGTCCAAGATATATCTACTGAAGGACTAATTTGACAGGTTGCCCATCCAGCTGCATATCATAATCTAAGCAATATGCACTTTTCATTTATTTTGTTTTCAGTGTGAATAATTAGACGATGTTATTTTGTAGTACTGTGGATTTCACTAAGAAGGTGAGCAGGATTCTAGGACTTGATGCAAATTACATATCATCAGCAAGTGAAGTACTCCACCACACATAGGCAATCCTTCTCTGCATGGACATTAAGCAGGACAGCTTCAATGACATGGACAAACATCTTCAACAAATATAGTTGGACAAAATGATCTTATCACACCATAAGAGATACACTGTGTCTGAGGGCAACCTGTTAGTCTGGAATTTTCTGTCATCAATAACTTTCTTAAAAACAGAAAAAACAAGACATATAACAGGATATTGTATGTTCCCCACACTTCTCAGCGGAGTCACTGTAAGGATGTGGGCCTCTACCCAAAGTAGACAACAAAAGCCTAAAGGCTCAGAATCTTGAAGACTTGTGGTCCAAACACCACCTTTGGCACTCACACATCACCTCTGAGACTACGGGAAAGTCACTTAGCCTCTCGTCATGACACTCAGTTTCCACCCACATAATGGGGATAATGCTAATGCCCACCTTGTAGAGTCCTGTGAGTATGAAGATAGTAAGGTAGCACCTAGCTCCCTTTGATAAATGCCAGTCACCTAGCCCTGATGAAAAGCATTCCTAAGGACTTCAAAAACTAATTGGTGTGAATGAAGAACCACTGTCAGCAACTGGTGGAGACTGTGGAGACCAGGATGGAAACTACAGGATTGAAGGACTTGACTTTTTTTTTTTAAGGAAAAAGAATATAGACCAATGAGCTTGACTTTAATTGCTGGCAACACTCTAGAACAAGTTATTAAAAAATAACAGTTATGGGTAACTGAAGAGCAAAACTAAGATTATTTCCTTTATGTATCAGGGCAATGTTGCACTCCTTTGAATCTCCAAAATGCCCTCAAGAATTCTATTCTCAGGAATGCCATGATCCCTCCTGGCACTCAGATGGCATTAGTATCCTCTGCCCCAATTGCTCTGATTAGAGGGTGCAGCAAAGTGTCCCCCAAAACCTCCATTTAAGGCCACCCATCTTTTCATTTCCCAACTGGCTGCACTCCTTTGTATTTTTCTATCATGTCCCCAAGCCAGGTACTTCCCCATTGCCCTGCTTTTCAGCTCCCTTTTCTGTACTGTCTTCTCTCACTGGATGTAAGCTCTTGAGGGCAGGAGTTGTCTTTTAGTATTTGTGTCCCTAGCACTTAGCACAGTGCCTGGCACATAGTAGCCACTTTAGAAAAAATGTTTATTGACTGGCTGACCTTTATCAAAACATTTGACAAAGTCTGTCATGTTATTATTATACCCAAGAAGGAGAGACATGGGTTAAATGAATAGTACAGTTAGGTGAATGTAGATTGGTTAAACAGAGACCTAAAGGGCATTCATATTAACATAAAGTCAGTCTATTTTTAAGTGTCCTGTGTGCTTGGCAGTGTGATGATCAACTATTTTATCAATGATTTGGATAAAGATGACACGCCTATCAAATTTGTAGATGACATAAGGAAAGGACAGTCAACATAATAGTACTAAGTCAAAAAAAAAAGATAATGATATACTAAAACAGACTAAATCTAATAAGATGATATCTAATAGGGATAAATGGAAAGTCTTATATTTGGGATCAAAAAATCAATTTTACAAGTACAAGATAAAGGAGGCATGGCTAGAGAGCAGTTTAAATGAAAAAAATATAGCAGTTTTAGTAGACTGAAAGTACCATATGAATCAACATTATGAAGTGGCAACCAAGAAACCTAATGCAATGTGAGGCTGCACTAAGAAAGGCAGAAGTGTTCGGAAAGAGTGGGGAGTCTTAGAATACACTGCCCTAGTCAGATCACATCTAAAGGATTATTTTGAGTCCTGGATACCACATTTTAGGAAGCACATTGATAAAGAAGAAAGCATCCAGGGAAGGGCAACCAGGATGATGAAGAGCCTCCAGATCATGCTGTAATATAGCAGCTGAATAAATAATCAGTTGAAAGAACTGAGTATGTTTAGCCAGAAGAGAAGACTTGGGGAGGAACATGATAACTATCTTCAAGTATTTAAACGGTGGTCACGTAAAAGAGTGATCACAGACTTGTTCTGTTTGGCAGAAGCAATGACTAGAGCTGCAAAGAGGCAAATTTGGATTTCATGAAAGTGAAATTTTCCAAAAAATTAAAACCATCCACGGACTAGGCTGCTTGGGGAGGTAGTAAGTTGCCCTCTCCTGAAAATCTTCAAGCAAATGCTCAATGACCACCTTGCTTTAATATATTATAAAAAAGTATTCAGATATGAGTTACCTCAGATAAGTTCCTCATGGCCTGAGGAACTCTAGGATGACTCTGAGATGATATGATTTATGTTATAAAATCAGATAATGGCTACAAAGCACTCTGTAGACTGTAGAAATATTTTATAAATGTTAATTATTATTATATTGTATTCAAAAATATGAAAAAAGTAATGGTTAAATAGTTCCTAAAGTCTTCTCGGGCACTTTTTTTTCCCCAGTAAAAGTATACCACTCGATAACTTTTCTATTCTTTTGGAATCTTCCCCATTATATGGCATCTTAAGATATACTTTATGTAGACAAAGTCAAGAAGAGCCAATGTGCCCAAAAAAAAGGAAGACAAAGAAAGAAAGAAAAAAAGAAAGAAATCCATTCTGAAGGCACAGACCATCCTTAAGAAGGTAATAGGAAATCTACCTGAGGGAGATGAGGCCTGGTTCCAGTACCTTAGGGCCACACAACTGAATCTCAGTTTGTTATAAAATGAGGGAGTCAGACAAGATAGTCTAGTCTAAGGGACTTTCCAGCTTAAATATTATACAATTCATTATTTCTTTTTGAAGGGAAAAGAACACATAGATGCTATACTGTTCCCTGAAAGGATTCACATGGTGGCACTGAGTACCCTAATCATGCCACAATAAGCACAAGAAATTCCATACACATAAACATGGAATTTCCTTGTATGTAATTTCTCCATATTCTTCTTTACACATAATTTCCCAATTTCCATTGCCCTCCCTAAAATTTGCCTGTTCCTATAGTTCCTCTGCATTCTTAAAGGTTAAAAAAAATGCTAAAGGAACATGTTTTTAGTCTAACAAACATTTAGGTCAAATAAAACTGTAAAATATTTCAGCTGGTGCTGGTTTGGGGGCAGAAAATTGGGCCAGATGACCATTAACAATTTTAATAAATATTTAATAAACACAGTTATAAGCACAGACTTTCATAGCTATTAACATATCTTATCATGCAATGAAACCTCAAAAATGTTCACCCTCTTTAACAAGCAATTCTAATATCTGTGTACATAGTTTTTACTTCCAGTTATTTTAAGAGTACAATTACATGCCTTTACATATATTGAAGTACTTGTCCTACCCAGGAGTTCAGTAGAAAGCCAGTTCTGGTAAGGATCCAGAATATATTAAAAGCTACAGTTTGGTGTATGTGTGTGTGTGTATACATATATACATATATACACACACATGTATATACATATATATGTACACACACACATATATAATATATATGAAAGATACAGTCAAGATCAGCTATGTATGAGTATTGATTTGCCGACCCGACCTATCAAGTCAGAGTTCTGATGTCCACTTGTCCAACAGTTTGGTATACTGATTTTCTAAGCTAAAAAATGTAAATCTAGTCCCCCTTGAAAACCCAGCTCCTTTCCCTGCTATACAAAGATTACAGGGGCCACATATAGATTCACGGATACATGAAAGAGAGTGTGCATCTATCTCTCTCTCCAAGGGAAGCAATTATAAAGGAAGATCCCAAATAAGGTATCTGTAGCGGCACCGTTTGTGGCACTCATCAATTCAAGAATGCCTAAACAAACTTTGGTATATAAACATAATGAAATATTATTACAGCTTAAGAAATAAGAAATATTCAGAAACTCACAGAATATGGGAAAACTTGCATAAAGTGATACAGAATGGAAAAAAAATCAGTACATACAAAATGACAACAATAAGGTAAACGACAATACCAAAAAGCAACTAAACTCAGATTAATTGCAATTCACTGCCTTTGTTCCCCAGAACAAATGATGAAACCCATACGCTTATTCTGAGTAGAAGGGGGAATCATGGGTGTCAGGCGTGGCTGCTCTTCCTGAGTTTTCTTAACTTTTTTGTTTATTATAAGACATGACTTGAAGGGTAGAGAAAAACAGACACAAATCACTGAAAATATTTTAAAAGATAAAGAAGTGAAGGCATAGATCCATGCCCTCAAAGTAATTCCAACCTAACACAGGCATGGAGATCATAACTCAAGAAGTTGTTGTTAAGTTGTTTTCAATCATGTCCAACTCTCTGTGACCCCATTTGGGGTTTTCTTGGCAGAGATACTGGAGTGCTTGGCCATTTCCTTCTCCAGGCCATTTTACAGATGAGGAAACTGAGGCAAATAGGGTTAAGTGACTTGCCACACAGCCAGTAAGTATCTGAGGCCACATTTGAACTTAGGAACATGAGTCTTTCTGACTCCAGGCCCAACGCTCTATCCACTGCATCACCTAGCTGCCCCCATAACTCAAGAAACACAACACAAAGCTGTGTCCTAGAGTAATATAAATAATTAAGAGATCAGAAAAGAAGTACATTTAATTCAGTATTTCTTCCAAACTTACTGCTCTACCACATATGGCTGGTAAAGGATTTTATGGTTTGTTGACTTTATCTGGTATCACATGAAAGCTCCAAATTATGAATCAGAATGGGGAAGGAAAGGGGAAAGGCAATAAACATTTATACAGTGCCTACTATGATCCCAGGCACTGTGCTAAGTACTTCACAAATATTATCTCATTTGATCTTCACAACAATACTGTGAGGTAAATGCTATTGTCATCCTCATTTTACAGTTGAAGAAACTAAGGCAAACAGAGGTTAAGTGACTTGTCCAGGGTCACACAACTATTAAGTGTCTGATTCAAGACTTGAATTCAGATCTTCCTGAATCCAGACCCAGCATTCCATCCACTGTGCACCCAGCTGCCTCTAATGGGCAAGAGTGGGCAAGAATGTTAACCTAGCTGGATCAGCCATGGCATGACTAGACTCAAACGATAAGGAACTGTCTACACTATGACCCACTGCATTAAGCTCTAAGTTAAATTCAGGCTAGTTCGACTTATTGCCAGCAGCTGCATCACTGTGCTAGAATTTTCATGAAAGACAAATGAAAGTTAATTTGGCTGGTAAACCTGTTTACCTGATTCTGGATTGTAAATTTCATAACTACAAAATTTACCACAGCGTGTCATGCTTAACTTTCATAATTGATCCTATAATCAATAATCACTTTTGAATGGCGAGGAGGGGGTAAGCAGTTTGTTGGAATGTGTCTATGTCAAAACAAAAGGTATCAATGAAAAAGAAAATCATTTGGAGGAAATAATGATAATAATAATAAGCACCATTGTGTTTATAGAATGCCAATCTCCGGAGAAAATGTTTTAAAGGCATTCTTATGTCTGAAAAATTAATTTGTTTGTGCAACATTCTGTAAGGAAGTTAGGAAGCAACTACTGCCATCCTTGTTTTCCAAATGTGGAAACAAAGGCATAAAGAATTGAAATAATCATTCAAGAATATAAAAAAGGTGTCATATAGAGCCCAGAACTCTAGCATGTTTCAAAGAGTTCACATATTCAAAACACTTTTCGTATTATTTGTAGTCACATCATTGATCAGTCAGCAAGCATTTATTAAGTATTTGCCATGTTCTAGTGCTAAAGACATAAGAAAGGAAAAAGAAAAGGGGGTAATAAAAATCACCATCCTCGTCCTCAATAAGAGCATGTGCTAGGTGGCACAGTGGATAGAGTGCCAGGCTTGGAGTCAGGAAGACCCATCTTCCTGAACTGAAATCTGGCCTCAGACACTTACTAGCTGTGTGACCCTGGGCAAGTCACTTAACCCTGTTTGCCTCAGTTTCCTCATCTGTAAAATGAACTAGAGAAGGAAATGGCAAACCACTCCAGTATCTTTGCCAAGAAAATCTCAAATGGGGTCACGAAGTGTCAGACATGACTGAAAGAAGTCCTCTTTGAGAACAAAGGACAAACAACAACAGCAACAAACAGGTATAATGGGTATAACAGAAATATAATATAAGGCATTGTATTACATGTAATATGTTATATATAATATAATACAACATATTATATCATGTACTATATTACACGCAGGTATATATACATATATATGTATGTATAAATAAAACTATGTACATGTAAGACATAGACAGATCAGATGAAAGTAATTTGAAAGGGAAAGATGTTAGGAGCTAGGAGACAAGAAAAGGCCTCGTGCTGATGATGATATCTGAGCTAAGTCTTGAGGGAAACCAGAGAAAGTAAGAGGTAAGAGAGCAAAACTTTCCAGACACGAGGGACCGCAATGGCAAAGGCGGAGAAAGAGAAGACTGAGTATCATGTCTGAGCCCCTGCAAACAGGCCACAGCAGCTCAATTACAGGCAAAAAAGCATTTCTGTCTCTCCTTCTTTTGACTTTCATCAAAATATTTGCCATTATTTTCCTTTCTGGTTCCTGGATTTCCTCACATGAGTATCCTTTTGTAATAAAGTACAACCCTCTTCTCCCCCTTTTGCTAATCTTACTTCTTTTGCACAAAGTATCCCCATCCAGAGCTGTTATCCATTCATGGATTTCACTTCACCAAGTTTCAGTGATACCGCTAAGATCAAATTTGATCCTTTGAGTGGGGACCTATAGTTCCTCTTGTTTGTTCCCTAAATTCTGTATAGATGTGACACTTGCTATATGACCCTGGGGTAACTACATGAACTTTCTGGGCCTCAGTTTCCCCATCTGTAACAGTGTAGTTGGACTAGATGATGTCTAAGGTACCTTCCATCTATAAAGTCCATGATGAAGCTGAAAAGGGCTAACAAGAGAGAACTTGGAGATTCACTTCAATGTCACAATGAAATCATAGCAACTTCTACTCTTTGCAAGAGAGCTCCCAACTCCATTAACATTGTTCATCATCCTGGTAACACTTTACTAATATAAACTATTAAAATCCTACAAAGGAATCTCAGTAGAATATGGCTTTTTTTCCTTTATTTTAAGAGCTAAGCAACCACAACTAATTAGTACTAGACAGAATCTCAAACAAAACTGTCTCCCCTGATGAGTTCTCATCTTGCCAAGCCAAGGCAAAGCTACAAATCAGCATCACCAGGACTTGTCATCAAGTGTAGAGATAGGGCACCCATCAACAACTACAACTGGAATGGCGCGTACTGCTTCCCAACCAGCTTTCGAATAAAACTGGCCAAACAGAACAATGTTTTAATGACCTATCCCAGCAATGATCGATGATCTAAAAGCAGGGGTGGGAAACCTGCAGCCTGGAGGCTACATACAGCCCTTTGACTAAATCAAAACTCCATAGGACAAAACCCCATAATAAAAGGATTTGTTCTGTAAAATTTGGGACTCAGTCAAAGGGCTGCATCCAAGGACCTAGAAGGCCACAAGGTCCCCACCCTGGTAGAGTTAGATTGATAAACTGCCAAAAATAGAGTCACTTTAGAGAAAATAGTGGTGGGGCACCTAGGTGGTGCAATGGATAGAGCACCAGCCCTGGAGTCAGGAGGACCTGAGTTCAAATCCGGCCTCAGACACATAACACTTACTAGCTGTGTGACCTTGGGCAAGTCACTTAACCCCATTGCCTAGCCAAAAAAAAAAAAAAAGAGTAAATAGTGCTCTCACACTCCCCACTTCATAACACATTCCTTTCTTCTCCTTATGCTGGCTGGAAACCAAGGCCAGACCCACCCTGACCTTGCATTTTGGACCAATATGTGAATGACCTGGAAAATCCTTAGATTACTAGTACATACTAGAATTGCTCCAAGCACCCTAATTTGATTTGTCATTGGCATCATAACATCATTAGCCAGCCTCCCAACGGACATGCTGGTATTCTTCAATTTACTAAGTAGCTTTCTCCTACATATATTAGGGTTCTCAGCATTTTGTCCATCAACAATCTTGCCTTGTGCTTTATCCATTAGAGCTATAAGAGGCAGAGAGCTGCATACAAAGGAGAGACTGGTATAATAACAATTTGGCAAGGTTATGTAGAAATTTGCTTCATTTCAATAAATGAGATTCTAAACCACAGCAAAGATTCAGTATCACAGCATCAGGATGCAAAAGGTAAACATGGCAGCTTTGGAGTATGTTAAATCAGCACAAAGATCAAAAACACCCTAATTTGACAACAAGCCAAGCTCATATTCTTAACAGATTATGTCAGCCTGAACACTCAATGAAATTCAAATGCTAGTGAAATCTCCATCAGCTCAATTACAGAGCTAAAACAGAAGGTGGCAACAAAGCAAGTCCAATGTTACAGCATTTTCTAAAGAAAATCTGAACATGACCAGGAGGGTAAGGTCTGTCTATACATCACATAAAGAGTTCAATGTTTCACTGTGGCTAGTTGGCTCAGCTGGTTAGCTTCCAACACGACCGAAGCTAAGGTCACAGGTTCCAACGGAGGAGCCATTTGGATTTCCTCTGTTCCATTGCCACAAGCTATCCCTTTAACCGAAGGCTGCCATCATGAAAAAAATGTGCAATTGGTTCCCAAAGAGAACCAGATCAGAGACCCACCCCTATTACCAGGAAAACAAATCTTACTAGTTATGTGATTTTCAGAAAGTCAATTAACCTCTCTGGACCTCAGTTTAGTCAACTATAAAATGAGAAGTTGGGACTAGAAGATCCCTCTGAGATCTAAATGCTAGGAAAATAAGACAGCAAGTCAGTATTTTCTTTCCCCCACAAAAGGAATCACATTCATGTTACACATAAAACTGGGCAAAAGGTGATAGCAGACATACAAATTGTGAATAAAGAAATAGGAAGATTAAAAAGTAAAATTACTTTTTACGTCAAAATATCTCCTTTCAACATCAGAAAGAAATTAAAGCTAGTCCAGTACACGTTCCACGTATCCAGTGGTCAGACTTTCAGCAATCCAGATTGAGAGCCGCAAGTGAAAAGGACTGAGTAGCATCTATGGCAAAGATAGGCACTTCACTACGCTGGAAAGGGCTACAGCCATCCTTACTTACTTCTTTACTCCATATTATGTGTGGAAAGTTAAGGTCATTGATTTAACAAGTTTTGGGGGGTCTACATTTTTTTAAATTTTTAATCAGGTTTCCATTGGTCAATCAACAAGGACTTATGAAGGGCTTACTATGTGCCAGGAACTGTTCAAAGGGCTGGAAATACAAAGAAAGGCAAAAACATTTCTCAGCCTCCTTCACATGAATTTCTGCAGTGGAAACTGCTTTTGCATTTAAAAATCTAAGCACAAGCAGCACTTAAGTCTGTCGGGGTGCCCCAGCTGGGAGAACACGGCAAGGCAGATCAAGCCCCAACAGTTACAACGGCTGCCTTTGTAACTCCAGCAGTCAGCACAGTGCTTGGTACATAGTAGGTCATTTATAGACATTTGTGGAAGGGCTTTTAGAGCCCATGAGAGAGCCTGAGCCACAACAGCTGACTCTGAGAACTGCCTACCTTCTACGTCTCCAGCCTTTGAGTTAATGGAAGAATTGAAGGAGGAAATTCACTGGCATTAAGGTCAAAATGGAGACCAATACATAAAGCAAAATAAGGCTGCTGAAGAAAGGGTGCAGTAGTTGGTGGAAGGAAGGGAAGGGACTTCAAGGGGCCCCAAGGAAGAAGCACAGGCCCTGAGAGGTTACTGTTCCCAGTACCTGGAATGCCCTCCCCCTTCCCCACTTCATCTGATAAATTCCTACCCATCTTATAAAACCCACTTCAAATACCTCTTTTTCCATAGTTTTCCCAGAAGTAAATTCCCCCTGGAATTTCACCAGCACTTTGGTTTTGAAATTAATATACTAAAATGCAAAGTATTATCTACATTAGTGTTTTAATACTCTACAAGACTATGAGCTCCTTGAGGGCAAGGGCTGTGTTTATGCCCCTTCCTCAGGGCCTGGCTCAGTGGTCTTATAAACATCAGTGGTTCAGTACGTATTTACTGAATAAATGCTAAAATACCCTCATGTCCTCTAATATGCTAAATATTACTTCTCTGGTCTGAAATTTTTGCTTAAGTACTACCCTGACAAGTTAAAGAAGAGTCAGACACCCCATTAAGAAGCATGGAATAAGGGCAGCTAGGTGGTGCAGTCGACAGAGCACCAGCCCTGGAGTCAGGAGGACCTGAGTTCAAATCCGGCCTCAGATTAAACACTTGACACTAGCTGTGTGACCCTCGGCAAGTCACTTAACCCCAATTGCCTAAAAAACAAAGAAAAAAGGAATCATGGAATTTCAGGTCTTGGGCCTGCCTGAAGGGGGAGATATGTTTGGCCAAAAGCTTTTTTACTACCTCTAAAATCACACTATGTAGGAAGGTAGGAAGCCTTCTCAAGCTCCACTTAAGGTGAGCCCTCCCTATTGTTATAGGACTCCTAGATAGTGAACCACCAGCCATTTTACTCACCTTTGATCTAAGATTCACACTCAAGCCTTCCCGAGGACACCTGGGCCCTTGAAGGATTCTAAAGTGAGGCTGGGATCAGAGCGTAGTCAGTCACAGGTGAGCAGCAGCAAAGCATTATGGAAAGAGTCCAGGCCCGGGAGATGGGAGACCTCAGGAGGTCAGCAATTGCTTGCCATGTGACTCTGAGCAAATGACTTTGTTCCTCTGCCTCAATTTTCCTAGCCACATAATGGAGATAATGATACCGATATATCATATCTCACAATGTTGTTGTGAGGATCAAATGAAATAAGGCATGGGAAGCATGACTTGTTTCTTTGCTGCAGACCTGTGTACATCTTCATTTACATACATGCCAATAATAAGGATTTCTTTATTCAGAGATTCTTGAATGTCCTATTTAGACACATTACATAACAATACCAAAAACTGTACATAATGGAAAATATTACCTCTACCTTTTCCCACCAAGAATAAAACTCAAGATATTAATTGTACCTTAAATTTGTGACTTGGCAGGCACACATCTCCATATCCCCATAATAGAGAACCATAAAATGTTTTAAAGAAAACTGTTACATGCTAAAATGATGCCAAGCAGATGGCCTCTGGGTCTTTCCCCTTGCTTTTCCCAATCAGGAAGACAAGGAATCAGAATGCTAATCTCACCTCTATATTAACTCCCTCGAGGACTCAAAAGAAAGTACTGTAATTCAGCCCCCAGATCAATTTCTAGATTTTAAGATGGAGGCTACCTTTATGTCTTTAACCAGAGTATTATGAAAAATCTAACAATAAACAACTGTGTAGGGCTTTGAAAACAGAAAAGGTTAAAGCAGCACATTTTTATTACCCTGTATCAAAATCTACCCAATTAATAGAGTGACCTCATTCAATCTAGTCCAGATACAGCCACATGTTAATGGTGGGAGTAAAATATTTTCTCTCTACAGTTCTCAGCAAAGTACTCTGGTACCCTCTGGGAGGAACACAGATACAGAAATATAAGTTATTATTATAATTATCATAATAATCTTTATCTGACTGTGCAGCTATAGATTCCTTCAAAAAGGCACATAAATAAAAAAGAGACAAATAAAATGATTAAGAGACATTCAAAGCTTCACATGCTAAAATAGGTTTAGAAAAGGAAAAAAATATATTATTTTAGTCACAAGCTTTGTGACTGTCAGCTAAAGTGCTCCAAAACTACTCTCATTGGCTTGGTTTGCAATGCTTCACTGCACTTATGAATTGACTTCTATGGGCTGATAAATCAGAACTTGGATAAGTGATTTTCAAATCTCATCTGTGCAATTTTAGTTTGATGCAAACTGTTATTTTTTTTTCAAAAACTTCTTTAAAAAAATAAACCTAAGTTCATAAAAATATGAGCTGTCACTGAAATACCTTTCTGTCTAGCTCATGCCACCAGGGAAAAGCTGCTATTCTTATATTAATAATTCTTCCCAGAATTAATCAGTCATTGTACATTAGAACCAGCAGCTGGAGTGTTTTGAGTGATAATGAAACCTGTAACAAGGCATCTTCAGCCGTCTTTTCAAGACAATAAGGGAATTAAAATTTCAATTTAAATGCAGAGGTTTGAAACACGCTTCAGTGGCAAAATTACTTCAATTAATGTGAGTGGAATACAAAAGACAGACTGCAGAAATGTGATGCAGCAACCAGAAATTATGTCATTAATGTGCTTGCATCCACCCAGCACAATGACTGCAAAGGTCTAATTTAGACTGTACATATCACAAAGCTACAGGCAACAATATTAATCAAGTCTCCGATTTCAATGTGACAGAAACAGGCTTCTTGTCGGATCACTTTTAGCTTTTCATAAGCCAACAGCAGCTGTTTACCTTGAAGAAGGAAACAAAGGGACAGGCCTATTTGCAAACATTCCTACTTATGACAATTTAATTATTTCATACAATACTTGAGTTACCATATCAAAAGTAAAAATAAAAAATCCAGTCAAGACGATGTACATATCATTCTGATGTTGAAGGGGGGATAAGAGGAGCTGGCAATACCCAGTGGCAACCCACTGATTTATTTACTTTGGATTTAGTAACCTTGCTCTTGACAGGGATTACATTTACTGGGCATCCTATGTAATACACTCCATCTTCCTTGAAATGGAAGATACAAAATCTTTTGATAAAAAAAGTAAAAGGAGAATTCACATCTAAGAACTAAAACTATGTTTTGTCATCACTTTCCTTATGGTATCTTTCAGGAAAGACTTCCATTTGATTCCTTGAGAGGCCATAAGTAGATTTTGCTTCCAAAAGTGTACTAGGAGGGGGAAAAAATGTAATTTCTTTTTTTCCCCATGGAAGGTTCGTAGAAGGGCCATTATTGCCCCTTGTTTCCTTTTCTCCACAGTCCTAGAGAATGAGAATGAGAACAAGACGAAAGATCCCTCTTCTAAGGTCACTTTGGGCCATTTCCTCCATGAAGTAAGTCCTTGCTTTTTTAAAATTATGTAGCAGCTACATACCAAATCATTAAGAAAAGATGTCAGTGTGGAGGGGAAAAAAGGGAGGAAATATTAAATGGTGATCTAGAAAACCATCCAGGAATAAGATGGACCAATAGCTTCTGAAGGAGTGCTAATGTTGTCTATGTGTTATATATAATGCCTCAGTCAAAATAATGAACCTTAACAGTGTTACGCCTTTCAAGATAGAATAATCAAAGCCCAAATAACATAAATTTCCACAAAAAAATACATACATGTAAGGTAACTGACCTATAAAATGATAGGTAATACCAGCTCCAAGATTCTAGTTCACACTTCCTAACAAAAGTGCCTGGCATACTCACTAATTACAACAAATGTTACCTGCCCCAGCATCCTTCTTCACTCTTACAACACCTTTAACTCTTCAGTCTCCTCCTCTGATTGGTGAGTTCATCCCTGAACCTCCATCTCAGGAAGTACACAAACCAACCATGCTCACTGCAAACACTGTATAGCCCAAGATTTCTGCGGACTCCACTTAGGTACCTACACAGGTACCTCCCTTCACTGACCCCTCCAACTTTTCAGCTCCCTTTTTTGTGTTGTTTTCCCTCATTAAAATATAAATTCCTTGAGGGCAGGGACATTTGGGGGACAGGCTGTTTGTATTAGTATTTTCAGCATTTAGCACAGTCTAGCAATAAGTACTTAATAAATTCTTTACCTATCTATTTTTCTATCTACACATATCCCATACCTAAATCTTTGTTCCGCCTGCTAAGTCACTGGAATAAGACAATTAGCATACGGCAGCAGAGTCTAACAATTATACATTAGCCAAAAAAACTGACAAAATATGTTAGAAGTTTAGTTGCCACTAAACTGTGCATATCCTTTGATCCAGCAATACTACCACTATGCCTGTATCCCAAAGAGATCACAAAAACGGGAAAGTGACCTACAGGTATAAAAATATTTACAGCAGCTCTTTCTGAGGTGGCAGAAAATTAGAAATTGAGGGTATGCTCATCAAATGGGGAATGACTGAACAAGCTGTAGTATATTAATATTAACGGAAGGCTATTGTGTTATAAGAAATGATGAGGAGACTCATTTCAGAAAAACTTCAAAAGACTTGTACGAATTGGTGCAAAGTGAAATGAGCAGAACCAAAAGAACATTGCACACAATAACAGCAACACTGTGTGATGGCCAACTCTGATAGACTTGGCTTTTCTCAGTAATACAATGATCCAAGACAATTACAAAGGACTCATGATGGAAAATGCTAGCCAGAGACAGAACTGAGGGACTCTGAATGTAGATCAATGCATACTATTTTCACTTTTTTGTGTGTGGTTTTTTCCTTTTGCTCAGCTTCTACTTTCACAACTGTGACTAATATGGAAATATGTTTTACATGACTGCACATACATAACCTATATCAAATTGCTTACCATTTTAGGAAGAGTGGAGGGAAGGAGAAAAATTTGGAACTCAAAATTTTGTAAAAACGAATGCCAAAAATGTCTTTACGTATAATTGGGGGAAAAATACTATTAAAAAAAGTTTGGTTGCCAAAGTTTGGCTTTAACTGGTTGTCAGACTGACTTCTCACAATTTTCATTTAACATAATATCCATATTTTAGTTTCTGGAAAGAAATATTTTTTTCTTATCAGTGTGCCATAAAAGCAGAACCATTCTTTGTTTTAATTCTGATGAAACTATTCATCCTTGTTCATATCCTTTGAGCAATTGTCTATTGAAGAACGGCTTTTTTTTCCTTCTGTATTTCTATCAACTTCCCAAATATCTTGGATATCAGATGTTTATCAGAGAAATCTGTCGCAAAGCACTTTTTTCCCCAGCTAACGATCTCCCCTCTTTCCAACCTTTATATATAGGTGTATCATTTAGAGCTGGTTGTGTTATATAGTATGAAATGCTAATGTAAACCTAATTTCAACCAGACTGCTTTCCAGCTTTCCCAGCACTTTGAGTTAAATCATGAGTCCTTAACCCAGTAACTGGCATCCTTGATCTTATCAAACACTATGCTACTATGTTCAATTGTTTCTGAATCTTATGTACCTAATTTGTACTACTCAACAGCTTTTACATTTTTTAACCAGGACCAAATGGTTTAGATGATTACTATTTTGCAAAACAGTTTGAGATATGGTCCTATTACTCTCCTTCCTTCCCCACTTTTTTTAAAATCACTCTTGATATTCTTAACCTTTTGTTTTTCCAGATGAACTGTTATTTTTTCTAGTCCCATAAAGTTACCGTTTGTAGCATGATTGGCATAGCATCGAATCACTATACTAATTTAGGTAGTATTGTCATTTTTATTATACTGGTACAGTCCAACCATGAACAATTAATCTTTCCAATTATTTAGGTCTTTATTTTTATAAAGAAGGTTTAATGGGTCTTGTATTTTGTCTTGTTAGTTGGATTCCCAAATATTTTAAACATTCTGTAGTTATTTTAAATGTAATTTCCTTTTCCATCTCTTATAGCTAAGTTTTGTTGGCAATATATAGAAAGGCTGATGCTCTATTGGTTATTTTATATTCTGCTGCTTTAGTGGCTATTGTTTCAACTGATTTTTAGTTGACTCTACAGGGCTCCATGTTATCTACAAAAATTAATATTTTTTCTTTTTTTTTGCCTATGTCTTTTCCCTCAATTTCTTTTCTTGTATTATTGCTATGGCTGGCATCTTTAGAACTATATAGAAATGAAAATGGATATCTTATTGCAAAGGACTCCAGTTTTTTTTCTGAATACACATAACACTGGCTCTTGGTTTTAAACACATACTAGTTACCACATTAATAAAGGATCCATTTATTTCTATGCTTTTTAATGTTTTTAATATAAAGAGGTGTTATCTTTTTTCATACTTTCTTTCTGTCTCATGTTTTTCCACCACCATATCTTTCTTTGTATTGTTAACCCAGCCTACTTATGTCCATGTGTAGCCTACCTACATCATATTAACTGACCTCAAGAGCCAATTCTAATCTTAATTCTATAAATTCTTCCTTGACCAACCCTTCCCACACTAATCTCTCCTTCTTCTGAATTCTAATAGCACTTACTGAGCATACTAATCATCTGGGAATTGATCATTATGCTGTCTCATATTATTATACATATTTTCATATATTATCTCCCCAATTAGACTGACAATTCTTTAAAAGACAGTAGTAGTCTCGAAAGCCTCAAGCTTTGACACTTTTCTCCATGCCCCACCCTTCACCTGACTTTCACCACCAAAATCCACCCCCAGCATTAAACAATAAAAACTGGTTGCTTGAAAAAAGAATTTAAGAACCTCTACATTTCAGTCTGAAATGGATTCCCATACACTACAGCAGAGTAACATCAAGTTGTTCCATGATTAGCAAATTGATAAAGTCCCTCTAACAAGAATATGCATAGGAGTATAATCAGCTTAGAGAACTATTTGAGGATATGAACCTATCTCTGTTCCCCTAAAAGCGAACTCATGAGCCCCTGAGCTCACATGACGGCAATAAGACTGTGGAAGCCAAGCCACTGCAATCAAGTTTATAAAGGTAGGATAATGTTAACCAAAATAGATCTCTAAATTTAATTCTCAATCGGTAGCTCTCAAACATTTTCAGTCAAGGGCCTCTCTTTGGCATAGGAATAAATGTCACAGATATCATCTGAGTCTACCCTTTCTTCTCTTCCCACCAACAAATCTCAAGTGTTGATTCCAGAACCTTACACCAAAATGACTATAATGTTGCTGGCATCCAACCTCTTCTACTAACATATTCCCTCTGTCCCACTGCCTTCACACACACCCCCATTCAAACAGATGACAGTGAATTTGAGCCAATATACTTCACCAGGTTAACAGCCATCAACGAATCTATTAATTAGGCCATTTTACACTTATTTGTTAACTGGAAACAGCTGTCTGCTAAAATGAAGTCTCAGGTTTTTAAAAGCATTCAAGCCTGTCAATAAAAGATGGCATTTGAATTTTAGAAGTACTTGAAGAGGTACAAGCCCATTTCTTAGCAGGGGCCCACCTTTACCAATGTCTATGCACCACAGCTTTGTAACTTCAGATAATAAGGCAGATGCTTCCCAAAAGAACTATAAATAGAGCCCTAATGAATGAATTTGCTATGAGCTTCTTCTCTAGGACTAGTCCAAATTGTAATGACAATGAAATTTTTGAACATGGCCTTCCAAGTTTTCCACTCGTCCTGGGAGCCTTTGCTTCTAAGCTATCCAAGCTAGCTTTCTTGCTGTTGAGGATCACAGATTTAGAGCAGAAAGGGACCCAACATCCCCATTTTACAGATGAGGAAACCCAGGTCCTGATGGTTAAGTGCCCCAGTGAGAAGTAGTAAGTAGAAGAGCTGGGATTTGAATCCAAGTCTTTTAATTCCAAATCCAGTCCTTTTTCCACTGTACCATGTGTATGTATAGTGCAGTCAGGTAAGCTTTCCCAAATACAAAGGCTTCCTTGGCAACTCCTACTTTCTTATCCAATGTGACGTGAAGATTAACAGCACTTGTAGTAAGACTACAAAGTAGACAATCCTGACTACACATGCGCAGGATCCTGGCTGGACCTGGGATATATGCTTTGGGCTGGAAGGGCTTTTAAAGATCATCTAGTCCAATATTCTCATTTTATAGATGAGACCCCAATTTGAAGCATCACAATGTGAATCAGCTTGCTCAGGCTGGGCCCTCGATACACATAGGTGATTATCTCCATGCAGTATATTTTGTTATCTTAGAGAATATATTGGACCTTGAATGAGAAAAGTCTGGGTTCAAATACCTCCTCTGACACTTATTAGCTAAATGGCCTTGGGCAAATCACAACCCAAGCCTAATTTTCCTTCTCTATAAAAGAGATTTAAAATACCTGTAGTACCTACTACACCGGGTAATTATGAGGCGTGAGTTAACTCATGTAAATAAAGCACTTAGCAAAGTGCTATGTAAATGTTACATATTACTGTTACTATTTTGGTGGCAATCACCAGATAAATATGGCCAACAAAAAAAAATGAAGTAGAGGCAATGCACACACTTTTTAATCCTTTGCATGTTGCTGCTCCACTCATTCAACAGGGACTTTTAAAAAAGACCCTATATTTCGGTTTTCAACCTATTTAATCCCCTCATTTGTCAGGTTCCAGCAGGGGTCCCTTAAAAAGCCACAAAGAAATCTCACCAATTCACCTTATTTACATGAAAACACATGCGCCATCTAGTGGTGAAAAGAGGTAAAAGTTCAGGCCAAAATTAACCATTTGTTTGCCACTATTTTTCCATTCCAGCTCCCAAAAACATGACCACCAAAAAAAAAAAAAAGTAGAAACTGACTACAAAGACCCTTAATTCAACAGGGTCAAATAAATGCAGTAGAACTGACAAGGGAAGCTTGCCTATACTATCACGCCCTTTCTAGAATCCCTAGCTTATATGCTACTTCAAGAGATAATTCAATTCAATGCAACAAACATTTACTAGGCACCTAGTGTAAGACATGTCCTCAGCAAAGTAGGAGGTGCAGTGATCTGCTGAGAGACAGAGGATGGGGAAGGGCCTTAAAGGACTGAGGAGGGAGGAGGTTTAAAACAATAGCTACAGAGAGTCTGATGGTCAATAAAATAATAAGAGCATTTCCAGGTCAGAGTGATGGCAAATCCCTAAACCTTCTCAATCCCTCCAGGAAGTTAAGCTAGTTTTTCCACAAAAGGTATTGAAACTGTTCTCAAGATTTAAAGGCTTGTAAGCAACAAAAGCTCCAAGAAGCCATTGGTGAACCAGAAAAAAAAAACTTTTTATTAACAGCCTTGCAAGGCTGGGTGTCCCAAGCGTGGGCACACCTTACAGAAGGGAGAGCAAAGCTTTTTATTCCTAGGCCCCAGTCACAGTTCCCTCCCCTGTTTCCCCATTGGCTGGGTAATGTAGAGTTTACAGCCTATCTGGAGCACCTAATTTCCCCAAGTGAGTCTCTACCCCTATTTACATCTCCCACTCCTCACATTTTCTTGTCAACAGCCTACAGCTGCTACTCATCAAGGGGTTTTGGGGGACTTATCCACACAATGACCAGTGATATGCAGAAGCAACATTCCAACCACATTTCCTACAGGCTCAAAGGACTAAGGCTGGGGCTATTGATGTTCCTAGCCATCTGAATATAGAACACCCAAGACAGGAAAGGCTGTCTTCTCCTTCCAACTTTCTCCTGAAAGGTGATGATCCTTGCCCACTTGGGTCACCTGATGAGAGCAGACACCAATTCTTCAAATGGAAATGGCAGAGCAGATACCAATGGCAAGGAGGCCTCTACTCCCAATCCCCGCCCCCCCCACAGGACAAGAGTATCAGCAGAGGAGAAGCCTTTTCTTTCCCTTGGGGAAACATCCCCTCTTTAACAGAGGCAGCCCTCCCTCACCTAGCACAGATATGTGGATTTTGAGTCTCATTTCACATTGATAATGCCAAGTAGCACTCAACCACAAAGGATGGTAGGTGCCATTTCCTCAGGGCAGCAACATTTATATTAGCAAAGATATGTAACAACAAAAGAATATTTAAGCACCAAATATCAGAACGCAAAGATTCTCCACTCCTCTCTCTCTTATCCCTAACAAGTGTTGTACAGTGCTGATTTTCCTAAAAGTGTGAATGTAATAAAGAGAATATAGAACAGAGATAGGTTAGAGAGGAAAAACACTGAAAGGAGTAAAATGGAGAAGCAAAAGAATGTTTAGTGTTCGTAAGTGTTCCTTACATGGAGCTGAAACAGGCCTCTCCACAATTTCCAACCTTTGACCTTAGATGTAACCTTTGAGGCTAAGCAGAATAGTAATAATGGACTCTTCTCAGTTCCCATCCTTCCTGATCTCTCTCTAGTCTTTGACACTGTTGGTCACACTCTTCTCCTTGATATTCTCTTCTCTCTGGGTTCTCCTGGTTGTCCTCCTACCTAACAGCTCCTTCTGAGTTCCCTTTTCTGAATCTTCACCCAGATCATGTCTACCAAACATGGGTGTCTCCCAAGTTCTGTCCAGGGCCCTCTTCACTTCTTCATGGATTCAGATTCTCAGAGCTATTCGTTCAGCACTATCCTCTCTCTGGACCTCCAATCTCACATCTTCAGCAACCTATTAGACATCTCAAACTAGATGTCTCATAGACATCATAAACTCAACATGTCTAAAATTGAACTCATTTTCTTTCCCCATTACTATGAATGGCACAGCTATCTTCCCAGTCACTCAGGTTCACAACCTAAGTATCATGCTTGACTGTTCATATACAATATTCTCACTCCTTCCACATCTAATCAGTTGCCGAATCTTGTCATTTCTATCCTTATAACATCTCTTGTACACACCTCCTTCTGTCCTCAGACACTGCCACCTCTTGTCCCTCACAACCTCACACCTAGAATACA
Organism: Phascolarctos cinereus; assembly: GCF_003287225.1. Taxonomy (NCBI): domain Eukaryota; kingdom Metazoa; phylum Chordata; class Mammalia; order Diprotodontia; family Phascolarctidae; genus Phascolarctos; species Phascolarctos cinereus. The sequence continues at coordinate 110,737,107 of NW_027555514.1, forward strand.
CTGCAATGTCATGGGAGTTGATCTCCCTGCCTCATATCTCTCCTCACTCCAGGCCACTCTGTCAAACTGAGCTTCCCAAAGTGCAGATCTGACCATGTTACTACTCCCCATTCAATAAATTCCAATGGCTCCCTGTTATCTCCAGGATCAAATATACAATCTTCCATCTGGCTTTAAAGCGCTTCACAACCTGGCCCCTTCCCACCTTCTCAGTCTTCCTGTATCTCCTTCCCCTCTACATACTCTGTGATCCAGTGACACTGGCCTCCTTCCTTGCTCTTCCTCAAACAGAACACTCCATCTCCTGAGTTTCACCTTTTTCCCTGACTGGCCCCATGCCTAAAACTCTCTCCTTCCTTATCCCCACCTTCTAGCTTCCCTGGCTTCAAGTCACAGCAAAAGTCCTATCTTCTGTAAGAACCCTTTCCCAAGGCACAGCTAGGTGGCACAGTGGATAGAGCTCCAGCCTTGGAGTCAGGAGGACCTGAGTTCAAATGCAGTCTCAGACATTTGACACTTACTAGCTGTGTGACCCTGGGCCTCACCAATTGCCTCACCAAACAGAAAAAAAAAAGCCTTTCCCAGTCCTCCTTAAATTTAGGGCGTTTCCTCTGAGACTATCTCTAATGTAGCTTATATCTATCTTGTTTATATATAGTTGTTTGTCTGTTGTCTTCCCAGGTAAACTTCAAGCTCCTTGAGAGCAGGAGCTCCTTTGGGGGGGGGGCTGCTTTTCTTTGTTTCCTTAGGGCTTAGTTCAGAGCCTCCCACACAGGAGTCACTTAATAAATGCTCAGTTATTTGGAAGACTTAGGAACTCTGATCAACACAACGACCAACCGCAGTTGAAAAGGTGCCATGATGAAACATGCTAAGCACCTCCACACAGAAAGCTGACGGCTCAAAGTGCAAAACAACATATATTTTCTTTTCTTTCATTCTTACCTTTTTTTGGGGGGGAGAACATGGCTACTGCAGGAATGGCCATAAATATTTGAAATGGATTTGTTTTTATTGTCTTCATAAAGGGAGAAGAGGGGAAGAAAGAAAATTCAGAACTGAAAATAAAATTGAATTTAAAAATAAAAACTAAATGATTGTTGACTAATAATCTCACTTCCACATGGCAGCCCTTTATTTAAATATTTGAACACTACTACAATGTACCTAATTCTTCTTCTAACTTTCCCAAGTCATTTTTTTCCCCACAAAATAAAAGCCACTTAAAAGCACAGAAAAATAAAATGACAAAAAAATCCTTTCCATATACATACAAGAGCATGCCTCTCACACAGGCTTCCACGGGCACATCATCTCCAACACCACACAATCGTGAAATCATTTGTGAACACCCTCCATTACTTCTTTGCAAGATAGGACAGGAATGAGGCTCTTACAAAGAACTGCAACAGGTTCTTCAACCTAAATACCTTCATTTCTCTCAACTTATCCACACATGGCCTATATCTGAGTCCTCATAATCCTGGTTGCATTCTTGTGGACACAAATCAGTTGATCAATTTCCTCTCTAAAATGCAATCCCCAGAAGTGGACACTATAGAGAGGCTGTCACTGTCCTTGCACTGGACACTGTCCTGCTCTCCAGTCTCAGATCCTCCTAGCCCTCTGGGCTGCCACAGCTCAGTGTAGGGGCCGCAGGACTGGTCAGCCCCTCCATTCTGAGACCACATTAACAGACTGGCACTGGGCCTGACATGCACCATTTCTTCCACTCAAACTCCCTCTACTGTTAAGTTCATATAACAGAGAGCTGAATTTTATATTTAAATGATACTGAGAATACTATAGGTTGTTTTTAACAATATAATTCTAATTTTATACTAACTTTACTGGGTTCTCTGAAAACAGAAACTAAATCTTTTGTCTGGCAAGACTGGAACTGGCTACCTTAGGCTTACAGTGTCACAGTCTACCCATCCACCTGAGTTTCCCACCTTCTCTCTCTGTTCCAAATACTACCCCTATGCATCTGGGGGTTGAGGGAGGATATCTACAAAACAGTTTATGAAAACAGCCCACCACAAAGTATTTCAAGTTCTATTATATTGTAGGCCCACCACCCACCAACAAAAGGTTGTCCTCCAGATGAATTTGTCTAGCCACATCAACTCATGAAGATGATTTACTAAGTTCTCAAGGAGATACGATATGAACTGGGCCAAGTGAAATCATGGATCCTTTCAAAGACTATAGTAAAACCCTTTTAAAGATTATAGTAAATGAGCCAGGACCTGTATGTAATATGTACTATGTATATACATTACAATTGGATGATTCTTCAACTACTCAAGATTAGCTAGTTGACTGTCACCTACATAAATTTCTACCTTATATCATCTCCTACAGTCAGTGTCTAAATATAAAGTAAAGCTTATTAACGCCTTCTTGAGGTTTTTCCAAAGTAATATAAATCAAGGAGTCAGAGGTAAAGGGAAGTCTTTTCAATATTTGACTTTTAATCAGTATACAAATAAGCCTTGACTTACTTGGTGCAAACAAGAAATATGAAATCCTAAAAGGGATAAAGATCTGATCTGAAAGAAATTCCAATGACCTACTTACCACGACTACACTTGAAATTGGACCTAATTCAAAACTGGACCACATAGAAGTGTTTCAACAACAAATCTGTTTTATCCTGTCTTCTCCTTTTTCACATCACAACTTTAATTGGCATGTTTCCTAAAAATAAAGGAGCTTATGCCCTCAGAAATCGCACATGTGTTGGCAGGAAGTAACAACCTGGAGAACACGAAAATGATCTCTCCCTTTCCTCTAAGCTTCCATGATATCTGGTGTCTTTTCACACCTCCTGATGTCCTACATTACAAGAAAGGCATGTTCATATCTTATCTCTCCTACTAGACTATAATCTCTATGAGTGCTAAAAACCATACCTTATTCTTCCTTGCCTTGAACATAGAAAATGTTTAGCTGGCTTGGAAAAAACAAAAAAAGGTACTTGATCCAAAACAGTGAGAAGCCTATGACACTCTCTATACGGAACGTAACAAAGAAAAGCTTTTATATTTAATCACCCATATAATATACATGTATTCAGAATCCATAAACCAATACTAAAGTAAGAATGACCTCCATTAGGATTCCTGTACAACTATTATTACCCATGATATCACCTTGAGCAAGTTACTGGGAATCAACATTCCTAGTACTACTCCCAAGGGCAGACCACTATTAACCTAGAATAGCTGTGAAAATTGACCATTCATTCCTTATCCCATAAGCAGGTTTTAGTCCATGACAGGATGTCACAGCACCTCTTACCCCATGGCTACCAAATATCCTTAAAAGCATCTCATAAAGGACTTTTATCAAAATGCTCCTTGAAAGTATGAATAAATTAGACTGTAGAAATAAGACATGAAGGGCTCACTTAGATCATTTAACCTGTTCCCCTTCCAGGCACTTTATGCATATGTGCGAGTGTTACAGCCCACCTAATTTGGCATAACAAAGGAAGAGGACCTCCATTCTTTCAAAGAAAGATGACCATGGGCTTAACATGTAGTCGCAGAACATTTGACTCCAAATGCAGTTTTGAGTTCATGCGTGGCCTGTAACCATGAACAATTCTTAGTTGTGGATAACTGTCCTTTCGTGTATTAAACATATATTATGTTTAATGTTCTGTATTCAGTGCTAAAGGCACAAAAGTGCAATGGATATGAAGACAGCCATGATACAAGAAGGAAGCAAAAGAGGTGAGGACAGCAGGTGATATAGAGCGGTTCTTAAATATACATAAAGTATATTCACATTGGAAATTCACATTGGATAACATAGATTTGCTAGTAATGAAGGAGGCAAAGTATGCTATTGGGTTGGAGGTGGGAAGGAAGTAAATAATGAGACTGAGGAAAGAAGAAAACATTTACAAGAGTTGTTACAGGGAGGCTAATATAGTATCTATGACACAAAAGTATTGCCATCAAATAATGAAGGCCTTGTTGAGATCAGATAAATTTGTAATGGGCCTAGTCAACTCCACTGAATGATTTCCTCCAGGTTAATTCAGCAACACAGATGGCAGAGTGGAAAAAGGACTGAGCCTGGAGTAAGAAAGATCTGAGCTCAAATCTGGCCTTAGATACTAGCTATGTGAGTCTGGGCATGTCACTTAACCTCTGTCTGCTTCAATTTTCTCAGCTGTAAAATAGGGATATTAATAGCACATATTTCCCAGGGTTTTGGGAGATCAAATGAGATAATGTTTGTAAAATACCTAGCACAGTGCCTGGCACATCAAAGGCATTTAATAAATGCTTGTTTCCTTCTTCCCTTCCTTCCTTCTCCCCTTTTACATGTGTAGAAGAGAAGGCAGCCGTGGGAGTAAGCCAGGGCTATGGTTTGGAAAGGCATAAATGGAAAGAGGGACAAAAAGGCAAGAGTTTTAAGGGTAGATGACAATGAATAGTTGAAGTGGCCAATGACAGGCTGAAGGCTATAAGGGGATGAAAGAGAGGCCACAGCAAGGATAATGAACTAGGAAACCAAAGGTAAAAAATTGAAAGTTATGGTGAGAAAGAAGGATAGATTTTGGAAGAGTAAGGTAGATGGAAAATGGAAGGAGACACAGTTATGTTTAAAGAAGGGACCAGGATCACTGAAGGAGTACAGCTATGGATGGTGCTAAGACCTAAGGCAGAGGTTCTTGACCTTTTTGTGTCATGGTTCCCCTAGATAATCTGATGAAACCTAGAGACCTCTTCTTAGAATAATGTTTTTAAATGCTTAAAATAAAACAGAATGACAAAGAAAATAAATTATACTGAAATATAGTTATCAAAATATTTTTTAAAACAAGTTTATAGATCCCAGGTTAAGAATCTCTGATATAAGGTATGATTATACCTGTGGGTAGCTAATGGAGAATGAAAATAATGGATATTGGAAGTTAAGAATGTAGATAAACCAGGACACCAAAGTGCTTAAAGGGGTCTCCTAAGTACATAGTGGATCCCCCAGACTTGAAGGCAGAGGCTGGGTGTGACAAGAAAAATTAAGCCAAGAGCTAAACAACTTCAGGGGGAGAGGCCAATAGATGACCAAAACAAGGATCTGGACTGGATAATTGGGCAAATTTCAAAAGAGGAGAAGTTGCTGAGTGAAAATATCTAGTAGAAAAGAATTAAATAGATAGTAAAGGTCAAACAGATGGCCTAAGAGATTCAAGGAGAAACCCACTTACAGTGAAGGTCTTCCAGAGGTCCAGGGAAGGCTTCATGGAAGAGGAACTAAAGTAGGACTTGGGGAAAAAAGGTCCAATGTCAATAGGCTGAGATGCAAAAAAGAGTCATTTCAGGGATGTAGGATGATATGTTCAAAGGCAAGAAGCTAAGAAAGGCTATGAAGGAGTAATCCAGTTTGGTCAGAGCTTAGAGTATATGAATAACAATATGATGAAATAAAGCTGGAAAAACACACTGGAGGCAGAATATAGAGTTCTTTAAAAGTGAGGATAAGAAATTTATATTTCATATGCAGGCAATGGGGAGCCACTGGAACACTTTGAATAGAGTATTGCAATTATTAAACCTGTGCATTAGAAATATTACTTTAGCCAGGGATGGCAGTTAGGGGGTGGCTATTATCCTTGCAGGGAGGAATTTCAGTAGAGTGATGGGACTGGAAATCTGAAAGCAAGAGTTATAGAATGAGTAGATAGTAAGAAAATAAGAGCAGTAAGCATACACTACTCTGACTAGAAGTGACAGAAAGAGGATAAAAAGTAAAAAGGAGTGATAAGGGGGTGTCAGGATCAAGTAAGGTTTGGGCTTTGTTTCAAGGGACCACTTAAGAAAAATATAAGCATCTTTGTAGGTACAGGGAAATAGTCAATAGAGATGGGAAGATTAAGATGTAAGAAAGAAAAGGAGAAAAAAAAGAAAGAAATGAGAGGCAAAATGGCAAGGGATTGGATAAAAGTCACAGATGTAGGAGGCTGTGGTACAGTGAAAACGGTACAGAGCATGAATCAGAAGACCTGGGTTCAAATCCTGGCTCCAGAAATTGGCAGATGCACAAATGTGGACAAAACATGTCAACTCTCTGATTCTCAGTTTTCTTGTGTAAAAATCCCACTTATATGTACTTCATAGCATTATCGTAAGGACAGCCCTACAGACCTAAGAATGACTATAAGGAGGTAGAGTGTCCCATAAGAATTACAGACCCTAAGAAAAGGGTCTAACTAGAAACCACACTCAGTATTTTCTTTTTTTTCCATGTTATTCTTACGGCTAGACCAATCACCACCTTCCAATCCCGCCTTTCTTTCATTTAATTTCTAAAAAGGAAGTAGAAGGACCCAGTGGAGTCTCCAGGCTATAAAGACCAAGGCTGCCTTTTGCAATAATGGCAGCAATCCCTCTCCATTCTTATCAACTTTAAGGCAAACAGTCTGATGATCTACTATTAACCCCGTCAAAGAATTCCAGGAAAGACAAGGTAGCCCAATTCAAGGGTATTTCTCTATTCTCCCATGTTCATTTGAGTCTTTAAAATGAAACACATTAAATACCTTTTGTTGAAACCAAGAATCTTTCTGCCTCCCATCTCAACATAATTTTAGTACTGGTTTTGCACCATCATATGCCTTGGTGCCAAGCCCAGTTTTCCAAAGACAGAGGATATATAAATAGTAATCACCTTCAATTTAAAAAGCTTAAACTTGTAGCAAAGCTTACTCCATATCACTTGCCAAGAACTACTAACTGCCCAAGGGAAAGTCTGCAATAGGATGCATGCATTACCAGATTTCAAGAGACTAAAAAGGGGTCTGAAGTGCTAGGAGTGCTTCTAGGCCCTGAAAGACCAGTCCATTAGCAGAAGGTATTACATCTTACCAACATGTCCGTGGCATTGAGATAGTGCTTGCTGACCATGCACTGCTCCAGTTTTTGGGGCACTTGCTTGATATTCTCAATTTCATCTAGCAGATTTAGGACATGCTTGTGCTCAATTCCTTCAATCCACAGCTTCCGGAGCTCATCCCGTTTGCAATGCAACAACATCTTGCAGGAAAGCAGATTTTCCTTTACCTAGAAAAGAGCAATTTCAACCTTGATTCAGTTCAAATTCTCTGCATTTTAAGCACACTGGCCAGTTACCATTGTTTCTTGGTGCTAATTGTACTTAACACTTGCTAACTCCCCCTCTTCCTTAATCCCTTGGGTTAGTATGTTTTCTGAGTTCTAATCCTGGCTCTGACACTGACTCACTTCGATGAGTCTTCGCCTCTCTCTGTCTGTGTTTTCTCTGCTGTGAAATGAGAATACTACCCCTGACCTACCCCTGAGTGAATCCATAAGACATAACTCATGATATAAAGCATTTTGAAAATATTAAGTGCTATGTACATGTTAAATACGTTTCATGGGGAAATGACTGAAATGAAAACTTGAAGGAACTCTAAGGGGTCATATGTCTCCAAGGGCAGCCTTATTTAAATCAACACAGGCAAATGGATACACATCCTAACTGACTCAAAGGGGAAAATGTAACTAGCAATTTTCCTTATTGACAATAAGCCAGAAAAAAAAAAGTTACCAGGAAACATCCTCAGATTAGACAACTTTTTTCAATGTCTTTCAATTTTAGATTCAAGAGCCACTTTTGAAATCAAGTGTATTCACATTTAATTAATCTTCCAATATGCAAAGAGAGTCTACAGAGAATAGTGAGGAAGGCTCTACTAGGTATCTTTAGATTACCACTGACTTTCAACATTTTCCTAACTAGCAACAATATTAGGAAGACATAAAAATCCTAAGAATGGAAAAATTGTTGAGAGATCACTAATCTACCCTGTGCCTAAACCAGAACCTATCCTATTTTAAAAGAGATCCAGAGATAGAAAAAAAAATTCCAAAATCTACCTCTATATATCCACTTAAAAGCTAACAAGGCAATGTGTTAAAATGAAAAAGAATCCTGGACTTGTCATTAGCAAAACCAAGTCTGCTGTTTCCTAACTACAAACTTGGCTAAATCATTTCACATCTCTGGACTTCAATAGCCTTATAAATAAAATGATGGGGTTAGATAGGCAATCTCTAAAGTGCCTTCTTGTCCTAAATCTTTGTTAAGCTCTGCCAAAACGGCCATCTCAAATGGTATTTACCCATTACAGTTCTGATGCTATAAAAATTATAGTTTCAATAAAGGCAAAAAAAAAAAACCCAAACAAACAAAAAACCAAACCTCAACTGCTTTCAAAGCAGCTGAATTTTCATATAAACCAATAAGACTTTATTTACAAAAATACAGAACTCCTTTGGTAAAAAATCCACATTATTTGGACTGACTAAAAATCATATCATTTTGCTAGAAAATAAATTTCTTAATTGAACAAAATTTCCAATGAATTTTTATATGATTTGAAAAAGGAATCAGTTCCATTTGGCACAGTACTAGTTGGTTAATCCTAATCCAAATCCATTTGTCTGTATTACCATAAAGAGTTTAGATTTTAGGAAGCGGAGCCAAGATGGTGGAGTAAAGGCAGGGACTTGCCTGAGCTCTCCCCTAAACCTCTCCAAATACCTTTACAAAAAAATGACTCTAAATAAATTCTAGAGCAGCAGAACCTGTAAAAAGACAAAGTGAAACAAATTTCCAGCCCAAGACAACTTGGAAAGTGGACAGGACAGATCTGTTACACCAGGGTGAGAAAGGAACACAGGCCATTGTAGGCTGCACCAGCATAGACTGATCCCCAGCAAACCCAGAGCAGGCCTCGGGGCTTTGCCCATACTCAGATCCAGGTTGCAGTCCTGGGTGGCAGTCCCAGGGTGAAGAGGAACAGTAGCATAGCAGAGCCTGCAGCAGCAGTAGGAAAAGGAACCCTCCTTACAATGCCAGGGCAGAAAAGAGTGCTTGTGGTCACTCACAGACCAGAGCACAGGGCAGAGGAGTAAACATCTCTCCTCATATCATACCACCTCCGAAGAACTGAAAACTTACAGATCCCTAGAACTATCTCTGAAAACAGCTACACAAAACCACTGAAGCTTGGGACAGTGCACCCTCCATCCAGGAAGCAGAGCCCAACTTTAACAAAGAGTGAAAAGTCAAGTAATTGGCTGGGAACATGAACAAAGGAAAAAAACTCAGATTATAGAATCTTACTTTGGTGACAAAAAAGATCAAAACACACAACCAGAAGACAAGAAAGTCAAAGTTCCTACATCCAAAGCCTCCACGAAAAATATGAATTAGTCTCAGGCCATGGAAGAGCTCAAAAAGGATTTTGAAAATCAAGTAAGAAAAGTAGAAGAAAACTGGGAAGAGAAATGAGAGTGAAACAAGAAAATAATGAAAAACAACTCAACAGTTAGGTAAAGAAGACACAAAAAAGCACTGACAAAAATAACACCTAAGGGGCAGCTAGGTGTTGTAGTGGATAGAACACCAGCCCTGGAGTCAGGAGGACCCGAGTTCAAATCCAGCCTCAGACACATGATACTTACTAGCTTTCTGACCCTAGGCAAGTCACTTAACCCCAATTGCCTCACCCCCCCCAAAAAAAGAAAAGAACACCTTAAAAAACAAACTAGGCCAAATGGTAAAAAGAGGTTCAAAAAACCAATGAAGAAAAAAATACTTTAAAAAGTAATTGGCCAAAATGGAAAAGGAGGTCCAAAAGCTCAATGAAGAAAATAATTCCTCAAAAATTAGAATGAAACAAATGGAAGCTAATGACTTTATGATAAATCAAGAAACAATAAAACAATGAGAGAAAGAATGAAAAAATAGAAGACAATATGAAATATCTCATTGGAAAAACAACTGACCTGGAAAATAGATCCAGCAGAGATAATAATTTCAAAATTATTGGGCTACCTGAAAGTCATGATCAAAAAAAAGAGCCTAGACATCATCTTTCAAGAAATCATCCAGGAAAACTCCCCTAAAATTCTAGAACCAGAGAGTAAAATAGAAATTGAAAGAATCCGCCGATCACCTCCTGAAAGAGATCCCCAAATGAAAATTCCCAGGAATATTATAGCCAAATTCCAGAGTTCCCAGGTCAAGGTGAAAATATTGTAAGCAGCCAGAAAGAAACACTACTAGGTATCAAGGAGCCACAGGCAGGATACCAAAAGATTTAGCAGCTTCTACATTAAAGGATCAAAGGGCTTGGAATATGATACCCCAGAGGGCAAGGGAGCTAGGACTACAACCAAAAATCACCTACCCAGCAAAACTGAGCATAATCCTTCAGGGGGGAAAATCTCAATTCTGTGAGATAGAGGACTTTCAAGCATTCTTGATGAAAAGACCAGAGCTGAAGAGAAAATCTGACTTTCAAATACAAAATGCAAGAGAAGCATAAAAAGGTAAACAGGAAAGGGAAATCATAAGGGACTTAATAAGTTTAAACTGTTTATATTCCTATATGGGAAGAAAATATTTATAACTCATAAGAACCTTTCTCATTATTAAGGTGGTTAGAAGAAGTATATATATATAGACAAAGGGCACAGGTATGAGTTGAATATGAAGGGATGATATCTAAAAAATAAAATTAAGGAATGAGAGAAGAATGTACTGGAAGGGAGGAAGGGAGAAGTAGAACAAGGTAAATTATCTCACATAAAAGAAACAAGAAAAAGTTTTTACAGTGGAGGGGAAGGGGGGGGAGGTAAGGGGGAGAGAGTGAATCTTACTCTCATCAGAATTGGCTAAAAGAAGGAATAACATACACACTCAATTGGGATAGAAATCTATCTTACTTACCCTACAGGGATGGGGGCCCGGGGGGTGATAGAAGAGAGGGCAGATTAGGGGAGGGGATAGACAGAAGCAAAACACTTTTGAGGAGAGACAGGGTAAAAGGAGAGAGAGAATAGAATAATAGGATGGAGGGAAATCTAGTAAGCAACAGTAACAGTGAAAAAAATTTTGAAGCAAGTTTCTCTGATAAAGGCCTCATTTCTCAAGCATACAGACAGCTGAGTCAAATTTATAAAAATAAGAGCCATTCCAATTGATAAATGATCAAAAGATATGATCAGTTTTCAGATGAAATAATCCAAGCTATCTATAGCCATATGAAAAAATACTCTCACTACTGACAGGAGAAATGCAAATTAAAACAATTCTGAGGTACTACCTCATACCTATTAGATTGGCTAATAGAACAGAAAAGGTAAATGACAAATGTTGGAGGAGAAATGGAAAAAATGAGACTTTAATGCACTGTTGTTGGAGCTGTGAACTGATTCAACCATTCTGTAGAACAATTTAGAACTATGCACAAAGAAAATAAAACCATGCATACCCTTTGAGCTAGCAATACCACTACCAGGTATATATCCCAAAAGAGATAAAAAACAAAAAGGAAAAGGACCTATGTATACAAAAATATTTATAGCAACTCTTTTCTGGGGGTAAAGAATTAGAAGTTGAGGGGATGCCCATCAATTGGGGAATGGCTGAACAAGCTGTGGAATTATTATGATGGAATACTATTGTACTGAAAGAAATGATGAGCAGGATGCTCTCAGAAAAACTTGGAAAGATTTTCATGGGCTGATGCAAAGTGAAATGTACTGTGGACAAAGTAACAGCAATATTGTAAGATGATCAGCTGTGAATGACTTAGCTATTCTCAGCAATACAATGATCCAAGACAACTCTGAAGGACTTATGGTGAAAAATGCTACCTATCTCCAGAAAAATAATTGATAGTGTCTGAATACAGATTGAAGCATACATTTTTATTTATTTTTCTTGATTTTTTTCTTGTCTATATTTTCTTTCACAACATGGCTATTATGCATTTTGCATGGCTACACATGTATAACCTATATCAAATCTGCTTTCCTTCTCAACGGGAAGGTGGAGGCGGGTAGGAAGGAAGGGAGAAATTTCAGAACTCAAAGCTTTAGAAAGGAATGTTAAAAGTTGTTTTTACATGTAACTGGGAAAAAACAAAATACCAATTTTTTTTAAAAAGTTTAGATTTTACCAAATATACAAAGTTCCATGAGACTATATGTAAACATTGTTATAACTCAGTATCTGGATGCTGCCACCTCACTCAAAGTATAAATACTATAGTGTCATGTTCTACATGAAAGAAAAGAAAGGATTTGCCATTTCCTAATTATACTCTGTTGGCTAAGAGCAAAAAGAAAACTTCAGTTCATGGCCCAATGCATTTTCAATGTTCTGCCGTCTTTGCCCCTGAAGAAACCACATAATCCATTGGGCAATTGGCCAGAAAGAAATCATTCACATTCATACCTTTAACAACTATGGTGTAAATGTATATAAATCAATGACTCTCTTGAAACCAAAAAGCAACAGGAAAAGTTTAGTAAAGAAATGTCAGTGTTTCCTTAGTGCACTGATATTGGACTTTCATGGTAGGAAATTGTCAAATTCTCCAACTTAAAACAAGTCCACTCACCTTTCGTTGGTTTTTCTATCATTTTTTTCCCACATACTTGCCAATTAGTAAAGGCATCTATCCTTTTTTAAAGGGCTATGGCCCTTTAGTTTTCTTCCTATGTGATCTGAGAGTTGTCATAATTTGTAATTTCTTATATGACAATTATTTTCCTGATAACTGCCTGGTATGGGCTATGTTTATATTTTTTTTTTGCCAAACTCAGATGAGTTGGTAGAAAATGGTTTGGTTACTGATAGAAGCCTCTGAAATAATCAAAAAAGGGATTAGAAAAATCAGCTCAGAATGATGTCTTTTCAAGTTTATTCCAATGTGAACATTCTTTCTTAGCAGCAAAGATAATATCAACACAAAGTGAAGTCAAGTCAAGAATCATTGCTGGTTCTTCCCTTGAGATAACAACAAAGTCCTTTTAGTACACACCAACCAAAACTAATCAGAAAACACAAATATCAAAAGATCCTTCACCCAAGCTGTGATTACTCTAAGTAAAGCCAAAAGGTCAGTGGCTCTATACATTCATTTGCTGACCCTTCTGGAGCTTAGTATATATTAGGTCAAAATGGACTACAGTTTATTTGAAATCTAGGGCAATTGATCTCAAGCTTCCCCTAGTTTCAAACATAAATCCATAGGATGAACTCTTGACTTGTAAAGGATAAGAGCTGCAGCCTTCCATTTGGAAATACTCAAGCTTATTTTACAAGGCGGCAAGGTCAGCATTCTGCCTCAAATAGGGTTATGGCTTACCGCTTCCACAGTGATGCTCTGAAAGGTGGAAAATCACAATCTCCACAGCTCACCTCAAACAAAACAACAATTTATGTATCTGCCTCCAAAATCTTAACAGTGTAAGCTCTAAAGCCAGAAAAGACAGAAAGCAGAATGGCTGTGGCTATGAAAGTAAAGATACTTCAGAGGTAAGCTCACAACCAAAAAACTTTTATACTATTAGTTACTATCTAGAGAAGTTAAAACCATGGCTTTTCATTTGGATGAAAAACAATACACACAGGACAAATTCTTCAAACATAGCAGGCATTATCTGTTGATATTAATTTGCTGGTAATAATTTGTTGATATTAAATTCAACTAATGTTAAGCACTTGCTAAGTGTAGAGCACTGCGCCTGCTTTGGGAGAGAGAGAAAAGTTAGCTAAGGCATGGTCTGTACCCTCCTTGATCTTGCAATCTAGTAAAATGGTAAGACATATAAACAAAACTCTAATCGAAGAGGAACCCTGTAGTGCCTATTTCATCAGCTTGCTTTGGCCCCATCAAAAAAAAAAAAACTTCCTCTTGAGGCAGTATCCCATTTTGAGCTAGCATTCTAGTCAGAAACACCTGGGCTTAAGTCCCAGCTCTGACACATAAGTTACATGACCACGAACAAGTCACATAATCTCTCCATTCCAGATGCCAAGTCTCCAAAAGTCTAAGTTATAGAGGGGTTAGCTGTGATGGTGAAGGAGTTTCCACAGTGGGAAGCTCCCTCCTGATGAAATCACAGGCCCAGACACACCAAAACCAAAAGCCTAACATCTACTCCTTGGGGCTTTATGATGGTAAAAGTCTTTTGCAAACATTATCATTTGGAGCCTCTCAACAATCATGTGAGGTCCATACTACATTTACTACAGATAGGATTATGACCATTTTATAGATGAGGACACTGAGGAGCTTCTGTGATTCACCTAGGGTGACGCAACTAATAAGTCAATGTCAGGGGGTGTTTCCTCCTAATCCGAGTCCATATTTGCCCCATCATGCTGTTCATCTCACATGGGTAGAGAAAAACGGAGAGTAGAGTGGAAACAAGATAGAAAATGCTCAATGGGGTTTCCTTCAGCAAAGCTTGACTTGCATGAGGGTTGGAAACAACCTGACACAACCAGCTAGTAAGCAGCAGCTCAAAAGCCACAGCCCCTATAACACACAGCCTCATCTCCAGAAAGAAGCTCCATGTGAACAGAAGTCAGACATTCACCTGCTTGATTTTATTGCGAGAGTTAGTGATGCGCTCCGTGATGCTCTGATAGGTGCGGATGGCCGTCGTGAGCTCGGTGTAGTGCTGTACGATCAGCTCATCCAGATCACGGTCACACTTTTCATAGGCTTCTTCCAGACGGCCCTTTTCATTTTCTCTGTCCTCCACATCATCACTCGTAGATAGAGTCCTGATAGAGACAGAATATGCATGATAAGAAAAAAAAGGAAAAGAATAGTCTATAAAAACATTGTAAGTCTAATTTTAATAAATAGACCAAAATTAGTTAAACCAAAAGAAACACTACTTTCTGAGAAAGAATGATGTTTTGACCTAGTTCACGACATTGAGTCACAAGAGTCACACTGGCCAGTGTCACTAAAGCAGTAGGCCTTCTTATAGGTGTATCTTATACAAATCAAGCTTAACTTAAGATACACTAGGGTCTCAGTCATCTGGGGCCTCAGGCATGAGCTCAATCTCCAAGCCATGAGAAGAAGACGAAGGGGATCACCAATGGCCCATTAAGAGAGCACTCTCAGGACTTAGTACATCCAGGTTTTACCAAGCACTTTTCACTCCTCCTAATTAAATATAAAGATAACCAGATTCCATCCCCCACACCTAGAAAACTCTGTAATGCAGCTGACAAGTTCCATTTTATTTTGTTTTTCCTAGGGGTAAGAAGAAGGAGACAATGGAGGATGGAAAGGATCTTGTTCACACACCTCTTTGGTTTTGTTCCTGTTGTCAGAAAGACAGATGCTAGAGATTGGCCAGTGAGGGTCTCACTCTACCACAGAGCCTGGAAGATTACAATATGGAGACTTCCAGCAATGGGAGAATCCAGAAGAAAGGCAGGATAGGAGTGCTAGGCGGGGGGAGGGGATGTGCCTACAGCAGAGGGGGCATGATGCACATTAAGTCTTATGGAGTTCTGCGGATCTTTATGAGGACAAAACCAAAAGAAAAGCGTTTTTGCAAACTACCGACCTTTTCAGGGAAGATTAAAAACAGTACATCTAACTGAACTAGGTATCATACAAACCCTGGACCAGAAGAAAAGATTGCATGAACCAAAACTCTGAACCTTACATGAAGGCCACCACTGTATTTACTATTCTAATAACAGCACTAAGAGACTGATAGACATCAACAATAACCAAGGGATGAGATGGATGCACTTATGAAAAAAATCTCTCAAATAACCTAGTTTGAAACATGAGCCAGGTCTTTGTTTCTTCCATTATCTTACTTGCAGTTTAATTTTTTTTTAATTCAGTTTTATCCTCAGTGACACAGAAAAAGCCCTCTTCCTCTTATCTGTTAGTTGCTGTAATTTACAGTGTTTCATTAAATTCCCTCAGGTTTGTCTGTATGTACCCTCAGCCCAATGGATTTCATTTTCTTTTTTAATTTGGGAGGGGAACTTCAGACTCTCAGTGATGGATGCCATCATTTGCAGGACCATCATCAGAGCTTCTTTAAGAGATGAGACAGTCAGTAAGTCAATTACAAATCCACTTTCAGATATTTCCATGAAAAACACAGAAGTTTCTCCAAATTGACATTTAAAGCAAGAGATCTCAACTCAGGAGCTATTTAGCATTAAAATGTTCCTTCTTAGCATTGATGTGGGGAAAATCTGAGCAGTCTACATATTTACAAAGTAGCAGATAAAGAGCTGGAAAGGAGCTTTGAGGTTATCCAATACAAATTCCCCTCATTTTACAAACAAGGAATCTGAGGCTCAGAGAGGTTATGTGACTTGTCCAAGGTCACAGAGTTAGTAGAATCTTAAGGCTGAGTTAGAGGTCCTACAGACTGGGTACAGAGTGAAAAATCAGTCAGTCAGTCATCAAGCATTATGTACAAATTATAAAATGTCTATGGAGAAAGAATGGCATCTGGAAAGGACTGGAAATAGTTGAAGATGGAAGAACACTTGGAAAATTCAGCTATAAAGTTAGGATACAAAGATTTCTTTCAAGACTGAAATCCATAATAATAACCAAGCATATCTATCTGCTGCATCTGTGATGCATACATAGCTCGGCTCTTTAAATCTGAAGGCTTCCAAGTTGCTAGTCCAAAGAAAAACAAGATACTAAAACTCTTGATTTGTCAAATGTCCCAAAGAGAATGGCTTTTTGGTTATTTACTTGCCATTCTTTGCTGTCACTGTGGGGTAATAATAAAAAAAAAGTCAACAGTATGCTGACATCAATTCCCTCATCACTGCACAGCTTTACAAGTTTCTCTCTACCTTCTCCTACCTATTATGTGCTTCTCACTGCATACTCTACGCCTCCCACTTATGGGAGGAAAAGTGCAAACATTTCACATTGCTTAGGTTAACTAGTGAAATCGCCATTAAATAAAAGGCCCAGAAAGGATACATTCTTCTCTGTCAACTACCATAGTAACAAATTATAGGTAGGTTATGAGGTATTTAAGAAATAAGAGAGGATTACTGATACACAAGCTAGAGAGTAAATTATGCTTACTTTGGTTTTGGCTTGTGTTTTCACATACAGAGAAAACATCTGTATCAAAACTCCAAGTGAAGACATACTCTTTTGCATATCACTCTCCCTTCCTCGATCCTCTTACTGGGCTAGGTTACTTCTCAAATTTTTCCTACAATCAGTTACGGTAGCAAGAACACAATGTTCTCCCCCAAAAAAAAATATTAAGAAGCCAAGAAAAAGGCCTCATAGATGCAAATGAATCAAAGCAACACTATGTGGACTTCTTAACACGTCATATATAGAGATGGTTAATAGCCATCTAGAAATAGCTGATAGGAACAGCCTGTGAACAGTATGAATTCAGAAACAAGTATTTGGGAAATGTGAAACTGAGATAAGGGTATAAGTATGGTCATTTGAACTAGGAAATTAGAAACAGAGACCTGCTTTTACTATTCTTGAATGAAACAACTGCTTCTTTATGCCTCGGTTTCCTCTTCTGTAAAATGAAGATAGGAATAAAGGCCAAAAACCTGTGCGGAGTAATTAAGTAAAAGTTGAATTCAGCAAACTAATTCAATATAGAAAGTTATGATTTATGCAATTATTAGCTAGAACATGTAGCAAAGCTCAAGGTTATATTAGTATGGCTATAGCAGTTTTTGTGAGTCATGTAACTAAGTCATTTGGCAGAATTCAAAGAATTTTAGCATTAGAAGGGAATATAGGTAACATCTCTATTTCAGCCTCCCATCCAATGCAGAGATTCTTTAAATCATTCATTGAATGACATGTTATCTAGACTCTTTAATGTCTTGATTATCCAACTACCCTCCTAAAACACAGAGCTAAGAATTAAATATAGTGCTCTTGGTGCAGTCCACAGGCGAGATAGGAAATGCTGAAAATCACTCTAAGTGTGCCAATACTGAATTATCTTTTTTCCACACTCAAGCCAAGTATCTGGTTAATTAAAATCCCAGTGTCTTTTTCACATAAACTTCAGCCAATACAGATCTCTCCCATCCTATACTTACACATTTATTTTTTGAAGACATCATATTTATTCCTCTTAAAGCCCAGGTTTAAACTTCACAACAAAACTTGCCTTCCACAACATGTCTTTACTTTCCACTCCTGATGCTGGATCTCACCCTTAATCAAAACAGTTGATGTCAAAGCTGTATCTTAGAGAGAGGCAGTGCTCAACTAGAGGTACTTAATAAAGATAAGAGTAAGTCCAAAGCATAACTGAGATCTCCAAGCAGCTTCTAAAGTTGCAAGAGTCTAAAGTCTAGGGCAAAGGTAGCAGGTGTTTGTAGCTAGATATGAAATACATAGCATGAACCCAGAAATTGATTTGGGCTCTGTCATCCCAGTCTTCTTTGAAGTCACTGACTCTCCCTCTGGATCTTTCCATTTCTACCTCAAAAATCTGATGACTTAACCAAGATTAAGGTCACAGAAGACTAACATATTAAACCAGATGCTAGATGTAATAATGAGACAGACTCGGGCAGTAACCTGAGTGCTTTCAGTAAATTACTACCTTAGAAAAATAAATTAATGAAGTAATAATAAACTGAAAAACATCTCTCCAAAGACATCTAATTGTTACCCAGGGAGGCACTTATTTATCCAACAGGTTCTGGAATGCATTATCCATATTACCAGCATCAGCAATAACTAATACAAAATAAAAACACTGAGGTACAGTGTGCTTCTACTACTAACTCCATAGCTGTCAACTCCAACAGAGTCCTTCAGTCAAGCACATACACCTCTGCAAATAACCACGAAGGCATTAAGTATGAGTTTGTCAGGTTCCTCTTCCTGTGTTTCAGAAAGATAGATCAAGCAACTTGAAAGGAAAATAGCTAGTCCCTACCACTGGCTCCTTCTTGATACAATTTTGTCTTCGCTTTGTTAAAGTAATGGAATCCAGATAAGGCCAAATATATAAGTCAGTACGCCCCTGAAAAGATGAATGGCACAAAAGAGCAAAGAAAAAAACAAACCTTTGGAAATAAGGTCGGTTTCTCCCAAGTGCAACCTGTCACTCGGGAGGAAAAGCACCATCTATGTAGCCAACAAAGAATAATAGCATCTAGACCTTCTATCTCATCTCCAAAAACTCACACAATTGCATCTCTAAAAACACTACCACATGCTAAGACAGAGCCCTTGTTACCACTAAACTCAAATCTAATACGTAAGTATGTTACTGAGGTATGGGAAGAAGGCTGCAGAAATCACCTCCATCCTGAACTCCTCAGAAGCTTATTTATAAAAAGGGGGCAGGAACACTTTTTAAAAATTCTGTACAGTCTAGTGTACGTCTATGGAGGGGAAAGAAAAATGAATTTTGGGTCAGAGGACCTGGGTACAAATCCTGACTCTGCTCCTTACTACCTATAATCTTAGCCAAGTCACTGTCTCATTGGGCCTCAGTTTCCTCAACTGTAACATAAGAGGGATGAAGAGATACTCTCTGAGGTCTCTTCCAGCTGATACCAAGAGTGGCCTGTTAGAAGTGGCCTTCCCAGGGCAGCGAGGTGGCGCAGTGGATAAGTTCTGGCCTTGGAGTCAGGAGGACCTGAGTTCAAATCTGGCCTCAGACACTTGACACTTACTAGCTGTGTGACCCTGGGCAAGTCACTTAACCCTGACTGACTCACCAAAAAGGCAAAAAAAAAAAAAAAAGAAGAAAAAGAAGAAGAAGTGGCCTTCCCGCTGTAAATTCTCACTAAGTACTTAGTAAATACAAATCACCAGAGTTTTAAGAGCCTCTAGGAATCAAATAATTCCTCTCCTGCCTTCAAGTAGCATTGCAATAAAATAATTCACACAGATGAACCTCTGCTGCTTGAAGACAGAAGGCTGGATTATTTGACTCCTAGAGGCACTTGAAATGAGGAAAGGAAATTCCACATCAAACACTAGTACCAGTTTCAACATCTCATGAACGTGATATCAAAAACGCGCTGAAATTTAAGAATGTTTCTATCTGATCTATTGCTTTGATGGAGACAAAAAGAAAAAAAGACTGATAAACACATATATGACTAGCAATCCATTCTATGCAGCTACACGCCTTTTGGGAATATTTAGGATTAACCTAGTGATAAACATAAAGCCTTTTAAGCAAAAAAGAAAAATCAATTACACTAACACCATACCCATGTGGAGTACAGATGTCAGTTATCCAGAACTGTGGTCTCCGAAGTGAAAGACAGAGACCCTTAAAGGGCTGTAGCTATGGGATATGTCATCCCAGGGTGACATATCCTGACCCCAAGAGGGTGTGTGATGAAGAAGGTATATGTGTGTGATCAGAAGGAGGGAAGACAGGGAAGGGAAGACCCACCCTCCTGACATATCCAATAATGTGGCTTGAATCCAATAGAACCATACCTAATCTTATTTCAAAAACTCTCCCACTTAGCACTCTCCCTCTTCCTGATGGCAGTTATAACATAAACTGCCAGCCACCCACCATAGTTGTTCTGGTACCACTGGGTAAAATCCTGTCTGATCCCTCAGATCATTACATGGGTCAACAGGCCATTCTAGGAGAAGCCCTGAGCTGAGGCAGTGACTGGTAAATAAATGCCTTTCTTCTCCCATTTTCATGGGAGTACTTAACAAGAGCAGGCATGGATAGATTACAGTCTGGATCACAGATATATTGACTTTATCTTTTCTCCCAAACCCATCCAATCTTTCAAACTCCCCTGACTATGAAGAGTACCATAATCCTTCCAGTGATTGGATACCTCAGTGTCATATTCAACTCTCACTTCTCCCTTAGCCCACATTCCCACAGCCATTCAGTTCCAATGCTCTCACATCTGTCTCTTTTTCTCCACTCACACAGCCACTACCCTAGATCAGGGCATCTTAGACTTTTTCCACTCTCGACCTTCTTTTGCCAGAGGAATTTTTACGTGACCCCAGGTATATAATAGGTATACAAATCAAACATTTACTGATAATAAATCATATAGAAATTTATTTTAAAACAATTTCTTTGATATACATATAATTTTACCATTTATTAAAGATGAAAGCAAATTTGCATACTAATGAATGAGATGGATATGCTTGTTTATTTTTATTTAAAGAATTCAGTCTTGGCAGAATACTTGATACTGCAGGACTCAGAACATCTTCGATGTTTTTCAGAGTTAATCAATACTTTGACTTTATAATTGTCAATGCTAAGAATGCAGCTTCACATAAACACATGGTACAAAACGTGAGAAGTATGTTTAGGGCCATTTCAGAAACTGTCGGGAATTCTGTCCTAATCCAAACCAAAATTCACTTAGTAATTTTGTATGTACAGTTAAACAAAAAATTCATAACGTAAAATAGTCTTAAATCTGAGCCCAGGTGTTTCTGGCAACATTCGTTGGCACTGCATGACGTGACGGCATGCGAAGTGCAAAGTGTGCATGTTGTGTGTTTTGAACCAAGGCTGCATTGAGTTGCATGACGCAACATGGGCAAGCACAGCCAGAAATACCTCAGATTTATAACGTGCTTGATTTTGAATTAATTTTTGGTCATTGTGCAGTCAGAACCTTTTACTGTTGCCAAATTTTTCATGACCCACAGTTTAAGAAGCACTGCACCTACATAAGGTCCTTAGGCTACTGCACTAACTTCCTAGTTTCCCTACATCCAGGCTCTCCTCACTCCAATCCATTTACCACATAGCTGCCAAAGTATTTCTCCTGAAGCACATGTAATAACCATGGCATTCTACTCAAGGTTCCCCTGAGGAGACTACAGGATCAAACTTTTTTTTTTCATCTTTAATCTTTTTTTAACTTCTATTTTTTGGTAAGTCTTATAACTTAAGTGCATGCATATCATTTGTTAGTCAGAGATATATATAGGTGGGAGGAAGGGAGATGATCAAAAAAATTTTATTGAAACAATTCTTTGATCAAAAAAGTTTGGGGGGAAAAAAAATGGATTCTGAAAAATTTACCGGTCACAACTTCAACTGCCTCACCAAAAAAAGAAAAAAAATTCTGATCAAAAAAGTCTGGCAACCATTAATCTAACAATTCCAACTATATGAAACATAACTAATAACCCAAGGAAGTAAGAAAGAATTTAAAAGGCCTCTGAAAAGCCCAAATACATGCACTTTACTCAGAGACCCAAACATCAACAGACTAGATTTAGTTCCAAGTCTAACAAGTTCGGAGACATCATGGAGTACTACCCTGGCATACAGGTCTAGATTGTAGCTCTGCTCTACCCTTAAACAGCCTGGAGACCCCAAGTAATTCACTTAATCTCTCTGGGCCTCAAGTTCCTTATCTACAAAATGAGGCCACCAGAATAATTAGTATCTTATCCAGTGATTGCAAAGGTTCCCTTCCAGCTCTAAAAACCTCTGCTCTGTTTTCTTAAACTCAAAGCAGATCAAATGAAGCAAATGAAAGGAAAAAAGCACAGCTAAAGATAAGTAAGCCAACAAGCAGCAAGAAAAGACAATTGAAATTTAAAAAGTGAAGGAAGAAAAATAAAATAAAAAGCAGACACAAGAACTCAAAAAAACTAGGTTTGGGCCCTTTAGGGTCTGGGTATGTGGTACAGACTGCATGATGTGGTGGTGTAACGAGCAGTGGATTTAGGATGCAAGGACCTGGCTTGGAATTTCAGCTCTGCCACTTCGCTGATCCCCCTGAGCTTCACTTTCTGCATTTTGAAAATAAGGAGTCTGAACATCTAAGGTCTCTCCAGCACTAAATCTAAGCCATATCTTACGGCAAACATCCTTTACATACCCAACTATGGCCTGGAGGGCTTCACCTTAAAAGAGATTACAATGACAGAAAGACATAAATGACATGAGTACTTACGAAAATATTTAGTCATTTTTAACCTATGGAAATATAGAATGCATTTCAGGAAGTTCTCCATCAAAAATAATTTTTTAAAACATTGTCACATTGTATACTTAAATTATCTGAAATATATAGTAGGAATAATAATAAATAATAATAATAGCAGCTAACATTTACATGGCACTTGCTGTTCAGTGGTCCAATTCTTCGTGACCCCATGGACCACAGGATGCCAATATTGTCCATGGGATTTTCTTAGTAAGTGATAATGGAGTGGTTTGCCATTTCTTTGTCTAGTGAATTAAGACAAACGGAGGCTAAGTAACATGTCCAGGGTCTGAGGTCACATTTGAACTCAGGTCTTCCTGACTCCAGGCCCAGCATTCTATTCAATGAGTTACCTAGATGCCCCCATAAAGCACTTACTATGTGTCAAGCACTATGCTAAGTGCTTTACAATTATCATCTCATTTGACGTTCACAACAACTGTGGGAAGTAGGTGCTTCTATCACCCTCATTTTACCAATGAAGAAACAGGCAAACAACAGTTAAGTGATTTGCCTAGAGTTACATACCTAGTTACACAGCTTGTAAATGTTTGAGGCTGGATTTGAACTCAGATCTTCCTGACTCCAGGTCAGTGATCTATTCAACCACACCACCTAGCTGCCCCACTTATGTAGTCTCATGCCCAATGCCATTATACATGAGGCATTTGCCTTCTCCCCTTTACTCATTCAAACAAAGTGTGCACACAAAGAATCCACCTGTCTTTATCTTCAAATCCTTACCTGGATTATTCTCATTTACCTATCCAATTATCTGAAGACAGAGTCTGTTTATAACACATACAACAAAGTTAAGACCAAAAAGAAAAAAATTAAAAGGCTACTATTGTGAGATTACAAGTAACTCAGCTTTCAAAGATAATGCAATGACTGTAAATTACCTTCACTTACATGGGAAACTATGGTACTATCTACCTGAAAAATGAAGACTTTCCCACCTGCACATTTGCTGCTTAAAACTAAACCCAAAGAAATCTATGACAAAATGAGCTACCAAAGGTATATGATAAAACATACTCTTCATGGCAGCAAAAACAAACACACACAAAAGCCACTGGAAAGAAAGTGGGTGCTTATCATTTGAAGAACTGCTATGGAAATATAAAAGTCATACAATATTATTGGATCATAAGAAATGAAAGACATGGGAAATTCAGAAAGACACAGGAAGACAAAGGAAATTATGCAAAATAAAATAAACAAAACCAAGAGAACAATATACACAATGACTACAGAGTTGTCAAAACGTGAAAAGGCAACTGAACACAGAATAATTTCAATGAACTATCTTGGTTCCCTGGAACAAAAAAGGAACTTGAAGATGGGGTTAGCAAGAGGCAGGCACCAACAATCTATGAAGAAATAACTGGCATTTTTTAAAAGGCATCAATTTAAAAAAATGAAATCACCACCACTACATACGAGATTTGTAAATACCATTTAAATCTACAAGTTATACACAGCATAGAAGGTATAACAGACCTTGACCTCAAGGCTAGGTATAATATAGATGATAATTCATACACACAGAGTATGGGATGAGATTTGTCTATACAATCTTGATTTTACAGATGTGAAACATGAAGCCCTGAGAAGTCTAATGATACAAAATAAAATGTTTAAGATAAAACAAAACACTAGAAACAAATGCAACAAGGATAAACAGGTTTTCAGTCCTCTCTCTGAGGAGTAGGACCTAAGTATTATCTTGAATCATAAACAGTCAGGGGACATAACATTCATTTTTCCTAGTGCTCTCCTATGTTCAGGTCATCAAGTGTGCGTGCCCACCTGGGTGAACTGATAACTAAGCTAAATTAACTGAAGGATGATGTCTCCTAGCTTTCATGCTCTTTCATAACCTTTTTTCCATTTCCTTCCTCAAAATGCCCATAACCAAGAGAGATTAGATTGGACTACACCATCTATTTAACCTGCATTTCAAGGTGTCAGGTTCACAGATTTTCTGTTCCTTTAAAGTGTGCACTAGCCAACTCAAGACTGTTGTCTGACAGCAGAATACACCTGTTTTGTCAGCACAGGTATTACTCATGGTCAGTTGAAAGTGTTAGCTGAGTAAAACAGCAGATTGAAGAGTAAGCTACTGAGAAGGGATTGCAAAGCATTTAAGCATTACAGACAACCAGGTAAGAACTAAGTAAATGATCTTTCCAAAACAGCACACTATGTTGAGCAAAGCACTTAGTCTGTTGGGCATACTATGAGCACTACTGGTGAACTATAAACATAACAGAAGACCATCATAATGCTTGTATAGGGAGTTAAGAATAATGTCATGGGCTCGTCATAGCAGAGTAAGAGAGGATCTACGGAACACTACTATGTACCCAAGGAATATGACTTGATACTAAAGCATGACAAAATCCACCAAGCTACTTTGTGATGGTGTTATTTTCTTACCGCAAATTTTTATCTGGCTTCATCAGATGCCAAAAACATGGGGTTGGGGGGTGAGAGAAGAGAGACCAACTCACTTAACTATAACTTAAAAAGACAAGTACCTCTGAAAACATTTTTCCACACTAAAACCACCATCCTTTAATTCAGTACAAAGAGATCTATTTTATATAAAATGACAGTAAACAATTTCCCTCTTGATGTCAATTGAAAAATCAGTGGTGTCTTCCTCCAGACAGCACTCAGTAACAGTTACTATACACAACACAAACAGTTTTTCAATATTTCAATTAACTCAGTTATACAGAACACTCATGGTGACAATGAGTTATAAATTGCATAGCCAAGTGAAAAGCATGTGCCAAATTTAACTAAAATGGGCCCCAATACAACACTAAGGGGGCAGCTAGGTGGCAGTGGATAGAGCACCAGCCCTGAAGTCAGGAGGACCTGAGTTCAAATCCAACCTCAGACCAAACATTTGACACTTACTAACTGTGTGACTCTAGGCAAGTCACTTAACCTCAATTGCCTAAAAAAAAAAAAATACAACGCTAAGGCAGATATCACAGTTATATTACCACTGACATGGAAACTTGGAATCCCATCCCCCTCCTCTCATTTGTGAAGGCCCAGTTCAAGTCCCACCAGGCCCATAAAGTCTTTCACTCACTTGATGGAATTCTTGACATTTCAAAGAAATCACAGAATCTTAGGCTTAGAGGAGACCTCTATGTAAGGTGAGATCTGGTACCTGAGCACAGTACCTGAGCAGGATACCTCTCTACACCATCCCCCAAAAGCAGTCATCCAACCTGATTGGAAAATCTCCAAGGATGGCAAACTCACCACCTCCTGGAGCAGCCCATTTTACTTTTGGACAATTTAAACTGTTAGGAAGTTCTCCCTACATTAAGCTGGCATCTTCCATTGCCAAACTTTACATTTCCACATGACAGCCCTTCAAAAAAATCATGTAACTGTTCAAATCAAAAGTCTTTTCTTAGACTTTCTCCTTCTTCACCTCCATGCAACATCTGACACTATTAATCACCTCCCTCCCCTAGGGTTTCCATGACACTCCTATGGCTCTTCTCCTAAATATCTGACAATTCCTTCTCAGTCATCTCACTAAATCATCATCCATGTCGGAGAGACTACAGAAAGAAAAGCAAATTAATATGTTGCGGGTGGAAATATCAACTGATCCAACCATTCTGGAAGGAAATTTGGAATTATAAGAAAATAAGTGAAAACCTAGAGATTCCACTTCTAGACATACACCTCAAAGACAGAAAGATCCCACAAATGCCAAATAGCTGCAGACATTTTCATGGTACCAAAGAAATGTTATAAAAGTAGGTAAAGAGAAATTGGGGAATAGAAATATAAGGGAATTAATGTAATGTGTAAACAAAAGACATATCAATGTTTCAAAATTCTACTTAAAAAAAAAAAGGTTGCCTAACCATTTGCTGGACTTGGTCATAAATGGAATTCTTTTTGAGGTAGAAATTGAATTAGATAGCCTGAGTCTCACCCTCCTTCCCCAACCCAGGAATTCTGCAGTTTTTTAACAGATACATCCAGTATACTTGGCCTGAGTATCCCTTTGGTGGAGAAGGTTGATTTGTATTAAAAAGTCCCTGTTTCTTTTTGATATGACTCTATATACCAATTCAATTCAATCTAACAAACACTGATCAAATGCTGACTATGTCTAACCCACTGGGGACAAAAAGACAAAAAGTTAACAATAACTGCCCTCAGGGAAATAATCTTCTGATATCAATCAAATTTCTCAAGGTTTCCATACTACAGAAAGAATGTGATGAGAGCCAATACAAACATTCTAATTTGGCAGTTATATTTCTTATTATAAATTAATAAATGAACTTCTAACATGCAAATCATCTCTTCCCAAGCAGATGAAGAAATAAAATAAAAATTTTCAATAAATAATGCTGAAAACCAGACAGTGGATAGGGGCATGGATGCCTGGCATGACAGAGCCTGAGTGTCATAACCAACATTAGTGGAGCTTATTAATTAACAAGCATTTATTAAATTCTGTTATGGTTGTTCAGTTGTTTCAGTTGTGTCCAGCTCTTTATGGACCTCTGTCCGTGGGGTTTTCTGGGCAAAGATACTAGAGTGGTTGGCCATTTCTTTTTCTAATTTTATTAAATACTTGTTGATTTATTAAGTGCTTATGTACTGACAACTGCAGGATTCAAATACAATATGCAAAGGGAAATGTATAAAAAATGAAAATACCTACTCTTAAGGAGCTTACATTATAGTGGAGAGACAAGTACATATATGTAAGTACATAGAATAAAAAAAATACGAAGAAGAAACATGGCATTTAAACATAAGGTAGTTAGGAAGCAAGGGCACTAAGAGTTGATAGAATCAGGAAAGTTTTTTTGTTTTTTTGTTTTGCAGAAGATGGTGCTTGAATTTCATTTAGAAGGAAGACAGGAATTCTGTGAGGCACAGGTAAGGAGGAAATGCATTCCAGGCATCATCACCCAATCAAGATTCTAATGGCTGTAGTCTATGGACCTCCAGGACTCTCTCCTTTCTATCTCACTGAATTCATGGCCTTTCCTCTCCAACTCCTTCCTTTATGTTAGGAGATTTCAACATAATTATTGATACTCCCTCAAACACTCTGCTTCCCAATTCCTCACCTTACTCATTTCCCAAGATCTACTCCACCCCATCTCAGAGACGGTCAGACCCTTATCTTGCCATCATTTAAAAATGTTCCACTTCTATGTTCATGAAGTCTGAAATTCCTTTACTTGATAACCGTCTGTTGTCATTCCACTTCTCCCTCTTCCTTGCCACCCCAAACCTTATTCTTCATCCTTAATGCAAACTACAATTCTTCCATCCCTCAGTTTTTTCACTTCTGAACTGTCTATACTCTCCCTCTTTCCCCAGCTTGATCCCTTAGTGAAAGAGTTCAACTCTACTCTAGCCTCTTCATCCTCTCAATCAGCAAGGCTCACAACCTAGAAGTCAGAGGAGAAAAGGGGGCATATAGGAGAGACGTTGCAAAGGTGTGATCCACCAGCCTTAGCAATACATGAGGAGTTGAGGAAGTGAGCCTGAGGGACTGGGAGGAAGGCATTGCCCTCCATACTAACAAGGAAGTTAGGAGGGGGGAGGAGCATGGAGGGAAAAGATAGAATTTGAACCCATGTCCAAGTCTGGACCTCCAAGTCTATTTATTAAATAGCCATCAGCTTATAAGTTTCTAGCTAAAATGGCTTAGGATAAGAAATGTGGCAAATAGAATGGTATCTATCCAAGAAGAACCAAATCAATTCCTTTTTAAGGTTTTAGACACAACCTATCCAAAATGCAAGCCTAATTTTTCCCAAAAGTTGTCCAAAAAAATGTAAGCTTTAATTCTAAAACACCAAGTTAATAAGATCCAAAACACAAGGAGTCTCATCATTCAGTAAAACAAAGAGAATACTGTTCTTAATGGTAGTTCAAGGTCTTAATCCCTACCTATGATTCCACATAAAATATGGAGAGACTGGCTGAGTAAGTCCACTATCCTTTCTCTACACTGCTTTGGGCAACTATACCAAAGAACCACAGAAAGTTCTGAGAGCTGGGAGGCCCTTAGTGGCCATCCCATTCACTCTGATCTGTATCTTTTAGAAGATACCAGGCAAGTAATCATCCAACCTAAGCTTGAAGTCCTCAGATTGGGGAAATGCACTAACTACCTCCTGAAGTAGGCCCATACTACTTCTAGATAGTTCACACTGTTAGGAAGCTTTTTCTTTATATGGAGTCTAAATTTGCTTCTGATGTTTTGACCAGTTGGGCAGCAGAATTATCAGTTTACTCTAGAGAAAATATGGACAACACCTAGAATCTTAACTACTTTGCTTTTGGATATAAACTTGCACTCCTCTCCCTACCCACCATGAAATGATCTACTGTCCTTGACTGAAGGAACTTAAACACAGAAGCTATGCATGGGAATTTCTGGGTAACTAACGTTTTGGTACTTTGTGGTTTTCCTGGAAACATGATTATTTCTTCTCCTTTAAATTCACATGTACAGTCCAAGTACTCCTAAAATTCCTAAGACTTTCTATTAAGAATTCAATTCTAGGCATTCTTGAAATAGTTTTCAAAGACACCGGCTCCCTTGTATTCCCCTGGAAATGGAGTAACTGAGAAAAATTACAATGTTACTCCAAATGCATGCAAAAGGTGGAGCCAGAAATGACATTCAACACGACTCTCACAACTCTGCTATGAGGCCTGGCCACTGTATAGATGCTCCTTTCTTTCCACCAACCATGCCATTGACATCAAGGCTGTTTTTTCAAAGATTTCATCAAAGACTAGACTTCTTCTGCAAAGCTGCCTTTGAATTAAATGTTGTGCTAACCAAAAAATTCCTCCGAGGAAGGGATTTCATAGGTGTCTAAAATAAAGGCTTTTCAGAGGGTTTTTGAAAGCCCAACTTCTGTGAAGACATAAAAGTTGATACTCTGGCTGTCTTCAATCTTCCTTGTCATCTGTAACCAGAATCCGGGGCTTTCAAAGCTCTGCACCGAGCTTTCAATGAGGTCTCTTTCTCAAGTCACAACCAAAGTTTGTCTTCCCAATTAAAGCAGCTATTAAAGGCCAACTTGTAAAAAACAACATTTAATTGGAAAGCGAATCACCTAACTGTAAGAGGCAGACACGTTCTCCAATTAAAAATCTGACAATGTCTAGCAAAACTAAAATAGCATCTCCAAAATGCCAGCTTGCTTATTTTACATGTAAAAAGGCTGCTTCCACGAACTTCAGACCAAACAAAAGGTTAGGAAAAATCAATATATAGAGAGGTGAATGTCTTCTGTATAGGGGAAAAAAAAAAACAAAAACAAAAACAGCAGGTAGCCAACACTCTGTCCATCCAATTAGTTCCATTTTGAAAGGCTAGTAGCAAGGTTAAACAACCAAAACTTGATCTAATGGCTGCACTTTGACCCAACATTCTTTTGGTATGTGACTAAATTTTAAGAATCCCCTCTCTCTTATCCTGTTTAGTTACTTCTATGGTTCTCTCAAAATAGCATTTTACAGATCTGAGGTCATCCCCATGCCACTATATTTCACTTTGGGAAAGAATAAATATGAATATTTCCCCAAAGAGTTTTACAAATAATGCCAATTTTCCCCAAAGTCCTCCAGGTGCTTTACATATATGCACCTGCCCAGCACTATAATTATACTCTGTCTATCCCTTCAATAGGATTCCTTAGAAAAAAGCATTAAAATCTTATAGGTAAGGGACCAAGTCCTCCAGGTTCCAGCCAATCAATCAATAAGCATTTATTAAGTGCCCACCACGTGTCAGGCACTATGCTAAGCACTGGGAAGACAAATAAAGGCAAAAGATAGCCTCCCCACCCCCACAAGAAGCTTACAGTCTAATGCGGGAGACAACATGGAAACAGCTATGTACAAACTACAGAATAAATAGGAAATAGTCAACAGCAGGAAGGCACTAGAATTAAGAGGGACTGGAAAAGGTTTCCTGTAGAAGGTAGAATTTTAGCTGGGATTCGAAGAAAGCTAAAGAAGCCAGGAGGTAGAGACATGGAAAGAGAGCATTGCAGACATGAAGGACAGCCAGTGAAAATGCCCAGAGACAAGAGATCGAGTGTCTTGTTCAAGA
The DNA here is from genome assembly GCF_003287225.1 of Phascolarctos cinereus. Lineage (NCBI taxonomy): Eukaryota > Metazoa > Chordata > Mammalia > Diprotodontia > Phascolarctidae > Phascolarctos > Phascolarctos cinereus. The sequence goes on from NW_027555514.1 coordinate 110,768,089, forward strand.
AACAACAAGAAGAAGGCCAGTATTATGAAGGCAGGAGAATGCTAAGTGTAAGAAGACTGGAAAGGTATAGGAAAGGGCTACATTAAGACAGAGCAGAGGATTTTATATTTGATCGCGAAGGTGATAGGGAACCACTCCAGTTTATTGATGGGAATGGGGGAAGGGAGTGTGAATAACATAGTTAGACCAGAGCTTTAGGAAAATCACTTTGATCACTTTGACAGCTGAGTGGAGGATGGATTATAATGAAGAGACTTGGGACAAGCAGATCAGGCCTCTACAGTAGTCTAGACAAGAGGTGATGACAGTCTACACCGGGGAGGGGTGGTAGTGGCAATACTTCCACGTCACTGACAGGAAATAAATTTTGAGACACAGTGATGGGCTCATGGAAATTTTGAAGAGAATTATTATATACGAGACCTACCTTTGGAAAAGCTGAGTTTAAGTAAATAACTTATCTGGGCAAACCCAAAAGCTGCTGGGGAAGAGGGGGAGAGAATAACTTTCCTTGCTTTATATAAATATTTCTTGACTCCCAGAATCAAATAATCTCAAGAGGTGGTAGCAATCTCAGATGCCATTTAATACAACCTGTACCTGGACAAGAGTAAACTTTACAATATGGCCAAGAAATGGTCATCTTGCTCCTGAATCAAGACCTCCAATGAAGGGGACGCCCACTATATCCAAAGAAACTCATTCTACTTGTGGATTGCTCTATCAGGATCAGTTTTGTTTTTCATCTTAATCCTAAACCTGACTCTTTGTTAACTTCCACCCATTTCTCCTTAGTTCTGCCCTTAGTTACACGTGATAGCCCTTCAAATACCTGAAGACAAAGTGTATGTGAAACCAACCAGCTTCACCCTTGCAAACTTTCTCTACTCCAGACTAAATATCTACTTCCTTCAAATGATTCTCAAATAACAGGGACAAAGTGCACTTCATTATCATCACTATGCTCCTCTGAATGCTCTCTAACTTGGCAATGCATTTCCTAAACTAAGGCAATCCAAACTGGACACAGTATTGCACCAAAATACAATCTCCTCCTTAAGTCCAAGACCAAAGGTTCATAATCTTTTTACTATCAGGACCTCTTTGGCAGTTTGGTGAAACAATATGGACCCCTTCTCAGACTGATGTTTGTAAATGAATAAGACACATAGGATTACAAAGGAAACTAATTCTATTGAAATACAATTACCCAAATATTGAAAAAACAAATCCCAGGGCCCAGGTTGAGAACTTGCATTCTATGCTACTCCTAGTGAAGCTTAAGACTGAAGCAGCTTTTATGGACACCCTGGCACTGTTGTCTCATCAAATATAAGTCACTAAAATCCCCAGGACTTCTAAAGACAAATGCTGCCTAGACATGCTTCTTCCCTCTTGCACTCAGGAAGATGATTGTTTTTAATCCAAGCATAAGATTTTTTTACTTTTCTCTATTAAATGAGATTAGATTTGGCCCAACATTTTATCCTGTTGAGACAATCAGGACCATTATAGTTTCCCCCTTGTTAGTTCTCCACTTTCTTAAGGATGAAATTACCATTAAGTCAAGTCAAGAAGTTATTAGCTACTCTCCTTTTGGCAGTTAGAAAACTACAGCAGATGCCTTGATAAACTGAAATCCCCTATCACTACCACACAGTGGCTCTATGCCAAGCTTGTGATACTTCCTGAACTCCTCATCTATTTCCTTTTTGTTTGAACAGTTTGTATGGCAATATTCTTTTAATTTCTGCCTTTGTTAACCCAAATGCTCTCTACCATGTTTTCATACTCAAGTTCTTGAACTTCTTCACTGAGTATATCTTCTTAACATACATTGCTTCTCTTTCTTTTGCCTATGCTATTTCTTTTGAATAAGCTATGACCTTCCAGAGTCATATTCCAGTCATTGTTTTCACTCTACCAAGCTTTAGCAATACCCATGAGGTCAAACTTGTCTCCTGCACAGAATAACAAAATGTCAGATTCAGTAGGAACCTCAGTGGAAATTTAGTCCAACTCATACCCAGAAAAGAACCCTTTCTACAACATAACTGACAAGTGACCATACTGTGTTTTCTGAAAACTTCTAATAAGGTCTCCGAGTAGTTAGGCTTTCTGGTCCATCTTGATGCCTCCCTATATCCCTTCCATATCTCAACTTTCCACATCACAGTTTCGATATATCACAGGTCAGCATAAGAAATTAAACGGGAATTTGGGGGGAGTTTTGTGGAAGCCACAGACAACACGAAAAGACCAGCAGAAAACACAGGAAAAGTTTAGAAACTCAGAAATGCATAAAATATATGTATAGTATTGTATAAGATCAACATATTTTATCTTTTAATATCACAATAATTCAGACTTCTTCTCTAGTATGAAGAAAGGATCAAAAAATTTTATGGGAATTTTCCAGATTGTGGGAGCACTGCCTCCCTAACCCCTACAATATGGAAAGGATTAACTGTAACTTGTGTGTTAGGAATCCGAGGTGATAGGTTTTGTTAGAGCTCTTTTCTTGACTTTTGTTTCTTGTGAACTTTTGGGTATTTCTCCTGATTTTCTCCATCCTATACTGAGCTACTCTCTGTGGCATCTAGCTTGGCAGTCTTCCCCTCCTGTTGTTGTTGTTGTTGAATCATTCAGTCACATCACAACAATGTGACTCCATGGACCTTTGTCCATGGGATTTTCTTGGCAAAGACACTGAAGTGGTTTGCCATTTCCTTCTCACAGTATGCCCCCATTTTACAGATGAGGAACTGAGCCAAAGAGAGGTTAAGTGTTGCTATTCATCTTTTGTTCTCAAAAAGGACTAATGTCATCATGAGTCTGATGTCCTAACCTGTGTGTGGCTATGAGCAGGGCTGAGCAGTGCAAGGTCATCAGCCTCACTCTCTCCTCCACGCATGGAAGTCCAGTGGCAAGATAAAAGTCAAGACAAGTGGCAAGGGCCCAGGATGCAGTTGGAGACCTTGGCCTTTCTAAATTAAGGTCTTTCTCAGGTCTAAGTCTATCTGAGATGGAGCTCATTCAAAGACTGAGGACTAGGTAAGAGTTACAACAAAAGATGGCTCAATTCACCAACAAAAAGATATCAATATGGGAGGTCAAGATCCTCAAAGTTTCTGGCCAGAACAGAAAATAATTGCTATTGCCAGTCTTTTCAAGCCATCAAAACGAAACAATGAGCCACAAAGGCTTGGGTTGGGGTCATTATCGGCCATTCAAAGAAAGCCAGAGTGTTTGGGTTTTATGTGGAGTCAAGTAGCTCCATTTAAAACACAAAGAGCTTTTTAATAACCTGTCTTTCTGAAGCAATATTTCAAGAAATCAAAAATGAAAACCACGAAAGACAAAAAGTAAACTGTCCCAGCTTCTTGAAAAAGAATATTAATAAATAAAATAAATAAGGAGGAGGAGGAAGAGAAATAGCCGCAGCCCCCAACTTCTCTCAGATAACATGGTAAAGAGAGTTATCTCCTATGAACCTAGCTCACTCCTTCCCACAAATACAGCTTCCATGGGAGGAGTAAGCTTAAACTTAGACCACCATCATTGTAATGAGGCACATGTTTAAGAAATATGTGTCACAGGGGCAGCTAGGTGGCCCAGTGGATAGAGCTCTGGCCTTGAAGTCAGGAGAACCTGAGTTCAACTCCGGCCTCAGACACTTGACACTTACTAACAGTGTGACTCTGGGCAAGTCACTTAACTCCAATTGCTTCACCAAAAATAAAGGGAAAAAAAAAGAAAAAAAAACTGTGTCACCCCATTTAACTCACAACACCTGCTCTGGAAGTCCTCTCTGTGCAGAGACTTCTCGCAGAGCTCCTGTTGTAGTTCATCCGTCTTTCTTAAAGAGGACCAATGACATTACAAGCGTGATGTCTGAATTTGCTCACGAATTGCACATGAGTGGGGTAGAACTTCACAATCCTCAGCTTCACTCTTTCCTCCAGAGTCATCAAATTTCAGTGGCAAGAAAAAGATCAAGATGACCGGCACTGGCCCAGGATGCCAGGGGGTTAAATGACTTGCCCAGGGTCACATAGCTGGTGTCTAATGCCTCATTTGAACTCAGATCTTCCTAAAACCCAGCCCTTCCTCTACTTCTTCCATTTAAAGCCCGTGCACTAACACTTGCAATATCACTCATGTCTAAGTTTTCTACAGCATACTGATTTTACTTTTTGAAACACCTAAGAGATCTAACCTCAGCACAGGAGCAAAATGAAGCCCTTTTATGCTTCTCTACAATCCTTTTTTTCTCCATCATGTGGATATGAATCTATAGCTAATTTTTACAACCTAGAACAGGAGTTCCCAACCTTTTTGGTCCACATGCCCCTTGGCTTTCCATAAACATTTTCAATATGAGATGAAACAAACTCTAAAATTTGCCATGAATATGGCACATAAGAAAAACTCTGCACAGCCCCCTTGACAAGCTTCTCATGATCCACAGGGGAACTGCAGGTTGGGAATACCTGCCCTAGACAAACTAACCCAGCTCATCTCAGCAATATCAAAGTCCTGGTCACTACACTCCCAATTCTGCATGAGAATCTGCTATTTGGAATGTTTTCTGATTCTTATCAGAGCTTCCCACTCATGTGGAAGACCTAGAAAGAAGAGTCCTTACACTATGACTTGTTTTGTGATGGTTAGTACTGATGGGGCACTAATGACTCCTAGAAGGCCCTGGACTTTCCCACGTGGCCCAGGTCCCTGGCGTTCACCTGGCGCACCTGGCCCTTCCTAGTTCCTTGAATTGTGGCTTTGACCCTTCCCCAATCTCCAATTCTCTGTTACCTCTAACTTAGCCCAGCCCTTCATTGTCTGTTACCTCTAGATCACCCAGGCCACTTCTCACCGTTCATTCCATTTACACCCCTTCCACGTGGCCCAGGTCCCTGTTGTTCACCTGGGGTACCTAGCCCTTCCTGGTCCTTTTCCCCAGACTATTTTGCCACTCCTAGATCACATCCAGATCTTCCCATAGTCTTCTGTATAAAAGGTCCATCTTGCCTCCATTAAAGTGCTCAGATTCCTTAAGAGTCTGGCCAAGTAGTATCCTCAATACAAAGGCTCAGATTCTTAAAATCTGGCCAATACCACAGATTCTTAAAATCATACCCACCTCAGTCAGTGTTTTAATAAACCTTGTCTCTGACTGAAAGGAGGTTTGTGTCAATTTCATTCAAGGCAGGACCCGCATCTTTTGCCCTTGAAATTAGGGGTTCCTACCACCCCTAGACGTCAACACTATGGCAAAAACAAATATGAAAATGCTCAGTTATATTCTTTCAGTTCATTAACAAGGTCACCAGGGAAACCACCCTAATACACAATGTGCTTCAGCTACAACCTTTGGCAGAGAATTTGCAAGTGGTTAAAGACAGGATGGACAAGTTTGATCCAGGTTAGCAAGAAGCATTGGAATAGTCCCAATGGAGTGGGTTCTACCAATAATTCAAAATGTATTTTCATTGGAGCAGTAAAACTTTTACCTAGAAGTACCTAAAAAATATCTCTCTTGTCATTCTCTCCCCATTCTTCAAAGTGATTGATGTCACTGTTCTCTCATCTACAGACATTGACGTTTTCCCCAGTTATGGTATGGGATAGAAATAGAAATATAATTGCAATGGAAAGAAAATGAAGGACAATAGGCAAGATTCCTGAGTGCCACTCAGGAGGATAAAAACTTTATACCAGGACCCACACTTCTAGATAATGAGGTAAATATTCAATCCTCATCCCCAGTTCATAATATAATCACCCAATATAACACCATGTGCATGTACTCCCTTTCATCCTCAGCTTTTGACAGAAAGCATTGTCCCTTTGGTCTAGAGTAGACAGAGACACAAGAAGGAACAGTCAGTAACACACAATGGCAAAGAAATCAAAGTGAACAAATTCCCAGGCCCGAAGTATGATACTACTCAAGGATTTTTGAGCAGATAGGCAGATTACCAGCTGCTTCATATTCAGTATGAATCTGTATGCTACAATAGCCTACCCTTCTCCATCCTAATCTTACTACACAAACAGTTTCCCCCAGTTGCCTTTGCCCAATAGACAAGAGCAGGGTCCTGAGAAGTTGAATGGGAATCAGTTTCACAATAGCGACGTCATGTTCTAACCAGTATAAAGCTAACCAGCAGTATTTGAGGAAGCAAATGGAGAATTATTTCTCCATCTCTCATTTGAAATCCTTCTCAATTATCAAAACTTCTAGCCCCATACTTAGGGCAATTGTGGGATGTGAACTGACTAAAAAAGAGATTCTTGTTAGATAGAAAAGAGGGACAGCTAAGCATGAGGGGAAAATATAGGTCATTGGAACTGAAACATCAGTCCTGGTAGATGAAATTGAATGAAACATCAATACTGAATACATTACCTCATATATAGTAGGCACTCAATAAATGTTGGCTGAGTAATGAATGAATGAATGAATAAAGGATCCATGAAGTTTTTTTTTCCAACTTTGAGATTCCATGAAATCAAGAATCTCTTATTATGCAATCTTATTATGCAACTGTGACTTCATCTCACCATAAGTTCAGAATCCTAGAGATTCAAATAGCCATTTTCCTAACTTCTAGTTCTTACCCAATGCCTTAATACAAAAAAGGAGCAACAAAATATGGGAGAAGAAAAGGAAATGAGAAACCTTTCCATCATACCCAAGACGGTTAATTTTCTCCTCTTCAGGAGGCAGAAACCCTACACTAGTCTTAAATCATGTTCTCTAGAATCTATTTTGACCAGGCAAGTATAGACTCATTCACAATAATAATGTAAAATCATCAGAAACTCTCTGATACTACTTTGAGGCACTATAGCTAGTTGTTTTTTTTCTTCAAATGATCACACTCTTATCACAAAGGCACCTGGCAGATGATAAAAACATTCTACTAAACAAAAAAAACAAAGACCCACAGTTGGCATGGGTAAATTGTGCATCAGCCTTAATCAGTCACTGTGCATTATACCAACCTAACCATGACAAACAAAAACACAGCAATTCTTCAAGTGCACACATTTTTAATTCTTACTGTCTTAAAAAACACACATACAGGGGGTGGATTTCAGGTCTTCACCCCCCTCAAACTCCTCCCTTGCACCCCAAAATCACAGCAAAAAGATTAGAAACCAATGGCAACATTAAAGGCAAATGCTTCTTCACACTTGTGGAAACTGTGGAAAGATGAAAATGTTCTAATGTTACAAATCTTGATCCTCCTCCCGGTTTTCTGCAGCATTACTTTCACAAATACGTTCAGAAAATTTCAGTGAATTGGATAAATGGGTTTAACGTATGATTTCCTTAAAGCCAGGGACTTGGTCTTATCTATCTATGGATGCCACTAAGTGCCAACCACATAATGGGTACTTAATAAACATTTTTTGAAAGAATAAATGAATGTGTGGCATTTAATCTATTAGTGTCATCTACTAGGACAATCATGGGCTTTATTTTTACAGGGTTGTTTTTTTTTTAATTGGGAACACCTCAGTGCAAATTCAAATATTAATCTTGAAAAGAATTATCAAGTGAATAAAAAAAAAGGTGAGGTTTATTCCCACCTCCTCTAAAAAACTTTTTATTCAGCATGTTTTTACACTTAAATCTTGTTACTCAAACCTGTCCAGGCAGAAACACAAAACGGAATCACTCTAGGGCATGAGAAGCTTGGAATGAAACTGACTAGCTGCCAACACGAAATAGGCCTATTTACCTTCTCTGAAGTAAATGATGGACTAGGTAAGCCTAACAGCTCCCACTGAAACAGAGCCTTACTACTTTAGGTACTTTATGCCATTTGATCTTGGAAGAATGGATTCCTTCTTTCCTCCTCACCCCCCACCCCCTTTCCCAACCAATTCACTTCGACTTGACCGCTGTGTTACTTACAAGGCCTAACACTAAGAAATCAAACACAAGGCCCAAGGCAGTAAAATGTATGGAATTTGTTAAGGGGACAGGCTGGGTGGAGAGTGGAAAGGATGTGATGGAAGTACAACAACTTAAGATGAGTATGCTCACGTATTCCTCTCATCAAGAGTTCTTGTATTTCAAACCTGTGGCCCTGGGCGGGAGGGGGTGAGCCAGGGCAGCTGCTACAACTCTGACACGGGCCTCAGAGATTCCCAACACTCAGGCAACGGTTGCAGATCACCCTCCCTGAGCTCCACTCCTGCAGCTCGGCGTTCAGGGCCCCAGATACATGTGTGGATGGATAGATGGATGAATGGATGGATGGAAACCCCTTGGTTTTCTGTCCCGTGTTCCCAGCTAGCCTTGCTGGGGGCTGAGGCCCCCTGGGAGGCCGAGGGACCTCAAGGGGGACCCCTGCCAACCGTGGGGATTGGGGGAGGCAGGGGACGCCTTCCCTGAGACGAGCTTCCCATCAGTGGCGGGGAGGGAGGCGAGGGAAAGGTCCAGAGGATGAGAACCACTGACAGCCCTTCCCCTGTCCCTTAGCCGGGGTCCAGACACCCCGGCCCCCGGCCCCTGAGTGCGGCCTTCTGCCTCTGGCCTCCCTCACCTGATCACGGAGATGAGCAGGCCCGAGGGGTCTTTGCTTTTGCTGACTGTGCTCCTGTACTTTCCACCAGCTGCTTCTGCCGCCATCTTGGTACGGGGCGGGGGGGGTGGGGCAAGAAGTGAGGAGGAGGGAAGAAGCGGAAAAAGGACGCTCAACCACTGAGCGCTAACCCGTTAGAAGTTTTCACCAATCGCATGAGAGCAGGGGCGTTGCTGTACGCCCAAAAATCCAATAGTGAAAGTGAGAAGGCGGAATCAGCGGTCTCAATATTCTGTGGAGCGGCAAGCCCTTTTCCCCAAAGCATGTTGGTACTTGTAGTTCTGTCAATGAACCGTGAATTTCTGCTGTCAAGCTCATTTCTCTCTAGCATGCATTGTAAGCGTGGGAAAATTAATCCAATGACTGGTTCATAAAGCTCCTGATCAGTGTTCTTCATTTATTTTTTATTCCAGTCTTAATTTTTTTTTCATTATACTTGATCTTAATGTTTTTCACGTGATTTTTTAGGTCTTTGTGGAGTTTTAAAAATTAGTATCCTCTTGTCCGAGGAATTCTCAAAGGTAAAAAATCCAAAGGGACAAAAGTTTTGGTATATCCCTAAACTGTCAGAATCTTGTTCTCTAGGAATTTGATTTTTGAAAATTTAAGACATTTTAACTCAAGACAATTGTGTCTAAAACCCAAGAGTGTATAAAATTTAATAAAATGCAAATTTCTCTTTGGGATATTAAAATTATATTTTTAATTCTGATTTTTTTTTGGTTGTTTAATTTACATATTTGTTTTATGCCAATGTTCCAGCATCTCCGGATAAAGCTAAAAACACACAGACGGAGAAGAGAGGAAGTACAATTTAACTATCTAGAACTTTAAAACAGCCCTCTGTCAGAATGAAGTATAGGAGATTAAAAAATAGTAATAATTAATCTGGTTAGATTTTTACATGTAGTTTTTTACATTACTTGAAAGTTAATAATTTTAGTTTATGAGCTTAGGTCTCATGCAACAGATTCATTCACTATGTCAATATGGAAGCATTAAAAAAAAAAACCAGGGGAAGAAGTATAAAGGACAGAAAAGTCAGGGAGATGAAGAGGGAGAAACTGGAAAAAAAGATCATGCCAAGAAATGTAAAAGAAATACATAACCGTGAAGATTAAAGCACTTCTGAGGAAAGGGGAAAGCAAATTGTTTCAGGCATCCTAGTGTTATGAATCAGCATCCTCCAAAGACTGCAATTTTTGTTTTAATTGAAGTCAGGCAAGGAACAAAGGCAGCAGGCCAAGTAGATGATTCAGTGCCTATTCTACCTTGAATCAATAACTCTAAATTAAAACTTCAGCCAACGATGCCCAGGGCTCTTCAGCCTTTGCTATCCCAGTTTGCTCACACTGCTCCCTTTCTCATTAAGTAACTACTGGACCATAGAATTCAGGAAGGGCATTAAACTCTATATCTGTCTTGGTTCAAACCTAGGAGGCCAAAACCAGGGAGAAGAGGATTCTGGAGGTTGAGTCATCGAAGATTAGAGAGATCTAGAGACTTTCTCCTAGAAACTGGTGGACCAGGAAGCCAGACTGGGCATTTGGGGCATTCTCTGTAAATGAGCAGAGAATTGGAAAGGGAGGAGGGGAAAGTAAAAACTTGTCTACTTCAATTAGCAGGGAGAAGCAAGCAAAGACAGGACTTGGGAGATAGACAGTGACTCACCACAGAAGCCACCATGCTCAGGACTATAAGTGACTTTTGGTTTGTTTCTATTTTTGTTTTCCAGAGGTCTGGGAGAAGGATTCTGTGATTTCATTGTAGTAGAAAACTCCAGATTTGGAAACTCTCTTTACCAGCATAAATCCACAACTCTGCAATTCGACATCTTAAAGAGCTGCACTGCGAGGGTAATTGACCTGTCTAATATCACATAACTAAATGTCAGAGGATGGACTTGAACCTCGAGCTTCCCAACTCCAAGGCTGGACTTCTATCTGTTATGCCTAACAGCACGAAGTATGTGATCAATAAATGTGTGTTGAATTTAGAATGAATGCAGGTCCTTGAACCCGAAGCTAAGTGGTTTGAGGCGTTTGTGTTTTAGGCAGGGCAGAAACTAGTGCATGTGCAGATTTTGATTTGATGTTATCTGCTCAATTGTGAACTGAGATAGAGCCGAGTTCTTATTATTACATTTGTAAATACACCCAGTGGGTCTTAAAGTCCGGGGAATATACAATTAAATTAAAATGCTTTGACCTCCTCAGATGAAAAGCTGAAGATAAATCCACAGTATTGATATTCTTATTATTGTAGATAAATGAAGTGTGTAAGTGAAGCCAGCCTAGCAGTTCAGAGGCCTCTTTGGGATCTGTATCAAATTGCTATTTGCTAGGCATCTATCTGGGCTGCAAATGATGTTGGGGGAGAGTATTCTAAAGAAAGGCTCTAGAGGAGTCAGCCCTGTAGTCAGAGCTCAGGGAGCCTCAGTTCCCCCTGTCTCTCTCTATCAGGGACTGATTAGTTTGGAATCCCAGCCTCCAAACTAACTTCAACAACATTTTTCTATGGTTGTGATTTCTCCTAAGTCAAGGCATCTCCACACATAGTGTCATGATTAGTGGGAGGATTTGGGAGTCAGGAAGTCCTGTGATCTTCCCTCTGTAAAAGATGATAGGTAAGGGAAATCAACCTTTCAGCACCCCAGGCAATGATTGTCAGGGGTGGGGAATGTGGGGCCTCGAGGCTGCGGGTAGGCTTCTTGCTCCTAGGTCGGGCCCTTTGACTGCATCCAAACTTCACAGAACAAATACCCTTAATAAAAGGATTTGTTCTATAAAACTTGAACTCAGTCAAAAGACTACACCCAAGGACCTATGTGACCTCAAGTCTACAGGTTCCCCACACCATTCTAGGGCCATAAATGATAGACACATAGTGCTGTATTCATGGCTTGCTTGCATACCCTGGGGTAGCTTTCCCAGAGGTTTGTTAGGTTGGGGTTTTTTTCATTGAGTCACAGACACAAATACAGACTTCAAAATATCCTTGAGAATTCAACAAGCAAACTGTACTGGTCTGGACCACAGATATGAGAATTAGAGGGAGGGGGTGGACCTCCTGGTATGCAAACTCCTTTTTTCTGAATATTTTTTTCCTTCTACATTGCCCAGAGATTATAAGTGCCTGGTACAGAAAGCTCTATTAAACACATTGCCCACAGTGGTCCCAAAATAACATTGATCCGAAAAAAGTTAAGGAATCAAAGTCACCTGGGCTCAGGAGAAAGTACGTTATCATCATCCTGTTGGCTATTGGACTTACCTTAAAGATGTTTTCAGAAGAAAAAAAAAGCTGTTTTCAGTAAGTTTATAGAAGATAAACTCACATCCCAACACTTTTACTAAAATGCAAAAGGCAGTTATTTTATCCACCTAAGCATTAATCTCTAGAACATTAAATGTAAAATAATAATAATGCATGTGAATACGTGGTGAATAAAGCAAAGCACTGGACTTGGAGTAAAGAAAATTTGGTTGAAATCCCATTGCAGAAACTTACCAGCTGTGTGATCCTGGATAAGTAATTTAACCTTTCTCTGCCTCAGTTTCTTTATCTGTAAAATGAGGTTTTGGATTCAATGGCCTCTAAGGTCCCATTCAGCTCTAAATCTATGATCCTATGAATAGCACCGGAACTATTGTTAATCAAACTACATTAAAAAAAACAAATAGGAGAACAAGATAATAGTAATAAGAGTTGTTGCTGTTGTTGTCCAGGTGTGTGCACCTCTTCACGAACTTATTTGGGGTTTTCTTGGCAAAGATACTGAAGGGATTTTCCATTTCCTTCTCCAGCTCATTTGACGGATGAGGAAACTGAGGCAACTAGAGTTAAGTGACTCAGCCAGGGTCACACAGCTAGTAAATGTCTGAGGCCAGATTTGAACTCAAAAAGATGAGTCTTCCTGACTCCAGGCCTGCCACTCTATCTGCTTTGCCACCTAGCCGCCCCTGTAATAAGTAGGAATAATAACAACAATAATAATAACTCCCTCAAAACTCAACCCATTATCCATGAATTTAAGCATCTTCAATTAGAATGTATGTTATCAAACTCAAAAAGGTTTCTTGAAATTTCATTCTAAGTACGCTCATTTCATTTTCAAAATAATTTGAAAAATTGGTGTCGTTTCTGTCATGTTTATGTAGTTTGCATTAAGTGAATCTTTAGATTTCACCAGCTTCTCAATTTCATCTCTTATTTCACCTCATCTAGTCTTCTGATTTTCCTGAACTGGATGGTGATATGTAGTTATATGACTCTGAACAGAGGGCATTGTTAACAGAGCAATATGAAACCCATTCCAATAGCTTGTAATTTTATTATGACAGTGCTTTCTTCTTTGAGATACAAAGACAAAAATGAAATAATCCCTGTGCCCTTAAGGAATTAGCATTCTATCTATGAGACAATAAGGACAAAGATAAGTAGGCAGCAAGGTGGCACAGTAGGTAGGTCACAGGACTTAAAATCAGGAAAGATATGAATTCAAATTCTGCCTTGGATACTTACTGACTATGTGGCCATGGGCAAGACCCTTAACATCTACCTGCCTTGGTTTCCTCATCTGTAAAATGGATAACTCCACCTCCTTGACAATGCTATTGTGAGGATCAAATGAGTTAGCATATGTAAAATGCTTTGCAAACCTTAAAGCACTATGTGATAACAATAGCTAGCATTTAAGATTTACAAAGCACTTCATAAACATTATCTCATTTTATCCTCATAATGTCCTTGAGAGGTAGGTGTTATGATTATCCTCATTTTACAGATGAGGAGACTAATGCAGACATAGGATAAGAAACTTGACCAGAGTCACACAACTAATAGATGTCAGAGGCAGGAATTGAAGTCACATCTTCCTGATTCCAAGTTTTGCACTATCAGCTATACCACCAAGCTGTCTCTAGCGCATAAACGCTAGCTATCATTATTATAAACATATAAGGAAATGTACAAAATAAATACAAGCTAATTTTGGAAGGAAGGGTCCTAGTTGCCTGGGTGATGAAGAAAGGCTTTATGTAGTAGGTGGTATTTGAACAGGTTGGGGGACCACAATGAGGACCCTATACAGCTAAGAAGAAGTATCATCAAAGCCCCAAAATGCCAAAATAGAAAGCAATGGCATCTGAAAACAAGCTTCATCTATTTCACAATTTCATATAAAGCTAACCCTGTCATGAGTGGCCCAGACCCGGTGTAATAAGAGAACATTCTAACTTAGCTTATCAGGCACTACAGCACACTTTTAAGAAAGTTGACTTCAAATCCATTTAACTAAGATACTTTGTGGTCTCATTTCAAGACTGAAAAAAAAATAACAAGTGCTAAGAGAAAAAAATCTGCAGCTATAATGCATTTACTGAAGAATTACAAAGAAACATTCTTCCACACCCTGACAAGGGGGGAGGGAGGGCATTAAATTGAAACAGCAGAGAGTGTTAGACAAGATTTAAATTAGAGTGCATTTTAGGAGTTTTCTTTCTGTTGTTTTGTGGGCCTCCAATTAATGTAGGGAATCTTTCTTTATCATACACTTCCATTGAACATAGACTCTGCCCCTTGGACCACCCTGGCCTGCCATAGGAGAACTTCTGGAATTAGATCCCCATATTACTTTCCCAGTCATCCTGGACCTTCTTTTCCTCTCACTGGAATTTGGACTCTTGCCTTTGGCACCCTGAGTCCTGATAAGTGAGATTTTTATCTTATTTAGATCATACATACATACATACATACATACATACACACACACACATACATACATACATACATACACGCGTACATAGAATGAACACTTATTTAGTGCTTATGTGTCAGGCTGTGTGCTAAGTGCTAAAAATATAAACATATTTTTAAAATGTTTTTAAAAATTCAAATTAAAAACATAAACATATGTAAGCAGGACTATCCCTGCCCTCAAGGAACTGATTTCTAATAGGAAAAGGCAAGCTATAAAAGGGAGCTAGAAGAAGGAGGTGGCTTTTCCTCTAGCACAGCCGCAAGGTGGGAATATAGATGGGAAGTGCAGTTATTTTAGGAAAGATAAGGTGAAGGATCACCTAACAGAGCCCAGGATAGTTTCAGGGGTAGAGTACAAGGTTCCTATAGTGAGGCAGGTGGGGATGATGGTCATAGTAGAGGTGGCAGGGGATGTTTTTGGCTGGGCAGAGGCCTGCCACAAACCAGGTCACCATTTCCAAATCTCACAGGTACTTTGCTGCACATTAGCTCTCCTTTATATGTTGTCATCCATATTTGAATGTCAGCTCCTTGAGATGTCTTGCTTACTAGTATTTGAATTCTGCCTGGCACATAACAAACCTCTCAAGAAATTCTTTTTCATTCATTCATTCATTCAATAGCTCATGTGTAACTTAAAGACCTAGAAATCTGTGTAGGATACTTAAAAGATTAAGTGACTTGCCCAGATGTGTCAGAAGGACAAACACAAGCTTTGCTAATGCTAACAGAAGCTCTCCCTCCATTGCCCCAGTTTGTATTTTAGGGGTAAGGAAGATAAATTCTGCATATCATGTATAGTTGTGCATACTGTTAGAGAATATAAGCTCTTCGAGGGAAAAGCCTTTATTTTAGTCTTTGTATCACTAGTACTTAGCACACTAGTATTTTTGTCACACAGAAGGTCCTTAATAGAGATTAACTGATGTACTAATGAACATTTCCAAACCCAGTTTACAAATGGGGAAATTAATAGATGCATAAAGAGGTACAAATATTTGAAGTCTTGTGGAAGAGGAATTAGACAGTTTCCAACTCACTTGAAAGAGCAGAACTAAGGCTAAAGTTAAAAAGGGCAGAATTTCTTTCCTCTCCTGGTCCTGCTTCTAACTCACCAGACTTTGCCACCATGCTCAGCTGCCTTCTCATCCTGGAACTTCCCTCAGTCAGTCAGTAAATCAATCAGTCAGTCAATTAATATTTATTAAGCACCTATGTGCCACATACTGTGCTAAGTGCTGGGGATTCAAAAAGAGGCAAAAGATAGTCCCTGCCCTCAAGGAACTTATAATCTAATGGAGAAGTCAACATATAAAAAAAGAGAATAAAAAG
This sequence comes from Phascolarctos cinereus, assembly GCF_003287225.1. Lineage (NCBI taxonomy): Eukaryota > Metazoa > Chordata > Mammalia > Diprotodontia > Phascolarctidae > Phascolarctos > Phascolarctos cinereus. Next base: position 110,783,787 of record NW_027555514.1, read on the forward strand.
CAGTGGAAGGAGAATACAGTTGGGTGAGAGACAATGAGATGGCCATTCTGGGCACCCTCCTTAAATGGAGAATCTGGGAGGAGCTCTCTAATGAGTCTCCCCTTCAATCAAAAGGAGACAGGGGACCGAGGGGCAGAAGATACTGAGGAGGTGGGAGTTCCCGAGCTGATATAATCTTGCAAAGATGAAGAGTTTCTGGAGATCAGGATGAAGACCAGTTCAGCAGAGTGACAAATGAAGTGCCCATGGCCTCCTCATTCTGCAAGCACCTTCTCCCATTAGTGAATTCCTCCAGGACTGTCCATTTTGAGGAACAGCCAAGGACAACCATCTTTCTTCCTCTCCCATCTCTACTTCTGAGTCACCAGACTTTGCCACCATTTCCTCAGCTGCCTTCTTACCCCAGAAGTTCCCTCAATCAGTCAACAAACTTTTATTAAGCACCTACTATGTACCATGAAGATAATAAAAGATAAAACCAGTCCTTGACCTCAAAAAGTTTACATTCAAATCAGGGAAAATGGCATATACTGTCTACTGATTCAAAATTACAATAGTTATACAAAATAAGCATACAAAGCAGCTTTTTTGTGGGGTGGTGGTAGCACTAATAGTTGAAGCGATCAATTAAAGCTTGTACAAGGTATTACCTGAGCTGAACCTTGAAAGGATCTCAAGTTTGCAAAAGGAAGAAGTGAAGAAGGAACGCATTGCGGGCATGAGGCACAGCCAGGCCAAAAGCAGGGAGGAAGGAACTAGAATTTTATGAACAGGGAACACCAAGTGGGCCAGAGTGGCTAGAGTATGAGTGTTTGTAAGAGGTAGTAAGATCTAATCAGCCCAGAAAAATAAATTGGAATAAATTGTGAAGGGCTTAAATAACAGAGGGTTTATATTTTATCCTAGAGCTAACAGGAGCCATTAAAGTTTCTGGAGTCAGTGCATAACACGGTCAGATTTGTGCTTTAAGAATAGATACAGAAGGGGCAGCTAGGTGGTGCAGTGGGTAGAGCACCTGCCCTGAAGTCAGGAGGACCTGAGTTCAAATCCTGCCTCAGATCTAACACTTACTAGCTGTGTGACCTTGGTCAAGTCACTTAACCCCAGTTGCCTTAATAAAAAAAAAATTTAAAAAAGAATAGATATAGAATTGTTCTTAAAGTCTTTTTGACTATTATAAATACCCAAATTAACTATGAAGGACATATGAAGGAAGATGTTATCTGCATCCAGCGAATGGTTTTACGTATATATACATATTTGTGTCTAATGGTAGCCATTTCTAGGGTGGAGGGAAAAGGAAAAAAATAAATTTATATAACTTTATTATATATTTAAAAAGAATAGCAAGTTGTATACAATAGATTTGCAGTTTCATGTGCAATCATCTTTTTAAAAAATTATACTGTTAGGGAAATGCTTGTTTTATTCCATAAGTTAAGAATAAATAAATAAAAAATTTTGAAAGGATAGATATAGATGTCGATATATTCTGGATCTAAGAGGCATTCTGTATATATAGAAATATACATATATATATTTGCATGTATTTGCATGAGTGTATTTGTAGATGTGTATACATACAAACACACCCCCCAAACACACTTTTGAGATCCAGGATGTGTCTATATCTATATCTATATATCTCTTAGACTCTTTGATTCAGACGTGTCTATTCAAAACTTTCATTTTTCCAGTCCTAGTTCTGACACGACTTCTTTTTCTTCCATATACTCAGAATCATAAAAATCTTAGGGTAGGACTGATGAAGAAATTTTTTCATGCTCCTTTACTACGGAAATGGATTTTTGTAAAAATAAAAAAATCTAGCATTAACATAACAGCCGTCTATTGTGGCCCTATTATGTACACTGCACTATCCTAGGTAAGATACAAAGGAAATCTAACAGTAGGCCAGCAACCTACAGTTTTGCCTGGGAAATGAGACATAAACAAATATTAACAGTGCAGGAATGGTTAAAATGTGGTACGTTGACTTCACAGAATACTAAGATGCCGTGTTGTACATGACCACCCAGGACCTCTGACCTTGCACGTAGATACCCCAAGGCTACCCTGGGCTTAATGGATTCTGTGGGTTCACAGATCACAAGCCCCTATCAACATGTCTACTTCTACTAGAGGTCAGAGAACAGAATCAAGTTGTGATTTTTAAGTACTTAATGAAACAGCGTAGTAAATAGCAATAAAAGATTTCCCTCACGATCCTGGGACACACTCACAAATATACACATCAGCAGAAAAGAACACATATACACGGGGAGCCTGCATGGAAAGACACACAGATAGGCAACACATGACTTCACCAAACAAGGGAGTAGTATTAGATGATAATGAGGTCTCTTCCAGTTATAACATTCTATAATTCAATTCAACAAACATTTACTAAGTCCTTAGTATGCTACAGGAGCTGGAGAAGGCGCCAAGCATACAAAAACAAAAATTAAAAAGCCCCTTGCCTTCTGGGAATTCACATTCTTTTGAGAAGAAAACATCTAGTAGAGAGATAAATGAATGATCACAGTTATTCTGCCCAGATAACTGCATGTTTCCTCAGCACTATCCTTTTTTCTACAAACACACACACATACACATGCACCACCCCATACAGAACCACCCAGGCTTTCTTTTGTTCCCCATATCCCTGAACCAAAGCATTATAGAGCATCTTTCTAAAGAAAATGCACAAAGGCCTTTGGCAGATCACATCGGTTTTTACAACAGATTTATTGCTGAACGGTACGATTGAATCTAGTGATCTGGTTTATTGCTCATTTTAATCTTGTTTGTTTTTCAGTTTCTGAGCCCTATTGCAAAGTACTTAATATACTCTTTGTGGCTAGAGACTGTATAAATAAAATGTATTATGTTCCCATTATAACCACACTAGATCATCTGCATTATGTAGCACCCATAGGTGTCCTACAGTTTTAATTATTTTCCTCCAAAAAACTCTAAATTAATACAATGAATTTAGAGACTCCCCCCACCCCCCAGTGCCAGTAACTGAATACTCCATTATCATAATAAACCATTTCTTGTTGAAAGTGCAGGTTCCCAGGGGGCCGTACTCTGTGCGCTCTGTCTACATGCAATAGTTTTGAAAGGGTAATGTGTGCTGTGTGCTCAGATAATAACACTTTGTTATTTTACAGCACTTTTCACCTTGAATCTTAAAGTACCTTTTATCTCACAAAGCCTTTCAGCATCTAGAGGAAATAGGTGACAAGGGCCAGGTTGTGCTATTGTCCCAACTTTTCTTGTTCAATCATTTTCAGTCATGTTCAGTCTTCGTGACCCCATTTGGGGTTTTCTTGGCAAAGATACTGGAGTGGTTTGCCGTCTCCTTCTCCAGCTCATTTTTACAGATAAGGAAATGAGGTAAACAGAGTTAAGCGACTTGCCCAGGGTCACACAGCTAGTAAATGTCTGAGGCTAAATTTGAACTCAGGAAAATGAGTCTTCCTGACTCCAGGAAGACTATCCACTATCCGCATTATCCACTGAATCACCTCGCCTCCCATTGTCCCAACTGCTAAGAAGAAAACACAGAATAAAACAGTACCACACTGATTTAAAGTTGGACCAGGAATTAAAGCTTTTAATTAAAGTAGAACCAAAGCTGGAACATAGATTTAAAGGTGGAAGGACCTTGAGGTCATCTAGTCCACTCTCCTACTTTATAAATAATAAACTGAAACCGAAGAAGATTAAGACACTTGCCCAAGGTCACACAGGTGGTAAGTGAAAGGCAGTGTGGTGTAGTGGCTATGGCGTTAGACATACACTCCCTGAGCCTCAGAGTCCATATACGTTTAAAAAAGAGGGGGATGATAATAATTGCACCTACCTAACAAGGTTGTCATGGGTCTCAGGTGAGATAATGTATGAAAAGTGCTGGGCCTGGAGCTGGGAAGATCTGAGTTAAAATCTGGCCTCAGATACTTATTAGCTGTATGACCTTGGACAAGTCACTTAACCTCTGTTTGCTTCAGTTTCCTCCACTGTGAAATGGAGATAACAACATCTACTGTTGAGGGCTGTTGAATGAAGTGATATTTGTAAAGCACGTAACACAATGCCTGGCACATAGAAGGCATTATATGAGTTAGCTACTATTAGCTATTATTATATAGGCAGTTAGGTGGCACAGTGGATAGCATGCTGGGCTTAGAGTCAGGGAGACCTGAATTCAAGTCTAGCCTCAGACATTTTCCAGCTGTATGACTTTGGGCAAGTCACTTAACCTCTGTTTGTCTCAGTTTCCTCAACTGTAAAATGGGGTTGATAATAGCACCCACCTCCCAACATTGTTGTGAGGATACAATGAAATAATTTCTGTAAAGCCCTTACCATAGTGGGAGGCATATGCTAGACACTCAAACTATTGGCTCACAATTCACAAACATCCTCCTCCACTAAGTCTCTGCTAGTCTAGGTTTCAAGGTAAAAAGACGTAGCTTTATGCTCAGTTGATCTAAATATGGGGTTAATTGATAGTAGATAAATCAATTTAGTGTACAAAGGATGCTGATGATATATATGCTTCAATTACCTTCTTGGAGCTCAGTATTGACTCTGAAGAGCTGAAGCAGCCAGCATAATAGTCCTTGGCAACTTGCCCTTCCCCAAAATTTACAGACTACTTCTGAGGGCTGGCCTGGAGTCTTAGAGCCTTTGAAGTTTTATAGGAAAGTAGAAAAAAAGGAAATGGAACAAATGTACCACCTAGATTAAGCAGATGTCAATCACCTCTGAATGATCATACTATGATCAATGCAATAACCAACCACAATTATAGACAACCAGAGTAGCAGAGACTCAGTGGAGGAATGCATTTGTGGGGAGAGAGGGAGAGGGAAAGGGAGAGGGGAAAGACAAGAGGGGATGAGAGGAGGGAGAGGGGAGGGAGGAAGGGGAGGGAGGGAGGAGAGGGAGGAGAGGGGAGGAGAGGAGAGAGGGGAGGAGGGGAGAGAGAAAGGAGGGGAGAGAGGAGAGAGAGAGGGAAGGGAGGAGGGAGGAGAGGGAGGGGAGGAGGAGAGAGAGAGGGAAGGAGGAGGGGAGGAAGGGGAGGGGAGAGGAGGAGAGGAGGAGGGGAGGAGAGAGGAGGAGAGGAGAGGAGAGGAGAGGAGAGGAGAGGAGAGGAGAGAGAGGAGAGGAGAGGAGAGGAGAGGAGAGAAAAGGAAAAGAAGGGAGCATCACTGAAGCATTTTGTATGTTGTTTTCATACTTGTAAATGCATAGGAAAAGAACAGAAGGAAGGTGAGAAAGGATGACACAAAAGCAGGGCAGCTTTGAAAGTAACAAGTTGAATTTATTACATATTTAAAAAGAAAAACAAGCTGTACATAACAACGATTCCTAGTTTTGTGTTCAGTCCTCTTTTTCTGTTCTGCTATGCACATGGAAATTCTTGTTTTATCTGGTGTTTGTTAAATTCCGAATAAAAAACAAAAAACAAACCAAAAATACTCCTCATGAGCGGGCCAGACAAGAGCTGTGCAGAACTCGGTGGGGTTTCTTTGGTGTCAGGAGCTGAGCTTCGTGGATCCATCAGTCATTAATTGAGCTGTTTCTGTCTACATGCTCCTGCACATGTGACGATATATTCCAACACGAAGAGCAGCTATGAGAGTTTTTTCCTCTGGGGGATGGAGTCTTGTCTAACCAGATCATGTCATATTCTCAACACCTGAGGAATCACTGTTCAGATAGCTCTCAGTCCACACCCAGGCCACCCTCCAAAAAGACCAACCATAACTCTAAGGCTACTTCCACATACTTTCAATAGGCCTGAAGAAAAATTCGGAATAACTGCCAGGTACCCAGGTATAAGCTGTTCCTCCTTTCCTCTTACATACGCGTCTCTGATCATGGCGGCCCACCTATAGGGTATAATTTAGGGAGGCTTCCATCTCCATCCTCACCTGATCCCCCATTTAGACACCTGTTCTGAGCTTGTCTCTGTTAGATTCACTCCTTCGAATTCCTCCAGAAGTGTGACTACTTGGAGAAAGTCACTTTTTTCTAAACACCTACTACACGGGAAGCACTACACTAGGTGCTTGGAATACCAAGACAAAAAAATGGAAGTCCCTGCCCTCAAGGAGTTTACATTCTGCTCACGTATACATATGTTGAAAATAGAGACTGGAAGCAACCAGTAGACTAAAGGCACAGGGGCTGATGACCTGCACCGATCCCTGTCCTTTACCTAACCTCGGGGTTTCTCATGGGGTCACTTCTCTGAGGTTGCCTGACTCTAGTATAGGGGAATTAAGCTCCCCAATTCTCACTTCCCTTGGCTTTTCATCCATACGACTCCCAACTGCTCTGGGGACAATCCTATTCTTGGCTCCAGGCTAGGGTCTCTCCTCCTGAAAGGAAAACTAACTCAGACATTAACTATGTGGATTATTTAAAATTTATCCTGTATTTGGTTTACTTGTACATAGTTGTTCACATATCTCTTCCATTAGACTGTGAACTAATTAAGAGCAAAGATTATCATTTACCTTTCTTTGTATTGCTAGTATTTACTACAGTGCCTGGCACAAAGTAGGTGCTTAATAAATGTTTACTGACTGATCAGTTTACTCCTTTAAGAAATAAAGAATCATAGAGTGATTAGAACAGAATCCATTAACTTATCACCAGTCATACCCCAATCAGTTGGGAGGCTGATAGTGAAACCTTAATTGCAAGGCTGCTAATTAGCCATTTATATTTCACCTCCACCGGGCCAGCCCTATTAAACATCATGTGGGATCTTCCTGGGGCAATGGGGAGGGCTGCCTCTCTAATGCCAGCCCTTTCCTTGTTGCAAGCCCGATCATGCTGCTTATTGCTGTGACAGCCACTGCTTCAGTTGATAATGCCCTTGGTTGGCCTTCCAGGACCTTTTGATGTTCACAAGGCCAATGCTAGATGAAAGGAAGCTCAAAAGGAGAGGAAAAGTAGCCAAAGGCCTCTGTTATGAGCCTTGCTAGTTGATACACCATGCTCCATCTGGGGACCAGGCTTGTAAGGGCCCCAGTCCACTATTATGCTGAAATAGAGGAGGACTTTTCCTTCCTCCACCTTCCTCTAACTGAAATCATATCTTGTTTTTTCAACAGCTGTTTCCAAAGCTTCAATCTCATATAGAGCCCCTAGCATCAGCTTTTCAGGTTTAGCCATGAATCAAGGAGACTCAACTCAGAGATGGCGGATAGGTGGTGCAGTGTGTAGAGTGCTGGGTCTGGAGTCAAGAAGACCCAAACCAAAATTTGGCTTCCGACACTTACGAGCTGTGTGATCCCAGGCAAGTCACCTTAAAAAAAAAAACTCTACCTTCCTCAGTTTCCCCATCTGTAAAATAGAGAAAAATAATAGCGCCTACTTCCCAGGATTATTGCAAGTATAAAAAAGAGAATATTCATAAATGCTTTATAAAACCTTAATGTGTTATTTAAGCTATGAGCTATACACAGCGGGAAATAGGGAATATCCATGCATTCTCTAAGGGATGGGTGGGGGGACTGTTGCGTTCTTACCCACAAAAAAGTTTAGAAATCTTTCTAACGTTTTTCACTATCCTCCCATCTTGGTGTCTACGCTGTCCTTATTGGTGAGTATCTACCATGATCCACTCTATTTAGCTAGCCCCAAATATGATTCACTTTAAGCCTTGACCAATTGTCCCACCATATCTCAACCTTCTCCTTTTCCACCTTTGCATAGCAAATCAATGCTACTATTGCTATTGGAAAGAATATATCAATCTACACTCCTTTGGCTCTACTCACTGTGACTCTCCTTGTGACTTTTCAAAGCAAAACACCCTCCCCAGCCACCACTCCCTGCTATATGTGTGGTCTACCCCATTAGAATGTAAGCTCCTTGAGAACAGAGAGTACCTCACTTTTGTATTCATATCGTCAGGACTTACCACAGTGCTCTGTACCTGATATGCACTTAATAATTGCTTTTTTTTCATTCATCCTCAACTATTCTTTTTCTTTTTTGCAAAGTTATATAGTTTTGCAAAGTTATATAGTGTTAGTATATAAGCATATATATAGCAATGGAACATAACATAGCATGAATATAACACAAAATTACATATTATATGCACTCCAACATTAGACTAAAGCATTATGAAATAGTTTGATCATCATTGTGCAATGATTAACGTTGATAGACTTAGCTCTTTTCAGCAATACAATGATCCAAGACATTTCCAAAAGACTCATGATGGAAAATGCCATCCATGTCCAGAAAAAGAACTATGGAGTCTGAATGCAGATTGAAGCATACTATTTGCACTCTCCCTCTCTCTCTCTCTCCCTCTCTCTCCCTCTCTTTCTCTCTCCCCCCCCTCTCTCTCCCTCCCTCCCTCCCTCCCTTCCTCTTTCTCTCTCTCTCTCTCTGCTTCTTCTTGTAGTTCCTCCCATTGGTTCTTACTCTTCTTTACAACAGACTAATGTGAAAATATGTTTAAAAATTTTTTTGAAAAGATTCTGCAAAAAAAATTTTGTTTGATCATTACCTAAATAGGAGTAGCATTTCTATTGTTACCTGAGTCCAGCTCTGTACACCTGGTGCCGAAAGCCTTCCTGGCTTAGTTCTTAGCTTGTGGATGGTCCAGGCTGATTATGATTATCTTAACCATAAGAGATGGCCTAGGGCCTAGATGTTTCCTAGGGTCTTCCATAGCTGGAGTTTTAGACAAGGAAGGGATGATCTCTAGGATTATTCTTATTCCTCTGGTTGGAAAGTGGCCCCCATGGTTCAGAACAGACTTGAGTGATTTGTCTTTAACCTTATGTTGGACACCATTGCACAGTGTCTCTTCCCTTTCCCTTTTCCCCCATCAAAGTCAATATCTGGAGCCTTGCCATGTGAAACATCCAACTTTAACATGTACAACTAGTGGGTGGACTCTTCTTAGAGTCTGGCTTAGAGTGGCTGACTCAACATCGCTTTTCTCTTCCTGCTCACCAAGGAACCCAACCAACTCCTCAATGGGTAATAGATGATTTCAATGTTTTATCTTTGTAGGGCCTTTTCTGGCGCTATATTATAAAATGACAAATTGCCTAATTTTTCTTTTTTGTTTTTATTTTAAAATTTAATTCAATGTTTCTTTTTAGTTTCAAGTTCCCCCCCTTTCTTTAACCCTTCATAGTCCATTGAGAAGTCAAGAAATATTGTTCATTATTATTGCTATCATTATCATTCAATATTATTTTTACCCACTATTCACATGAAATCATGCAAAACATATTTCCACATTAGTCACATTGTAGGGAAAAAGGAAGAAGAATTTGAAAAGAGAAAAAAAATATGCTACAATCTGCACTGAGTCCATCAGTTCTCTCTCTGGCAGTGGACGGCATTTTTTATCATGAGTTCTTTGGAACTGTCATGGATCGTTGCACTGATCAGATTAACTTTCTCATAATTGATTATTGTTACAATATTGTTGCTACTGTATACAATTTTCTCCTAGTTTTGCTCACTTTGTGTCAGATCAAGTAAGTCTTCCCAGATTTTTCTGAAACCATCCCCTTCATCATTTCTTTCTTTTTTTTTTGTGAGGCAATCGGGGTTAAGTGACTTGCCCAGGTCACACAGCTAGTAAGTGTCAAGCATCTGAGGCTGGATTTGAACTCAGGTCCTCCTGACTCTAAGGCCGGAGCTCTATCTACTGCGCCACCTAGCTGCCCCTCCTTCATCATTTCTTACAGCACGATAGTATTCCATCACAATCATATACCACAACTTGTTCAGCCATTTCCCAATTGACAAGCAACTCCTCCATTTCCCCAGTTCTTTGCCATCACATAAAAAACTGCTGCAAATAAAAATGCCTACTCTTTCAGCAACTCTGTATTGCATGGATGTGTAATGTTCTGTTCCCTCTACACCAAGATTTCTTCGTAGAACTCTATCCTCTTGCTGAAATTCCTGACAACAAATTCAAGCATAATATTTACAATTGTTCCTATCCCAACCACCTCTGTCTTGAATTCCAGGCTTAGCCATATCTGGGATTCACAATGGGAAAGAAACCATGAGCACCCCTTTACTCTTTATTGCCTCTACAAAATGATATCTAGAAAAGAGGGACTAGCTGAGAAAGTGAGACCAAGAAAATAGTAGAAGAAATCTGTGGGGAACAGCTCTAGATACAACCATGAAACAGGTAAAGGCTCCTTTTGATATCTGAGACCTTTCTCTTCAGTGTCCCTCTGCCTGCTAATGGTGTCCAAAAAAGCATTGAAGTGTTGTAGGCTTATGCTATAGCACTAAAATTTTAAGTCAACTGCTTAGTTAGGTCTCCTGTTAATGTTGTACATGAGTGCATTATGTTTCCACAAGTGATCCATGCTAAGACTGCAAATTCAAGTTATATGTGTTTAGAATATAAACAAGCCTGGAAAAATGGAAATAAAGTTTGTGACTACAGACAGAAGTAGTCTTTCTACGCATAACTGCTAGCAGACTTAATATGTATTAGGACTGATGAAGGTTAGACCCAAGTAGTTTAACTTTTAACATTATGTGTAAAAATCAGAGATTGAGCAAAATATGTGACTGGTTGAGTTTTGTTTTGATAGGGAATTCAATGAAAAGAGGATAAACACTATATAATTGCTTATTTGAGCTATCCATGCCCAAGAAAACTTTAGCTCTTAGGCATGTTGCCATTCAGCTAGCATAGAACCTACAAGGTCTTAATCAATCTCTATTCAGCTTGTCTTACAAATTCAAACCTTTTAAGTGGCAAGGATCATCACAGTAAGATTTCAAAATTTCTTCAGGAATTACTAGCATTGCAAAACTATTGCTAGAACATTGTGCGATGATCAACTATGATTGACTTAGATCTTCTCAGCAATACAATGATCCAAGACAGGTCCAAAAGACTCATGATGGAAAATGCTATTCAGAGAAAAATTTATCGAGTCTGAATGAAGATCAAACCATATTATTTTCACTTTATTTTTTTTCATGGTTTTTTCATTTTGTTCTGTTTCTTCTTCCACAACTGTGACTAATATGGAAATACGTTTTACATGATTGCACATATAGAACCCATATCAAATTGCTTACTGTCTTAGGGAGAGGGGAAGTGAAAGGGAGTGGAGGGAAATTTGGAGCTCAAAATTTTATATAAAAAATGAATGTTAAACTTTACATGTAATTGGAAAAAAATAAAATATTATTTAAAAGATAGAAATAAAATAATTAATGGGAAAAATAAGAAAAATTGTTGCTGGGCCAATAGAGACTGAACAGTTGTGCCACTCCCTGTTCTGAACCTAGTCATCATGGATTGTGCCAGGTTCAGTGCTGAGTGGACATTTCCATTACTGAAAAGGAACTCCCTTTTTTCCCCCCAATCATAAGCTCATTAAAATTCCAACCCTGGAATCTTGGAGATGGAGTTAATTATAGGAAAGGTTGTGGCTCCAAAGTGTAAGAGCTGCCACAAATTGGGGAATAAATGAGGTATTCAAAGCACAAATGTGAACTGGGTATTGAAAAAGTAATTTATTCCAACTTAGAAAGAAATGCTTAATATGAGAATCACCATGTTCACAAACAGAATGATTAGAACAGAACACAGTAACTTAAGATAACAACAGTTACAATTGTATGAGAGACTACTATTTAGTACTTATGGAAATATTAATTTGGCAATATTACTAATTAGCCATATTATATTTCATCTTGGCCTGGTATTGTCCTAACTGATCCCCATATTTGTCAGCTGGTAAAGTGGCTAGATCCAGCTCAATATTCTTGTTAGTGAGTGGCTAGCCTCTCTGACATAGAAGCTTCCTCTGGCTGTCAGTCACTGCTCTAGGGACATAGCAGTTGCCATAAGCACTCATAGACCTCCCAGTATCATGGCATCCTTTCAGAACTCACAGGTTGCCATCAGTCCTGAATGTGGTATATTTATTTCACAAAGACCAGAAAATAACAAACATAAAGAAGGCAGAGGCAGTCATATGCTAAAGGTTACATGAAAACTGACTGGGAGATGGGGCAATCCATCACCTTTTCCTCCATCCAGATCTTGGGATTCTTCTCAGAACAGTCCAGATCTTTCACAGCCAAGAGGGAAGTACAAATTGTTACCTTTTGTATATCCACTGAGTCACCAGCTTTCCTGGTTTAGCAGCCAACCAGGGGACCTTTTGTCATTTCCCACTGCAAGCCCCTCAGTATTGAATCTTATACAACCCAAAGCAAGACCTTCTGCAACCTGGCACCAGATATGGTAACTAGGTATACTCCATGGGGGCTAAAGAAAAAGGCCCCCGTTTGAAGATGGCATATACACAAGTCCAATTTTTTTTGTTACAGGTATCTGTGATTTTAAAAGGCAGGAAGAAAATAAAGGCTTTTTTTTCTTTTTTATTCATTCCCCCCTTTTTTTTAATTCTCTTGGGTCAATGGGTCCTATTTAGTTTGAGAAAGTATCCTGAAGGAAGTGAAATTTGAATGAAGAGAGGGAGGTGAATAGGTATATGTTCACTGTGAGGATTTTTTCCAGTATAAGAGATTGTATGGAAGAAGCAGGGAAATGATGAGAAGAAATTTGCATGACTGGAGGGAATAAATAGAGATGTTAATCAACAATACTATTTAAGATTCAAAAGGTAAAATTTTCATACTAGCATATAGCAGAGGTGTCAAACTCTGGGCCTGGCCCCTAACGATCTCTAACCGGATGAAAATATAATTTGGAAATATTTAACAAAATAAATAAAAATACAATAAAGCTGATAACATTAATTTGTGATTTTTAAGTTAATATGCAATTTGGAGGGATCTGTTTCTATTTGAGTTTAATACCACTGGCATACAGAGAACAGAAACAGCCCTAAAATCATGATTGTTATTTGAGCTAGATCTATGATTTCACTAAATCGGTATGAAACGCCCTCACCCATACTGATTGATAATCCATTTGTGATTTAGGATGTTAAAGAGTTGTTTGTAGGCACTGCAAGGTTAACGATTTGCTTAGAGTCACAAGGCCAGCAAGCATCACGGCCAGGATTAGAACCCAGACCTTTCTGACTCCCAAGTCAACTTTCTATCCATGCTATTCTAACAACGCAGCCTTTACAATAATGTTTCTCTTTTTATGGTCACTCTTGACCACCACTATTAGCAGCCTCTTCTATTCTCCCACCTCACTTCTCTCTCCTCCCAGGCTCAGGGCTCCATATACAACAGTTAACAGAGGTTAACTTTGGCAGAGTCCTGGCTCTGACAAATAAGCAGGTTCTCATTTCTCTGTGTAAGGTACCTCCCTCAAAGAGAGGGTCACACAGATAGAGCTGTGCATTATTTTTAAAATCATGCCTTGAATCTCCAGGAAATGACAATGTTTCAAATGCATGAAAGGAAGCATTTCTGGAGCTAAACACCAGGAAACATCTATCAAAACACAAAAGAAGCAACAAATTGCTTTATAATATGCAGAAAAAATAAGCATTTGAATGATCATCTTTGAAGACATATTTTTTGGAAAAGATATATTTAAAGATTGTGTACTCAATGAGTGACTGGTTTATTCTTCTGTAAAATCTTCCCTAAGAAGAAAATCTTTGGAATTAGGAATAAAAATTTGGTTAGGACATGTCACGCCTTATGGTTTTGTCTCTGCATTCCGTTTGATCAATGCCACATTCTACTGCAGACTGCTAAAGTCCCATTAGTCATATCACCAATGCTGGTGTATTCCTGTGGTATAATGGGAAGAGTGCTAAACTTGAGATTAAACACACCAGGGATCAGGTCTTACCTCTGACACTAGGCTATGTGACCAAGGGCAACTCATTCAACATTTTGGAGCTTCAGTTTTGCCATCTGTGAAATGGATACAGGAACATGCACGGTACCAGCTGCATAGGATTGTTGTAAGATTCAAAATGAGAAAAAACACTTTGCTATTCAAAAGCACTATACAAATGGAATTTTCAGTCTTATTTATTCATCATTCAACTTGTGTAGTAGAATATAAGATCCTTGAGGGCAGAGAGAGTTTCCTGGTTTTTGTTTTGTTTTTGCTGTGCATCTCTAGGACCTAAAAATGTGCCTTGGACATGGAGGGTCCTATAGTCCAGGTTGAGTATTTTATCCAAGAATCAATAGGTATCCACTGAGGGTTAGGGTGAAAGGGTGATGTGGCCGGACCCTGATATTTGGGCCGCTGAGTAGAGGATGCATCTTATTAGCAGAGACTGGAAATAGGGAGCCCAATTAGTAAGCTATACAAGCCAAAAAGGGCAGGTAGATGGTGCAGTGGGAAAGAGTGCTGGGCCTGGAGTCAGGAAGACTTGAGTTCAAAAATGACCTCAGACACTTACTAGCCATGTGACCCTGGGGAAGTCACTTAACCCTGTTTGCTTCAGCTTCCTCATCTGTAAAATGGGCTAGAGAAGGAAATGGCAAAGTACTCCAGTGTCTTTGCCAAGAAAACCCCAGATGGGACCACAAAATGTCAGATGTAATTGAAGTGACTGAACAATAACACAAGTGAAAGACCAGGCAAGGGCAAAAGACCTCCACTGGATGGGGGCCAATTGAAAAGCAGACAGGTGTAAGAGTTGTTGCAGATGTAGAACTGATAATACTTGACAACTGATAAGATACGGGGAAGGAGGATGAGGGAAGAGTCAAGAACAAGTCCTAGGCTATGAACTTGAGTGATTCCCTTAAAATTCTTGACATTATTACTTTTTCTAGCTCTATGATATAATTTTTTGGTAATTTGATTGGCATGGCACAGAATAAGTAAATTAATTTAGGTAGAATTGTCATTTTTAGAATATTGGCCCAGCCTACCCATGAGCAATAAATATTTCTCCAATTATTTAGATCTGACTTTATTTTGTGAAAAATGTTTTGTAAATGTATTCATAAAGTTCCTGGGTTTGTCTTAGCAGGTACACTCCCAAGTATGAAATACAGTTCATTTTATTTTAAATGGCAGTTATTTTAAATGGAATTTCTCTTTCTATCACTTCATATTGGACTTTGTTGGTAGCATATTAGAAATGCTGATGATTTGTGTGGGTTTATTTTGTATCCTACAACTTTCTTGAAGTTGTCAATTATTTCAATTAGTTTTTTCGTTGATTCTCTAGAATTCTCTATCATATATCTCTAAGTATAATCATATTATCTGCAAAGAGGGGTAGTTTTGTTTCCTCATTGCTAATTCATTTAATTTTTTTTCTTCTCTTATTGCTATAGCTAGCAGTTCTACTATAATTTTGAATAACAGTAGTGATAATGGGCATCCTTGTACCACCCTTGATCTATTGGGAAGGCTTCTCATTGGGAAGGGCTTAACCCTGTTACAGACAATGATTGCTAACGATTTTAGATAGATACTACTTATCATTTTAAGGAAAGCTCTGTTTATTCCTATGCTTTCTAGTATTTTAACAGGAATGAGATTGTATTTCGTCAAAAGCCTTTTCTGCATCTTGTGATATAATTATATGATTTTTGTTGTTTTTGTTATAGATAGGATCAATTATGCCAATAGTTTTCTTAATATTAAACCAGCCTGAATTCCTGGTATAAATCGCATCTGGTCATAATGTATGATCTTTGTAACATATTGCTGTAATCTCCTTGCTAGTATTTTATTTAAATTTTTTGCAGCAATATTCATTATGGAAATTTTTCTACAGTTTTCTTTCCATAGCTTTTTCTGCTTTACGTATCAGCACCATATATGTGTTGTAAAAGGAATTTGGTAGGGCTCTTTCTTTGCCTATTTTTCCAAATAGTTTATAAAGTATTGAAATTAAGTGTTCTTTAAATGTTTAGTTGGATTCACTTGTGAACCTATCTGGTGATCCTGTGGATTTTTCCTCAAGGAGGTTCTTTATGGCTTGTTCAATTTCTTTTTCTAAGATAGGATTATTTAAGTATTCTATTTCCTCTTCTGTTAATCTGGGCAACTTATATTTTTGTAAATATTCATCCATTTCATTTAGATTGTAAGATATACTGGCATAAAATTGGGCAAAATATCTTCTAATAATTGCTGTAATTTTATCTTTGTTGGTGGTGAACTCACCCTTTTCATTTTTAATACCAATAATTTGGTTTTCTTTTTTCTTTTTTTAAAATAAAATTAATGAATAGTTTATCTATTTTACTATGTTTTCATAACACCATCTCCTAGGTTTATTGATTAGTTGAATGGTTTTCTTGTTTTCAACTTTATTAATCTCTTCTCTGATTTTCAAGACTTCCAATTTGGTATTTAATTGGGAATTTTTAATTTGTTATTTTTCTAATTTTTTAGTTGCATTCCCAGTTCATTGATCTGCTCTTTCTCTATTTTACTGATGTAAGCAATTAGAGATGTAAATTCCCCCCCCCCCATATAGTTCTATTGTTTATTTCCTCCTGTAACTCATTTAACTTTTCCTTTGAGAATTTGGATGCTATGCCATTTGGTGCATATATATTTACTATCCATATTGTTTCATTGTCTAGTATACCTTTTTAGCAAAATGTAGTTTCCCTGCTTATCTCTTTTAATTAGGTCTATTTTTGCTTTTGCTTTGTCTGAGATCAGGATTTCTAGGCATGCTTTTTTTTTTAAACCATAATAGATTCTGTTCCAGCCCCCTTACTTTTATTCTCTGTGTGTCTCTCCATTTCAAGTGTGTTTCTTGCAAACAACATACTGTTGGATTCCAGTTTTTAATCCATACTGCTATCCACTTCTGTTTTATGGGTGATTTATTTCACTCACATTCACAGTTATGATTACTAACTGTCTACTTACCTCCATCTTATTTTTTCCCTATTTAGCTTTCTGTTTCTCTCTTTTTATCCTGTTCCTCCTCAAAAGGCTATTTTGCTTCTGACCACTGTCTCCCTTAATCTGCTCTCCCTTCTATCAGCCCACCAACCCATCCTCTTTTCCTCCTACTTCCCTATACAGTAAGATATATTTCAATACTAAACTGATTATGTGTGCTATTTCCTTTTTGAGTCAATCACAATAAAAGTAAGGTTCAAGCATTGCCCTCCACCCCACTCCTTTGCCCCTCCACTGTAAAAACAACAACAACAACAACAACAACAAGAAAAACTCTTCCTTTCGAAAAGGAACTTCATGTACAAAAATATTCATAGCAGCTCTTTTTGTGGTAGCAAAGAATTGGAAATTGAAAGGATGCCCATCAATTGGGGAATGACTGAACAAGTTGTGGTATATGAATGTAATGGAATACTACTGTTCCATAAGAAATGATGAACAGGTGGATTTCAGAAAAAAATCTGGAAAAAATTATGTGAACTGATGCTTAGTGAAATGAGCAGAACTAGGAGAACATTGTATACAGTGACAGCAACATTGTGCAATGACCAACTTTGATAGACTTAGCTCTTCTCAGCAATGCAATTATCTAAGACAATTCCAAAAGATCCGTGATGGAAAATGCTATCCCCATCCAGAGAAAGAACCATGGAGTCTGAATTCAGATCAAAGCATACTATTTTCTTTTCTTTTGATTTTTCTTTCTCATGTTTTTTGCCTTTTGCTCTGATTCTTCTTTCACAACATAACTAATGTGGAAATATGTTTAATGTGATTGTACATGTATAGCCTATATCAGATTGGATACCGTCATGAGGAGGGGGGAGGGGAGGGAGAAGAAAAATTTGGAACTCAAAATCTTGTAAAAGTGAATGTTGAAAACTAAAAATACATTTTTAAAAAGAGATTATAAAAATAAAACATAAAACATATCTTGGGATAGATAGTCCTCTGGAAACAAAAAAACTCTTTCTTTCACACCTCTTTTATGTGAGATAATTTTACCCATTCTTCATCTCTCTTGTCCGTTCTCCCAGTGCAACTCTCTATCTCATCCTTTGATTTTGTTGGGGTTTTTTTTTTAAATCACCACATCACTTATGATGAAAGATGCTGTCCATCTCCTGAAAAAGAAATGGTAGAGTCTGAATGCAGATCAAAGACACTTTTTCTTTACTTCATTTTTCTTGTTTTTTTTTTTTGTCTGTGTTTTCTTTCACAGAGTAACTTACACGGAAATGTGTTTTGCATGACTATACATGTATAACCTATGTCAAATTTCTTACCTTCTCAATATGGGGGCGGGGGAACAGGAGGGAAGAAGAGAATTTGGAACTCAAAATTTAAAAAAAATAACATTAAAATCATTTTTACATGTAACTGGGAAAAAATAAAATATTAAACTAGATTAAAAAAAAAGACAAAATAAAAAGACAAAAAAAACCCCATCCCATCATGGTCAACTAACTCCCATGCCCCTTGTCTATGTATACTCCTTCTTACTGGCCTCATAACAATAAAATTCTTGAGTTAGAAGTATCATCTTCCCATATCAGAATATAAACAGTTAATCTTTTTGAATCCTTTATGATTTCACATTCATGTTTACCTTTTTTGTTCTTCTCTTGAGTCTTGTGACGAATGTCAAATTTTCTATTCAACTCTGTTCTTTTCATCAGGAACACCTGAAAGTTCTCCATTTCATTAAACATCAATTTTTTCTTTGTAGGATTATACTCAGTTTTGCTGGGTAGGTGATTCTTGGTTGTAATTTTAGATTCCTTGCCTTCCAGAATATCATATTCCCAAACCTCTGATCCTTTAATTTAGAAACTACTAAATCTCACATGATCCTGACTGGGACTCTACAATGTCTGGATTGTTACTTTCTGGCTGCTTGCAATATTTTTTTATTTGACCTAGGAGCTCTAAAATTTGGCTATAATATTCATGGAAGTCATTTTGGAATCTCTTTCAGAAGGTGATTGGTGGATTCATTCAGTTTCTATTTTACCCTCTGGTTCTAGGATATCAGGACAGTTTTCTTTGATAATTTCTTTTTTTATTTTTATTTTTTTGTTTTTGTTTTTTGGTGAGGCAATCGAGGTTAAGTGACTTGCCCAGGGTCACACAGCTAGTAAGTATAAAGTGTTTGAGGGTAGTTTGAACTCAGGTCATCCTAACTCCAAGGCTGGAGTTCTATCTACTGTACCACCTAGCTACCCCTTGATAATTTCTTGAAAAATGATGTGTTGGCTTTTTTTGGATCATGACTTTCAGGTAGTCCAATAATTCTTAAGCTTCTCTCCTTGAGCTATTTTCCAGGTCAGTTGTTTTTCCAATGAGATGTTTCACACTTTCTTCCTTTTTGAAAAATTCTTTTGACTTTGATTGTTTCTTGATGTCTCATAAAGTCATTAACTTCCACTTGCTCAGTTCTAATGTTTTAGAAATTATTTTCTTCAGTGAGCTTTTGGAGCTCCTTTTCTATTTGGCCAGTTCTACTTTTTAAGGAGTTCTTCTGTTCAGTGGATTTTTGTGCTTCTTTCATCATTTGGCCTATTCTGGTTATTAAGGTGTTATTTTCTTTAGAATTTTGTGTGCCTCCTTTTCAAGTTGTTGAATCTCTTTTCACTATTTTCTTGCATCATTCTCATTTCCCAATTTTTCCTCCACCTCTCTTATTTGATTTTGAAAATCCTTTTTGAACTATTCTAGGAATTCTTATTGTGTTTGTGTCCAATTCACATTTTTTCTTTGAGGCTTTGCTTGTAGGTGTTTTAACATTGTTGTCTCCTTAGTCTGTATCTTGATCTTCCCTGTCACCATACTAACTTTATGGTTAGGTACTTTTTTTTGTTGTTTGTTCATTTTCCCCAATCTATTTCTTGATATTTAACTTTATGTTAAAGTTAGTCTCTGTTCCTGGGATGGAAGGTGGAGGAGGGTGAAACTGTTCTAAGCTTCTGTGCTTTCATGCTGCTATTTCCAGAGCCAGTTCTGGTGGGGGTGGGGTCTGTAACTTTTTTATGCTTCCAAGATGGTAGGATCCAAGAAGAGGCATCATCACTACTCTCCTGGTCTGTGCTCTGGTCTTTACTCAGGAAGACACCTTGTTCCACTGTAGCTCCTAGGACATTCCTCTTGACCCTGGAACTGTGACCAGCTCCTCTGCTTTCCTGTAGCCACCAGAGCTAGCTCTCCTTTCTTCCTTAGAATTGAGACCAGGGCTCCTGCTCCCTTATGGTCACTACCTCTTCACCTTTGAACTGAGACCCAGAACTATAACTGGGCAATGCAACAGGGTCTTGAACCCAGTGCCAGCAAAGAGTCCCCTGTATTCTCTTTCTGATCAGTTTTCTAACCCCATTACTGTCTGTGGGCTGAAAGCTCCCAAAGCTCTTGCTGCCACCATCGTTAAAGCTGCTTCTAAAGCTTCCTGCTGGTGCTGTGCTCTGGGCCTAACCACTGCCCCTTGAGACAGACCTTTCATGCCAGCCTCCTAAGTTGTTTTGGGCTGAAAAACAGTTTCACCTCAACCTTTTGTTGATTTTGCTGCTCCAAAATTCAATTTGAGGTATTGTTTTAAGTTGTTTGGAAGGGAATTTGGAAGAGTTCAAGTGAATTCCTGCCTCTACTCATCCATCTTGGCTCTGTACAAGCTGCTTTCTTCCTAAGCCGTATTAAGCTAGGATCATGATTTTAGAGATGTAAGAATTCTTAGGGATCATCTAATCTAGTGATTCTCCAAGATTTTGGCTTTAGGACCCATACATTAGAAATTACTGAGGATCCCTGAGAACTTCTGTTTATATGGTACCACACATAATGTCTATCAATACTTGCTACATTTGAAGCTAAAACTCATAATTTAAAAAATATTTATTTTAAGATAACAATAAACCCATTACATATTAACATAAATAACATTTTGAATTAAAAATGACTATATTATCCCAAACAAAAGACATAGTGTGAAGGGTGGCATTGTTTTACATATTTTTACAAATCTTTTTAATGCTTATCTTAATAGATGACAGCTGGATTCTCTTCTCTGCTTCTGCACTCAATCTGTTGTGATATATTATTTTGATTGAAGTGTATGAAGAAAATCTGGCCTCACACAGATATGTAGTTGGAAAAAGGAGGAGTTTTTTAATGGAAAAATAATGTTGGGACAGCTAGGTGGCACAGTGAATAGAGCTCTGGCCTTGAGTTCAAATCCAGCCTCAGACACTTAACACTTAACTAGATGTGTGACCCTGGGCAAGTCATTAACCCTGATTACCTCACCAAAAAGCAAAAAAAAAAAAGTCATGGTATACTTATGAAAATAGGTTTGAATTTAAGGACCTCCTAAAAAGGTTGTGGGGACTCCCAAGGGACTCCCATAAAGGTTAATTGAGTTACCTATGGGACATTGGGAATATCATCTAACCTCCTGGGCTTCGGTCCCTCTTCTCTTAAACGAGGGAGTTGGACTAGATGAAATTTAAGGTCCCTGCCTAAATCTATACTTATATGACTTGCCCAATGTCTGCCCAATAGCTAGTAAGTGGCAGAGCTGGGATTTGAGTCCACTCAAATCTCAGTCAAAACCTGGCTATTCTTTCATTTGTTATTCTACAACTAATACACAGACCTACCATCTCTGAAACACAGTCATTTAAAATCCAATTCAACATGTATTTATTGAACTCCTGCTTTGTTCCTGACATTGTGCTCTGAGATGGACACAAGAGAAATGCATGACAGTCATTGGCTTCAAGGAGCCTACTTAGTGATGCTTATTTTACCACCACCACCCCTTCCCCACCCCCATTTCTTCTTTCCTTCTAGGGCTGAACATTCAGCTCTGATTTTTAAAACATCAAACCACAAGCTAGTATTAATGAGCCCAAACTTGTAGCGTAAATAGAGGTGTTTTAAATCCTAATAAAACCAATCTTTAACCAACAATATATAGATTGCTCCATAAATCTCAGCCAAGAATTTAAAGATCAATGAAAGGACAGGTTGATCAATTTAACCGCAGAATTTGGGAATAAGCGAAAGCAGCCTGAGTAGCATTCAAGAGAGTTGTCTAAGGAACCCTGGATTAAGGAAATGGGAAGCCTTTGGGGTTCTTTATTGCTTCCTCCAATTCTGACCTTCATGACTGGCATGAAGAGGTATTCTTATTATTATATGATATGATATGATATATTCTTATTATACTTCTGAGAGATATTCCCCCTCTGAGAACTCAGAACCTCTATCCATTATGGATCTCTATACTTCCCAGCAGACAATGCTTATAAAGCACATTACGGAGAGGTCCAAGTAAGCTGTAAGGCCTGGACTGACACCTTTCTAATTCAGAAACTAAGGTTGCTTTTTCCTTCAGAAACAGACTTAGTCCTCACTGAAATCCTTAAGACTTCTACTGGTTCAGATTGTTAGAAATACAAAGAACTCTGTGGCATCAGTTCCCCAGCTCACCATTGTCAGGGTTGCTGCTGTTTCTGCTTTAGCCTTGCTGCTTTAGCCATCTTCGGTCCAGTCTCAAACTTCCCAGCTGCTAGTCAGATTCAGTTCAAGAGCTCTAACACTCACCAGGGCCACTTGTCAATCAATCAATCAATCAATCAATCAATCAATCAACATTTATTGTTATCTGCCAGGCACTTGTCTTAAAAGCTAGGGATATGAAGAAAGGTCCAGTCTCTGTTCTTGAGGAATTTGTATTCTAAAGGAGGAAACAACATATAAATAAATGGATACATAGGGGATAGGGACTAGATTTGTGATTTCATTTGTATAGGGAAGTCCCAATAAAGAAACTCCCTCTACCAATGTAAGCTGACATTTTTTTCACGCAACTTAGAGTCTTGAAGCATTGATGAAGGTAGAAATGACAAGATTTGGCAAATGATTGCATATGTGGGTTGAATAGAGTCAAGGATGAAATCAGGCTTGTGAACCATTGTAGCTGGGTTTAAAAAGATTGAACAAAAAATTATGGATGGCATATTTGTTCCATCAGTACCCACAAATTGTCACAAGATCTAGAGGAGGTCTCCCCCCAGCACACTAAGCATACTTCCTATGGAAGAATTACAGACATGAACAAGAGCCATAAAGAATGGAAAATTGTGAGTAAGTTGTGATCTGCCTCATTGGAGGGTATACCCATATCAATGACATCATTTCCTACCAGGCTGCTTTCCTGAAACTTATTCTGCAAATGAAATCAACTCAAAAAATCCATACCTCAGGGGCAGCTAGGTGGCACAGTGGATAGAGCTCCAGCCTTGGAGTCAGGAGGACCCAAGTTCAAATCAGGCCTCAGACACTTGATACTTAACTAGCTGTGTGACCCTGGGCAAGTCACTTAACCTCGATTGCCTCACCAAAAAAAAAACCCCAGCAAAACAAACAAACAAAAAAACTTGTGCCTCCTCATAGGATTTCCCACCTTGATGCATGACTCTATCATGCCCTGCCTGGGTAAACTCCTTCCCCTCCCCTTTTCAGCTTCTTTTTATGTGTCTCCTCCATTAAATTGTGATCTTGAGGGCAGGGACTATCTTATCCCTTTCTTTGTATCCCCAGCTCTTAATGCAGTGCCTAGCACATAGTAGACACTTAATACATGTTAATTGACTTTGACTCTGAAAGCATAAGCTTAACAACTGTCCAAAAATAATACACAAAAGGAGTAAAACTAATTCCTCAGAACTAAATATGATGAATACCATATGAAGAAAATGTAGTTCCATGTACTGTCCCTTAACTATTCTGCCTCCCTCTTCTGTCTTCAATCTTCCCTTCTCCATTGACTCCTTCCATAGGGAAAAAAAAGCCCTTTTCCTATATCTTAAAAAAACAAAACAAAACAAAATGTGTATTTTCTACTGGACCTGTACAACATCTATCAATTCTGTCCCCTTCTGTTCAGGCCCTCCATTGCTGCTGACCTTCATGTTGTACAAGAGTGTAATCAGCCACCCCCAGCCTTACCACCAAAGTCTTATATACCACTGCCAGATTAATCTTCTTATAATACAGCTCTGACTGTATCACTGCTTTGCTTAAAAATGGCCAATATGTTCTAACCACCTACTGGACTTTTGGAAAAAAGTCCAAATTCCCTTGTCTAGTATTCAAGGGCCTCCAAGTTTGGCTCTGACCTACTTTCTCTCACTACTCTCGTTCAGAAACCTGATAGGACAGATAAATTGGTAAAAACATGTTTTTAACTATATAAAGAATTTTCACACAGGATCATATATAATCTCTATCTCTTTTATGGTTGTAGGATTATAAAAACCTCTTCTATATCCTACCTTATAGGCCAAGACTGTTTCTACAACTTTAAAGTCCTTCCAGATGCTTACTTTTCAGCCAGGATTAGAGCACAAATCACCCAGCCCCAACTCTCTACAAGCCCGGTTGAGTCAGATGCTTAGGAAATATTAAACTGAAACACTATCTAAAGATTGCTTGCCAGACATAGCTCCCAAGTGAGCAAAGTAGAGAGAAGGCCTCCTGTTTTCATCCAGCTCTTTGCTTGCTTGGGGGGTTGGGGGAATTTTATTCCTGGAATTGCCTACCAAGCCTTGCCACTATGTCCCAAATGTCTTCCACTTTCTTATCCTCTGAACTTTAGACTACATTTCTGTACACATTGTAAGAGCTAATGTTTGCTTGTTTTCAAGGAAGCTGAACCCCCATCTCAACCCTGCCTTTTTGGATCCTTTAAATAAAATGCCAAGACCATGACATTTCTTCAGCAGCTGAGGGCTGGTTTTGTTGGGAGTAAGTTTTCATCAGCCAAATGATTTAGTCCTTTGTTTTGGCATGAGCACATACACACACATACACACAAGTGTTTATACACACATATATGTATATATATATACATGTATATATATATATACATACACATACCTATGTAATATAGGTGTATGTATATTGTTGTATGTCCAGTCATTTATCAGTCATGTCTGAATTTTCATAACCCTCTCTTGGGATTTCCTTGGCAAAGATAATGGAATGCTTTGCTATTTCCTTCTCCAGCTTTTTTTACAGATGAGGAAACTGAGGCATTCAGGATAAAGTGACTTGCCCAGGGTCACATAGCTAGTAGGTGTCTGAGGCCAGATTTGACCTCAGTAAGATGAATCTTCCAGCCTGGCACTCTATCCACTGTGTCATCTTGCTGCCCATATATGTATAGACATATATACACATGCATATATGTGTATGTATACATATACACATATTTGTGTGCATGTGTGTTGTTTTTTTGCTTGAAGAAAATCAAAGGAATGAAGTAAAGTGACTTATTATTCATTTTAGCTATGATCCTAAAAAAGTCATTCTTATAATTGGAGAAAATGAGCCAGGAAACAGAAAAAGGACTTCAACAGAGTTGTTGTGTTAGCAGAAGAATAGGAAATGGATGCCCCTAGTTGCATAATTGGCAATTATAATAGTCACTGGTTCCTGTGAATTTCAGGAGGGGATGAGCTCCCTTGAAAGAGATTTGCAAGTGGTTAACAGGAGAGAGAAGGGTTACAAATTCTTCTGGGACTGAGTTACTTGATCCAAGTAAAATGTCCCAATCTAGGATTCAAATAGCCAACTATTTGATACAACTCAAAGATCAAACCCAAAATATAAGAAACAGAAACAAGGAAGGCAGAAAAATGTGTTCTGGATTTAGGAGCTGATGAGGATGGGAGCTAGACCCCAAGAAGGAAAAACCCTGGACTTTGCTGCATGGCCAAATCTCTGGCCTTTGCCTGAAGCTATAATCCCATCAACTGGCCTTTCATTGTGGCTATGCCCAATCTCCCAATTCTGTTACCCTTAATCTAGCTTACCTCTCTATTGTTTTACCTCCCTATGGCCCCTGGCCATTTCCCACCCTTAATCCTAACTAGGCTCCATTCTCCCTTGGCCACATGGTCCAGGTCCCAGGAGTTCTGTTCACCCCAGCTTACTGGCCACTGCTCAGACACCTCCTCCAGTCACCCCAAACTACTTGGCTATTCCCAGATTCCTCCCACAGTCTTTCTGTACGTAAGATCCATCTTGTGCATTAAGGTGCTTAGATTCTTAAAATCTAGCTACTGCTTAGATTCTTACAATCTAGCCAATAGCTCACTAATGTTCAGACTCCTTAAGGGTCTGCCCAATATAACAGATGTTCCAATAAACCTTGTCCTTGGCTGAAAGAAGGCTTGGGTTCAATTCTTTTAGGCAGGATCCACATGTTGTGATTTTGGGGTCCCAGCACCCCTGAACCCCTAAACCTCATCAGAGCAACGTATGCACAGAGGAGGAACAAAATAACAATGCAAGATAACTGTTCTTTAAATAATGCTGATTTGCTGCACTCAAAAATTAAACCAGAGACATGGTCATTTTTATGACCAAAGTGTATTAACCCTCTACCACTCCACCCTTACCAGGAATAATCTGTAGGCTGTGCTGTGGGGTCTGACTAGAACCTCACCTAAAATGTTCACTCCTTCAGGAAGCCTTGATTTTTTCCTTCCCACATCTCTTACAATACTTTTTTTTGGACCTCTCCTTTGAACTTCTACTTGAACCTTTCCCAGATCTTCGTCCTTTACTCTGTTTTTCCCATTTATCCTGTACATAGTGTACACATGCACACACCCATGCACACACGTGCTCACACACACACACACACACACACACATTTGTTGTCTCCCCCATTAAGTTGTGAGCTTTTTGAGGGCAGGGATTGCCTTTTTATGTTTTGTTATGTAGCTGTCTTCTTATCCACTTTGAGGACTGGGGTCTTTTTCAGCACCTGGCTATAGTCTCACTCACACATGCCCTGCCCCTCTTTCCACAGGCTAGCTCAGGTTTAAATCACTCTGTCAGTCTATAGCCATTCAAAACCATTGGTGAGGGCTCAGGAACCCCCACCAATGTGTTTTCTTTTCTTAGTCAGACATAGGATATAATTAGTTCAAAGAAAAGGTATTTATTGAAATGGCATAATAAGAAAGTAGCAAGTGGACAGTTTCTCCACCAACCTGGGGTACACTGTCCCAAAAATATATACACTCAGTGGAAAGAATGGTTATACCTAGTGAATATTAATGGAGAGAAACAGGCATAGGTATATGTGGCCAAGGCATAAATATGGAACAACATATATGCAGTGAACATGTGAGATAGGGCACATGTAGAGAGGACCAATTTATACCTCTGATACTACAGGGCCACCAATGTCTTCTGGTGACATCTTTATGATGGGGACTGCTCCTTAATGGTCTTATCTATATTATAGTCTCTGCTACTTGATTTTCCACTGGTCTCTCTGGTTGCAGTCAGGCATCTATCTGTAGGAGAAGCTTCTTTCTGTTTCTAAATTCTAGATTCAACTGGAGTCCTCAAATGAGCTACTACTTCTTCCCATGAGAAAAAAAAAGGTTCTTTTTCATGTTATATCCCAGAGATTCTTGATAAATCAGTCCATCTACACCTAGTAGCAGACTAGAGAATAATCCTCAAATGTCTTTCTCCCCATGAAATGACTTTTCTCTCCAGAAAGACTCTTTACTTCTAAGGGACAAGGTCTTTTAGAATACAGAACAATCAGGCTGTTAAATACTTCCTGAAGGCATTTGATCTGTCTTTGAACTTACTGTGTTGGACATGAACCATAGTCTATTATTGCAGATGACAATTTTATTTAGGATGAGAAATTCCTTCTACTTCTTACATCATGTCCTTGTTCAGAGTTTCCCTATACCCATTTGAGGTGAGACTTCTGCCAGAGAAGCCCCACAAGGAAGACCTGAGCTTTTCCTCAGCCTGATATTTCTTGAGACTCCCATGCAAATGAAAATGAAGGGAAAGGCAATGAAAAAAACCTGAAGTGAAATGGTGGGAGTGGAATGTCCCTCTACCTGGGATTCTTTGGTCCATATTCCTCCTTTTATTATTTGCAACTTGTCAACATCAAGCTTCCCAGACTTTGAGCTGCCCTTAAAGCTTCTATTCATTTCATTAGTGTGAGAACTACCAGAAGCAATTCAGATCATAGGACCACAAATAGAGAGCTAGAAAGGACCTTAGACATCACCAAGTTCAACCTACTCATTTTATAGACGGTTCTTGCTTTACATAAATTCACATTACATGAATTCTACTTTATGTAAATAATTCTGAAAGAAATCCCCATTCCAAAAAAAAACCCATGTTAACTTTGCTATATAGTTCTATTCTCTCTCTCTCTCTCTCTCTCTCTCTCTCTCTCTCTCTCTCTCTCTCTCTTTCTCTCTCTCTCTTTCTCTCTCTCTCATTTTCTTTCTCCCTCATCTTGCCACTTGGCTCAGTGCTCTGTGGCCTCCCTCTCCCCCATCAAAAATAAACAAACAAACAGTCCTCCAAGTGAAAGCAGAAGAATGGTCAGAGAGAGCACCTCTGGATAGGGGGCTTGATTTGAGACTTCTGGCACGAAGACAGGAGACCTTTGCCCCATCTGCCCACCTGCTGGCAAGTCCAGCCTGCCTGAGTACTGCTTGTTTGTCCCTGGTTCCCTTGTGTTCCTCTTTCTGCTCTCCCTTCTCCGTCCTCAGCCTCCACAAGTCCTTCAACATATACTGGCCCCCTCCCTCCACAGGTGTGTACACCACTTTCCTTCCTACTTCCCATCCTTCCTAACAACCTCAGGCAAATTTGCATTAGTGAAAAAAATGCTCTATGGAATAGTCTACTTACTTAAAGCGAGAATTATCTGTATAGATGAAGAAACTGAGGCCAAAAGAAGTTATGTGATTTGCCCAGAATCACACAGCCAGCAAATATCTGAGCAAAGATTTGAACCCAAAGCATCTTGAGTCCAACTCTAGCCTTTTCTCTGTTATGCCAAAGACTCTCTCCAACTTCATGCACAATCTTAAAGACTTGTGGCTGAAAAATTCATAATGTGTGGGACAGAGACCACTTACTCAAAATCGAAACAAAGACTTAGATACCTTGAAAGCAGAAAGGAGTTTATTCCTTTCTTATGAGAAAGGGTACTGTCCTTTGTTGCACTAATGTGCCAGCCAGGGGAGTAAATTGGTTACAGAAAGCAAGCCTCATTTATACCCTAATGTGAGCTCCTCCTCCCAGTCCCCTTCCCCTTATCCCATTGGCTGAGCTTCAGGGGGCACAGTCTATTCACAGAAACCTTCCCCAGCAGCAGAGAACAAAGGCAGTTACACAAGTTGGCCCAGAGACAAGAAAAGGTGGAAAATGTTGCAAGGGCAAGCAGTTCAGGTTAGGGGTAGGGCTATTCTTTCTTAAAAACAGGGTCTGAGTTGGGGAGGGTTTTACAAGGTCAGAAGGGCAACAATACAAGAACTATTAACAAGAATTATTAACCCTTTGAGGAAGCTTCACTTCTGAGAGATCATCTCTCACAATAACTTGCCAGTCAGCCTGGAAATGAGTCTCTCCAAACTTAACTAGACTGGTCCTCAGACCATCTAGGCATACGATCTGTCTCTTACTCAAAGCTTTTCTGGCTTGGTAGGATATTTCAGAGCTTATGATTTGTAAGCATAGCCTTGGAGAACACAGTGACCTTCACCCAACAGTGAGGCATCAGAGAAGGTTGTCAGTGGGGTTTCCTAGACATAGTAGGCATTTAATAAATGTATGTTTTATATTCTGAATTGAGTTGAATTACTGTTCCCCAATGCTAGTTTCCCAGGACCATGTATTTGTGGCAACCGCCTGAGCTTCACAGACAAATCCTGTTTTTCAAGGATAAGAGTAAGGGATTTAGAGGAGGTAGTCCATTCAAAACCAGGCCCCCACTGGCTTTTTTTTTTTAACCTGTATTATCCAAATAATTGCTCCACTCCTGTTGTCATGAAATCATTTAAAATCTCATTTTAAAAGCCTTAAATTTTCTTTAAAAAACATTCTTCAAAAAATAAAGCTCTGTGGTAAAGATAGCTGCTCTTTCAGTGAGCAATTTCTATGAAGACGGTTTATAAAAGTTGCAAGTTGTTAGGGAGTTAATAAGGGAAGTCATTGTTTGCAAAATAAGATATTGATCAAAAGGAAGAGGTGAAGCTTGAAGAAAATATTCTCAAAAAGAAAAAAAACTGGCAAAGATTAGAAGTAGTCAAGTGAAGAGAAATCTGGGATTGGAGAGAATTAGTCATTAGTGTTTTCATGTTGAAGTGTTTGGATGCCCTATGCAGCTGTAATCTTTCTTCTTCCTATTGTATGGAAGAGATGAAAGAGGAAATCTGAGGGAGCTAGAAACTGGGAACTCATTTCAGTGGCAGCTGTCAAGGGGGACAGTCATGAGAATACGTTCTTAAACTGTTGCACACAGAGCCAAGAGCCATGGGAAACTTGAAGGAATTTTGACCCTAAACTGATTCAGGGTAAATCAGAAAGAAGCATTCTCATAAAGTCTAGGAATAAGATTAACATGAAACTGAGCAACGATTGACATTGGTTAAGGATTAATGAGAGAGGAACTGAACTGTACCTCAGCTTATATTCTTAAAAACATTCCTCTCTGTATAACTCTTCAACTATCGTCTCTATACAGATGATTCTTAGAACTATATCTTTAGCTCTGGTATCTCTCCTGAACCCCAGTCCTGCCTTACCAATTATCTATTGGATGTTTTAAACTACATGTCTTAAATCTGGAGACATCTAACATTAAACATGTCTAAAACAGAACTATCTTTCCTCTTAAATTCTCCCTCTTTGAAACTTTATTTCTGTTGAAGGAACCACTATCCACTCAGTCTCCTAGGTTCACAACGTTGGAATTATCCTGGATTCCTTATCTCCTCCCGCCCCATTTCTAATCAGTTGCCAAATCTTGCTGTTTCTATTTTCACATCTCTCAAATCTGACCCCTCCTCTTCATTCACATAGCTATTAGCTTTTTCAGGCTTTCATCACATTTTGCCAGATTAGGAGAGCCTCCTAATTTTCCTGCCTACCACAGATTTCTCCCCATTCCAGTCCATCCTACACACTGCTTCCTAAGCAATTTTCATTAAGCACAAGTCTGGCCATATGTAATTCCCCTATTTGATCAACTCTAATGGCCTCCTGTGCCTCTAGGATAAAATATAACCTGTACAACCTAGTTCCAACCTGTGTGTGTGTGTGTGTGTGTGTGTGTGTGTGTGTGTGTGTGTGTGTGTGTGTTTTAGCCTTATTAGATATTACTCCCACTCTTGCAGGCTTCAATCTAACCAAATTGGCCTTCTTTCTGTTCCTCACACATGACACTCCACCTCCCATCTTCATGTACTGGATATTCCTCATGCTTAGAATGAACTCCCTCCTCATCTCCACCTCACAGAATGTCACACTTTCTTTAAGAGACAGCTCAAGCACTATCTTCTGCTTGACACCTTTCCTAATCCCTCCAACTGCTAATTTCTCCCCTCTCAAACTTCATATATACAGTGTTTGTATTTATTTACTTTGTATTAATGCAATTATTTATATATAGAAATGTATATTTAATTTTTTTCAATTAACAAGCATCTGCCCTTTTCCCCTCCGACTTCCCTCCCCCCCCCATTGAAAAAACAAACATGCAATGTAAATTGATACTTAAGCAAAATGAATTCCCACATTGGCCATGACCAAAAATTTGTGTCTCACTCTTCATACCTAGTTCACGGTGATGAACTCTCCGTTAGAAGTTGGGCAGCATTCTGAATCATCAGTATTTTGGGATCATGGTTATTATGTTGATCAGAGTTCATAATACATCTTTCAGAAATGTTTATTTTTACAATGTTGTTATTACCATATAAATTGTTCTGCTTCTGCTCACTGTGTATATTTTTGTATGTACTTGTCACTTCCATTAGAAGGTAAGCCCTTTGTGAGTAGGAATTGTATCATTCTTTGCACTTGTGTCCCCAGCACCTGGCACAGTGCCTGGCACGAGTGAATACTTACCAATAAACTTGTTGATTGATTGATTTTACCTAGTGTTTGGTTTTATCAAGGTTAAGTACTTTTAATAAAGAGCTATATTTTTACTTTTAAAAAGGAGGTTGACTGGGAAAGCAGGCTAATTGCCCATTATTAAATACTTTTCTCATTTCTTTGTAAAATGTGATAACCTCCCAGGTCCCTTACAACTCTAAATCTGTGATTTCATGGTCCAATGATTTGGTATAGTTACCCAGGTTTTTGTCCTTTATATGTGTGTGTGTGTGTGTGTGTGTGTGTGTGTGTGTG
This sequence comes from Phascolarctos cinereus, assembly GCF_003287225.1. Classification (NCBI taxonomy): domain Eukaryota; kingdom Metazoa; phylum Chordata; class Mammalia; order Diprotodontia; family Phascolarctidae; genus Phascolarctos; species Phascolarctos cinereus. The sequence goes on from NW_027555514.1 coordinate 110,815,927, forward strand.
TGTATGTATATATAATATATATGTATATATAAACATACATATGTATACATATTGTGTTGGTGTCTGTGGATGTATGTAGATAGATGATAGATATAGATACATGCATATAGTCATTGACTATCTCTCCCTTATTATAACCTATTCTGCTCAACCCACTATAGTTATGCAAACAGGCAATAGAATGACATTAAACATGGCCATCTTGGATACAACTGTATCTATGAATGTTAAGCTGCCCAAAGATTCTGACCACACTTTTGTAGGGACAGTCAGTTGAAAACAAGCTCCACTGGAGTAATTCAGATAGGAAGAGCTAATGTTGACCTCAAGGTTTCAGCACCACTTAATCCCAGAATACTATATGGAGCACTAGAGCAGTCTAAGACATGAACCTACACAGCACAGATACTCATACCCACATACTGATAATGAGACAGCAGAAGAAGGAAACTCAGAACCAAACATCTCAGGTACTATTTCCTCAAATCTCTCAGCCTCAATAAATCTCTGCCCTTCATGTACTTCTCTACCTTTTCCAAATGCTATCTCCACACTAAGTGGTACCCTCTATTCCACACCAAGTCAATATACCTTTCTAGTGTACATATTCTATACCCCAAATCACCAGTTTCTGTGTTGACCTGTTTGTATGCCAACAGTCTTCCTACTACCTGGCATCCACAAATATCCTAATGAAAATGCCAGTAACTTACAAAGTGTAGCTTTATGGGATAAGTTCCGTTTGGCTATATTTCAGCCTTGGCCATGGTCCCTCCACATCTGACCCTGCTCCATCAGGGCTCTTGGGAATGCTTTGTGCCCTTTACCTTAACAGAGAGTATTTTCAAAGTTGCGGATAAAACAGCTGACCCAGGTACACTTAGCAACATTCCAACTTGAGAATTGCAGATATAAACCTTGGAAAAAAACAATGAACACATTTATCATTTAGCCAAGCCACCCTAATCAAAGAATCACAAGACTAGGGAAGATTTTGACAGGGAAGACAGAAAGATAAAGAGTTTGTTTCCTATGGTATCTGTTGAATGCAACTTTGATCACACAAGCTCAGAATTCCTTAAAATGAAAAACCCAGGAAGAAACATAGGGAGAAAAGGAAAGGTGATTAGAAACTACATCCACAGACTGCTTTGGCATTTTATCCACTTCACTTTAACATTAACCTCCAAGAAGGTAACCAACATCCTCCTGGCTCAGGCAGATACCTAAAAGATCTATGATTTTGTCATTGTGGGAAATCCCTCCATCAAAGTTGACAACTCACCTCTGACTTAGTAGATAAATCCTAGACTAGACAGTTTCCCAAGGCACATGGAGGTTAAATGAGAATCCACACAGATAGCAAATTCAGAGCTAGGATGGTTATCTAGGTTTTTCAGACCCATTGTACAACCCAGGATGCTATGGTCTTCCACAAAGAAAGTAATCAGTTAAAACCCTTCCTGGAGGGATCTGGTTACTGAATCCAACTTTCAGATAGATCAGTTCAGCCTCTTAAATTGAGCTTTAGAATTGAGACATGAGTTTTTCTCTCTTTTTGAAAAGAGGCTAGATCCTAGGGGCCTTCAGCTTAGACTTTCTTCCTCAAAGATGGAAATATTCTCCTTACTTTTCTCCCCAAAAAGGAGATTTGCCTGTCTGTCTGTCTGGTCTATCTGTCCTTTTCTCCTTTCTGTCTCTTGCTCTCCCCACTGTGCAACAGATAAATACAGTGGACAAGAAGGACCCTGTGTTCCACCTCAAGGAGAGCTTGAGACAGATTGTGTCAGTGCAGAGTTCTAAAGTTTTTGAGGAATGAAAAGAAAATGGTACTTCCGTCCCCTTGCATTATTAGCAGATGAAAAGCTTATTTGAAAAAATCATCAGAGCTTTTCTCCTTTGCTGAACAGACTAAGAAAGATTTCTATCAAGCAAGGTATTTGGGTTCCTGAATTCCACCTCTCAGCATTTACATACATTTAAAGGTGGTAGAAGTAGAAGAAATTTCAGATAGAAGAGTATCAGACCCACATTACTCACCTAGAAAAGGTCAAAATACATAGCACAGCCTGAGAAGCAAAAATTCAGTTCAATTTCATTTAGTTCAAGAAGCATTTATTAAATGCTTATCAGGTACAAGGCACTTTATAATGTATTAGGACAAACTGAAACCATTCCTGCATTCAGGATACTCACAGTCTGCTAGGCAGGCAGGAAGAATTCATCAAATACTATATGCCAGGCATTGTATAAGAACTTTGCAAATATTATCTCATTTGATCCTTACAATAATCCTGGGAAGTAGATGCTATTATTACCCCCATTTTACAGTCTAGGAAACTGAGGCAGACAAAGATTAAATCACTTGCCCAGGGTCATACAACTAGTAAGTGTTTGAGGCTAGATTTAAACTCAGGTCTCCCTGATTCCAGGGCTAGTACTCTATCCACTGCAACACCTAGCTTCTAGGGGAATATAAGGGGCAGTTAAGGTAGTGGATAGAGTATCAGGTGTAAAGTCAGGAAACTTCATCTTTGTGAGTTCAAATCTGGCCTCAGACACTTCCTAGCTGTGTGACCCTGGGCAAGTCATTTAACCCTGTTTTCCTCAGTTTCCTCATCTGTAAAATGAGCTGGAGAAAGAAATGACAAACACTCCAATATCTTTGCCAAGAAAACCCCAAATGGGGTCATGAAGAGTCAGACATGACTGAAATGACTGAACAACAAAAAAGGGAGTAAGGCAAGAGTATAGATAAGTAAATATGAGGTGAGGAAGAAGAGAGAACTAACACACCTTTGAAGAGTAGGAACAGTTTCACTGGGGATATGGGACCTGACCTGAGTGCTGAAGGAAGATTCCTGAGAGTGCATTTCACACCTAGGAATAGTTCATACTCATGGCAGTGGGGAATCATACTCAGGATCACAGATTTAGAGATGGCAGGGAGATTGGAAGTTATCCAGTCCAATACCCTCATTAAGTGACTTGCCCAAGGTCACATAGGCAGTAAGAAGCAGAGACAAGATCTGAACTCAGTTCCTGTGACTCTGAATGCAGAATTCTTTCCACTGTATTATGTAACATCAGAGAATAGAACTCCTTTGAGAAGTAATGTATTTAAAAAAAAACTGAAGAGATGGTTTGGAGCCAGATTGTAGACAGCCTTTAACATCAGGCTGAGAAGCTTGCATTTCAGAGATCACAAAAACTCACAAACACCATCTGCAGAGGTGTAAGGGGGATTGCAATCTGTGTCTATGGATGGAGTACCTAGACCAATGAATGGAGATTTTATTGGGATTTGTTCTCTTTGTCTGGTTCTGTTCATTAAGCAAATTACTCTTTTCCATCTCCCTGAAAGCCTTCTCAGAGATGTTGGCTTTTTTCCTAAGTAGAGTATCTGGTAATGGTTCTGTGATTATAAGCAGGAAGTGAGGCTATTGCTCAAGTACATGAACAATTTCTACCAGTTGAGAGCTATTTTGCTTGAGAGGAGAAGGTCCTGATGGAGGTTTTTAAGGAGGAGTCTCAAGATTACTTGGCAGGGCACCATGCTAGAGATAATTTAGCAGGTACAGATAAATGCAGATACCACTGTGCAAGGCTTTTTTTTTTCTTCAGTGAGGTTTATATGCATATCCCTTGCAGCTTTCCTTGGCAGTTTGAATGGTCTAGCCCCAAAGAGTAGCCTTCTCCCCCCTACTCTGAGGTCCTACTGTACTTGTAGAGGTAGCTAACCTGCTTATGGAAAGAAATCTGTGCCTTTCAGGAAGTTGCTGCCTTACTGTGTATGTAGGATTAGTGACCAGTTATGTTGGAATTGATGGGAAAAAGAGTACCTGTTCTCTGTCTGCTATAAATAGATTTGCTTTAATCATCCCAGCATCTTTGATTTCATTGGTTTAGGCACTTAGACATTGTGATTTTCTATGATATTCCAAATTTAATCAACTGATGGTCAACTTTCTGTCAATAAATCAACTCACCAATCAATCAGCAAGCATTATTAAGTGCCTACTATGTGCTAGGCACTGAGGGTACAAAACCAAAAAAAAAAAAAGAAGCAATTTTCTCTCTAAAGGAGCTTACATTCCATTAGGCAATTCAAAATGTACATAATATATGCAAAATGAATAATAAGTAGTTAAATACAAAAGTTTTAGGAAGCAAGGGAACTTGAAGTAAATATCCCTTTATCATAGCTAATCAGATTTTAATTGTTTAAGTGAGGGTGGTAGTCACTGGCTCCCTTATCTTTGAAGAGAAAATAGCTGGTAAAGGGCCCTAGTTAAAGGTAGAGAAAAGAGGCACTCTAATCCCTTCAGGGTACCAAGAGAAGGGATATGTAACAAGCCTGGCATTCTTTGTTACACACAGTTGTCCTTTGTATTCTAATTTATTCTAGAACCAGGAAATGGGCATGGAAGCAACATACATAATTTCCTCAGCATCCATTAAAATCATAATAAGTCGATCAATTGTGCTGTTATTAACACTGTTTCACTCTTGATCAGATGTTGTTTGGCCTCTGTTCTAAATGCTAAAATGTCAGTTCTAGGAGCAGGGACTGGCATATGTTTTCTGCTTATCTATAAGTCCTCACATAACCCTTTCACTGCCACCATCTTAACAGTTGGAACATCAGAAAAGCTTCCCTCAGTGACTTTAATACTGAACAACTCTCTCAATCTGCTTCAAGAGGGAAAACAGGATTTAATAGTTTGGGTCTGATAAAGCTGATAAATTGGCTTTGAAATGAGATTAGTGTGTCTTAAGAAGGCGTAGAAGTGTAAGTATGTGCTAGCCATGGTACTGAAAGTCTGTCAGTGAGAGCTCCAGTCTCCACAAAGATGGGAGAAAGAGAAAGTTTTTATATAGGAATGATAGTACATTTTAACAAACCACTGTCAAGTAATTGTTTTTAAGACTTTGTTCAGTAAAAATGTGTTGGGGCAGGGGTGGGGTGGTGGTCCCTTTAAGGGTAAATAGTCTGTGAAAAGAGGCCAAACTGAGCGGCAGAAAAGGAAGACTGGTGGAGTTGTTACTAAGGAAACAAATTATATGCAAATGTAGGGTAAATATCAGGAAGGCAGAGGGGAAACTTACTTTTTAAAAAGGCTAAGGAACTACATTTTAATTGTAAAAGGATCATTTTAGAGGGTTCTTGCTGCTGTAATGTGTAGTCAGGTGGGTGGGGGAAGATATCTCTTTTCTAAAGTTTGCTAAACCAATAGAAAGTCATTTCCTCCAACATGTAAGATCACATACACACACAGAAAGTTTTGGTTTAGTTATATACCTAGATAGTAAGAATTGAATGAGCAAAGCAGTGAGAGTCTGTTGTTCAGTTGTTTAGTGGTGTCTGATTCTTCATGACCCCAGTAGGGTTTTCTTGGCAAAGATACTGGAATGGTTTGCCATTTCTTTTACTAATTTATTTTACAGATGAGGAAACTAAGGCAAACAGAGTTAAGTGACTTGCCCAGGGTCACATTACTAGGAAGTGTCTGAGGCCAGACTAGAATTCAGGAAAATGAATCTTCCTGACTCCAGGCCTGACACTGCTACATCTAGATACTTTTAGTTTCCTAGCTAAGGTCTATACCAGAAGAAAGAATGTAGGTGTATTGATTGCCAGTGGAATTGGCTTAAGATCTCAAGGCTGTTATATTCAAGATCAAAGATACGGTAGAACCATGTTTTGATGAAGCAGTGACTATTTAAAGTTACAGGCTATTGAGAAAGTACCAATTAGTATATTAAGTGTCTGTGTTTCTGCTCTAAATTATGCATCAATGTGGGTGTAAAATATTTAAGGCTATAAAGCATTCCTGACTGTATATCACTATGTGGCAAAAACTTGACCACATGGCCTTTATACTGATTACCCATGTGTTACTGTTGACTTCTCTGTCTGGATAGTTGCATAAATTATTCTTTATTAGACAGTGTCAAATCAGTGGACTGGTAAAATGAGAAGGAGCAAAAATTGAGTGCTACCTGTATGGTCAGTGAACATAGTTTATTACTTTAATTAAAAGTTATTTATAGAAAACATTAGTATGTATAAAGTGTCCTATTTTTTTTTGACAGTGGGAAATCTTTCTGAATCCACTATGTGGCCTTAGCCCAGGCACTGCCATCCACCTGGTGGCAACTTATCCCAGCTGATCTCTGAAGTCTCCTCTATTAAATTAAAATCCATTAAAAATTAAAATCTATTATTCAAATTTTACATTTAGGGTTGTTCTTAAGCTAACACTTGCTTCTGACTTGAAATTTGGTCTCATTTATGCACTATTTGGGGAAAACTTACTGTTTCTGTCAAGGAAAATTAAGGAGAGAATTTGGCTTGAGGTGTCCACTAGTTGATCTATATTGAATGAAGATGAAATACCTTGCACAGAATCACCCAGACACTATAGGAAAGTTGTCTAGAGGCTTTAGAGGTAAGGAAGCAGCCACTATAGTAGCAACAAAAGTATAGAAAAGAGTTAGGGAGTTCCAGAGGACTGGACTCAGAGATTCACAAAAGGTCTCAAGGCTGATCTTGCTCAAGTCAGCTTAAGAATCTCCCTCTCAATGCCCATCAATTGGAGAACGGCTGAACAAGTTGTGGTATATGAATGTAATGGAATACTGTTGGGCTATAAGAAATGATGAGCAGGCAAACTTCAGAAAAACCTGGAAAGACTTGTATGCTCTGATGCTGAGTGAAGTGAGCAGAACCAGGAGAACATTGTACACACTAATAGTCACATTGTGTGATGACTAACGTTGATAGACTTAGCCCTTCTCAGCAGTACGAGGATTTAAGACATCTGAAAATGCCTTGTGATAGAAAATGCTATCCACATCCAAAGAAACAACTGTAGAATTTGAATGCAGGCTGAAGCATACCATTTGTTATTTTTTTTCCTTCTGTTTTGTTTTGTTTTCTCTTTCTTGTGGTTCCTCTTATTGGTTCTAATTCTTCCTTACAACATCACTAATATGAAAATACGCTTAATAGAAATGTATATGTATAGCCTATATCAAATTATGTACCGTCTTGGGGAGGGAGGTAGGGAGGGAGGAGAAGAAAAATTTAAAACTCAAAAGCTTATGGAAGTGATTGTTGATAAATCAAAATAAATTAATTATTAAAAAAAAAGAATCTGCCTCTCCTTCCATCCATCTGTTTCATTCTTCCACAAAAAGTCAAGGGTTTTTTTTTTGCCAATCCCTAATTATTTTAATGAACAAGAACCACTTTGGGAAAAAGCAATGGCCACTGCACTTCAGCATGGGAGTGAAATCTTTTTAGAGCCTCATAAGTGCACGAATCCATAGAATTGTGAATTCACATTTCAGGAATAGCTTTGTTAAGTGGAGAGATCATGACTTTGCTAGTAGTATTGTCTATGAGCTTCAGCTACTAAATATTAATGAGTCATCCTGAATCTACAGTATCATAGGCATGCCTGGATATGGACAAATCAAATACATACTTCATCTGTGCTTTGTCAGTGGTAGGTCAGCCACTAGATGGAATTTGCCATTAGAATAGACCTTGACTGAATTGCTTATACCTTAAAACCACTAAGGATGCTTTGAAACATAAGCTTCAAACAACAGGGTACTGCCACGAATTGGTAGGAAACAAGGGCAGGGAATAAATAAGCCCAATGTATAGCAACCAAGAGCAACCTTTTTGGACCAGTCCATGAAAGTGAGTTAAAAGGGTAATGTTTCAAATAGTTATGGACTCTTCAAGCATTAAACTTTACTGAAAGCCCAAAGACACTCACCATTTCAACACAATACAGAAGACAGCTTATCTTGCATGTGTGTCTCCAGTCATATATTGCAAACCCAACAGTCATCACTGTGAGAGGCATTGTCTTCAGAAAGAGCATGTTTGAGTCTCTCTTTGTAGTTTATAGATGGAAAAATGCCCACTTTCTCATAGACAAATGACTTAGCTGCACAGATGAGGTGAACTCTGTCCAAGTGCCAAGAGCCAATTATAACCATTCAAAACCAACTATTATCAACACACTTTGGAAGGCAGCTGATGGTTCAATTCAACAAATAGTTGCATTACTATCAAGTTGCTTCAGACTAACAAAAATAAACAAGACCATGAATCCATTAGAAGGTACTTGTGAGACAGGGGGATTTGATTACTTTCAAATGCACTTGAACTGGGCGCAGCTGGCTATAAAGAGCAGGTTTCTGCATGTGGTAGCATTTACATATATGCTGTATAAATTATACAAACATGAACCATGCAAACCTTGGAGACAATGGAAAATGTTCACATATTAAGGTGGGAGGTGGTTAATATCAGTAAGTAGGTCTTACTTACCATTCCAATTCTCTCTGGAGTAGAAAGGAAGCTCTCAGTGGGGATCCTCAAATAAATGAAGAGGGCATAGAAATAAGCAGAAAAAGGAGGGAGGAGGAAGAGGGGCAGCCCTCAGGAGATTAGCTTTTCAATTTTTCCTCTCAGTTCCTTTGGACAGATTCTTTCCTTTAAAGCATGTTCAGACAATTTGTTAACAATTTTATTTAAAAAAATCAAATCCACTCCCAACAGAGTACCACACAGAGAAGAGGTAACTTTGCACAAGAAAATGTTGAGAAGTGAGTGGTATAGACATAATTGGTCTTCCAAGTATGACAAAATATAACAATCATGGGAACTTGTAAATATTAGCTTTGTTGATAACAATAGATTCTGCCCCACAGTGCTAATCAGATACTGCATTGGTTGGTAAATGGGCTGAGTCTCATCAGTTCCAAATATCTAGATCATTTCCAGGCTATAATAACTGCTGGGAGCTCTTGTGCTCTAGGCAACTCCTTAAGACCACACATTGCAGAGAAGGTATTGACTTATATTGATGGAGGCAGTTATCTATGTGAAATCATAGTTCCAGTCCCTATCTACCCCTCACATTAGTAACAAATGTCAGCGATGTATATATCAGCCCTCAAAAATCATTAAGATCAGAAAAGATTTATTTTCTTATTTTCTGCTGAGCACAACCTCCAATCTGGTTCTGCTCCCTGAATCCTATTTATGTTTGCATCTCTTTTTTGTTGGTGGATTTGCTACTAAGTACTTCTGCCTCCATGAAGGCTGCTTCTCCTAATTCTCAGTACCATTAGTCTATACCAGGAAATTATCTAAGTAAAATACTCTTTCTTGCCTCTTTATTTTTCCAGGAACCTACTCTGCCTTCACCCACCCTCGCTTGATTCTGGAGATGCTGTCATTTCTACTCTACCTAATAAATGCCCTCTAGAATGACAAACTGGAGCCTGTCCAAAGGAGGATGACTAGGATGTTGAGACGTCTTGAAATATGAAACACAGTGGAAGGAACAAGTAAGGAGGTAAGAACACTTGAGGAGAGAGAATGATCATTGTCTTCAAATATCTGAAAGCACTAGTATGCATAGGAGAGAGTAAATACTCCCTTTTGTCTATGTAGGGGAGAACCACAGGGTGTTTGGATTCAATATGGAGTAAATCATTGGGTAAATTAGAGTTGTCCAATGATAGAAAAATGGCCTCAGGAAGAAGTGTACTCTGTTTTGCTGGTAATATTTAAGAAGAAGCTAGGTTTTTATATTATTTTTAAGTTTTTATATTTTCTAGTTTTAAGTTTTTATATTATTTAGTAGATTAAGTTGGGTGATATCTAAGGTTTTTTCCTAATTCTATGATATTGACCAGGTTGACCAGTCTATATATTTTATTTTATTTTAGTCTATCAACTACTCCCTTTAGAAATACACAGGTAATGTAATAAATGAAATCAAATACCTGTACTAGTTGCCTAACATAAATTATCATTTTCCCAGGACAAATGAACAAGTGGTTATTTACTAAAGTGCTTCTAGTTATATTTTATGTTAGTTGGCACTTTAATTCATACATGAAACACAGAATAAGAGTCTGAACTCTTAGCCCTGGCTAAAGAAAAATCTTTGAATTAGGTTTTGACCTGCTCTGAAAACAAGATGTTATTAGTTCTGAAAACTCTTTTTCACGAAATCTGAGCAGTGAGAGGTAATCGTCATCTTTACTATAGGTTCACCAATAAACAAACTAATACAAACTTACTTGGAAAGATGTTGAGACTTGATTTCTGTCTTGATGGAGGATGGACATTTTGTCTCCCCAGGATACTTTGGAGTGGTCTCTAAAAGGGTAGAAACTTTAAAGGCATTTTCTCATCTTTTTGCTAAAGCTCCTGGCTTATTCAACTAGAAATAGACATAAAAGAATGGGCAGCAGAGTGGCCCAATGGACAGAGCTCAGGGGCCTGGAGTCAGAAAGACCTGAGTTCAAATTTGGCCTCAGACACTTATGAGCTGTGTGACTATAGGCAAGTCCCTTAACCATGTTGAGGAAATGGCAAACCGTGACTCAACAACAACAACAGACACAGAAGATGCCCATTTGAACTACTTCAGGTTGTAGAGAACAGTGCTGTGTTATCTTTCCTACGGAGCAAGCAAAGTCACAAATTACTCAGACAAAAATCATGGCCACTGGACAGCAGTGTGCTTGGATGTGCAGGCCCCCAAGAGCCTGCTGCCTTGGGAATGTCATCTGTACTCAGGTATAGCTGATATCCCACATCTATGCTGTGAGAAGGCAACGTACTCTTCATTTCCCACTTGACTGCATTAGTTTTGGACTTCTTTGACTTTTCCACCATGCCCCCTAGGAACCTCATCATTAAGAAATCTCATCATCCTGCAAGACCCCATCAGCCCTGGTACTCACATCTCATTAGTAGCTCCGCCCTCTGATTGGAGGGTAGAGTCATGAACTCATCACCTTCCATTTAAGCACCGGGCAAAGGCAAGATTTCTCATTTCCTACCTGGCTGAACTCATTTCTACTTCTTTTAATTTTCTGTTCTGTCTTCAAACACCAGGCACCTTCCTCATGTTCCCCTTCCCCCATTCCTTTTCAGCTTTCTTTTGTATGTTCTCTTCCCCTATTAGATCGAGGGTAGCAGGGACTGTCTTTCTTTTTTGTGTTTGGATCCTTAGCATTTAGCACAGTCCCTGGCACTTGGAGGCATTTAATAAATGTTTATTGACTATGAACTATTGATTTGACAAAGTTTGGACTCATTAAGTTGCCATATTTGTCAGTGTATAACATACACTCCTTAAAGCAGAAGAAGTTACAATTTCCAGTAGTCTGATTTTCACTAATTAAGGAGAAATAGTCCTTGGTTCAGGAGTCTAGATTAGTGGCTGCTTTGACCAAAACTGTATCAGAAATTCATAGATCTCCTGTGCCATTGAATTGAATACATAACCACCTATACCATCTTGAATGTTATTCTGTTTCCATTTAATTGGTTTCAAAGTTTAATGGACACATTAGTCCTTAAGATATATTGTAATACGAAGGCATCTGCCAGGATGCCATAAGACTCTGGATGAGCAAAAACCCTGGTCAAGCCTCTGTCTATTAATGCCAATGAGATCACTCAATCATTTTTTTTTTTGCCTTGGTGGCCCTCACTTAGTCTAGATTATCCCACATGGAATGCCTGAGAGGTGTGGTCTAAGCACAGTGCCCCATTACAGAGATCTAAGAGAATAACTAATGTGCTGTCTTCAGGTCGAAAGGCAGCAATCTGAAGGGGCTAGGAAGGAAAGCTTGTTCTGAATTTGGCAGCTTCAGGTCCAAAGCCAGAGGAAGCTGTTCAGGGAAAGGTCATGAAAACACCATGGAGAGAGAAGATTGGGCTGATGATCTGTTTCACACAGAGAACCAGCCTGAAGCTAACTCCATGGCAGCCGTGGACTGCTCATCATGCTCCTCCCTCCTCCTTCAGTAGAAGACAATCACTCTATGACCTCAATCATTGGGCTATAAAATATTTAGCAGAGCTGGGATGGATCTTGTTATATATACAGAAAGAATTGTGTACCTCTGAAACAATGAATTGATGCACTTACCTTCAAGGTAGCTGCAGTCATCCATTTTTTGGAGGGCAGAGTAGCAATTCTTCCTTTGCATACTAGCCTGTGCCTCTAGGCACTTCAACTGTGCCCAGAACTTTTTCTTCTTTGTTGTCGACTAAATCTTGGTAAGCTGTTAGCTGATAATGGCATAACATTATTGAAGACAATGAGCTTTCAAGGCACAAAGTAATTTCTTTTAAAAATTAATTTGTATTGATGTCTTTTGTTTTAACATTACTTACATCTCACATTTCTCCCCCAGAGAACCATTCCTTATAGCAAAGAATAAAAAAGAGGAAAACAAAGTTTAGCAAAACTGACCAGTTCATTGAAAAAGTCTGACGATTTTCCACTGTTCTACTTAGACACTCTGCTACACCCATGCTCCCCCACCTCTTTGAAAGAAAGGGAGGTATTTTCCATAACTCTTCTCTGGGCTTGGGTTTGGTCATTATAACTGACAGCATTCATCTTTTGTTCTTTCCATTTATATTCTTGTAGTTATTGTGTATACTGTTTTCCTGGTTCTGCTCACTTTGTTTCACATCAATTCACACAATTCTTTCCATGCTTTTCTACATTTATTATATTTATCTTTTCTTATGGTACATTAATAATATTCCATTATATTCATGTCCTACAACTTGTGTAGTCATTCCCCAATTGGTGGAGATCTACTTTATTTCCAGTTCTTTGCGAGCACAAAAAAGGCTGCTACAAATACTTTGAACTTTGTGGGGCCTTTCTTTTTTTTTTTATCATTGGTCTAAATTAATTGATAGTGGTGGGGCTGGAGGCCATTAATAACTATATCAGGGAAATAATTTAAGTGACAGGAAAAGTCCTACTTGGAAACTCTCAACTTGCTTCCTGATAAGTAACTTTAATCTTTATACTCTTAAACCCTGCGCTGTCCTGAATGTCATGTCAAGGACCTGGAATATGGAGATTGCAGAGTTTAACAGCAGTCTGAAGAAGGGCTACGTGGGGATGGGAGGAAAGGCCACACCATAATTGATAGGAGGGTACAAAAATGCATGTCGAAGTTGTAGTCAAAGAGTTAGCACTGAGGGATCAAAGAGAAAAAGAGGGAAGGAGATGGGGATGAAGAAGATGGGCAGGGTTTGAAGAGAGATTACATTATACCAAGGTGAGATCATTAATCAATAAGGATCAAGTGTAGGAAGATAGGTCATTTACATAAGGACCAGTTCTGATACTAGGGAAGGGCCAAATGTCCAGCAAAGAGAAAAGAAATCTTGAACTAGGCACTACAAATAATCCAGGGTAGAGCATCTTACTGACAATTTGAATTCCTCTGAGGTTACTTTAATAGCAACATGGTGCAGATCAGTCCTGCAAGAGGGACAGAGAGAGAAGTTGTGCAATGGAGGGCATACTGCTTTGTACTCTTGGGACACAAACATCCTGTGGATACAAGATGTCTCTAGTCACTACATATCCCACCTCAATGAGGGAAGGGACATTTCTGGGGACGGAGTTTCTGTTTCAGCACTGAAGACATCTTGCCCTCCTGAGCCTTAGGAATTCCAATCAAATTGATAAAACAATAGAATCTTTCCTAGGGATCTGCTGTCCTCAAATGGTCAAACGGGTATCCTGGAGGCAAACCAGACCATGCAAAAATCCCTAAGAACAGGCATTTGCAGGTACCTCAATGTTAACAAAAAATATCGATAATCTCTCAGAGGTTCTGGGATAGCTAATCATCTCACTCCTGCCTTGCCACAGCTTTGCCCACGACAATAAATATCTTCTGTTTTTGTCCTAATGCATCCCCTCCATACTCAGTCTCACATTATTCCACATCTTCCCTTCAGACAGTTTCTTGTTCCTTCCCATCCTAGAAGAATGTAGGTTCCTCAATGACAGAGACTGTTTCATTTTTGTCTTTGCATTCACAGCACCGAGCATAGTACTGGGCACATTGTAAATGCCTTATAAATACTTTCTTAATTGAACTGAATTGAATTGATCTCCCTCTTTAAGGAATCCTTGGGTAAATACAGTTCATTTCTTTCAGTACCTTAATGCTAGTATCTTTCCTCTGAGATTATCCTCAATTAAGCCTGTACATACCTCATTTGTGCAGTTGTTTTCATGTTCTTATTAGACTGTGAGCTCTTTGAGGCCAAGGACAGTTTTTGCCTTTCTTCACATCCCCAGATCTTAGGACAGTACCTGGAATAGAGGAGGCACTTAAACGTTTGTTAACTTGACTACTGGGGAAACGCTCAGATTTCTATGACACCTTTAGTGCCCTTGGTCAAAAGTCATTGCAAAACATGTATGATTTATATTAAATTGCTTGCCTTCTTATTGATGAGAGGAGGGAAGGGAAGGAGAGAGAGAATTTGGAGCTCAGAATTTGAAAAAAAGGAATGTTAAAATTTTATTTTTACATATAATTTGGGGGAGGAAATAAAATAAAGGTCATTGCAAAACTTGTGGGGTGGGGGCAGCTAGGTGGCACAATGGATAGACAACCCATCCTGGAGTCAGGAAAATCTGAGTTCAGATCCAGCCTCAGACACTTGACACTTTCTTAGCTATGTGATCCTGGGCAAGTCACTTAACCCTGATTGCCTTAAAAGAACAAAACAAATAAAAATTTCTGAGGTGAAGAGCTGATCCAAGGAATTCTTTAGGGGGGGAAAGTTATACAAATTCAAATACAGAAAAGATTGGAAAATTTTCTCAGTTTTAAAAATACATAGTTGGTTTTATGAAAGGTATATTACCATGTAGCTCTGACTGTGGCATCTAATATTTTAGATACTTTAGCTCTGATTTTCTGATACAGAAAGTGCTAAAATAAGGTTCAGAAATTAACTATAGACCTATCCTATAAAACAACTTGGCTTTTTTGGAATAGTTCTTGGTGAATACTTATTAGAATTACCCCCAAGATACTTATGGTGTGGTTTTTATATGTGTAGAGCAGAATAGGAGGTCATGTGGAAGGCCCTCTATTTCAGCATCCCTGAAATGGAAAGATCATTGGCATGGTAGATTTCAGTGGTATCTGCCAGTAAGTCTGATCTGGAATTGAATTGCCCTAGAGGGTAGGCAGAGTTTGGGAAAGGTGAGACTTATTGGAAAAAGTGATTTGCTATGATGCCTTTTAATTAACCTATGCCACCAGGAAAAATTTGTACCCAATGTGTTTGTTCAACCTGTCAGACAAAGTATTTCACTAAAAAACACACAGTTATGGAGGTTAGTGTTTGCTTGAGAAATACCATGTGAGCCTGATAAAGTAGAATAAGAATAAGACTTATGGAAATTATGAATCCAGTCCTTATGATCCTGTCACAGCATATAACTATTTTGACAGGTGATTTGTTGGGCTGGTTTTCCGTTCAATGGAATCTGTCTTCAGTCGAGCCAGTGGCTGTGGTCTGGAATTGAATTACAGAGAGGCTAGGCAGAGTTTGGAAGAGGTAAGATTTACTGCAGCATTTTAGGTTAGTGCCTCAAGGCAGAACTACATTTACACTTTCATCATCACTATGCCAGAGATCTCAGATGAGGAATCTGACCTTAATCTATAGATATTAATCAAAAGCCAGTTAAATCCAAAATGCTGAATGATGAACATTTTAAATTCCTCTTCTGGGCCTGTGAGAGAAGATTAAAAGAGGGTTAAAATGAAAGATAAAGAAATTAAATAGCAGTTGGGGTGGAGAGGGAGGAAAAGAGGAAGGTGGAGAAAACAGAAGGGATGTGTTGAGTATAAAAGAAGTCCTAGGAAAGATTTTAGGTAATTGTTATGGTATGACAAAGCCGCAATGCAGATCTCTTTGGCATAGAAAGGACATTCTCAGGAACCTTGGTAACATTGTGTACCATCAAAGACGCAGTTTTCTCCTCTAAAGACAATGACTAGGAGAACATGACCTTTCCTCTATACTTCTTACTATTACCTTTCCTCCATATGAATCTCTAGTACAATACATATGGTCAACTGGCCAAAGTTAGAATCCCCTTTATTATCATATAGAAGTGTTAGGATACAAACTATATTCAAGTAGGCAAATTAGAGATAGTCACATTACTGCATTTAATTTGATTCAGTTTAATAAACTCATCTACCCATATTATAAGAACTAGTGTTCTCTTTCTCTCTGCTCCCCTGCAAATTGGACCTCTCTGGTTTCTAATCCACCCCTCTCTCATTCTCACTCCCCAATTCTAGGCTCTTGGAAACCCCTAACTGGTTTCCTTCTCATTTCCTTGATTATTTCCACAACAGCTCCTTTAAAATAGTCTTCTTTCTAACACAAGGACCAAGAAATTGTTCATGACAAGTTTGGAAGTAGGAAAAGCAGTTTGATATAGTGAAAAGACCATTGGATTTGAAGTCAGCGGACCTAGATTTAAATCTCAGTTCTGCTACTTACTACTGGGGTAACCTCAAGCAGGAACTAAACCTGTTTGGGCCTTATTTTTCATCTATAAAATGAGAGATTTGTAGTGAATGATATCTAGGATTCCAGCATGGTACAGTAACAGAAGTGTTGAATTTGGTATCAAAACACCCAGGTTCAAAATCTCACATTTGATGCTTATTTCCCAGGTGACATTGGCTAAGTCATTTATTCTTATTGTTGTTGTTTAGTCATTTTCAGTCCTGTCTGATGCTTCATGACCCCTTTTGGGCGGTTTCCTTGGCAAAGATATTGGAATGGTTTTTGCCATTTCCTTCTCCTGCTCATTTTCTAGATGAGGAAATTGAGGCAAACAGGGTTAAAGTGGCTTTCCCAGGGTCACATAGCTAGTAAGTGTCTGAGGCACTTTATTCACTGCACTGCTTAGCTGCCCCTTATTCTTATTGAGCTTTAGTTTATTTATGCAGCTGTAAAATAAGGGGATTGGACTGAATGGCTATGAGGGCCCTTCCAGCCTTAAATCTGTGATTCTTCCAACTCCAAATCCCACCATCAAGTACTTCCTCCTCTTCTCTAGGAACATTCCCCCTGTCTTGGAAAATTCTCTGAAGTAGTTCCCTACTCTGAAGCTTTTTCTAGCCCAGCTAGTTGATGTTGCTGTCTGGCTGCCCCTATAGCCCTCTACCTGGTGCCAAATCAATCTGTTCTTTGATCCCCAATCTCTTAAAGAGCTTCATTTGTCTCTTCATCCCTATGACCTTCCCCTAGCCTGTTGGCATTACTCTGTCGGCTACCTGTCCTCATGGCCCTCTTCCAGTCAAATCATCATTATCTTAGCATATTTTAAAATAACATTTCCATATTCTAACTTTTTAGATAGGGAAATGGACAAACTATAATTTACAATCAACTGGGGACAGGAGCTCTGTACCCCCCCCCCAGCAAATGATAACAAAAATTAAAAATTTATTGCACTCATGGGTATTTCAAAACTTCTACCTCAATGGGTCTGTGCTTTTATCGATGAGGACATAACCTCCAATGGTATAGATTAGAAACCAACCATACTGTCTTCCCAGGCAACTCCCCCTATAAATCCTCCCATAAGTAAATCCCCCACAGGGGATCTATCCCAAGTTCCAAGGACTTCCTTTTAGTCCTCTTGCCATTTCAGAAGTGCCAGTGGGGCACTTGGGCTGTAAGTTATCCTTGGGTATCTGACTAGTCAGTTTGTGAATTACTCGTTTGTCCTTCTAATAAAAATATCCCTGGGGTGGGGGGAAAGGAAGGGGGAAAAAAGAACAGAGTAAGAGGTACACAGCAGAGAAGAAAAGGGAACTCACAAGGCAGCAAAGACAAGATGGACAGCTCTAAACAAAATGCGTAGTATTTATTGTATAGGCTTTTTTGAAATGGAAATTTATTGCTGTGTATTTTTAGTCCTTTCTTATATTTTGCTGTGCACATGACAATACTTTTTTTCTTTTCTTATTTTATATTCAAGTTTCAATATTTAAGTTTATAATGTTTCTTTTTCTTTTCTTATTGTATATTTAAGTTTTACTATTTAAGTTTAAAATAAAAGCGTCACTACTTGTTAACAATAATTCTAGAGTCTTAGATCTATGTCAGGGTAGGCCTAGTCTCACCTTTGTCCTTCCAACCACTAACTTTCTTCATGTCTACCTTACCCTTCTCCTTCTCCTTCTTCTTCCCCTCACTCTTCCCCACCAAGAACAACTCCAACTGTATATATTGACATTCAAAGTCTATGGAAGACTGATAGAAGACTGTAGTAATTGGTCAAAAGCAATGGCAGCATGGGAAGGGGTTTTTGATAGATCCTGTAGCACTCAGTGAATGACAGAGTTAATTAAGTTTTAACAGTAAACCCTATGATTAGGCATATTAGGGTTGGGAAATCCACTACCCTTTAAAGCAGACTCCTATTCCTACTCCTTCTTCCCTCTCCCCACTCAGTCCCCACATATACTGTGAAGGACTTGTTTTTATTGCTGAAACCAATCCATGACAAATGGATTTATCTTTCTGTTAAATTCTTCCTCCTTCAGACTCTTTGATATGAAAGGCTTGGTCACATTGCATAATTACTTAACTGTTTCATGTGGATATTTCTTGCCTTCCCAACCAAGCTGTGAACTTCTGAAGGGCAGGAACCTTGTCTTCCTTCCCCCCCCCCAATTAACCCCAAAGTCCCTAACACTGTGCCAGAATGCATAGTAGGTAATCAGTGCATACTTATTGAATGAATAAATGAATGAAAGAATCCTTCAGGATGTTCTAATAAACACAGGCTAAGATATAAGCCACCAGAGCATAGAATAAAGAGAGCTGAATTTGGAATCAGAGGACTTGGGTTTGAATCCTTGCTTTACTACCTACCAGCTATGTTATATTGGCCAAATCACTTAACCTCTCTGGGTCTTAATTTATTATCATCCCAATGATAGCAACTAATTTAAAGTCTGCAAAGGGCATTTCCATCTATTATCTCACTTGATCCTTACAACAACCACAAAGGTAAATGCTATTACTATGCCCATTTTAAAGTTGAGGAAACTAAGGCAGATAGAGGTTAAGTGACTTGCCCAGAGTCATATTGGTTATAAGTGAAGCACCTTAAACTCGAGTCTTCTTGACTCCAGGTGCATTGTTCTATCTACTGTGCTACCTCTCTGCCTCTAAATCAAATAAAGGAGTTGGATTTGATGATCCCTAAAATCTTAGCTCTAAATCCTACAATAATAATTTTCCTCAGCATTTGCACAGTGAGCATTTCGAGATATACACACACAGGAATCAAACAAGCACCCTCTCCTTCCTCTGTCTCCTAAATGGATATAAATTTGCTGGACAAGATGTGAACCACATGCACCTAGAGGCCCAGACCAGACAAAGATGTGGAAGGAGAGACAAAGTCTCAATGAGAGAGAGGGGAAATGGATTCAGTACCTCAATTAGAGAAATCAGTAGATAAGAATGAGATGCTCAGCCTCATATTTAGAATGAGACCTTCAAGAAACTGGATGCCATTTGTACGGTTCCAAAGGGAAAGAAGGACTGGCACACCAGGGCCAGGACAAGCACCTAGGAGCAGCCTGCACTGGTACTGTGAGTCAGGTGGACTATACAGACCCAGAAGGAAGGTGGAACCCACCAGTATAAAGGATTGCTTTTGTCCTCAAAGGGAGCAAGGGAAGTTGAATTTTCCTAACCACTGAGGGGGCTTGGACATGAGCTCATCCTGTGGAGTTTGGGGAAGACTTCTTAGCAAAGTTAGATACAACTGCTCCTATATCTGATGTTTTGTTGGCCTGAACATTTGGTAAAGGGAGCTAAGGACCCCTAGGGAAATCTGAGCCAAATTCTAATGTTCTGAGAAGAAACCCTGGACAGGAACAAAATGAGCTGTGGAGATCGGTTTTGAGAGAGGCCGCTATCATCCATCATGTCAAGGGCCAGAGCCCAACTGACACTGAGCTTATATTTTTTCCATGCTGATGTATGCTTTAGGTGGATTTTCCTGAAATAATGGTGATTTATATTGAGTCATTCAAATTGTCCCCCTCTCAGTTCAGCAGTGACCAGTGGTACACAACTGAAGATGGCTAGTGTCTGTACCTGGACAGTTTTGTTTTGTTTTCTTTTTTCCCCATTTAGGAAAGGCTAACAGGAGATAGAAATGTTCACAGCTCAAGTTGATTCGGAAGATCAAAAAAGGCTGGGTTAACTGGTAAATGCAAAAGTTCAGAAGGACATTTGATTCTATTTAACCATTAACAAGTATTTATTAAGTGCCTACTGTGTTCCAAGCATTGTGTTAAGTATGTATAAATACAAAGAATGAAACAATCCCTATTGACAAGGAGCTCCTATTCAGATAGTAGAGACAAGTATATTTACAAGGCATTCCAAAAATCTTAGTGAAAGTTTAAGCTTG
Organism: Phascolarctos cinereus; assembly: GCF_003287225.1. Taxonomy (NCBI): domain Eukaryota; kingdom Metazoa; phylum Chordata; class Mammalia; order Diprotodontia; family Phascolarctidae; genus Phascolarctos; species Phascolarctos cinereus. Next base: position 110,836,290 of record NW_027555514.1, read on the forward strand.
ATTGCTTAAAAACTTTAAAGTTTATCTTTTAATAACTTAAAACTTCACTAAGACTTTTGGATACCCTGAACATATAGCATACAATATGCATTTTGCATATTAGTAAATGCTACTATGATAGATACTATACATAATAAATAGATAAAATATATAATTTATAAATAGATAAAATAAATTTATAATATAAATACATGAACAATATATAGGATATAATATATAAATAAAATATATGTGCATTTTGCATATCAGCAAATGCAAAATGAATAATTACAAATATTTTACAAAGTAGTTAAACACATGATCATTTGGGACGGAGTGTATTAGCATTAAGGGTATGAGGGAGGGGGTCAGGGAGATGAGGAAGAGAGAGAGAGAGAGAGAGAGAGAGAGAGAGAGAGAGAGAGAGAGAGAGAGAGACAGACAGAGACAGAGACAGAGACAGAGACAGAGAGATCAAGTCTAGGGGAGAATCTTTAGGGAACACTTGCAATTAGTGGGAATGATATAGATTATGAGCTAGCAAAGGAGACAGAGGAGTGATTGCACAAAGAATCAAGAAAGAACACTGTCACCAAAACCCAGAGAGGAGACAGTATGTTGTGCCGTAACAGATGCGAGACAGAGACCCAATCAGAAATTCAATGTGGAGGTTTATTGAAGCGTGCAGCTGCCAGGGGTATGCACACCCCAATCAAGCAGCCCTGATAAGGGGTCGAGCTAGGGTTTATATGGAAAAGAGCATGGGAAAGAAATGCCAGGAACACTGATGAGGTAATCCAAAAGTGCAGGTGTTTTGGAGGGGAGGGGGCTATGGCTGGGAAAGTACAGGGAGTATACCGGACAGGGAGGGAGAAGACAGAGGCATGGCTCTTTGGAGTCTGGCAGGAGGAAGAGTCCTTGGGCTGGCCAAGGACAAAACTCGTCGGGCTGGCCAAGGCACCCCTCTCCCTCTGTCTTGATGAGAGAATGCTCTGCAACAAGGGAAAGCTTTCTCACAAGACAGGAACTTACTAAGGAATTGGGAGGCTTCCAGAGACATGATCTGAGGACTGAGGCCTGAGCAGCCCAGCTCTGTGTAGCTGTACCAGGGAAAGAGATAAGGCTGGTGCTGAGGCCCATGCATGAATAACTGCTAGGCACAGTGTCCTTGGGCTGGGGAGTGGTTGTCAGAGACAGTGTTTCTGAGACTAGGGAGAAATTGGGGCACAAGTACAAGCACAAGCACCTGAACACCCTATCATTGCAGGTCAGAGATCGCACAAACCAGACCAGGTATCCTGGTCTCTGGTATAAACATAATTATCTAAAGCAATTATATTGCAAGCTTTCTTATCCATTTACGTTGGAGGTATGGGCTGTGCTGAGCTATGCAAGAGTACATTTCACTATTGTTTGGATTTAGGAGGAAAGAGGTCCGGGGCAAGATTAAGCAGTAAGTTTTGTTTTTTCATGGCTTAAAGGGCCCTACTACCTAAAATGGTAAAATAATGTTCTGCTTTACAAGAATTCAGGAGGAGAGAGTGGTCAGCACTGTCAAATGCGGCAGAAAGACAGAATAGGTCATGAACCATCAAACTTGGTAATTAAGAGATCATTGGTAACTTTGGAGAGAGCCATTTCAATTGAGTGATGAAGTTGGAAGTTGAATTGCAAAGGTTGAGGACTGAGTCAGAGAAGCAAAATCAAAGAAAGTGAACCTATGTCAAGATCAAACCTGTGAACTCGGCCTCATTAATACCAGCTGACCGCATGGTCTACCAGCTGCACCAATTTCAAAAAGTACCATGGATAATTCACAAAATGGAGAATCTACACATGGTTTATCAAGAGGCTGATGATGTGTTACAAGCTTATCAGGGCAATCAGCACCCAAAGACATATGCAATTCTGTTACAGCATCTATGGATCAAACCATCTGCCTTCCAGCTTCTGGAGGCACAAACTGTCTGAAAAGCCTGTAGCAATGGGTTCCTGATCGTTTCAGAATAATCTAGCCACATGCTGGTGGAATGCCAATTATGCATTGTTCAACATTATGCAAGACTTACTGTCAAGGCCCACCTCTGATCTGTGTGGGCAAGAGGGGAGAGTTGCTGGGAGGTCACTACTGATGGAATCAGTGTAATAGGGCTTGGGTTATATGGTTTATCTTTGAATCAAGGGAACAATACACTGGGAATCAGGGCACCTGGACCACATGCAATTCAATCAGTAACCTTAAGCTTGGAAGCATGTGTGATTTGAATAAGCCATTGTAGACCTCAAGACTGACCTTGAAATAACACCTAAGGAGCAAATGTGAAACTGCTGGGCAGAAACCTACTTCTGGTTATACAATGAAGGACAACAATGAGATTAGAAAATAGACATTCAACAGACTAGTCAGCTGACAAACTACAATTGAGAGGCCTCTGGGGACCTGGATGGCTTATGGGAATGGCAATGAGCTGTGGTAGATTTCCACTCACTACTTCAACTTCCAATCCTGCTCAGGTGCTCCCAGCCAAGATTCATTAGCATCTAATGGCTGCTCAGTGGCTTCTGTGAAGCTGGCTGGCAATTCCTCTAGCTGTTTCTGTGTAGGCAGGTGTTCACAATGCCCTTAGTATTCCTGGGGCAACTTAGCAAAGGATAAAGAGAGCTTAGAGGCTGACATGCACAGAGAATGTTGACAACAGCCTGGGAGTGAAGCCCACTGATGGAGAAGGTGCTCTGTGAAGGGAGAAAGAAAGTGCTTCACCAGCACTCACCTGTCCTGCTCTTTCTTTTTTCTGGCAAGAGTGAAGGAAAATATTTTCCTTTACAGGCAGTAGTGTCGTCTAAGCCAAGCAATGTGTGAAAGAGCCTATTTATAATCAGAGACTATTTTCTGTAACAATTTAGGATTTAGAATTGAAAGGAAACAGCAATCACCTAGTTCAACTTATTTATTTTACAGATGAGAAAACTAAGACCACAGAGATTAAGTGACTTTCCCAGTGTCACACATGTAGTAAATTGCAGAGATTAAACTGAACAATTCAGCAAATATTAAATTAGCCCTGTTAAATAGTAATAAGAGGCATTCACATAGTGCTTTATGGTTTACAAAGAATTTTACAGATACTATCTCATTTGTGACATAAAGAAATTGTAAAATGGGTACTGTTATTATCTTCATTTTGCAGATAAGGACACTGAGGCTGGGAAGTTAACATGACTTACTATACAGTTAGTAAGTGTCTGAGGCAGAATTTGAATTCAAGCCTCCTTAATTTGAAGTCAGGCACTCTATCCACTACACCACCTACCTGCCAAAAGTACTGTTAAGTGTTATCCTACAAAGACCAAAGAATGTAAATAGTAACTGTTTCTCTTTTGGCCAGCAACCCTGAGGGTCTTCCCCTCCCATGTTTTTTTTTTTCTTATTAAAGGGGCCATCCCTTGACTCACTTCTTGAAGAGGCCTATTTACTGAATGGGTACTACCTCACTCAAAGTGAGAACCTGAAAAGACCTAAGCTTAAAAGGCCAGGGTCTCCCATTGCATTGTAGGCCATCTCCAGTCTTCCTGATGAATATCTGGCCACTGGACCCAGATGGCTCTGGAGGCAAAAGTGAGGCTGGTGATCTTGCACAGCCCTCCCTGACTCAAATCAAAGTCAATTGCAAGTCATGTCATCACATCCCTAATGTCCCAGTCCTCTTCGAGAACAAAAGACAAACACAATAAAAAGACCAAAAAAAATTTTTAATAGTCCCAGCCTTCAAGAAACTTACATTTTTCTAATGCAAAACGTTCTACTTCTTATTTTCAGGAACAAGGGACCAATCTCAAAATTCAGAGGAAGAAAATGGCAACTTTTTCCTGGGGGGAGGAGTGTGTCTAAAGTTGACGAAAATGATCAAGTTTCTTCTGTTATTTATGCCAAATCTATAACTGATTTGAGTTTTGGCTTCCAGTGGTACTCACTGTCTATTCCCTAAAGCTCTGTCTTAGATACTTTTCTCTTTTCTCTCTCTAACCTATCTCTTAGAAATCTTATCAGGTCCATAAGCACAATTTTTTTCTCCATGCACGTGTGTAAGACAGGAGCTTTTGGGTTCCGGACTCTAACAGGTTCACTCTTGATCTGCGCAGCCAGAAGGACAGCAGTGGAGACATAATGAGGGGTTAATTAATTTATTCTTCTCAAAGGGTTGCTGATAATGAAAGCACCAACTCCTACAGTATCCCCTAATTACTCTTCTCGAAGGGGTGGGCAAAAATAGAGGAGCACACAAAGAAGGCAATTTGCCAGGAATAGCCTCACAAGTTTACATTAACTTTAGCAATATCGTGATGACTTAGCATAGCGCAGGAGCAGTATGCCGTTTACAACTTATGCACAAATGTTTACATTATCTTGGTTATGTAACGATACACAAGCTCAGTGAGATTATGATGTAAAATTCTGGGAACAAGTAGATTGTTTATGGCCATGGATCCTGGGAGCTAACATCTATGATCCTGGGAACAATTATCTTAAAAAGAACAACAAATCTACCTTAAACACAATGTGCTTCCCAAATTTAGATGATCCTGCCCTTTTCTTTCTTTAGAGGTCAAATCACCATAGCACCAGTTGCCTATTGAATGCCTCTGAAGATGTTCAGTATGAATCTTAAGCTCAACATGTACAAAACAAACTCATTACCTTCCCTTCCAAGCTTGCCCCTTCTCCAGATTTCTGTTTCTGTTGAGGGGACTTTTGTCTTTCTGGTCACCCAGGTTGGGAACCTTGCTTATCTATACTTGATGCTTCCAAGTGCTCAATATTTATTCAAGCCTCTAGAGACTTGACTTCGACCACCACCACTGTGCAGTAATCATTAAATCTATTCTCATTCACTTCTTTGCAGATTTTGACACTATTGACTTACTTGTACTGAAGTCCTTCCTTTCTAGCTTCAGAAACTGTTAACTTTCATTCTGGTTCTTTTTCCTCTTCTTGAAACTGCTCACTCTTTATTTTCTTCCCTGGTTCATTAATTTGGGCATTCCCCAAGGTTCTGTCTGCAGGTGGAACATGGTCTCCCATATTCAACACCTTGTTTGTATTTATCTCTGACTCTTTCCTCTCGCTCACTTTTTTTTAATATAGTATTATTTATAACATATATAGTATTATTTATATATTTATATTATTATATTTATATTTTACTTATGTATAGCATATTATGGGTAGTATTATTTATTTATATATTATTTTAAAATAGCATTTTTAAATTTTTTCCAATTATATGTAAAAACAATTTTTAACATTCATTTAAAAAAAAACTTTGAGTTCCAAATTTTTCTCCCTTCCTTCCTTCCTTCCCTTCTCCCTAAAATTGTAAGCAATTTGATATAGATTATGTATGTATGATCATGTAAAACATGTTCCCACATTAGTCATGTTGTAAAAGAAGAAACATACCAAAAGGAAAAAACCATGAAAAAGATGAAGTGAAAATAGTGTGCTTCATTCTGCATTCAGATTCCATCAGTTTTTTCTCTGGATGTGGATAGCATTTTCTATCATGAGTCTCTTCCTTACTTTTCACATTTAATCTGTTACCAAATCCTTTAGATTCCCATCTCCACCACATAGCTCACAAACTAGTGCCTCTCCTCTTTTGTCACTACCACTCTAGTAGAGGTCCTTGTTATCCATCTACTTGGATTAATTTAACAGCCTACTTACATGTTTTCCTCTTTCTACATTCTACCTCTTCTAACTTACCCTTCATATCTCTCCCCAAACCATCTTTCTCATTTTGTTCCTTTCTTCAAAATTCTTCAGCAATTCCAGTTTCTTACTGAGTAAAGTTCAAACAGATCTTCCTGGCATTCAATGACCTCTACAATTGGGTGCTTCCATGACTCTACAGCCTTATGTTATATTGCACCCCTTTATGGACTCCGTACTCCAACCAAACTGGACTACTTTTGGCCTCCAACACACACACACACACACACACACACACACACACACACACACACTCACTCACACTACAGTGTTACTGTTCCCTGTTCCTCAAAACACTTCCTCCTCTTTTTCATATGTTTGAATTCCTACCCTTTCTTTAACACCCAATTCATGAACTTTCCCTGTTCTCAGGTCAGTAATGATATTCCCCTTCAGAACTTGTATATTACTTTGTATTGTTACTTTAGAAAATACTTTTTTAAAAAGACAGGTTCTCCTTAACTTTCCCAGGCTAGTAATGCAGGGGCCATATAGAGGAAGATCTCACTGCTGATCTGTATGCTTACTTTGAACTGCTCCATTTCCAACCTGGACTGCTTTGCTCCCTCTTTAGGCAACCTGGCATCTGTCTGTTTCTGGGGCCTTCCCATATTAATACTTAATTTAGTGTGGCTATCCAGTGGGCATAGGCTACTACAACTCAGAACTCCCTAACTCAAAAGATTTGCCAGGCTCAGCCTCCCATATAACAAGGATTATAAGTGTGCACCATCATACCTGCCTCTAAATTACTTTTTAAACAAGTTGGGCCACCTCCAGACATTTTTGTTTGTTTTGTTTTAAATTTAGGTAGTTACCCCTCACTCACCTGCCAAAGAGGTAATGAATTTAATGTTTACTTTTTGGTGTGTAATTGTTCTTTCCATTTACATTTTTGTAGTTATTGTGAATACTGTTTTGTGGCTCTATTTATTTCACTTTGCATCAGATCATACAGAACTTTCCATGTTTCTCTGTATTCATCACATACATAATTTCTTACTGCACACTAATATTCCATTACATTCATGTGCCACAATTTGTTTAGTCATTTCCCAAGTGATGAGTGTTTACTTTGTTTCTAGTTCTTAACTATCACATAATGTGCTGCTGTAAATATTTTGGAGTATATGAGAACTCTTTTCCTTACTGATGGCATCCTTGTGGTATAAACCCATTAATGGAATCTCTGGTTCAAAGGACATGGAGATTTTAGTTACTTTATTTGTTAATTCCAAATTGCTTTCCAAAACTGTTTGACTATTTCACAGCTCTACCAACAATATAGTAGTGTGCCTATCCTTCTGCAACCCCTTCAACATTGACTATTGCCATTTGTGGTCATTTTTTTTTGCCAGTTTGCAGGGTATAGTGTGAAATCTCAGGGTTGTTTTGATTTGTATTTTTCTTGTTATTAGTGATTTGGAGAATTTTTTCCCCATTTGGTAGTGAATACTTTATAATTTTTTTGAGAAATATTTGTTCATATCCTGTGACCATTAGTTTACTGGGAGTGGGTATTAGTCATGTATTTTAATTAATTATTTACACATCTTGGATATCAAATCTTTATCAGAGAAATTTTATACAAAGATTTTTTTCTCATTTGGCCACTTCTCTTCTTATATTAGATGCATTAATGTTGTCTGTGCAGAAGCTTTTCAGTTTCAAGTAATCAAAGTTACCTATTTTATCTTTTGTAATTGCCTCTATCTGTTTGGTTAAGAGTATATCTCCTACCCATAGCTATTAGAGGTATGTAATCTGTTTCTCTTCTAACTTTTTTATACTATAATAATTAATATTAAGGTCATGTATCCATTTAGAATACATTGTGGCATGTGGTGTAAGGCATTGGTCTAATCCTAATTTCTGCCAGATGACTTTCTAGCTTTCTCAGCAGTTTTAAAAAATCAAACAGGAAGTTTTCCCCCATGTAATTTATGTTTTCCCTATATCAAACACTTGATTATTGAGTTCTATTATTTCTGATGCTCCCTTATCTAGTCTCTTCCATTGTTCTATCTCTCTGTTCTTTAGCCAATACCAGATGTTTTTGATGACTGCTGATTTATATTATGGTTTGAGGTCTGAAAGAGCCATTCTTCCCTTCACCTCTACTTCATTTCATCATTTCCCTTGATATTCTAGATCTTTCCTTTTTCTAAATTAATTTTTATTAGTTTGTCAAGTTCCACAAAGTATGCCCTTCATAATTTGATTGATATAGCATCAAAAGTGTAAATTAATTTTGGTAGTATTGTCATTTTTATCATATTGACATGGCCTAGCCATAAGCACTGAATGATCTTCCAGATATTTAAGTTGTCCTTTATTTCTTTATGAAACACTTTGTAATTCAATCTATACAATTTTTTTTGTTTGCTTTGGGAGGTTGATCCCTAGATATTTTGTGCATTTTGTAGTTATTTGGAATGGTATTTCCCTTTCTATTGTTGCTTCATATGTTTTGTTACTATTATATAGAAATAACATTGATTTTTGAGGATTTATTTTGTAGTCTGCAACTTTGCTGAAACTACTAATTGTCTCAATAAGTATATTTGTTGATTCCCTAGGATTTTCTAAGTAAACCATCTTATCATCAGCAAACAGGGATAGTTTTACCTCCTTTTTACCTATCTTTAGTCTTTGAATTTCTTTCTCTTTTCTCATTGTTATTGTTAGCATTTCTGGAACTTTATAAAATAATAGTGGAGAGTTTTTCTAACATAATTCCTAATTGTCTTCCATCTTTTCGATGGCCTAATTGGCAGCTACAATAACAATGTGCTACTGCTTCTGTCTTCCCATTAGTCCTATTGGAACATTAACTGTTACCTTCTTTAATTGGGTATGAAGTAAAACTTACATTTCTTTCATTATGAGTGACTTTGAGAATTTTTTTTTCATATGAGCATTAATAGTTTGCATTTTGTTTTCTTTGGATATTTGAGCGGCAAGTAGTACCTTGGGAAGAGTACTGAAAGTCTTATTTCAATGCCTCATCATGATGTAGATATGACATCAGTGAAAGGTTGTGTCACAGGAAACTCTGACAGTTTCTACAATGCTGAAAAAACTTTGAGTATGATCCTAAGGACGGACTATGCCTTCATCCAAGTCTAGATAAGTATTTAGAACCCTTTCATCAGTAGCCTGGAGACTGAGGCATAGTAATACATGACTCATTGGGCATAGTAATACATGAAACAATGAAAAATACAAAATGGTTCTTGGTCCTGTGCAACACCTTTCTACTCCTGTAGTGATGGTGGTGGATTGGTGGAAAGGGGAGGCAGAGAATTCTTAAATCATTTGGTTTTTAGATTTCCAGTAGTTACGAGATAAGAAACTAATATAACCCATTTTGTAGAAGCTAATGAAAGCTTGCAGGTAGTCCTTTAGGGAGTACCAAATGCACTGTTTTTCTGAGGAGCATAATGAGCACTTTTCTAATTTATTACACTATCTCTCAAATTTTCAAGGGAAAAAATGAAAACTATTAATGCTTAAAGGAAAAAAATGCTCCAAATCATTAATATATTGACAATATATCACTAATATATAAGGCAGCTATGTGATGTGGTAGATGGAGCTCTGGACTTGGAGTCAAGGAGACCTGAGTTTAAATCCAACCAAAGTGAGTAATCAATGTCTTTCACTGGACAAGTCACTTAACCTTATCTGCCTTAGTTTCCCCATCTATAAAATGTGGACAATAATAGCACCTACTTCCCAGGATTGTTGTGAGGATAAAATGAGATAATATCATAATGTCCTTTATAAATCTTAGAGGGCTATGTAAATACTAGCTGGGGTGCTGTTGTTGCTGCTAGAATGTAGGTGATATAAAACAAAAAATGTCAACAAAATTTATTTTAAAAATATTGCTTTCCTTAATACCTATGTGACCAGGGAAGGGTCACTTTGAGCCTTCATTTTCTCAGCTATAAAATGGGGATTAAAGATACATGTAGTATCTACCTCACAGGGTTGTTGTGAAGCTCAGATGAAACAATGTCTAGGAAATGCTTTGCATGTATTAAAGCCCCATATAAATGCTAGGCATTAGTATAATTTACCAAGCATCAGAAGTCTAGGAACTTTAAAACATTGCTATAGCCCTCTCTTTTTCAGTATTCGAGGGCTCCTTCTAAATTTGCTGGTATCCTGCTTTTCAGTTCCACAGATGTAGCTTGTATTGAGATCTTGAAAGTGAACTTAGTTTGTATCTTGTTCTCTCATTTATAGAAAAGAGGGGAGGGGATAGTTGGAGAAGACAGTTTCTGAGGTCCCATTATAAATCCCCATCCACTCTTTACACTAGGTTCAGGTTTAAGAAACGTAATAAGAGTTCAAATTTTTAAAAAGGAGACTAGTTCCTATTTTCAGTTATGTCATGATCTGCCACAATCTTGATCATACCTGAGGACCTTCTCAAACACCCTCCATTCCAATCAAGCTGGTCTATTTGCTCTTTCTTATATGAGACATTCCTTCTCTTCCTCTGTGCCTTTGCCTGGAATGGTCATACCTAGAATGGCATCCCTCCTTATTTTCAGTTCTTGGAATCCCTTGACTCCTTCAAGGCTCAGCTCATGTCCATTTTTATATGAAGTCTTTCCTGATTTTAGCAGACTTTAATGCTCCCCCATTCCTCCACTGAAATTATTTTTGTATTTGTTTAACCTCCCTGAACCTGTTTCTTTATCTGTAAAATGGGGGAGTTGGACTACATGATCTCTAAGGTACCTTCCTATGACCAAAGAGACAATAAAGTTGTGGTGAGACAGGTCTAACAGCTTTCCTGATCTGGGAATTTTTTTTTGTATGAACTTCATGCCTTCACTGGAATCCTACTCTGATGCCTCACCGCGGAATGGAGTCCATGCCAGTGGGGCACAAGCTCTGGCAAATTCTACCAAGCTGAAAAGTTTTGAAATGGACCCTTGAACTATGTCTGCTATCATCTGAGTCAGCCTGAGTTCAGAAAGGCTCATTCCAAGACAGTTGATAATGGAGTTTTTGAAGGTCAGAGCAATTCCTGAAGCTACCTACTAAAGTGTCTACCTGGAGGGAGTACCCTCACTAATAGAATCCACTATTCCTTGAAATATTAAGATAGGAACTTTATAGAACTGCCCTTGGTCTTGTTCTTAACCTGGAGAGATAGGGAACTTATTTTTCTTTACAAGGATGTAAGGTGTCATGTTAGGTACTTTCAAAGTCATCCCAGTGGGTCTTTAACTTTCTGGAAGCTTAAAAAAAACCTCCAAGAAATACCTATAAGGCTGATTTAATTTAAAAGTGATTTATGGTCCTGAATCTACATCACTTCATTTTTGCAGCCCTCATAAAAAGGCAAAATGAAAATAAAAGGAGTCGCGTTCCTTGATTAGCATCAGCTCGGGAGACACATCTGCAGGCAAAGCTTTGTGGGTGGGAACATGTGTGTGTGTGTGAGTAGGAGAGGAATGCTTCTTGCACTGAGGTCAACCTTTCTGGTATGAATTTTTCCAGGTCCCCTGGGCATTCTTGGACACCTCAAAGGGAGGAAAGAGGGGAAAGCGATGCTGTACAATGACTTTGCCTTATTTAAGAGACACCTAGCAATTTCATCAATAAGGTTTTTATCGTCATCTGACAAGGGAACAATATATCAGCACAGCCCACAATAGCTTCTATCAATCAAGCACTCTGGGAAATCTGAAATGACAATGAGACTCACTGCATTAAATAACCCACGGTGCTAGGAAATTAATCAGAAATCTGGTGTTGTTGAGAATAAATGAGTTTTTAATAAATTAGGTTTGAGAGTTACTTACAAGCTGTTGATTGTGGGGGCCTGGGCTAAAGCAGCTTCTGATTCATAGGCAAATCCATAGGGGGGCTCCCACTGCTAAGTTAGAGTCAAATAAGCTCATCCTTCAGGAGGGAATATGGGAGGCTTCCCAAGCATCTGGCCATCTTGGTGATCTGGTGAAAGGATCAGAATTTTAAAATGATGTCTTTCCTCAAACAGTGTCTGCATTAATTTCCTCAGGCACTGTGGTAGCTTGTTACCATTCTCTGAATTGGGTTTCTAGGCACCTGGCAAAAGGTGAGTTTTCTCTCTTACTGTGTTCAGTTAGCATTTTAGAATTTGAAGAGCCTGAAATTACAAATTATAGGAGTAAAAGAGCACCAGAATGGGAGATAGGATACTGGGTTTAAATCCAGCTTTGCTACTTACTAGTCATGTGACCTTGGCTAAAAATTTATTTATTCAGCATATCTACTGAATGCAGGCAATCAATGGGAAAGATGGTTAGGCACAGTGGATACCATGTTGGACTTGGAGTCAGGAATCCTGTCTCAGTTATTTACTGGCTGGGTGAACTTGGGCAAGTCACTTAGCTTCAGTTTCCTTATTTGTAAAATTCAAAGTCCATGCACAATTCTTAATTATGCAGATAGACATAGGCAAAATACACTAAGGCTTGTTTTTGTTGAATACTAGATAAACCAGTATTGAGAAGGAGATATGACCTCCTTCCTACCTCACAGCATTGCTGTGAGAATCAAATGAGATCAATCATGTGTGCAAAGCAGTTTGCAAGGCATGTATTTTAGGGCAGGTTCACATTGATTTCACAAGGTCAAGATCTGGAGAGAGTGAGTTAATGAGACAGATAATTTAAAAAACAACAACTCTTTTACTATGTATGAACCCTCAGCAAAGATATACATTGGCAGGTGTACCTCCCCAGGTCTCCTCCTACAACAATGATCTAGAGATCGTCACAATAACCCCCATAAGAACAAAAAAGATCAGCAGGTCCAAAGAGCTGCCTGTGCCACCTTGGGGAAAGTCACTTAACCTCAAAGGATCTCAGCTTTTTTTTTTATTTGTAACATAAGGATTGGCCTACCTGATATCTATGGTAACATCTACTTCTCAATACTTATTTTCATTGTATTCACCGACAGCAGGGCTTGAGCATTAGACTATCCTTGTAATGAGTCTCCATGATTAAGGGTTAAACATGGGCTTTAAATCACTAATGTCACATGGCCTAGTTAGCTCCTTTTGGTACAAGAACTGGGAAGGAAGAATAACACCAAAGTCCTCATGCTGAAGATGTGATTTGTGATTTAGGCAAGGATTGGACTAGATAGTTTTTAAAGACACTTCTAAATCTAAAACTTTATGATTTTATAATTATTTCACACTATTTTTGAGGTAGGCATTATTAAATGACTTGTTTGTGGTCATGCATCTATCTACACAGGGATTGAACCTAAAAATACAATAAAGGGTTTGGGAAGTGGGTGACAGGGTAGAAGAAGTGGAGGAAGTGAAAAAAAACCACAAGTAAAATAGAGAAATATTTAGGTTGGTGTCATTATATAGGATCATAGAATCATAGGGTTTTGAAGGAATCTTAGATATCATCTAGGCCAATCACATTAATTAACCAAAGTTTTATGAGATTGTCACTTTCCCAAGGTCACGTAAGTTGTAAGTAGCAGAGCTAGGATTTGTATCTAGGTCTTTTCAGTCAAAATCCAGTATTCCTTCTACTACACCAAATAGGTTACATACATATTCAACCTTGACCCTTATCATGGAGCTCAGAATTTTAGCTCTAGTAAAATAGATTTTATGGAAGTTTTTTTTTTTCCTTTTCTCTTCGAGGTCTTTGAGTGGAAAACACTACAGCAAATCAGAGCACTACGAAGGAGATAGAAGACAGACAAAAAAAATCTAAGATAGAAGACAGGAACCATAAACCAATATCAGGTAATGAAGTAGGCATTCAGATTAGTAATTTGTATGCTTGACAAAGTGATACAATCCTGAAAACTAAGGTAGAACTGGAAGCAATAGACCAGGCATTAACCTGATTGGAATCTGAATCAATCATTCAATCAGCATCCTTTATGAGGCATTTGTTATGTTCCAGGCATTGTGCTAGGTGCTGGGGATAGAAAGAAAAAAATGAAGAGTCCTTGCCTTCAAAGAGTTTACATTCTAATGTGAAAAAATCCCATATCCATAAATAGGTACATATGACACAGAGTAGATATATAGTAACTTTAAGAGCAGAAGGTACTAGCAGCTGGAGGGCCAGAAACAGCCTCATCTCCAAGGAAGCTGAGGATTCTAAGAGGCGGAGGTGAGGAGGGAGAAAATTCCAGGTACAGAGAACATTCAAAGATACAGAAACAGGAATCTGTTGGGAATCACAGGTAGGGACTGCTGAATACCTGCAGTGCTGTGTTCATTCCCCTGTGAAGCAGCTAAGAAGGCATTTGATGATCAAATAAGGGTGGGGTCTTTTGAGGCAATGCATCGTTTTGAGAATTTTGTTCAAAGGAGGATCCAGGGGTTGGATATACCAAGTCTAAGTCTGCCAGGAGAGATCTGGGGAGTGTGACCCAGGAACAAGGAAACCTAGATATAGTGGAATAGATTGTGGTAGAAAATAAGTGGGTAGGTTGCAGTGTCCAGTAAGGGGGAATCCACAGGGTGTGGAAGTAGGAGCTAGAACTGAGAAATCAGACCTTGGAGTTACAGTGGAGTTCAAGACATAGAATCTAGAAAGACATAGCTAATTGTCACATCCAGCATTTTGTCTTTGGTTTGTGCAAACACAGCTCCCACTGACTGAAGGCTCCACAATTTACTGCATCCACTGGTAGAGAATCCCAAGTACATACAAAGGTTAAGCCAGAAAAGTCAAGTCATGAAGGACACACACAAGGGAATCCTAGCACCATGGATAGCACCCATGGGTGCTCAATGAAAATTTGGTGATAATGATGACATGAAATCTGACATTCAAAGACTACCTATAATGGTTTAATGATCTCAATGAAAAGGTTTGTCCCGTATCCCCACCCCTGAGTCTATGGAATATAATTTGCCTGGACCAGGAGTCTTGAACTCATTTAAAAGCAGCTCATCACCCTTGGGTTTTAAGGCCCTTTCAACCAAATTTATTAACTTTTTTCTGGTTTAAAGATCATTCTTCTTAATAGAGAAAATAGAATCAAGTAGAAGGTGAATGGTGCTCTCTCTCTCTCTCTCTCTCTGTCTCTCTCTCTCTCTCATACACACACACATACACACACACAGAGCTATCAGGGATGTTATAGAAAGGGTTCTTATGTGGAGCAGGAAGTTGAACTATATGACCTACAAGGTTGATTTCAACTCTAAAATCTTATGATTCTAACAATGGTCCAAACTCAGTGAGAGTTGAGTAATATTTTGGTGCATGGATGTGGACATTAGACAGTGGGGTCAATTGAGGAGGCAAGTGTAGGTAAGTAGGTAACTGCCTTCACTGAACAAATGTGCATACCAGGTTGCCAGACCCTGTTAGGGAGATCATGACATTGTATAAATCTCAACCCAGAAAAATATCATACTTTACATTATTATCCATGGATCTATACATTTTTATGATATCTATTTCTGTCATTACAGAGTCTTAGAAAGACTCTCTAAAATGTTTTTTAAAAATCTTTTTTAGCCTTTGGGGAAATATCATGATGTCTTTTTTGAACCACAGAGTAGAGGATAGGAAAGAGTTTTTTGAATATTTTCTTCTTTGGGGTAAGTCAAGCTAAGCTAATGCCATAGTAGTTAGTTTTAAAATATAAATATAACACAAGTTCCCTCAGGCTCCCCCTTTTTTTCACCATTCTCTCCCCAGATAGCATGTGAATTCCCTGAGAATAAGAACAGTTTATCTTCAGCATTTAGCACAGTGGCTGGGACATGATAGGTACTTATTATATACTTGTTGGTGAGCAAATGAGTCTTTTAAATTTGTTATTCTTTTTGTATTTTATAATGTATATAATATATTAATACAATAGTACACATATAGATTTTATAAATAAACTTATTTGGGGGGTATTCAAAATTTTTTACTGATAGGGTGCATAGTCAACAAAGTTTGTAACCCCCTCTTAACATATGACCAACCCATCTTCTGTTTTGAATATTTATTTCTTTAATGAGTTTTTTTCCATGTTCCTTCATCATTCATTATTTGTTATGTGTTGCAGCCAGTTCATACCTGCCTTGAACCTCTCCACTGACCTCTGAATGGTATTCAATTTTCAATTCTTTGGAGACCATAGTAGTTCACGATATACTTCAATATAACAATACTGGAAATTATTAGTATTAAAAACATTCCTTTTAGGAAGAAGCTTGAGGTCATTAAAGAAGCTCTGTGGTTTCCAATCAACAATTCAACTCACTCTTCTCCTTTCCAATTATCAGGTCTAGTCATCGTCCATTTGCAGTATTTGTCCTAAATATATATGTACTGGTGGATAAGCTCTCTAGGTTGTATGTTTAAATGTCTGTCATCATCCGGGAAAAAGGGCGTTTTTCATCGACCTGGTTTTTCCTGTGTAGATAGGCCAAACTTTGAGAAGCGATGAATCTCATCTGGGAAAGGGCTTGGTATTACCAGTGCAATATCATACACAAAGAGGAACGTCAGAAATCATCATCTATAGGGAACTCCAGTTCACATGGACTTTGCACTGGATTTCCTCCGCGACAGTGGGGAACACTTTTGGTGAAAATATCTCTCCCCGTTTTATGCCTCTCCTGATACCAATGGTCAGGGGGTCATCAAATAAGGTTGTCTTTGTTGTTACATCTTTCAGAAAGATTTTGCATGATTTTGATGTGTACATTGGAGACACTTTGTTGTTAGAGAGCCTTTACATCATCATTTGTTCTACCAGATCAAAAGCTTCTTTTATAGTGGGCAAACATTAGCTTGGTGCGGTAGGATCTTTTATTCTCTATATCTCTTAGTCAATGATAGGATGGTAAAAGCACAGTTTACTGTGGAATATTGCTTGCAAAAACTTGTCTGTTCCCTAATAATAACTTCATCAAGGATGCCCTTGATGTGTGTCTATGTTATTCTCATTTTAAAAGTTTGTATAGATAGGAAAGTAGGGATTTAGGGGGCAATTGGTGGTGCAGTAGATAGAGCTCTGGCCTTGTAGGAAGACCTGAGTTCAAATTCAGCCTCAGAAACTTGATACTTACTAGCTGTGTGACTCTGGGCAAGTCACTTAACCCAAATTGTAGGCATTTAGACTGGTAATTGCTAAAGCTCTTTTGTCTTTTTCTTTTGTATAAATAATGTCTGAATTTATTTTAAAAACATGCATTTTGATATCTTTTTCCTTCAGTTACCTTGTAAACCAATCTTTCAAGGCCCTCAAAATTGTGTTACCTGTAGCATGTACAGTTGCTCTAATCCAACCATTCTTCCCATCGATCTCTTCAGTGCTATTTCTCTCTCCCCTATAAGCACATCTGGGATTGTCATGTTAGAGTCCAAGTGTGGAGGTTTGGTATCCTTGTGAAGGGTTTATGATAAAATCTTTGTAGATCTCTTCTGTTTTTCTTCTGTTTGTTTTTCTGCTGTTTTCATCTTTAAATGCTCTTGGGATGACTTTTTTGTTGGATATCTTGGCAAGCTTCCTTTAAATTAGTTTTATCCTCTACTGCTTTTCTCTGTTTTATGAGTTGATGCTGCCCATAATCTTCCATCATCCTTTGCAGTAAGATTTTACAAACAAGTTTATGTTCTAAACAGGAGTTACCTTTGACTGTCATCTCTCTTTGCTTAGGAAGCAAGGAAAATGTTTTCTAAGGTACCTTTTGTGCTTTTTTGTTTCTCTTGTTATGGCAATTGACTTATATTGATTAAATTTATATATGAAAGTGTTATAATTAGTAACAATGTCATTTCTTCCACCTATATCTGATGTTTTCCTCGTCGATAACTTGTTTAATTTTTATAAGGGGTTGGCTTCCTAGGTGGGGAAGGCAGATACATTTAGAAACAAAGGTGATAGAAAATGAAAGACAATAAAAAAAACTCTAAAACTTGCTTAAATAGGTTGAGTTATAGTGTTTTAATTGAATGCCAATTTTTTTCATTTTTATTCTTTGAGCTTTGCACTAGTTTTGATATTTGCTCTCATAAGTGAGTGTTCCATTAATACATAGGTAGTTTATGCAGAAATAGCTCCCATATCAGTAAGAAGTTGTTTCCTATGTGATATATGATTTATATAACCAGTTTCATTCTTCCGTGGTGTTAATCGGTATTTGCCATGTCCAGGGCCTTCTAATCCTATTCTTCAAGAAAGTGTTTATAATAGACAGGAACAAATCTTCTATGTATACCATAAACCTTTGACTTCTTTCATTCCTTATTCCTCATCCTTATTACCCTCAGTTATTCCCACCTTCAAATTGAAGTCACTAAGTATCATGGTGTATGTTGATTTAATTTGGAGGATTTTACTGAGTTCTTTATAAAGTTTCTCTATCTTGTCTTTAGCAATACACATTATTTCATAAGTTATGATTTTTCCCTACTGCCATTAGTTTTTCCCATTTGTTATTGGTACACTTTCTTTTTGCATCACATTTATCTGCGTAGCTAGGTGCCAAAGTTGATGTAGCACTGGGCCTCAAGTTGGGAAGACTTGAGTTCAAATTCTGTCTCAGATACTTACTAGCAGTGTGACCCTGAGCGAGTCATATAACCTGTTTCTCTCAGCTTTCTCATCTACAAAAAGAGAATAGTAATATGCACCTACCTCATAGGATTGAGGATCAAACTTTTATATATGTGTGTGTGTGTGTGTGTGTGTGTGTGTGCTTTGCATACATAGTGCTTTACAAACATTAAGCTACCATATAAATGCTAGTTATTATTTCCAAATACATTCCTCCCTTTCCCAAGCTCTCCCTTTGTAATGAAGATTTTGAAAGGAAGAGAAAAAAAGGCAGTTTGGCCAAGCAATTCATCAATCACATCTGATAGTATATACAGTATTCCATACCCCAATCTCCCACCTCTACAATAGCAGCAGGAAGGAGATATAATTGTTTTCATGATGGTCATTTCCCAAATATTTATGAGCATTGTAATACAAGATGAACAACTGTCCTGTGAAATATTTCTTGTTGTCTTTGGTCATGTGATAAAATTACCTCTGCCAATCCTTACTTTCCTCTCCAAGGAGAACCATTGAGCCAACCTTCCATTTAGCATCAATTTCCTTCTGTCTTCTGATTTCCTTTATTGCAAGAAGATCGAGGTTACTCTGATTTAGTTCATACTGTAATATCTAACAAACATTTATTAAGCATGCTCTATGGGCAGAATATTGTACTCAGCAATTGTCGTGCGTGAGGATCACTTAGACGAACTCCTAAAGAAGGAAAAAGGTGTCTCAAAGTGCTTACTCAGGTAAGCAACCTTATAGCTGAATCTGGATTAGTGTCATCAGAGATTTTCCTTTTCTAGGAACAATGTTGTGGACAACAAATGCAGTCACAGCACAAAAAAGCAGGGAGGGAATAGAAGACATCAACATACTATTCTCTCTCCTCTCTGTCTTGCAGCAAGTTTGCAGGCAAGCAGAGACCACGAACCTTCCCCACCTCCCCCACTTGCAGGTCACCTAAACAGCAATACCTGCCTTTTCTCTTCTTTTTTTCTGGGCTTACCTCTTTTTGAGTTCCCAAATGCCCAAAGCAACAGTGTATGGAAGTCAACTTATTAGCTACCAGCAACAGTAAATAATACCCTTTCTAGTCCTAGAATTTTTTTTTTTAGCAAGATGTTGTTTGCATATATTGGAAATGGTGACTCAGTCTCTTGCAAAGCAATTCTGCCTGCTTCCTTTAATCTACAGAGTTTTTCTGGAGGGTTTTGTTGGTTGTCATGCTTGTAGAACTGGAAGAGATATAAACTAGTAAGATAAATATGACACATACAATACTAATTATGGTGCAAAAAGCTAATAGTTCACATTTATATAATTCCTTAAGGTTTGTAAATTGCTTTACCAACATTGACTCATTTTATCCTCACAGCAACCCTGGGAGGTGGATGCTATTGTTATGCCCATTTTACAGATGAGGAAACTGAGGCAGATAGAGGTTAAGTAACTTGTTCAAGATCACATAGCTAGTAAGTACGTGAGACTGGATTTGAATTTGGGTCTTTCTTATTCCAAGCCCAGTGCTTTAGCCACTGCACCTCCTAGATAAGAGCATGTGGGCAGCATAAGTAAACTATCATAGGAGATATTTGGAAGAAAAGTGCATTTTAAATGAGGGGAATCACAAAAAGCTTCATGGAAGAAGTGGCATTTGAATGAGTTCTTGAAAAATGTATTGGGTTCTTAGGCCTGTAAATAGGATGGGTGTGCTGATATGCTCTGGGGTGAGCATTGCCTTTTTTGTTTCCCTTCCCTTTATTTGTAGTAGTGTAAGACACCCAGTACAATGTCTACCATGTTGATGAAGAAAGTAGAGAAGAAGGGAAGGGCCAATAGTAACACTTATCCCAGGGGGTTTTGGCACACCTGAGCTACACACAGTCTATGCGTATCTATGATAGAGTTTCAATATACAGAGATTTGGGGGAGACATTTCTAGTATAAAATATGTGAGTAAAGACACAGAGTCAGGAAAGCACAGGACTTGTATGGGAGAACGATAAAATAGTCCAGTCTGGCTGGGCCATAGAGTACGTAGTGGCTAGTGGTATAAGATATCTGGAAAGATGAGGTGGTTCTAAACTGCCTATGGCCTTGACTACCAGACAAAACAGTTTATATTTCATTTGGTAGACGTTAGGGAGCCAAGGAAGTATTTTGAATACAGGAGTGACATGATGAGATCTATACATGAGGAATATTAATCTGACAATGAGATGAAAAATGTATTGGAGGAGCCATATGAAAAAGTACTCCTATTCACTAAGAGTAAGATTAAATTAAAATGTCTCTGACATTTCACCTAACAACCAGCAAATTTGCAAAGAAGTTAATAAATGGAAATAGTTAATGTGAAGGGTTTTTTGGGAAGAGAGGCACACTAAAACTGTGGCATTGGCCTAACTGCTCTAGAAAACCCTTTAGAATTATTTAAGAGAAATCACTAAATTGTTCACACTCTTTGATCTAGTATTTCTACAACAGGTTATGCACGCCAAGGAAGACAATGAGAGAAAGGAAAGTCTCTCACACAATAATGTATTACTAACGAATGCATTCGTGAAGCACTACGTGCCAAGTGCTGTGCTAAGTGCTGTGGTTACAAAAACAAGGGGAGACAACAGCCCTGGCTCCGAGAAGCTTACGTTATAATGAGGGAAGCAACTCATTTGGTGGAGTGATAGCCAAGGAAAGGATAGTTTACTCTAGAAGTTTACAAGGATAGTGATTTGGGTCATAGGGAAGTAGACCAGCGCACCCCACGGGTGCGAACAAGGGCAGGTTTGATTTGGTCGTGGTTCAAGGTTCCAAAAGGGGGAGAAGGGTGGGTGGAAAGAGTAACCACTTGTCTGTAAGTTGGTTGGCAAAGAGACACTCACCAGTCAGGAGGGTGCGGCACCAAGGCAGAAATTCCTTAAGGGCATGATCTTTTCTGTCCTAAGGAGGGAGGGCGGGGTGCGGTTTGGTTGTGAAGCAGATTGTATCCAAGTATGACCTATCCTTCAAGGCCCAGATTAAATCCCTACCCTGATTATTCTTCCTTGAAGTGATCTTTGCTTCTATGTTTCCCAAATTTATTGCGTATGTCATTTATTTGGCCTGCATAAATTTTTCTCCTTATGTTGTCTTATTTTTGTATCTAGGCAACATACAAAAATCCCTTGATATGGAGCTAGAGAATGTGCCCTCATATCCTTGAATTCTGTCTCTGCAACCAACCACCTATATGACCTTGGCCAAGTTCCTCCACCTCTTGGGGCCACAATTTCTCATTTAGAAAAGGAAGGAATTGTCATGGAAACAGCATACACAAAGGCTACAACAATAAAAATGAAAATAACGCCCCCCCCCAAAAAAAACAACAAAAAGAAAACAAACATGTTGTTATTATAATGCCCAACTTGAAATCAGAGAATGGTTGAGAAAATACGCCTCCCTCCCCTTGTTTGAAGAAGTGAGAAGAGACTGTGGTTGGGGAATATTGTATATGGTGCCGGACTTTTTGGATGTGCCAGTTTTACTGAAACCCTTTTCCTCCCTTTCTTTTCTATTCTTTATTACAAAGGATGGCTTGCTACAGAGGAGAGGGGGGGAATACATTCAGCAATCAAGGTGTTGAAAAAACAAAAATTATCAATAATATTTTATTAAAATGATGGGACTGGATTGGATAATGATGAAGGTCCTTCTGGCTCTAAATTTATGATCGTTTGACTTTCTTTCCCTAACTAGATTGTAAGCTCCTTGAGGTCAGGGGCATTTTTGTGTTGCCACCGAGCTTGTAGGATAATGTCTTGTGTTAATTGACTGGCTGATGAATTTGCAAACCGAAGAAATGGGATTATGGCTTTCTGTGGGAGAAGCACATCATTTAAAGGGGAAGATGAAAAGTTAGATTTCTTTACATCCCATTTCTACCCTTCAGGGGAAAGTAAGTTATTGTTTTTCAATAAGCAGATCTGTCCTATAGGAGGAGATATGCTTAGTTCCTCTTGAATAATCTAAATTTTGTGTCATTTCTCTGATGATATTTAGAGAAACCCAAACCTCCTCCAGCCTGGGCACTAGCTCAGGCTGCCTTGTGCGACACAGGGAGCAGCTATGCCACAGTGTGAGAACTAAGCCTGGGAGCATCACACTAAAGACAGATTCCTGCTGCACAAGGGTTTCCAGCTGGGAAAATTACCTTCAGTTCAGCCAGCATTTAGCAGCATTTTCCAGCTGCCATGAATATGCAAAGGAAAGTGGGCCACTGGCAAAATCACATGGAGGGCTGGCGATTAGACAATAACACAGACAATAAAAGTTTGGACAGGTTGACCGTGGGAGTGCTGTATGTACTGAACAAAGGTACTAAATTGTTCTGACTCCACAGAAATGGCTGGTAGACATGACTAAAAAATGCATGATTATAACCATTCCTTTGTGGGTCTTTTCCACATTCATTTGAAAGAGGCATGGCAGCTCGTAAAGAATAGCAACTTCCTTGCAACCCAGAGGGCTTAATGAAGAATTAAGGATATTGCCTTACTATCACTAAAATAATAGAAGGAAAATTGAATTATTCTTCCCATATTAAATGCATCTATTCCTGAGTGTTTCTGCCAAAATGACTCTGCTAACCCGGTGTGAAATACACTTTGTTTTCACATGGGGACATTAAACAAAGATGCTGGCTCTGGTATAACCACTTTGAAAAGAATGAAAAGCATCAGAATGAAAAAGTGCCCTCAATGTATGGTTCTATCAGCCCTGAATTGTATCACAGCTGCTTCTGGCACCATTAGATGGAACACTGGGTAATTTATAGAAGTCATTTTTTAACAATTTGATTGTTGGTATATATCTACTGAATTGATTGGTTGAGGAGACAGATCTTTATTTTTATAATAGCAATAACATCCTTTGTCGATTATGGCCCAATTTATTCTTAATGCTAACATTACCAACCAGCATCTATCAATTTATATTGGGAAAATATGCTGTTATGTCTTAATTATCTGTTTAATTGTAAGAAGATAAGAGCTCATAATACCCTGGATTTAGCAGCATTTGGGTAGCCTGCTACAGTCACTAAGGCTCTCTCTGGTCTGCTTCTATCTGGCATTTATCTGTAAGGCATGGTGACATGAATGATATTTATCCCCATCCATGGGTGGGGAATAGAGCCAAATTGTCCACAGAACCACCCACCTATCCCTGTGGTACCACAACAGACATCTCTACAAGCTACTGGTTATAGTTTGTTTCCACCAACAACCTACCTATATGTCAGGTACAATTTGGCCAAATGCAGTAAGTAGGAATACATGTGATGCACTTTCAACAGAACTTCTCTAAAGGCTCCATAGAGCCTTCTGGAGGGTGAGGATAGAGGATTACTTTTTTCTTCTGGTGGTATGTCATGGCTTGTTGACATCCAAGCATAAAATGAGAAGACAGTTTTTCATAACCTGTTTCTGTCTACTGGGTTCAAATAAGCAGAATGGAAATTTTCTCCAGCTAGCCATTCTCCTGTCTCTCCATGGAATGACCTAATACCCTGGCAATAGATGAATGAATGAATAATTGAAAAAGCATATACTAAGCACTTACTACATACAAAGCACTATGCTAAGCATTAGCTATGCAGAAAGAAACCTGAGACAGTCCCTGCTCCCAGAGCTCACATGGTGGAACATAGCACATATAGAATGGCTGGGATGCAGAATAGATTGGAAGGTCCAGAGGTCCTTTGGTCACAGCATCAAAGTGAATCATAATGCATCCTTCCTACTATGGTTTCCATTAAGAAAGCCAATTGGCCTCTGAGTAGAAAGGACTTTCGTAGTGAGAAAACCTTTCTTTTCTGGGTCTTTAGTAGCTGTCATCCACGCTTTAGTAGCTGTCATCCTACCTCTCGCCACAGAGGTGACTAGAGTTACAGAATGAACCATACTTTTTCAGAATATGGCCAATGTGTGTGTAACAATATCACTGCTGTGCCCAACAGGGTAGGGAACATTCCTTCTCTGTCTCCCTCTCTGCTAAAAGGCTCCTTCAATTCTCTTAACCCCATGCATGTGATGACTAAATTCAATCATGGTGCCTAACCTTTATTATGAGGGGTTAGGCCCCTTCCCTTCCATTTTTTTTACTCTTTATCTTATATTATACTTTCAGCACATTTAACATTTCCTTTAACATCTTGTAAGCACCCTGAGTTCAGAGACTTTAGCTTCGTGAAATTTTTTTATGTCCGTAAAAGCTGATATACTGCCTTATGTACAGTAAGTGCTCAATGAATCATACAAAATTAACAAATAAAACATAACAATTATATCAATAATAATATAGTAATTAGCATACACATACGTCTGGTACCTATATGTACCAGGCACACAGTGCTAAGCACTTTACAAATGTTGTGTTTGCAGCAATATTGTACAACAAGGGACTAGGAATGACTTAGCTATTCTTAACAATATAACAACCCAAGACAATCCCAAAAGACTAATAATGAAGCATACTGCCCACCTCCGGAGGAAGAACTGATATTGTCTGAATACAGACTGAAACATGCTATTTTTCACTTTCTTTCATTCTTTTTTTAAAATTCTAGTCTTCTTGTAGAAAAATGACTAATATGGAAATATTTTACATGATTGCACATATATAAACTATATCTGATTGCTTACTATCTCAGGGAGGGGAGAGAAGAGGGAGGAAGAAACGGATAGAATTTGGAACTCAAAACTTTTTTTAAAATGTTCAAAAATTGTTTAACATGTAATTAGGGGGGGAATAAAATATTATATAAAACAAACCAAAAAAGTCTTGTTTGATCCCACAATAACTGTGGGAAGTAGGTCATATTATCCTCATTTTACAGTTAAGGAAACTATGGCAAACAACAGTTGCATGTCTTATCCAAGGTGACATAAATACTAAATGTCTGAGGCCTAATTTGAGCTCAAGTCTGTCTGATGTTAGGCCCAATGCTCTAATCATTGCATTGCTAGCTTCCTCAAAAATAAATGAATAAAAAAAAATGAATGTATGACTCGATCAGATTTTCTCTTTCATTTTCTTGTTGGGCATACAGGCAGAAACTGAGTGTTGAAGTTCTCTTTGAGGCAAATCCCACCCATCAGGCAACCCTACCGTTTTTTAAAGATTAGCCTGATTCTGTTCTCAAGCCCCAACCAATGTGGGAAGTCTCTCTCTAAAATTTGCACAACTCCCATTCATATGAGTAAGAATCATGACATAGAGATTTGAGTGAATGAAGTCAAAAGCATAGTTTGGACCCAATAACTAAATTTCAATATTTAAATTGCAGCAAATGATGTAATTTAAAATGATGCAGTTCTGTGTAGAAAAATTTCTGGTTTTCAAGTCAGAGGATGAGGGTTTGAATCTCTGCTGTCTCATATATTGTGTATGTGACTTTAATCAAGTCATTTTCTGACCTCCATTTTCACATTTATAAAACGGAGATTGGATGACCTGGGCTCTAAGATCTTTTCTAGTTCAAAGCTCATGATCTTATAAAGAAGATACTAATCCTGATTGTTCCCTGCATACTTGGACATTGTATATTTCCAAATGGTAGAAATAACATTTTTCTTCCCACTTCCTTTCATAAGGAAAATAAGGGAATCATTTCCCTGGGGCCCACAATCTTCTTCAATATTAGGACCACACATTTTATGAGTCACCTTTAGGATATAATTCATGAAATATTTGTTAAACTTGAAAGGTCAAATGTGTCAATTGACATGAGAATTTAAAAATAATTTCTCATAATTTTATTCTAATTTACTCTAATTTCTTCTATCTGGTCAATTTTTTACAAATTTTACATACATTTTAAATACAATTTTAAATTCAAATAATTACAAGCAGATATTATAATTCTATTTTGAAGTAAAATTTTTCATTCTATTATTTCCAGTATTTCCAAAACCCTGGGTCAATTGACATAAGTTTGGTCGTTTTAGGTTTTTAAAAATTCTGGTCATTCTCTTATGTCTATTGTGTACAAAGCAAAATGCTAGGTAGTGGGGTACAAGGATTAGACAAGACACAATCATTACCCTCTTGGAGTTTTCAGTCTAGAAGGGGAATAAGATGCTAACACACACACACGTACACACAAAACCTATAAACCAATATTACATGATAAGCACATTAGGAAGTCACAAAACATAGATAGCATTATAGCAAAGATACTAGGGGAAGAAGCCATTACCTGAAAGGGGGAGGGATTCAGGAAAGGCTTCATATAAGGGCACTGAGTTGAAATATGCAGACATTCAAGAGACAAAGAGGGGAAGGAAGGATATTCCAGGAAAAGCATGTGAGCCAATCAATGCTTTGCTACCCAGGGAGGTTTACAGCTCTCTATTATTCTTTTGAGGAGAAAGTCGAATTGCTATGCAAGGTGTCCCAAAGGTCTTAGTGCAGTTTTAAGCTTTAATGGTGTGAGAAATGATTATTTCTCTCTTGTAGTTATTAATTATTCAATCAGAACCAAGGTTTTTTCCCCCTTTTATACTTTCTCATCCACAGATCAACTAATGTAGGAAGTCTCTCTCAAAGAGACTTACCCAGCGAGGGTGGCTGAGATCTAATCAAAGGTAGTAAAAGAAATTCTAAGCTTAGGCTAATGGGTGCATTCCTACTCATTGCGTTTGCTCAGGCAGATCTGGGAAAATATGGATCTTCCCTTTTGTCAGACAGGTGATAGAGAAATTGGTAAGTCTCTTGACCAAGATTTGAATCATTCAAGGCACATATCTCAAGACCTTCACTGAAATACAGCCAGCCTTTCATTGCAATATTCATTTTTTCATTAATTGTTAACCAATCAGAGTTAATTGCCACTCTCAGGATACCATCTCTTCTAAGAGCCTGTAAACTATGAGCCCACTGCCACAAGGGATCTTTGCCTTGAGATAGATGGCCAAATGACCATCCTTTTATATATATTATAATAAACATCCTGTCATTATAATTATTAAATTACCCAGAAAGTATGGGTTTTTTTGTTTTTTGTTTTTTGGGTTTTTTTAGTGAGGCAGTTGGGGTTAAGTGACTTGCCCAGAGTCACACAGCTAGGAAGATTATGTGTCTGAGGTCCAGATTTGAATTCAGGTCCTCCTGACTCCAGGGCTGGTGCTCTATCCACGATGCCACCTAGCTGCCCCTAGAAACTATGTTTTTTTTTAACTTTTTAGGTGTCAAAATGCTTTAAAACTGCACTAGGACTTTTGGAACACCCTATATTTTAACTTCTGTGGTATTTTACACATATGTGCAGAAGCCAGAATATTATTTGTGCTAACCAACTTCTTTCCTTTTCAGTTTATTGTGTCTAGACAAAACAGAGAATAATATTCTGCCTTTAATTTTTGCTGGCCTAAGGCATGCAGACAAGTGGTTATGTCTCAGACTTGATAATACTGATAATACCCTCTAAACACAAGATTCCTTATCTCACCCTTTGCTAAATATCTATTCTCAACATTCACAGACACTGGAAAGCAGCCAATAAATTCTTCTTCCTATCTTGCCACCTTCATAACTCTCTACAAATTGGTACATGAGAGATAGTGAGTATAGGTGGCAGGTCACCAAGCCACCCATCTACTTTGTGCAGAAACCTGCCTCCCTGTTCCCAGAGGGATCCTACCAAAGCACATTTCAAAGTCATCACAGTAATGTCTGCAGGTCTCGTTGTTACCCTCTATAGACTCACTATTAATTTTTTTCCTTAGCTCAAATCTGAGGCAATTTGATACTTAAATTATTGTCAGCATCACCACCCCTTTCCCTAATGTCCCCTTTTCCACCAAGGGCCACAACCACACTGCCCAACTTTGACTGAATGTTTTGGATTTGGCCACAGCCTATGTGGCTTTTTGAAGACAATAGCTGTGTAAAGAGTATGCACTTCAATTAGTCAACAGGCATTTATTAAGTGCTTTCTATGTGCCAGGCACTGTGCTAAGGACTGAGGGTGTAAAGAAAAAAAATGCTGTGCTCTCAAGGAGCTTGCATTTGAATAAAAGACATTCAAATAACTATATACATACAGCTATGCACACAGGGTAAGTGGAAGATAATATCAGAGGGATGGGACTGGGTAGATGAGGGAGTTAATGGGGAAAGGCCCTGAGAAAGGTCTTCTGAAGAAGGTGAGCTTTGAACTGAATCTGAAAGAAAGCTAAGGAAGCTAGGAAGCAAAGATGAGGAGGCAAGCAAGGCTTTACAAGAATGGGGAACAGTCAAAACAAAGGCATGGAGATTGGAGATATAGTGTTTTATATATATGGGGAGTGGAATAAGGTATAAGATGGCCATTATAGTAGAAAGAGGCCAAATTACAAACGGCTTTAAATGCCATAGGATTTTACATTTGATCTTGGACTTTATTCTGTTTAATCGAGAAAAGCTTCACGGAAGTGGATTTGGAGACAATCTTTGAAGGACAAAAAAAGGTTGTATCCACCATCAACCCTTAGCAGTGTGCTGAATATAGGTACTTAATAAATGAATGAATGAATGATAATGAAACATGGAGGAAGGGAAATCAGTATGTGGAGCTTGGGCAAGGGATAGGGAAATATGATATGGGAAAAGACGGCAAATGTGGAATATGATGGGAAAAAGATTGGCTAGATGGGAATATAGAGAAGAAAGATAAGAATTCAGTGGACAGAAGATGGACAAAGGGTCTAGAAACCCAAAAGATAACATTTATTTATAACTTCAAGGTTTTCAAAGCACTTTCTTCATAACAAGCCTCTGAGTTAATAATATAAGTATTATCCCAGTTTTACAGATATGAAAACTGAACTGAGAGGTCACATGATTATAGTCTTTGAGCTAGCAGGGACATTGGAAGTCAGCTAGTCCAATCCCCTCATGAAGTGATTTGCCCTTAATTACACAGCTGGTAAGGGTCTGAGGCAGATTTTGAATCTAGGTCTTCTGACTCCAAATCTAGCAGTCTACCTCCTATATCAAGCTACCACTCATGGATTATGTGACAGAGTAACATAGGCTCAGTGAGCTTTTCACCAAGTCATTGGGTATACAACCGAGGCTTCTCATGTGAATGGATGGGGGTAAGGGTGAGGGAAATCTTTTTTTAAACTTTATTTATTTATTTACTGATAGTTTTCAACATTCACCTTTCTAAGATTTTGAGTTCTAAATTTTCCCTCCTCCCTCCTCTCCCCCCTCCCTAAGGCGATATGAAATCTGATATAGGCTATACATGTATTATCATATTAAACATATTTCCAGATTAGTCATGTTGTGAAAGAAGAATCAGAACAAAAGGGAAAAAGGGGGAATCTTAATTCTGTTTTGAAAGAGGTATCTTCCTCTGTACTACCTCTACCTCTACATACATAGCTTAATACATGATACTTCTCTCATTTCTATGCCTTTGTAATACTTATCATCTACACCTGGAATGCACCCATTTTCACCTCTGTATCTTAAAATCCCTGGTTTCCTTCAAGGTTTAGCTCAAGCACCACCATCTACATGAAGCCTTTCTTAATTGCCCCAGCCTCTAGTACCTTCTCCCCAAATTACTCTGCACCTATAGCATGGATGTACATGGCATGTTCTCTAGGCTTAATGTAAGCTTACTGAACACAGAAACTTGTGTTGTGACTGTTGAGTCATTTCAATCATGTCTGACTCTTTGTGACTCCATTTGGGGTTTTCTTGGCAAAGATACTAGAGTGGTTTGCCATTTCCTTCTCCAGTCACTTTACAGATGAGGAAACTGAGGCAAACAAGGTTAAGTGACTTGCCCAGGGTCACACAGCTAGTAAGTGTCTGAGGTCAGATTCGAGCTCAGGAAGAGAAGTCTTCCTGACTGTAGGCCAGGAGCTCTATCCACTCTACCACCTAGCTGCCCAGAAACTATTTTACTGTCAGAATATCTTTGAGTGTCCAATGCCTACCCCTATACCTGGCACATAGAAAGAAATTCAAAAATGTTTACTGGAGGCAGTTAAGTTATAGTGCATAGAGCACTGGGCTTAGAGTCAGGAAGACCTGAGTTCAAATCTGGACTCAGACACTTTCCTAGTTGTGTTACCCCAGACAAGTCACTTAATCTTTCTCAGCTTTACTTTCCTCAACTGGGGAGATAAAAATGGGGATAATAATGGCATCTACCTTCCAGAGTTGTTAAGAAGATAAAGTGAAAAAAAAAAGATAAAGTGAGATAATATTTGTAAAGTATCATAGAAATGCTAGCTGTATTATTATGATGATTGATATATCCAGAGTCCCATAAAAAGCACAGGTGAAGCAAAAAACCCTAATTGTTACCTCCACAAGCATGGCTTTCCATGAAGGATAGAGTGGAAGTTCTCAATAATTTAAAGGTAGAGAAAGGCTCAGTCCTTGTAGAATTCCTGAAACAAAAATATCCCAACTCCCATAAGAAGCTTCTGGAATTCCCCAGCCTACTTTAGATTTTCCATTTGTTTTGAGGATTCAATGAGAACATTTTGCAAACCTTGAAGTGCTACATAAATTCTAGTTCTTGTTGTTGTTGAATGCTGGAACAATATCAGGGGCTCTCAACAATTAGGCTTCAAGCCTCCCTACTGCTCTGTCTCTGGAATTAGAATTTGGGGAGCTCAATTTTTTTTCAGAATGTCAAAATCCTAGTGTTGGAAGGTACCTTTGAGGTCATCCTGTCTAGCCTGTCTTTTAACAGGAATCCCTTCTACAACAACCCTGATAAATTGTCCTTCAGTCTGTGCCTGAAGACTCCTAGTGAAGGGATCCATCCCATTCCAGAACAATCTATTTGACAGCTTTCATTGTTTTTCCTAAGAGCAAACCTAATGCTTCATTTTTGTACCATTGATGACCTCTGGGGCCAAATAGTATTAGTCTTTGCAGCTTGAGAAGGGACTCAGTTCACCTAGGCAGTGTCTTAAATTTGAGGCATAAAAAGTCATTTTCAATATTGGAGCTCCTAGCTTCTCAAGATACTCATTCATCGATTTAGTGAGTATTGATTCCTTTGCAATGTCTCACCTACTTAGCTCAATAGGGTTTTTATTGTTCAGTTCATGACCCTATGGACCATAGCACACCAGGCCCTTCTGTCCTCCACTATCTCCTCTGTTATCCTTTCTCTTTAGGCTCAACAGGTTATAATATAGTTTTGATGAAGCCAAGATCACAGGTTGAAGCCCCAAGGGGGACAGTCAGAAAATTATCTTTGCTAGCTGTCTGAGCTTTAGCCTTACAAAGGCATGCTGTTGGTCACTGGGCCTTGCTACTTGAGGAGCAAACCCAAGGGCACAGCCATTTAACACTGGAGCTAGAATACTATCTTTGTTTACAAAAGATGATGCCATTTCCTACTCCTGTCTCATCTCCCAGTCCAATGGCTGTGGACTTTTCAGAAGCTGAGAACCGAGGATGGACTTGCAGCAATTCAAGGTGGTGGATGAATTCTAGTGCTCACATGGAATTGAACACAGTGGCTGTCACTTGACTACATTTTATCCCCTCAGCCAGCAGTTCCTGCACATTAGATCCCATTCTCCTGGATAATGAGCATCCAGTGTAAAAGCCAATGTGTGCACCTTGGCTGATGTACATTTAAATGCTACAACGCATTACAAAGTGCTTTATGTCACCACAGGTTGTGTTCGCCTCCATCGTGGCTTAGGTTGATAGGATGCAACATAACAGGATGTGGCAAGCTGGGAGATGTATAACGTGATGCTACGTGTCCTGCCTGCAAAGCAGCAGGTTCACGGTGGGAGCAACTCATCACAACGGAAAGCCCAGCTTCCTAACTGATCCTGCTTCTGTCAGTGATCTAGGGAGAGCTGGCTGGCTTGGATAATTGGCTTTCTCTATATCTTTGAAGTCACTGCTCAATGCTAGGTTGCATTCACACCGCTGTCACAACAGGCAGTCTTAGAAACCCCAAACCCAGCATCTTCCACTTCCACCTTGGGGAAGAGGCCAAGCTGAGCTTTGCATGTTGGTGATCAAGGCTACTTGAAGCCTTCAGGTTTACATCTGACTGATGAGGCCATTCTTTAGCTGGACAACATCCAGGGGCATATCTTATTGTGAAGGGTTATGTTCCTGAATAATGGAGCCCTGGTTTACATTCTACTCTGAATGTGACCAAGCCCCTCCTACTGAGATGTTGAACTATGGAAGTGAAGTGGAAGAAATAGCATCTTTTCCTGCTCCTAAGACTGTTTTCCTCCACTTTGTTCCATTCCTAGAAACCAGCCGCTCTCTGCCTGTGAAGCAAATCTACTCTTCGCACTCATCAGAAAATTTTTTCAAATCCACTTTTTTGCCCTAAAAACATTTCCCAGCCAGAAGTGTGAGAAGCTGCTTGACCTATGCTAGGTATTATTGTCGAACAACAGGCTCCCTTCATCTTTACAAGAGTTCTAATTTTAAGGATTTTGCTTTTAATTTTGGTGGTGGCAGTGTTGTTGATTTCTGTGTAGAGCTTCTGGTAGGATACCCTTCAGTCCTACTTTCTTGAAGCACCCTTTGAAGAAAAAACTTTAAAAATAATGCTCACATTTCTCTTGTTGTTTAGTCGTTTTTCAGTTGTATCCAACTCTTCATGACCCCTTTTGGGTTTTTCTTGGTAAAGATATTGGAGTAGTTTGCCATCTCCTTCTCCAGGCTCATTTGACAGATAAAAACACTGAGACAAACAGGGTTAAGTGACTTGCCCAGGGTCACACAGCTAGTAAGTGTCTGAGACCAAATTTGAACTCAAATCTTCCTGTCTCCAGGCTTGGAACTCTATTCACTGTGCTACCTAGCTGCCCATATATTCTGTATATAATTATACATAAGTATAGAAAATCAATATAATACGATATACATGATAGTATATGTGCATATAGATCATGTGTATTACACTATAGCATGTATATAATATATAATAAACATAATTATCATGTATATAATATCATGAATAACAAATATTATACATGATGTTACATGTGTATATATATGTATATTATATCATATTTATTCTAATACTTACATATAGAATATAAGCTCCTCAAGAGTAGAGATTGTTTCATTTCTTTCTATCTGCATTCCCATGGCCTAGTACCATAGCTGGTATATAGCGGGCTCTTAAAAAATGCTTGTTGCTTAACTAATTGAGAATATGAACTCCCTAAGGATAAGAGAATCATTGTAGCATGTGTATCCCACACGATACGTTTTAGGGATAAGGACTGGGCCTGTGATTTCACTAGTAATGGGAACTCCCAGATGAGGAAACTTCCTTTACTAATGCAGGTTAGCTCCTTCCCCACATCTTCTTGTCTTACAGAGTTGCCTAGAATACCATGAGGTTGAGTGGTGTGACTCAGCTTACACTAAAGAAAATCAGGCTTGAAAAAATGAATCACTCATAGTTACACAGACAGTAAATACCTGAGCTGGGTTGAGCTTAGTCTTCTGACTACAAGTCCACTACTCTTTCCACTATACAGTATTGCTCAAAATGCATTGCAAGGAACTGGGTATCTACTCTTGCTTTAAATATTTCCAGTAAAAAAAGATTCTACCACTTTGTTTGGCAGAACAAGGACCAGGGGTAGGAAGGTGGGACGCTGCTTGGGGCACAGCACTACTGTCTGTCTTTGATACGTGAAAGTCGACACTGTCTCTGGAACATACTGTTATTCCTGGCCCCAGTCAAGAGCAAGGCTGACAGTGGTGTTCATCAAAGACTATTACTGAGCAACATGCATGGTGATAATTTGAAACTCCCTCTCCAAACCACTCATCCCCTGCTAAGTTCAAGAAGCTAGGAGAGGAGTGTGAATCATAATATTTAGAGTTAAAGGGGAACTTAGAAACCACCTATTCCTCTTATTTTACCAGGTGAGGAAACTGAGGCACAATAAAGAAGGGATTTGCCCAAAGGTGGAGAAACAGGAAAGGCTCCTACAGAACATAAAATTTGAGCTGAGGTTTGAAGGAAGCCAGGGTAAGCTAGGAGGTAGAGATGAGGAGGGAGAGCCTTTCAGACACGGGGGATACAGACAGTGAGTGTCATGTTGGAGTAGCTAGACTGCAGAGTTCATGGAAGGGTGTAAAATGTCAGTAGCCTGGAAAGATAGAAAGGAGCCAGTTTGTAAAGGATTTTCAATACCGAACAGAGGATTTAATAGATGGGAGGCAGCATCTGAAGCATAAACAAAGTCATGTTAGAAATATCACAATAAGACCTGCTCTTTTTGTGGTGGCAAAGAATTGGTATTTGAGGGGATGCCCATCAATTGGGGAATGCCTAAACAAGCTGTAGCATACGAATGTCTGGAATACTGTTGTGCTATAAGAAATGATGAGCAGGTGGACTTCAGAAAAACCTGGAAAGACTTACATGAATTAATGCTGAGTGAAGTGAGCAGAACCAGGAAAACATTGTACATAGTAACAGCAATATTGTACAATGACCAACTTTGATAGACTTAGCTCTTCTCAGCAATGCAAGGATCTACAACAATTCTAAAAGACTCATGATGGAAAATGCTATCCACAGCCAGAGAAAGAACTATGGAGTTTGAATGCAGATTGAAGCATACTATTTTCCCTTCCCCCCACCTTTCTTGTGGTTTTTCTCTTTTGTTCTGATTCTTCTTTCACAACATGACTAATGTAGAAATATGTTTAATATGATTGTACATGTATTACCTATATCAGATTGCTTGCTGTCTTGGGGAGGAAGGGAGGGAGAAAAAAATTTGGATCTCAGAATCTTATAAAAGTGAATGTTGAAAACTATCTTTACATGTAATTGGAAAAAAATAAAAACCACAAGGCCTGCCAAAAGACAGAGCAATGAGAGGTGAGGTCTAGGTTTTAGGCTTCAGCAGTTCAGTACTGGGTAAGCAATTGGGGGTTGAGCTAGAGTAAGAGTTATCTTGATTTCCCAATATCAGTTGGCCTGTCTCATGTGTTTTTTATGCCCTACTATGTGTAGTTGGCCTCTCCTTCCCGTTTCCTTTGAAGCCTTAATTTAAGAGGGTACTCTATTACTATCACCACCCTGATTGTTTTCCATGGCAACAGCTGAGTCCAGGCAACACTGGACAGATTGACCTTATCACACACTGCTGGTGTTAATAGTGAAATTTTAAACCTGCAGTGGATGGCTTTTCAAGTGTCAGGAATAGGTGATGCAAAAATGCTTTGATTGAACTTTGCTCTTTAGTCACCTGCAGAGCCATAGCTAGCATTTTTTTGCACTTGGGACAAGACAATAAGTACAAAATATGCCCAGGACAAGCACACAAGGCTATTTATGGGAGTAGGGGGGTGGGCAACATTTGGGTAGATCCGGCTGGGGAGGCATTCACCTAAGTGCTGCTGTGTTTTAATAACTTCTTATTTGAGCGAATTATTCTTGCTAATTTGGTGGTGAACTCAGGTGTATCAAGTATTGTTAAGTCCTTCTAAATTGCAGTACTCTGGGACAAAGTGCAAGTTGTTTAGCCCTAGTTATAGCTCTAGTAACCTGTCAGTGTTTAAAAGGGAAGTAGAATTTAGGAAGTTCTTCCTTGTGCTTAAACCAAATTCTATGCTGCTGCAACTAAAGCTTATTTCTTCTTTTCCATGGAGACCGAAAAAAACTAAGCACCAACCTCATCCCATCCCCACAAAAGAACCCATCACATATTTGAACATAGTTATCTTTTCCTCGCCCAGAGTTCTTTTTACTAGACCCCCACATCTCAGTCACTTTTACTTTCCTTCATAGGCTCTGTTTTGGCACTCCTTAATTTATTTTTCTGTTTCCTGGGTATACTCCATAGTCCTCTGAAGATAAATAGGTTGAATAGAACAAGGGCTTGACCTAATGCCACATAGTGCAGTCCTAATTCAACAACTTTGTGACTACCTCATTTTAAATATCATAGCTGGGTACCTCTATCCCAAGGGTTTCCACATCTGTTTGTATGGAATTTTAAAGTCTGACCAGAACCCTGTGGATCCGTGTAGCATCCAAATGTTTCACATATATCTTGCATAGGAATTGTTACCACAAATATTTGTTTCAATTAATTAGCAGTACCTCCATGTTGTAGGCTGATTGCATTATTCTATGGTAAGCATGTGGTTGCTCCAGCCCCAGGGTGATGCAAAGCCCAGCAACATTTCTTAACGATCCTCTTAATTACACTGTTGGGGTAACCATTCTGTCTAAAAACCCTGCTTTGTAATTACAAAATCACCAGTCCAGCTAACCATGGTGGTCCATCAATCCTTTGCAATCTTCTGCATCCTTAAAAAGCTTACTGTCTTTTCTCTAAATGACAGGGAAGTATTGGGAAAGAAGAGAGTTGTGTGTGCAGCTGCTCCTGTAATAAAGTTCCCTGCCACCCACTGCCCAGCACTTCTTACTACTGGGGATCTTTCTTTGTCTCCCACTGTCTTCTTCCCCCCCTCCCCCTCCCATGCTGGTTTCTGCAACATGAGAGGAATTACCCCTTCCTTTTTGAAATTCATTTTAGAAATTCAATCCACAAAAATGGGCTTACTCTTACCTATCTTGAGTGGAGTCCTGAAAAGCCTTAGAACAAGAGCAATAAAGCCAAACAAAAAGCGATAAAGAGCAATAAAATAAATTCAGGTCCCTTCTTGGGAGGCAGTGTGGAGCAGTGGAAGGATTTGAATTGAGGCTCTGTTACATGTTACTTGTGTGTGACCTTGGGCAAGTTACACTCTTTCTGGGCCATGATTTCCTGGTCTGTAAAATACAGAGGTTGGACCAGATGATTCCTAAGGTCTCTTCAAGCTCATGATCCTATAATCCCACTGCCAATTTATTCAAGAAGACTCCACCTCCCAACACTGACATAGCTAGGTGGATCAATGGATAGAAATGCTGGTCCTGGAGTCAAGAAGATCTAGAGCACAAATCTGGCCTCAAACATTCATTCACTATGTGACCTTGGGCAAGACACTTAATCTGTTTGCCTCAATTTCCTCAACTGTAAAATGGAGGTAGCAATAGCATCTCCCTTCCAGGGTTCAAATAAGATAATATTTATAAAGAATATAGCACAGTGCCTGGAACACAGTAGGCACTTAATAAATATTTGTTTCCTTTCTTCCATTGTAGAAAGCAAGCAAGAGGTGAGCAAGAGGAGTCTCATGAATGCTGAAGGTGTCTAGATGGGGTGAGTCTTTGGACCATAGAGTTAGAAGTATAAGGGGACTTCAGATCCATCTAGACCAATGCTTTCATTTTACAGATGAGGAAACTGAGGCCAAGGGAGATTAGTAGCTTATTCAAGATCACAAAGAAAGCAAGTGTTCAAGGCAGGAAACCGGCTCAGGTCCATTCAAATACGGGGAGACAATACATGTAGGGAAGTGTTGGCTGGTGAAGGGTATTTTGGTTTGGAAACTTATAGAGATGGTGACCGGAGCTATAGAGAAATCAACTGACACAACCCTTCCAATAGCAGTGGTAAGATTAATTTGATTTTAGTTCTAGAACTGGAAATGGAGAGTGGGGCTGGGAGGAGAGGGCAAGAGCATATGCTGTGTCAGGGTGACTGGTGAGAAAACATCCCTGGGAGGGGAGGGATACTAAAATAAAGCAAGGCAGAGGCTGCCTAGACATAGTGGGCCATGTGAAGTACTAACTGAGACACTGTGGAGAAAGAGAGGGCAAGAATTCTGAATGTGAAAAGAGTTAAGTCCTCTATAGAATAATCTCTGTTTAGAAGGTTCTGCAGCAGGTTGGTTGTCTAGAAGATGACAGGAATAAAGTGAAACGTGGTGGGGGGTACCTAGAACTCATGGGCTATGTGAGGTACTCACCAATTGGGACAGTAGCAACAACTCCTCCCTTAACAATAAGCTTTCATCACATCTTTCTGCCTGGGGTAGAGTTTGTATTGTTCCATCTGGGTCAGGTATGAGATCGGACATGTGCTGAAGCTGCATAGGTTCCATGACAGAGGCTGAAGCCTCCTTGGTTGGAGAGTAAGGTAAAGCTACAGACAGGAAGTTCCAAAAGAGTTCTGGGGCAGAAACATCCCACAATAAGTCGGCATGGATAACCGAGTTCCTTTGCAGAGTTTCCTCTGCAAAATCAGAGGCAGAATACGCTATATGAGGTGAAAGTGAGTTCAGTATCAGGAATGCAATCTGAAAGAACAAGTGAAGACATGAAGGCAGAGATCCAAGGATTAGTTCATTGAATTTGTTACTCTCCATTTCCTATGAACACAAACATGTTTTTATGTCCCCTTATGTGAGGCCTGTCCTGCCCTCCAGCTCTGCAGCAGCTGGACAGCTCCCTCCACCACCTGCTTCTTTTATCCATTGGCAATGATCACCTGCTAAGAGTCATCCTGTAGCTAGACTCGATTTGATTAGTGTCATAGCTTGTCTCTGAATGCTTCTACTTCTAAATGTGCCTCTATTTCCCCTCCAGAACTCAGATTGAGTACATTTCTTGCCATCAATCCTGGACCAGTGGAAAGTTTGTCCTATGAACAAGGACCGTACAGAGTTCTGAGACTCCACTGTTTTAAAGCTGCCATATCTCCTTTATCTCTTACAGAGAGTATTGAGACAATTAAGAGGAGAAGTAAGGATGATAAATTCTCATAGGAAAATCATATTAAACTTCAATTTCTTAAATCAACCCCTGATCATATCTGAGGTGGACTCTTGTTTCAGCAGCAGAACCACTAGGTGATAAATCCTTTAGGCTGAGCTTACAGATGGTTATCATAACAGCCCCAACTAAATCAATGGGGAGGTCATCTAAGTAATGTACTCTGTATTTATATAATACTAGGCTAGTAATATTGCCTGATCAGATTGCAATCACTATTTCATCCCAATGTGTGTGTAGTTTTAATAACAAAGACTTTGAAATGCCTGGAATTTTCCTCTTCTGGTGAGATCAGCACATACAACTGCTACCCCAGGCTCTGCTTTCAAGGCTAAGATGAGTTAATCCAAGAATTTTAGTGTAGCAGTAACTGGCTAGAGGATTTAGAAAATTCTCAGAAAAAGAAAGGGCAATCATATATTGTTGGTTGGACTAGGAGGCCATTATATTATCATAGTGCCTAACATGGATCTCTACAGAGTCCTACTCCAATGCCTCATCATGATATAGAGGTAACCCTGGATTCTGAAGGAGGTGTCAGCAGAGAACAAGATCTAGTAGGCTTTGTCAGGGAAATACTTCAAATGAAGGTCAGGAAACAAATTAAGTCTACTTTCTGAGACCCAGCCTAGCCAAGTACAGGGAAGTTCATCACTAGTGAGCTGGTCACTTAGTGATAGATTCTTTGGGTATACAAATACACAAAACAAAGCAAAATATAAAATGGCTTTCAGTTCTCATTCCACTTTTACAGTGAGGGTAGTAGAGTATTTGAGAAGCAAGCATAGGATACTAAGAATTATAGTTTTGAGATCATCTAGTTTAGTAGTTCTTAAACTTTTTTGTGTCATGGACCCCTTAGGCATTCTGGTAAACCCTAATAAACCCTTCTCAGAATAATGTGTTTTAAAATTCCATAATTCAGGAAAACACCAAATTTCAATGAGAGGCAAATTAAAATAAAAATGCATTTTCCCATCCAAGTTCATAGACTTCAAGCTAGGAACCCCCGATCAAAATATTAACTAGATGTTAGAACCTTATCCTGTAATCAGTGAATGAATGAGATAATGGAAGAAGTGGGTCACATCACATGAAAATTATCTTTCTAAGTGAAACTAGAAAACAAAAGCAAATTTTAACTAGATGGAAGGATGGCTGATAAATTCCTCTGGGAAAGACAAGTAAGGGAGTTGATAGCATTTGTTTCATTGTGTTCCAAAGGCAATAAAAAATATCACGTCATAGGATTTTGTATCACCTTGTGCTTTAGTACTCTTGGTAAGCATTTGCAAAGTGAAGATCATCATTTGTACCACGAAGATAACTGTGACTTATGAGCAAACATCTGTTGCAGAGGATGAAAAGGTAGAGAAATTTTATTAAGATTCTCCAAATTAAATCAACATGTATTTTAATCTTTGGTGACAAATTAATATGTGGGCTTAAGGAAGGATAATGGAAAGTATGTTGGAAAACATGTAAACATATGTCAGGAATAAGGACAGACGTCTATAGAGCATACAGAAACCTCATGCCCACATATCCTGAACATTTTCTTCAAGAAAAGAGTTGAAAGATGCTAGACATGGTGAACACCAAATAATATCACAAAATGAAGTTGATTACCTTTTAAGGAATGAAAAGTTATTAATCTGGGAGCCATTTACAAATCTGTCATCTCTAAGCAAGCCTAGTTATTTGTTAAGGCAAAGATCAAAGCTATGCAAAATCAGAAGGAAGAATAAAAATGTTAGGAAAAATTAGGAGCAATTGAGATCACTTCTACCTGACACCCTTGAATGATCTATTGAAGCAAAAAAATGGAAATGGTGGAACACTAATGCACTGTTGGTGGACTTGTGAAATGATCCAACCATTTTGGAGAACAATTTGGAACTATGCCCAAAGAACTATAAAAATGTGCATACCCTTTGATCCAGCAATAGCACTTCTAGGGCTATGTCCCAAAGAGATCATGCAAATGGGAAAAGGACCCACATGTACAAAAATATTCATAGCAGCTCTTTTTGTGGTGGCAAAGAATTAGAAATTAAGAGGATACCCATCCATTGGGGAATGGCTGAGCAAGTTGTGGTATATGAATGTCATGGAATACTATTGTCCTATAAGAAATGATGAACAGGCTGACTTCAGAAAAAAAAGACTTATACGGTCTGATGCTGAGTGAAGTGAGCAGAACCAAGAGGACTTTGTACACAATAAGAGCCACGTTATGCAATGACTAATATTGTTAGACTGAACCCTTCTCAGCATTACAAGGATTTAGGACATCTCCAGAGGCCTTGGGATGGAAAATGCTGCCCACATTCAAAGAAAGAACTATGGAAGTCGAATCGCTATCACTTATTTTTACCTTCTGTTGAGTTTTGTTTCCTCTCTCTGATGGTTCCTCCTATTGGTTTTAATTTTTACTTACAACTTCACTAATACGAAAATACATTTAATAGGAATGTAAATGTATAGTCTATATCAGATTGTGCGCCATCTTGGGGAGGGTGGTAGGGAGGAAGGGGGAGAAAAAATTTAAATTCAAAAGCATATAGAAGTGATTGTTGATAAATCAAAGTAAATTAATAAAATAAAAAAATAAAAATAAAACGCAAGCCATCACCATTTTTTAAAGAAGTTTAATGACAATAAGTCAATCACCCAAGTGAGAAGACCAAATAATCCTAAAAACTGAATCAGTCATTTAACACCATCCCTTTGCCAAAAAGAGCTATGCAGCAGCTAAGGGCAATACAAGTTTAAAATATAAACTTACTTGTAAAACCTAACCAAGAAGAATAATGGGAAGTTATGGGCAGTATTGCCTCACAAAACACTAAGAAGTAGTGAGGGGGAAAATAGGGTTAGTGAAAGTTTGATGAGAGACCTAACTAAACCAAATCATCCCAAGGAAATTTAAAGATGGCATTGGAAGAAGGAAAATGAAAGGGAAGAAAATCTGTTAAAATTTCTGCAACAAACTCTTTTTCCCCATTGGTGACGGTAGAGCTACATCCTTTGGACTCTAACATTGCAGTTCTAGATATGCTGCCAAAGAAACAAATGGCACTAAAGAATGCAAAAGATGAAAATGGAACTGAACTATATCAAATGTTTTTGTTTGTCCTTTATCTTTGAAGAGGACCAATGACATCATGGGATGATGTCTTGACTTGTGCATAAATTGGATTTAAGTGAGGCTGAGTTACTTTATGTTGTTGGCCTCACTCTCTCTTCCAGAGTCACTGAAGTCCAGTGGCAGGACAAAAGCCAGAACAACT
The DNA here is from genome assembly GCF_003287225.1 of Phascolarctos cinereus. Classification (NCBI taxonomy): domain Eukaryota; kingdom Metazoa; phylum Chordata; class Mammalia; order Diprotodontia; family Phascolarctidae; genus Phascolarctos; species Phascolarctos cinereus. The sequence continues at coordinate 110,878,567 of NW_027555514.1, forward strand.
GGCAATGGCCCAGATGCACTGAAGGACCTTGGCGTCTTCAATGTCTGACCAAGCTCTAAGCATTCCACAGCACCTGCTTCATCTACCTTCACAGCTATGGGAACAGATTATTCTCATTTGCCCATTCCACAAGAAGAAGTCTTCACATGCTTATGGTAGACATTCCCCTAACTCATTGACAGGTTTGAGGCCTTTTGGTTACCCTCAACCAGGTTTATCCCATATGCTGTGACAGTTTTACCAAGGTGTGGCCACTGTATATTCTACAGCTTCTTGGAGCCACAGATGAGAAGTGGGTGAGAGGTGGACATAAAAGGTAGATGAACAGCCCTGAAAAGGGCTCTGCAAACCCTCACACCAGAGGTGCTAGTCCATACACACCCCTACATCAAACATACATAGTCCATGCTGTAGATGACATGATTTTTAGGATGTCGAGTAATCAGTTGTTAAGACCTCTGTGAATGGGCAGAGGATAATTAAGACTTAAGGAAAGAAAAAACCAGACATTATTATTAACAAAAAATAAATAGTAATGGAGAAAATATCAACAATGATCAACCCATCACTACAAAATTCAATAAAATGAATAGCATACACAACCATCATTGGAGATGAGGTTATAGGCAGGCTTTAACAAAAGATAGTCCACAGCAGACCACGTCTTTACTGTCACACAATTGATATCAAAGTCTAGAGGATACAAGATTATAGTATTTCATAGTTTGTCAATGATAAAAGAAGCACTTTATTTGATATAACAAAATTCTACCTTAGAGATTCTTCTCCAACAAGGTATTTCTCGCACATATGTCAAACTCATAAAAGCTTCCTTGGAAGATATATAACAACAGACGTAACTTGTTTCAATAACTCTCTGATTAGTACTATCAAGCAAGGCATAAAAAAGAGAGGCATGTTTGCCAAACATATTTTCTACTATCATAGACTGTGTCCAGCACAGAATTCAAATGAAAGAAAGATTGTTTTCTTATAGATAATGAGATCCTCTGGATACTCTTCTTTATAGATAACTTTTTATTGAGTCAATCAGGCCCAGAACAATTCAGAACTGCTTAAAAGCATTCAGACTAATTATACACACAGGGTAAAAAACGTATGAACGAAAAATTCTCTTTGTCCATCCTATGACATGCAGTTAGATGGACAACCCATGAATTTATGCATATACATATATACACATAAACCTGCATAAATACATGTGTATGTCCATACATACACATATGGATGTAAATATTTATATTATGTGTATATGTAGCATATATGTCTTTATATAGCTAGTTACAGCTGTATCTATCTATGTGTAGATAGATACATAGATATAGATATCTTGGGCAGATAGTGCAAATGGACAATAAACTGGGCTCACAATTGAAAAAGAAGAGGGGAGCATGCTACATTGACTTTGCAAAATTGCACAATATTTCAATGACCCCAAACGTCTTCCTGAAACAAAAGCCTATCTTTTTAACACTAATATTCTTCCAATGATGCTATGTGGATATAGATAATGAAATCAATTAATCAATAAATAAACATTTATTAAGCACCTACTGTGTGCCAAGCACTATGTCACTGTCTCCAAAGAACTAAGGTTTTGAAGAAAAGGAGGCCAATGAAGAGAGGTAAATGGTGGGTGTTAGCCTACAATATATCACAGAAAAAGAACTGCCCAGGAGAAGTAGGGCAAATGACATTCTTAGAGAATGTTATGACAACAAAATGTCAGACGATGAGCAGGCAGACTTCAGAAAAACCTGGAAAGACTTGTATGGACTGCTGCTGAATGAAGTGAGCAGAACCAGGAGAACACTGTACACAGTAACAGCCACGTTGTGTGATGGCTAATGTTGACAGACTTAGCCCTTCTCAGCAATACAAGGATCTAAGACATCTCCAAAGGTCTCATGATGGAAAATGCTATCCACATCCAAAGAAAGAATTATGGAGTTTGAATGCAAATAGAAGCATACTATTTGACATTTTTTCTTCTGTTTTGTTTTGTTTCCTCTTTCTTGTGGTTCCTCCTATTGGTTCTAATTCTTCCTTACAACATGACTAATGTGAAAAAAAATGTTTAATAGGAATGTATATGTAAAGCCTATATCAGATTGCACACCATCTTGAGGAGGGAGGAGGAGAAAAATTTAAAACTCAAAAGCTTATGGAAGTGATTGTTGATAAATCAAAATAAATTAGCAAAAAAAAGAGAGAGAGAAAGGTCAGCTAGTCACATGGCAAGAATAAGAATGAGGAAAAACCAATGGAAAGTCCACGGATTCTATTAGTATCCATGCAAATCACAAGACCCTTAGGACACTAAATGGACCCACTTGAGAAATTTATTAAAGGATAAGAATAAGGGTTACTTAGGATGTGAAAATGTCTGTGGGTTGTAATCCATCAGGTTTGAGGAATGACCCACATAGATGAGATCACAGATTCATCTAAGTATTGAAGCCTGACATTGAAATAAACATAGCAAGTCAAACAGCTGCCCCTGTTGTAGTAAGTGTAAGTAACAGTTAATGGAGGAGTCAGTCTTCAACATGACTAAAATTGATTGCTGCAAAACTAATCAAAAACCATAAATCAGTGGATCTACTTCCATTCAAAAGATAACATCACACTAAGGGAACTTAAAAAAAAGACTGTCATGGTATAGCTCTGGGTCATTTGGCACATGGACACAATTTTCACAATGTAGCGCTTGAGAGGTATCCCTCAACAGCCTGGCAAACATCATGGAAGCAAATAGGCAGCTAGGTGTCTCAGTGGATAGAGTGCTAGACCTGAAGTCAAGATGACTTAAATTCAATTCTGGCCTCAAACACTTACTACCTATATTACTCTGAGCAAGTCGCTTAACTACTGTCTGCCTGAGTTTCCTCATCTGTTTAACAGGGATAATGATAGCACCTATCTCTCAAGATAGATGTCAAGACAAAATAAGATAATATCTGCAAAGTGCTTTGTAAACCTTAATACCAACTACAACTATTACTTATTATTGTTGTTGTTGTTATATACCTCATGATGCAATGGAGGCGACTTTGGGTTCTGGAAGACCGTGTCAGCAAAGTGAAAATTCCTTCAAGTACTATGAAGCTGGAAAGGCTCTGAGTCCAATACTGATGGAATACTGAATGTCTGCTATCCTGAGGTCAATCTAGTTATGTTAGCAGAAGGTTTTCATCCAAATGATGATTTTTTTTGGCCACAGTAACTCATGAAAAGCACAGAGGTAAGCAATTTATGTAGACAGAAGAAATACCCATATAAATAAAGGTAACAATCTTCCAAATTGTTAAGGGTGGTCCATCCAGTTAGCCTGGTGAATGTCACTCAGGTGAAGCCTGGGACCTTGCCTTTACCTAATTTACAGGTAAACAGTCAACAACCATTTGGAATGATAGGATCACACAGAGGGTTCAAACCAGAAAGAACCTCACAGGTTTATCAGATGTCTGGTCAAGATAGAAGTTGGTACTGTTTGGGTTAGTAAAAGCGATAGAAGGCATGGTCATTGATTTTTAATAATGCAAGTGTAGCATGACAGGGTACCTAATATGGAATCTTACACTTACTGTCCAGCCTGGCTCACTTAGCCCAAACTTCCCTCACCTTGGTAGGTCTACGTTCCCCGAGAAGAACCACTGTCACAACTCTGTCACATTCTTTTTCCCTCACAGCCCTGTTGTGGAGGAATAAATCACCCCTTGCTCACCATTATAGATCTTAATTTCCCACCATTTTAATTCCCATTTTTCAGAAAACCAGGCACGTGCAAGGATAATACTGTTAGCTCCTAAGCACAATGATTTACTAAACAATAAGGCAAAAGCAGTAATAATAAGTATATCATAGGTAATCAACATAGAGCAAATTCACAAAAAATCATTACATGACAATCCACACATAAATCTGTGTCCCACTCTTTCACCAATGCAATGAGTATCTATGGACAAGAATGGTCATACGCTTGTAGAAACCTTACACAGAAACATATTGGTAAGGAAGACCAATGACATTGGGTAATTCACAACACTAGACTACAATACTTGAGGTCATGGTCCATTCAGGTCCATTCTGTACCACAGAAAGATGCCTGTCTGCTTATGTGCCTTATCACTCTCCTGCCAAACAAATCTTTTCTTCCTGCAAACTAATGAAGTAGTGACAAGCTCTTTTAACTCACAATCACAATATCAATAGCAGTTCCCTTCAGCCAGAGAATTGTATGGTTTATCAGAATGGCTGTCTTTGGGCAATGCAAGCAAGCCCAGGCAGGTCTTCATTCACCAGGATTCTGCTTGTTGTTCAGTCATCTCAGTGGTATCTGACTCTCCTTGACCCCATGAGGGGTTTTCTTGGCAAGGAAACTGGAGTGGTTTGCCATTTCCTTCTCCAGATCATTTTATAGATGAGGAAACTGAGGCAAAGAGGATTGTAAAGTGACTTGCCCAGGGTCACACATCCAGTTAGCATCTGAGCCAGATTTGACCTCAGGAAGGTGTCTTCCTGACTCTAGCGCTGGCACTGCATCCAGTGAACTTCATCCAATTAATTCCATCCAATAAATCTAAAAATAAATTAGCTGCAAAGTCTTCATTTCTGGGAGTAAGGGTGCTGACACCAAGGCCACATGCGGAGATGCAGTTATTTGACCAGGAGCTAGGAGGAGAAGTAAGAGAGAAGCTACAGAAGTGGCAATTTAGCAGAGAGGGGTCATAGGGGATGTCAGAGATGGGCAGACAGATTTACCACCGTGCTATTTTGCCAGAGCACTTTTCCCTGGCTATGGACTTGGGCTGTAGAAATATAATTATTGATTCATATGCATATATATAGATATATATATATATATATCTTCCCATATCAGAGAGTAGGAAAAGAATTAATTTGGGATTTTTCTTTCTAGGTAATGAGTAAGCAGACTGGGGGAAAGGGGAGTGGAGAATGTGACCAGCTGGCTGCAGTATTGGGGGGGGGTCTTGGCTACTCTTCTTTCCGTTGTTGCCAGTGGCCCAGTTTGAAAGGAACCAACTCCCGTCTCTCCCCCCCCCCCGCCCCTACACACACACACACACAACACCACACACACACACACACACACACACACACACACATGGGTGGAGCTGAGGGAATAGCTGGAGAGAAAGTCATACCCAAAAAAGGGGAGCTGAGTGAATGAATACATGAGAATGTCAGTGATACTCATGAAGACAAATTTGCCTTCATGTGTTTGGATATCTGTTTACCTTGCTTGCTACCCTCATATAATGTATTTGTGCATATTTAACTGAGGTAACAGGGGCAGCTCGGTGGTACAGTGGGTAGAGTACCAGGCCTGGATTCAGGAAGGCCTGAGTTCAAGTCTGGCTTTAGACATTTACTAGTTGTATGACCTTGCACAAGTCACTTAACTCTGTTTGCCTCAGTTTCCTCATCTATAAAGTGGAGATAATAATAGCAGCTACCTCCCAAGGTTATTATGAGGATAAAGTAAAATAATAATTGTAAAGTGCTTAGCACAGAGCCTGGCACATAGTAAGTTCTACATAAATATAAGCTATTATTATTAGCTATTAAATATAGATCTGAATCTTTCTGGAGGCTCTGACTAGCTGGCATTGGGGATGGTGGTGGTGAGGTCGCTTCATTTCCCACAGTTTCCTGTAGCCCTGTTTAAAAGGAAAACGAGGGGGCAGCTAGGTGGCGCAGTGGATAGAGCACTGGCCTTGGAGTCAGGAGTACCTGAGTTCAAATCTGACCTCAGACACTTAATAGTTACTAGCTGTGTGACCCTGGCCAGGTCACTTAACCCCAACTGCCTCATTAAAAAAACAAACAAATAAACAAAAGGAAAACTACTTCAGAAGGGATGATCCAAGGGAATGACTTATAAGCAGTAACCTAATTGACATGAGGACAGGGGTAAGTAAGAGAGAGTAATCAACCTGGATTATTTGCACAGCATACTACCATATCACCACAGCCAGATTAGTCTTTTCAAAGAATCAACTTTAGTTTTGATTATTTCCATACTATTTATGTTTTCCATTTAATCTAATTCTCCTTTAGTGCTTTTTAAATTTTCCTACAGGGCATTTTAGTAACATTCTGTTTCAGAACTGGAAGTTACAGGGACACAAAACAGAACCTGGCACTGAATTCCCAGAACCTGATAGACTAGAAGATACTGGGAACTTGGGGAGCAAACCTGCATTTCTGCTCAAGCTGTGACCAGGAGAATCACTGTCAAATGGAACCAAGTACAGGTCCCAGTCATCCCCATTCCCACCCCAAACTTGTTTCATTACAGTTAAGTGTGTGTGTGGGGGGGTGGAATCATTATTTGTAATTCATCCTGTTTCTCTTAAATATACGTAAGAACTTGATAAAGAAAAAAATATAGCATCTTCAAAAGGAAATAGGGTAAAAGACAAGTGAGACAGAAAGTTCAAGTTGCTATAACCTAAGGCTATAGAGGAAACGTTGGGCAAAATAATGACACCAACAGTTAAGGTTGATTTTAATCATCCGTGCCTAGAATTTATGACTCTCCCTTCTCTGTGTTCAATGTGGATAACGCATTATGGAGACATCTATTTTGTTTAAAGTCTTCCATTCTCACTACAGCTCTCAGAGGTAAGCAGAAATTGCTCTCTCTATTTTATAGGCAGTACAGCCGATCAGTAGTGGTGTTGGGATGAGAATTTTGAACATCCAGGTCCCTAGTCTCGGGTTTGATTGAAATGGTTCTCTTTTCTGATCTCTTTTCTGTCTTTCTTTGCTAGTTCCTCACCCTGGCTTCCATCTTCCTGTCAAAAATGAGCCAGGGTGCCAAGGTCCTGCCAAAAGGAAGACAGAATAGGGGGAGGAGGAGGCGGGATTCTAAACTCCCAAACACTGCAATCAATTTCCTTAATGTTCCTGCTAGTTTTGATCACTCAAGGGTAGCGCTACTCCTCATTCTTAAGGAAAGCAACAAATCAAAGATATGAGTTAAATCCATGGTTTAAGAACTATCATTGAAAATATTTTCCCACCATTGTTATATTTGGAAACTGCACCAAGTTGGATATTTAGTTTAGCATCAATTGTTTAACCTTTCTACTATATTAAAACATCTCCTGAAACAGCACATTTCATTTTTGGACAGCTGTAATTACTAGCAAGTTTTTTTTTATGTCAAACTGAAATCTGCTTCTCTACAGCTTTGATCCATTATCCCCTGAAGAAGCAGCATCCACAGACTTCCCAGTGCTGATTCCAGCCCAATCCCATAGCCGTCATTCAGGGAAACAAACCTCATTTCAATGGGATTTTGCAATTTCTTCTGCAGGTGATACAACTCCTGCCTCCTTAGAAGCTACAAAACTGAAGACCCAGAAGAGAAAATTTTTGCCACCAAAGTCCTCAGCATTGTCATATGATTCAACATCAGAAATAGATACGGTTTTTTATCAGTGGAAATAACATTAAAGAAGATACATTACCATCTACTTTGCTGCTGTACCCTAAGGACCACGGGGCCTTTCACCTGATGTAGCTGAAACCTATATTTGTTATTTCCTTTTATTGGAATGTGAGCTTGTTGAGAGTAGGGACTATCTCCACATTTCTATTTATATCCCCAGGGCTTAGCACAGTGCTTTGTACATAGTGCGAGCTGAAATAAATGATTTTCCATATATTCATACATTCATTCATTCTGAGGCCAAGCAGGCAAAAATCACATCTTTCTTCCACTTAACAGCCTTTCAAACACTTGAAGATCGCTATTGTGTCTCTCCCTCCTCCCCAGCCCCCAAGTCTCCTCTCCTCTCCTCTAGGCTAAGCATCCTCAGTGCTTCATATTGCCTCCCTCTACTGGACACATTCCAGTTCATCCGGAAACATAATGCTCAGAGCTGAACGCAATACTCCAGAGGTGGTCTGACCAGGCAGTGTGCAAAAAGACCATCACACCCTGTATTCGGATTATGCCTCTATTAATGTAATACTGTTGATCGTTTTGAGCTTCTTGTTCACTGAAAATGTTCACCCAAACTGCTATTTAACTAAGCCAACCACCCCATCCTATCCTGTAACTACAGAGTTAATTTTCGAACCCAAGTATTGGACTTTACATTTATCCCTATTGCATCTCACTATATTAAATTGAGCCCACCATTTGTAAACTGTTCAATTCAGTGACACCTGCTTCCACAAGGAGGAATACTATTGAATCTCAGCAGCCAGGGGAAGATCCTGGAGTTTCCCAATGGATGCAGATATGAATCTATATGATTCAAATTCATATATACCACCCACCTAGAACAATGAGATGAGTACTACGTGGGATGGAAATAGCCAGTTCGCTGAGAGCCCAAGATATCTTAGTGCTAATCCAGAAGCCTCTCTGCAGACTGTATAACCACTGGGGAAAGTGTGGAATTGCCATCTTTTGGCCACCCTCACTGAATAGGGTCAGGCACTTGGCCATCAGTACTCTGGCGGGTTGATATCCAGCACTACCCGCTTCTTCTCCTTATACAAATATTGCTCCTAATTGGGGTGGTGGTGGTGAGGACATGGATTAAAGGAAAGAGATCTGAATCTGCATCATTGCCCATTATCATCCCTGGAGGTTAGTTCTGGTTCTGCCCAATTAAAGTCCATTTCTTAACCTCTCAGTGCCCCCAAGCTACTAAGAATATAAATTGCAGAGCAGGTGAAGACCAGCCTCAGTGTATGGGGAATTTCCTCATCTGTACCCATGGAATAGCAGTACCCAGAGTTCTCTGTACCCATGAAATCACAGGTCTGGTCCAAATAAATAAAAGTTTAGGTTTCACTTCTGGAGCTGAGAAAATACTATTCCTTTCTCCTCCTGGGGAAGACTAGATGCAGCAGTCTTGGGCTGGGAATGATAAAGGTGTAACTCTGAATCAAACAAATTGGGAATAACTTATAACTCTAACTCTGAGATTAATTCTGTCTTGATCTCGGCTGCTAATTATAACCTGAAGAGAGTTTGCTTGTGGTCCCTCAATTTTTTTTTCCCTTTCTCAGAACAGGAGTAACAGCATCTGCCTTCTTCCCCTTGAACAAGTTTAGAGTATGAAAATGACTTACAAAATGAAGCTGCTGGATACTTTACCATAATAACAGCCCACATTTCTATAGCTCTTTAAGGTTTACCTGAGGTTTTCCTCACAGCTGCCCTGTGAGGTAAGGAATGCAAGTATCATTATCTCCATTTTACAGAGACTCAGTGAGGGCTATAATGTGCCCATTGTCACACAGCTTAGAGATCATTAGATCCAGGACACTGTCCATGGTACCACTTTAACCATCCAACATGACCAGCTATATCCCAATTACAAAAGACCTCAGTCTCTCCATTTCACATATAGGAGATTAACACAGAAATTTTCTGGCTTGGCATTCTCACTCCTTTTCCTTCCCATGACCTGTAGCCATAGCCTCATCATTCTTTTCTCTTGAATAACTTCTGTCACCCAGCATGGTTGAAAAAATTCAAGATTAAAGTGACAAATTAACTGTAACTACTAAATATTTAATGCCAAAGAAAAAGCTGTTTAAAACCCATAAACGATGGAGGGCATAAATCTAAATTGGATAGCAGAGAAATGTTATATTAACTTAGATTATGCTGTGCCTTCATATTGCCTTAGATCAGGCTATTTGCCTACTGAATGCATGCAGTACAATTGTCACGTAAATTTATGAACACATTCCAGTAACTACATCCATTTTCTTTGTATTGTTTTGCCTTGACATTTATAGCAACTTCAGTTTGTCACTGCATAAGGATAAGTGATTTTTAATTTTATCTGTTCTCTTTGGAAGCACCCAGCCCTTGTCAGGGGTGGGAGGAGAGGAAAGGAGTTTTGCTCATGGTCATTCTTTCTTCTTTCATCATCCTTGTGGAATCTGAGATTTATTTCAAAAACAGAGTAATGTGTGTTCTCAGGGCAATGATTCAAGATGAACTGGGGCACTGAGCTGAGAGGCAGCAGGCCTGGGTTCACTTCCCAGACCTGCCAGAACCCAAGCCGTTCAGGGAACTGTGTTTTGAACATACTTTGCTTCAGTTACTCCATGGGTAATAGCACTTGTCACAAAACCCAGCCCCCAAGAGATACAGTGGCAGTTAATGAGGTAATAATGTCTGTAAGGCACAGAGAGCTCCTTGGATTAAAGAGAAAATGTGTGCTCACCGAACAATAGCCTCTGTGCTTTGCTGATGCTGTTCCCCTGACTGAAAGGCTCCCTCCTAAACATACCCCCCTCTTCTTTCTCCACATCCTGCTTCTCCTTCTGGGATGAGCCCCACACTGGGATCTCACTTTCCTTTAGGGTCTCACCTTCCTATCTCCTATTGTGCTTGGCTAAAACACTCATTTAGCATTTATGTGATGCTTCCTTTATATTGTTATCCATCTTTTTACAGATGGAGGCAGAAGGGTGGAGTTTGCAGACTATTGGGTTTGAAATCAGGAAGACTGGAGTTCAAATTCTGTCATGGACACAGTAGCTGTGTGACCCTGCTCAAGTCATTCCATTTCTACCTACCTCGGGCAGCTCCTTGGCAAACTCCAAATCATAGACCTGCTGGATTCTGCCATGTGAGAGGGCATTCTCTCATTCACAAAATCAACAATCCTTGACATACTGGCATCTTGCTATATGAAATTTCACATAGGAAATGATAAGAGGCTAGAAAGAGCTGGAAGGACCCAGAGGTCATCTAGTCTAGCTAAGAAGAGCTGGAGGGACCCAGACATCACCTAGTCCAATTCCAGCTTTTTTTTTATGGATGAGTAGACCGAGGCCCATGGAAGGAAAATGGTTCATCTAAGGTTACAAAGTTCATGTGACGTGGTATTTGAATCTATGCTCTATGACTCCAGAACTAATATGTTTTCCACTACAGCATGATGCTTCAAAATTAGGTGTTTAAAACACTCAAGGATATTTTGGAAAGAATCCTTTGACCCAGGGTGTATTTTCATTGAGAACATGAAGATTTTTGGAAAATGGTTATGGTCTGCATTGAAGGAATGCATTCCCCCACAGCAGCCCAAGTCACAGATCCTTCCCAATTATCAGATTATTTTAAGTATATGTCCTATCTTTTCAAGGAAATCATACTCCCTGTGAAATCAAGGTCCCTTGAGTTAGGTCTCTTTTAATTGTCTTGCATAGAGCCTGGTCCACAGTAGGTACTCAGGAAATATGGGCTGCTGTTGATAATGAGGATGATGCAACAAGAGCACTTTTTAAGATTTCCTGAATAAGTAGTCAAGTAGCACTAGTACATCTGTATCTATTAAGAATATCCCTGTAGGAGCTAAGTCAAGCCATTACCGGGGGAATAGTTCTATGACTGGACTCCAGAAGGTTCTTACACTTGCCAGGCCAATATCATCCTCCTCCTCCTCTTAACATCAGATCCATAGTAGCAATGCTAAAGTACCAAATGTGAAACTATTAAGGGTCAAGGAAAAAAAGGTGAAAAGTAGAGTTTGTTATGGAAACATTTGGGAGTTGTAGTATGATGTATTAGAATCAAAAGATCTGAGTTAGGAGTCTAATTCTGCAACTACTACCTTTGTAACCTTGGCAAAGTCATTTAACTTCTCTGGGCCTCAGTCTCCTTCTCTGTAAAATAAGAGCTGTACTACATGATCGAAATCCTATATATTAATAGCTTCTGTTTATATATTGCTTTAAGGTTTACAAAGCACTTTATGTATATCACCTCATTTGAGCTTTACCACAACTCTGTGAGGTAGGTCTTATTATTATCCCTTTTTAATAGTTGAGGAAACTGAGGCTCAGAGAGGTTACGAGATGAAGAAAAGGAAAAGAAAGCTTTTTTTCGACAAACCCTTGACACTGTTAAATGGTTCACTGTCAGAAATGGATAATTTGTTCATTGAAATGATATTAAAGAAGATATATTTGTACATCAGCCTTATCCTCCCTAGAGTGCAAAGTCTAGCCAAATTACTTGCCGCTTAGATCGCTGGACTTTCCTAATTTACTATTTGCCCTACTGGAAAAAAGGAAGGAAGAAAGGAAGCAGGGAAGGAAAAGAAGTAAGGAGGGGAGGGAGGGAGGAGGGAGAAAGGGAGGATAAGGAGAGAAAAGGCTTCTGCCCTAAGGACTTCCAGGCATTGTTATATGCCCTGTTAGTGCTCCTCCAGACTTTTGTGCCCTATCATCTACCTGGCTATTGTATCTTGAGGACTATTATTGGCCTTTCCCTCCATCCTGCAGCTGAATCCTCTGTATGTTGCCTCTCCTTATTCAAACATAAGCTCCTTAATAGCAGGGACTGCCTTATTTTCTGTTTGTAGCCTTGGCATTTAGCCCAGTGTTTCATATGTAGTAAGCACTTAAATGCTTTTTTCATTCATTCATCGCCACACATTCTGTAAGTATATGGGCAGGAATTGAACCTAGATCTTCCTGCTTTCAGTTCCAGCACTCTATCTACTCCACCTCCCTGCTTCTCAGACTCAGAACTCTGATTCCTCTCATAACTAGAAAAAATAAGAAAATTATTTTCTACTCTCTGACATGAGGCTTCTTTGGAACCAGATCTCCACAAGGGATACACAAATACACCTTTAGACATGTGAGCTGCCGTGTTTGCAAATCGTTTTATGATTATGTTCATCAGTTGTGCCTCACAGCCTCCCTGACAGCTATCCCCTGGGAGGCAGAACAGTGTCTGCTTTACAGCTGGGAAAATCCTGGTATGGGTAACTCAAGTGCTTCTGGTTGCATCCCCCAGTCCATCACCAACAACCTTATTTTCCTGTTCCCTTGCTTAGCTCAGTAAGGCATGCAAGATCACTGAATATTGCCTCAGCGGTTGCCCTTCTGCCTCTTCCTCCCAAGAGTCTTAATGTGTAATAATAGTTTATTCCTTTTTCAGCTCTCTTCCCTCCCATTACAAATTATTTTTTTTTCTCAGAAGCCACGCTGGATGCTTCATGTCCCTGAAATTCTGTGTTCAGGGGCACTGGGGTCTATTGAAATTTCATTATAGCACCTGGATTCTAGGCTTTCCTTCTCCCACTTCCTGCTGACAATATTACTTAGGTCCACAAAATTTGCTTTCTTGAAGTCAAATATCCTAGTAATAACTTTCATGGCAATGCTTTTCCTCATTTCTATGTTAAATTCATGATGTTTCTGCTTTCAGCAGAAACAACTCTTCATGTCTCTAGGAGAACCACATATCACCTGAGGGCAGATGGCAAGGCAGAAGCAGAAGCCAGGAACAGAACTCAAGTGTTATTCTTCACAGGCCCCGGGTCTCATTCCCATTTCGAGATAGAATAGTCTCTGGCATAATCCTATTCTGTTGAGATTTGGGACATTAGTGAGTCATAGGGACAGGAGAAGAAGCTCAGTTTGAAAAAGCGAAGCCAATACCAGGAACAAAGAGAAAGAGCCTAGGAAGTAAATGAGATATACCCAAGGAAGGCCTACATGTTGGCAACCAAGACAATTAGAAAGAGAATGAGATAAACAGGAGTTGGGGAGCACACAAGTACTAGGATTTATTACATATGTTATTATTATATATATTTTTAATACATCAGTATTTATTAAGTGTTTACAGAATGTCAAGGACTGTGCTAGGTTCTGGGTCAGTCAGTCAGCCAATAAGCATTTATTAAGTGACTATTATATGCCAGGTACTGTGCTGTGGATACAAAGAAGGGCAAAAAATAATTGCTTTCAAGGAGCTCACGGATTAAAGGGGGAGACAACATGAAAACCACTACGTACAGACAAGATATAGATGACACAAATTGAAGATGATCAGCATCATTAGTATCGCTAGCATTAAGGAGGATAGAAAAGGCTTCTTGTAGAAGGTAGAATTTTAGGTGGGACTTGAAGGAAGCCACCAGAGAAGCCATGATGAAGAGAATTCCAAGTATGGGGGATAGCCAGAGAAAATGCCCAGAGCCAGATGATGGAATGTTTTGTGGAACATACAGCAAAGTCAGTGTCAGTGAAGAGCATGGGGGTAAGTATGGTGTGAGGAGATTGGAAATGTAGAAGGAGGCTAAGTTACAAAGGGCTTTAAATACCAAACAGGATATAAGTAAAAAGAATGAAATGAGTTCTACTCTCAAGGATTCTAAGAGAGGATGCAATAAGTACATACATGAGTCTATAGGAAATAAGTACAAAAAATTAAATGCAGTAGGAAGGAATAAGGAATTGTAAGGAGTAAGCAAAGGGAATAAGAAGAAAGTTTCATGTAGAAGGTGGACCCTGAGCTGAATCCTGAAGGAAGATAAGGATTCTGTGAGGAAGACACGAGTAGTGAGTGCTTTCTAGGAACAGGAGATAGCCAGGACAAAGGCAAAGAGATGGGATCTGGACTATCATATGTGAGGAACAGAGAAAATGTCAGTCTTGCTGAATTGTAGAGTCTGTGAAGGGGAATAACGCATGATAACATTGGAAAGGTAGTTTGGAGGAAAATTAAAATGGGCTTTAAAAGCTAAACACAGTGGTTTGTATTTTATCCTAGAGGCAATGAGAGACCATTGGAATTGGTTGAGAAGGGGAATCATAAGCTCAGATTAAGGAAAATGACTTTGACAGCAATGTAGGCAGTGGACTAGAGTGGGGAGAGACTTCAGGCAAGGAGATCAGTGATAGGCTATTGTGATAATCTGGGCAAGAAGTGGTGGGGGCTGGGACTAAAGTGGTATTTGTGTGAGTAGAGAGTAGGGGTTGAGTGAAAGAGATGTTGTGGATGTAGAAATAGCAAGAAGTTGGGAGTTGAAGATAACAATGAGGCTATGAACCTAGGACTCTGGAAAAAGACTGGTATATTCAAAAGAAATATGGAAGTTCAGAAAAGAGGTGCGTCGGGGTAGAAAGAATATGGGACTGTCAGCTGAGGTTGAGATGTCTCTGAGGCATCCAGTTGGAGATGTCTAATAGGCAGTTAATGATGTGAGAATGGAGCTCGTAGAAGAAACTTAATCTGGATATATAGAACTGTGAGCTATCTGCATAGAGATGATAATTAAGCCTATGAGAATTGATGAGGTCACAAAGAGATAGAGTAGTTAGAGAAAAGAGGGCCCAAAACAGAGCCTTAGGAATATACCAACAGGGGCAGCTAGGTGGTGCAGTGGATAGAGCACCTGCCTTGGAGTCAAGAGGACCTGAGACACATAACACTCACTAGCTGTGTGACTCTGAGCAAGTCATTTAACCCCAATTGCCTGAAAAAAAAAAGGAATATGCCAACAATTAGGGATCAAGGCAATTGGTCAGTAATCTGTCAAGCTGTAAGGAACCAGGGCATGCATAAATACTATCAAGGTAGGAAATCAGAGGGTCATGAACCAGGCAATACTTAGGTGTGTTTGGGGTGTTCAAAGAGGACTAGTACTTGTGGTGTAATGACTTGCTGAGCCCTTTTCAGGGCTGATCATTCACCTTTGGTGCCTAAATGGCACTTAACTCTCACCTGTGCCTCCAAGAAACTATAGTATGTGCAGTGGCCACACCTTGGTAAACTATCTCAGCACATGGGCTAAATCAGATTAAGGGAAACTGACAGGCCTCAGACTTGTCAGAGAGTTAGGGGGTGTCTACCCCAAGTGTGTGAAGATGTCCCCTGGAAGAATGGGGGTGGATGAGAACGATTTGTTCCAACCGCCATGAAGGCAGCTGAAGTAGATACTGTGAAGGGCTTAGAGCTTGGTCAGATGTTGAAGACACCAAGGTCATCCACTATATTCTGGGCCATGGCCTGTCATCCTAACTTTTGTCTTGCCATTGGATTGTGATGACTCTGGAAGAGGGAGTGAGGCTGATGACTTTTGCAACTTGTTGTTACTTAAATCCAATTCATACATGAGTCAAGATACCACCCCATGATGTTATGGGCCCTCTTCAAAAATGAAGGACAAAACAGGAACAAAAGCCAACAACTTAGGTATCAGAGGATAAGGCAAGCCAGACAGTACCAGCCTCTTATTCCTCAATTAAAAAGTCACTTACATACGTCCTCCTCATAAAGACACAAATCCTGGTACATGGCCAGTCCAGTGTGTTCAGTTGAGCTACATTAAAGAAACAGTCAGCCAGTCTGACTGGCATAAGGATTGCGGACCAGAGCTAAAAGTAGATCATGACAGAACTCAGCCATAATTCATGACTTTGACTTGTCAGAGCAGTCCAGGTGGAAGGGCTTCACTTTGGCTGGTACTTGAAGTCGATGTGGGTAGCTGGTTTCTATGGCTAGTCTTTATGATATTCCCATTCCCTTCAAAGGTAGAGACAGATTCTGAGCAATGTAGAAAGACTTGTATGAAGTGATACAGAGTCAAATGAGCAGAACAAGGAAGAGTTTCTGCTGGGGGTGGGGAAGGTGGGTTAGTGGGTGGGATAGTCATAAAAAAAGAGCATTAGCATTTTTATATGCGCAGAAAAAAAAGGGAAAGAAATACAGAAAGGAACACAAATAGAGCAGTTTTGTTATTACCTTGTTAAACTTTATACATGCACATACCTATCTTTTAAAAACTATATGTATAATAGAAGTTCATGGTTTCTCTTAGGCCTCTTTTGCTTTTTTCTTTGTAATCTGAAATGTTTGCATTTGCTATGATTGTTAAATTTAAAAATTAGAAGGGATAAAAAGGAAGCTATGCTTTAAACCCTAAAGAGAAACTCATTTCTTTTTAGCAGAAGTGGTCCCCTTGTTCTTTGCCATCTTCCTTGGCTTTATTCAAGAGCTGAAGGGGTCATTCTAGAAACTGAATGAATGAATTCAGTTATGTAAGGGTCTGTTTCAATCCCAGTACCTCTTTCTATTAAAGTGAGGAGGAAGTCTTAGAATAAGATTCTCCAGGCAGAACTGAGGTTAACTTCTCATCATTGAGTGCCAACACCTGGTAAAGTGATCAACTCAGGACCTTCCTCCAATTCTCTCTGGTCTGACCTGAACATAAGCAGGCAAGCTATGTTCTAAAAAGGAGATCTTCTACACCAGGGATGTTATACATCGATCCATTTCCCCAAGACAAGAATTTGAGACTCCAACTCAGAAAAAAGCATACAGATTTACAACAAAAGGGGGAAGTGAAGGTTGCCCAACATCTCCCCCTTGATTCAATAGGGTGGAGGTTTGGGTCAGAGGATCAGAGGAGGCACTGAATCCAAAGCCAGAAGACCTGGATTTGAATCCTTAGTTATTTAACCTTGTCTGGCCCTCAGTTTTTTATCTGTAAAACTGATGACTTCCAAGGATTTTCCCAAATCTAAATTTATGATCCTATGATTCTGGGTGCTTTAGGTTATCTCTGGTGCTCTCAGGGAATTAGTTCATTGTCTTTCCCCCTAAACTCTCCTCCCCTCCTACCTTTCCTATTGCTGTAGCGGGCAACGCCATCCTCCCAGTGTCTCAGGCTCACAATCAGGAGTTATCTTGGGTTCCTCGCTGTTACTCACCCCCTACATCCAAGCTGTTGCCAACTCCTGTTGATGTCACCTTTGCAACATCTCTCAAATATGTCCCCTTCTCGCCTCTGACACAGTCACCACTCCAATACTGGTCTGCATCATCTCACTCCTAGATTATTGCAAGAGCGGCTGATGGGTCTGCCTGTCTCAAGTGTCTCCCCACTTCAATGCATTTCCATTCAGCCACTAAAGTGATTTTCCTAAAACACCAGTCTGATAATTTTACCCTTCTACTCAATAAATTCCAGTGGCTTTCTATTGCCTCCAGGAGCAAATACAAAATACTCTGTTTGGCATTCAATGCCCTTCTTAACTTAGCCTACTCCTCCTTTTCTAGTCTTCTTACACATTAGTCCCCACCATGTAGTCTTTGACCCAATGACAATGGCCTCCTGGCTGTGTCACAGACAAGACACTCCATCTCTCAGCTCTGGCATTTTCTCTGGCTGACTCTGTGCTTGGAATGTTCTCCCTCCTCTGCTCTGACTGCTGACCTCCTTGGTCTCCTTTAAGTTCCAGCCCCACTGGGCTTGTTAAAGCTTTTGGGACCTCATGAAGCATAAGAAGACTACAATGCTGAGTGATTAATACATTGGATGCCTGCTATGCACCTTTGATTAGATATTTCCATTCCTTGAAGGTCATCTTGATGGATAATAGCTTGTAGTCCCAGATATTATAAAATCCCACTTCCTACAGGAAGCCTTCCCTAACTCTTCTTAATTCCAGTGCCTCCCCTCTTTTAATTATTTCCTATTTCTCCTGTATATAGCTTGCTTTGTATATATTTGTTTGTGTATTGTCTCTTCCATTAGACTGTAAGCTCCTTGAGGGCAAGGACTGTCTTTTGCCTGTTTTTATATCCCCAGTGCTTAGCACAGTGCTTGGCACATAGTAGGCACTTAATAAATGTTTCCCTAATTGACTCCTTCAACAACACTCTGCCAGGTAGCAGAAGAACAGGTTTTTAGTGGTCAATCCTGAAATATATCTTTCACTGATTTTTATAACACTTTAACACCATTCTCTAGAGATGATACTCCCTTAGAGTATCTAAGGGATAGAGAGGCAAAGGGGGAAAGGAAGAGAGATGAAGAGAGGAGGAGAGAAAGAGGGTGGCATATCAATTGCTCCTTAATAAAGTGCCTTGTAGTTCTGACCTTCTGGGGCTGCTGATGGGTAGAGAAACTCTCCTGTGATTTTCATGGCATTAATACTTCTACTTACTGCTACATTGACTTATGCAGGTGGGAGACGGAATAGTAGCCATTCTTCCTATTATTAAAGGTCCCTTTAGAGATTTTTACTTTGTCCTAGGAAAGTAAGTAGCCCTTGTATATCTGAAAGTCAAATGAAACTATGCCCCTCTCTTAAGAGTCAAGCTAATTCTGGGAAGCATAGGAATCTCCATTAATACTTGTTAAATCTGGTCTAAGAGGTCAATATCAAAAGTGGAATTGGCGAGTATTATTAACATTCATTTATGAGGCATTTTTAGTAATTGGTATGTGCTAGCACTGCACTAGGCGCTAGGATGTCTACCTTAATAACTAGATATGAAACAAGGAATCTTAAAATTATAGATTTAAAACTGAAAAGAATCTTATTGATCCAGCCTAACCTCCTCATTTTACAGAAGAGGAAACTGAGGCCCAGAGAGGTGAGATGACTTTTTCAAGATCGCACAGCTAGTATGCAGCAGAGCCAAGAACCAAACCCAAAACCTCTGAATCGTAAATCAGTGCTCTTTCCCCTGACACTGTTTTGAATTACCATTCTTGACTCCTATGATAATGGATGACTACAAAATTTAAAAAAAAAAAGAATAATAAGCCCCACTGGGCTTGATAAAGCTTTTGGGATTTCATGAACCATAAGAAGACTACAATGCTGAGTGATTAATACATTGGATGCCTGCTATGCACCTTTGATTAGATATTTCCATTTCTTGAAGGTTATCTTGATGGATAATGGCTTGCAGTCCTAGATGTTATAATTTTATCCCATTAGTGTCAGTTGTTCCAAATGGAAAATAAAAGAATATAACAAGCACTAGCCTTTGGTGCTGAGACAATGGACCTCTAAATGGGAAGTCTAGCACCTTGGGCAAATTAGCTTGAGATATGGGATGGGAAAGATTAGGTGGTAGGGAGTTATGGTGCTCTGATACCAGTGAGCCCTGGGAAAGAGATTCCTACTGTAGTTGCAGTATTAAGAGAGGGAGATGTGTCTCATCCTCCTCCTGACCTGAATTTCAACCTATTTTCCTTCTGCTATTCATGGACTTCCCTCCATCTCTCTCACCACACATAGCCCTCCTGAAGCTGACTCAGGCTGAAAGAGAACCACAAGGCACAGGGTCAATATTCTATAGAGAGGAAGTATGTCCCCATTAGATATCAGCACCTGGGGAAAAGTCCTAGCTGCCTTTCCCTAGCTATTGCTCTTTGAAACAGACCAGTTACAATTGGTTTGATGGAGGTAAGTCTTTTTCCCCCTTTTTTTAATGCTAGAATTGAGGAGATTTTTTTCAGTCAATCAAGCAATTAAAACATGTTTAATAAGTGGTTAATATGTCTGAGGCACTATGCTAAGCATCAGGAAGACAAAGAAAAGCAAAAATGGTGATGACTTCAAGGAGTTTAAACTCTATTAAAATAAGGAAGAAACCTTTAAAAGAAAACTATTATATGGAAGAAAACTCAGAACAGTGGTTATTAAAGTTGTTGTTGTTGTTTTTGTACCATGTAACGCTTAGGCTGTCTGGTAAAGTCTATGGACTCCTTCTCGTGATAATGTTTTTAAATGCACAAAATAAGTTACACAGGAGTACAAAGGAAATCAATTATATTGAAATTTGATTATAAAAGTACTTAAAATATAAGTTTATAGATCCCTTTTTAAGAATCACTGAATTGGAAGAACCAGTTATAAAAGTTGGCAAAACCCACAAACGCCTCCCTGGGCAAGAGCCAGCATTTCCTAATCAATACTGCTGATCTTACTGAGTTCTCTCCGAACACCCCCAAGAAAATGTTTCATGGATCTCTGTGCTGCCCTAATTTATTACCCAGTGACTGACTCTGGCAATGAACTTCGGTGCATTTAACTAGCCTCTCCTCAGAGAGCAGGCATAGTCTGCTGCCAAGACCACATTTTGAGTCTTTGTAGTAGGGTAGAACCCCACTTGTACAACCTTGAATATACAAGTCACCTCTATACTATAGATGCTTCAAAGTAGGACTTTTATGGGGAGAGGGGTTCCATTTTCTCCTAACAGAGCTTCCATTTGTTCAGTCTTACAGAGATAATGTTGTCTGAGGCTCTATAGGACAAAATGGATGTCCTTGGTGTGTTCTCTGAGCCTGTCTTAGGGGAAAAAAACTTAAGATTTCATCAAGGCATGCAGTTATGAATGATCAAGCAAATCCCAAAGAACATCACTGACAAAGCGCTGAATTGTTGTAGGCAGGAGCTCTCCAGAGTCTGAACAACATCACTAAGTACTCAGAAATAACTATCCCAAGTGTGAAATTCAGTCTTCCATTTTAAGAGTCTCACCACAAAGGTCACACCTCATGTAAGAGTTAAATCCTCCATAGATGCTCAGATGGTCCTAGGATTAACTCAGAATGGTATGCGCAATTGTCAACAGCTCAGTCCTTTCCTGATTGGGAAATACTGCAATAACAACCTGACTGCCCCTCTTATACTCTCCTATTCACCTCAACCCTATCATTGTCTCTGTGCTACTCACTCTTCTTGCCCCTTACATTGTGTCCTGTAGAATCCCTATGCTAAGGAAAGCAAACTCTCCCATGTTCCTCAACCTTTTCCACAATTGCTCTTTTTACTGTAAAACATGGCTCCCATTCAGGTTTATAAGTGGTAAGGAGCCCAGGAATGACGTATTTATGCAGGTCAGCTTGGTCCTCAGAGAGCAGGCACAGTCTGTTGCAAGGGCCATATTCCAAGTCTCTCCAGCATGCTAGAAGCTGTTGGTGTTTTTATTCCACTGGCATAAGCATTGAGATCCCCAGGTCACCTCCATCCTACAGAGGTTTCAGAGTAGGACTTGCATGAAGAGATTTCATTTCTTCTTTATGGAGCTTACATGTTAGGAAGATGAGTGGGCTACTCTAGTTAAGCTGGGGATTGTGGGGTGAGAGCTACCCTTAGCACTTGGGTGGCAGGGGGAGATGTATTTATAGCACAGTCCGTTGGTGCATAGCCACATTGGTCAAAATAAGTTCTAACAACAGTTGAAAGCCAGTCAAAGTATTCATTCTGACTTAAACTAAATAGAATAAACAAAACCATGAAGGAATTATTTTAGCTGCTTCCCTCTTCTTTTGTCTTCAACACAAAGTTTGTTGGATTCTAGATGCAGAGTTGGAGGGGTCCTCAGAGGCCATCTAACCTTTTCATTTTACAGATAAGGAAAGTGAGGCCTCAAGAGGTCAAGTGACTTTCCCAAGGTCATACAAGTAATAAGCATGAGAGGCAGGATTTGAACCAAGGTTCTTTGACTCCAGAGCCTGTCCTCTTTTCATTTTACCACTACTACCTCCTTGCTATAAATCCCTGAATGTCTCAAAAGGACTTTTTAAGGGGCTCTTTGTAAGGAAGTATGCTGAAATCACTTAATCTCTCAATACCCCCACACGACTCTCTAAGACTATGAGTTATGATCATATTGCCAATATGCTACAATGGTTGTACTTTTCATACCTGAAGTTTCTTGCATTGGTTAAATCACAGGTTCTGTCCCACTCCCCAGTTCCTTATTACCTTTATTAATAACGCTTTAAGCAATAATAATAACAACTGACATTTATATGCTACTTTAAGCATTTTACATGCATGAGCTTCATTGATCCTCATGACAGTCTTCTGAGGTAGGAGATGTAAGGAAAATGATACCCACTTTACAGATGAGGAAACAAAGCTTTAAAAAGGTTAAATGACTGGTCACACAACTAGTGTGTGTCAGAACCGGAAATAAAATTCAGCTCTAGTTTCAAATCCATGCTGTTCCCTCTATACCGAAATTGCTTTCTCCAAAGTTATCAAGAATCTCTACATTACTAATTCAGATCACTTTTTCTCAGTTCTCATTTTACTTGACCTATCTGCAACTTTTTAATCCATTAGCTACGTTCTTCTCTTGGACACTCTTTCTTCTTCTGGCTTCAGTGAAACTACTCTTTTGGTTCTCCTTGTACATGTCTGATCACTTCTTCTTAGTCTTTTTTCCTGGTTCATCATCCATTTACCAATATATAACCAGGGTATTCCCAAGGCTTTATTCTCTTTTCTTTTATTTCTCTACACCTTGTCTCTTCACAGTCAATTATTTTTAGGCAATTGGGGTTAAGTGACTTGCCCAGGGTCACATAGCTAGTAAGTGTCAAGTGTTTGGTCTGAGGCTGAATTTGAACTCAGGTCCTCCTGACTTCAGGGCTAATGCTCTATCCACTGTGCCACCTAGCTGCCCCTGTACCTTGTCTCTTGGTGAGCTTGTCAGTTTTCATGGGTTTAATTATAATGTCTATATAAATGACTCTCAAATTTATATTTCTTGCCCTAATTTCTCTCTAGAACTCCAGTTCCATATTATCAACTACCTACTAAACACCTCCTATACATTTCATTGACCTCTTAAACCCAAAATGTCTAAAATGGGGGGGAGGGCAGCTAGGTGGTGCAGTGGATAGAGCTCCAACCTTGTGTAAAGAGGATCTGAGTTTAAATCTGGCCTCAGACACATGACATTTACTAGCTGTGTGACCCTGGGCAAGTCACTTAACCCCGATGGCCTCACCAAAAAGGCAAAAAACCAAAAAAACCAAAACAAAAACACACAACAACAATAAAATGTCTAAAATGGAATGAATCATTCCCTCCTCTTCTTAACCTCCCTTTCCAAAGTTCCCTATTTCTGTTGTGGGCAATAAGATCTTACCATATAACTGAGTTTGTAAGCTTGTAGTCATCTTTGACTCTTCCTCCTCCCTCACCCCCTATATCAGTCAATTGTCAAGTCAAGTTTTATCTGTTCATCATTCCATAAAGTTCTGCCACCTGCCCCCTTCTCTTCACTCACACTTCCATCACCCTAGCTCAGCCCTCAACACTTCGCACCTAGACGAACAATAACAACCTAGACTAGGAAGCAGTAGCTTCCTAACTGGTGTTCCTCCATCTAGTCTCTAACTTTTCCTGTCCTTACTCCATGCAGCTGGCAAATTGGTATGCCCCAAGCACAGATTTGTCCAGATCACTCCTCCACTAAATAACTTGCAGTGGCTCCCTATTGCCTCTCAAATAAAATTCAAAACCCTCAGCCTCACATTTAGAGCATTTTCTAGCATGGCTCCAAATTAACTTCCATTATTATTTCATAATACTCTTCTTTGTACACTTTATTTTTTACTTTTATCTTGTAGAATTAAATTTAATTGACTACACTACAATGACTTTATTCTTATTAGTTCAAGTCAAAGGTTAAAAACATTTGTATTACTATAAGCCCCCGAACATATGCATTAGGGAATTGGTGGTGCTAATTATAGGACCAAAGGCATTTGTTTTTAAAAATCATAGAGCATTGGTGATGTTTGAAGCATATGGTAGAAGTTACTTAACAAAAGCTAAATACTAGAAAAAAAAGAGAATAACTTTAATAGAAATGGAAATGTTCTAATTGGTGGAGTTCCTTGTATTCTGTGATACTCCATCTGTGAAGTAATTTTCTTGCCACTGGAAATTCAACTCAGACACCTGGACCTTCTACAGGATGTATACTCAAGTAGGTGGATGAGACAATCTTTCCATTCAAGTACAAGAAGAAAACCAGAAAGCAGAAGAGAAGATCCTTTCTACAATCTGTTCCAGAATCTACAGACCAGATCAACAACTTCCCCCAGAATTACTATTTAAAACCAGTATTCTGACCTCCAACCATGATTCCACACTCCCTCTATCCAACAATAAAATGCTGTTCCTTGCTTTAAGGTTTACAAACCACTTTACAAATATTATCTATATTACTTTTGCAACAACTCTGGAAGATAGATGCTATAATTACCCCCCCCATTTTACAGATGAGGAAGCTGAGGCAGGCAGAAGTTAAGCGTCTTGCCCATGGTCCCATAGCTAGCAAATGTCTGAGGCCAGATTTGAACTCAGATCTTACTGACTCCGGGCCTAGTAGTCTATCCACTGTGCCACCCAGCTATCTCTAAGCTACATTGTTCCTGGAATCTCTCCCAGATGGGGAATGTGCTATTCTGTCCATTTTTTCTTTGAGAATCTCTCAGGTTAAATTCTTATGTTTAGTTCTCATTGCCTGCTCCCATTCCAGGTCTTCATCACCCTGAGTCTGGACTCTTTTTGCAATAGCTTCCAATCTACCTAAAGTACCACCTGTACCATTCTACTCTGCTGCTTAAGTAATCACAATTCCCAATCGTCTATTGGATCAAGTCCAAACTCTTCATCTCGACATTCAGGTCCTCTGTAATCTGGTTTTACCTCCCCTATCTATTGATACTCTTTTACAAACATCCTCTGTACCTGATAGACCCATTTCCTCCTCATGGTCCCATGCATGTTTAGCACTAGTCTCAATCCTTTCTTCTTATCTTTGTTCATGCTGTTTCACACACCTGAAGTGCCATCTATTTAAATCTGGTCAATCATAGAATATTAGAACAGGAAGGGACCTCAGAGGTCATTTATCACCTGTATTTGAATAAGATCTCCTCTATAAAATACATCACAAGCCTCTATCTGAAGCTGTCTAGTGAAGGGGAACTTAATACCAGTCAAAGGACCCATTCTGTCTCAGCCTATCTCAATGTCGATCTCCTCTGGTGAAGCCTTCTCTGATAATTCCTATTAACATTAGTCTTTCCCCTTTCTGACTACTCATAACAATAATCATGTGTTTTATATGTTGATATTTGTTTAAGGTGGGCCAAAGTTGGGGAAGAAATTTAGAACAAACGATTGAGGTAGAGGGTGACATTAGCTCCACCTCTCTTCATTCATTCCTTGCCTTCCCTTTCTTCCCTTTTACTTGAATAGGAGACCAAAGGATCATGGAGGAACAGAGGAAGTAAAGACCATGGACTCTAAGACTCATACAACTCTTATGGAGTGTCTTTGGCAAGGATTTCCCCTGAAATGAGATTTGAGGGCACAGGATCCCCAAAAGGTTTTAAACCAGATTTACAAGGAATTTCTAACCCTATATTAGATAATTTTCTGGGACAAGAGACAGCAATTCAGCCTGAGATGAAGTAAGTTTAAAGGCCAATTAAGTGCCTGCAGACTCTACATTACTCCTCTGACTGGCTTGTCTGTGCTCCAAAAGAGCAGTCTGTCTCTGGAGGCAAAGACTCTTCTAGAGAGAAAAGCTACACACGCTTAAAATTCTGGGAAATGATAGGTTATCTTTATGGAGAAAATGAAATTAAGGGATTTCTCATAATCAGTTAGTCAATAAACATTTATTTTGTTTGTTTTTGCTAAGCAATGGGGTTACGTGACTTTTCCACGGTCACACAGCTAGTAAGTGTCAAGTGTCTGAGGCCAGATTTGAACTCAGGTCATCCTGATTTCAGGGCCAGTGCTCTAACCACTGCACCACCTAGCTGCCCCTTCAATAAACATTTATTAAGTACCTACTATGTACCAATCACTATGTTAAACACTGAGAATACAATAAAAGAAAAACAATAGTCTGCTTTCCAGGATTTCACAGAGTAAAAGGAGAGACAAGGTACAAACACCTATATACAAACAAAACACATACAAGATAAAATGGAGATAACAGCATTATGGGGGATTGAGAAAGGCATCATGTAGAAGGTGGTCTCTGAGATGGCAGATTTCCCTCTCCTTTTCTTATAGGGAAAAGATAACATCTCACCTGAGAATTCCAGTGGAATCCAGAAGCTAGAAACATAGAGAAGATCCATAACCAGTAGAACAAAGCCTAGTAACAACTATGAGGAAAGCAGAGTACTGCCTTTCTGAGACTGTACACCATTTGAAGCCAGCAGAAAACAGGTTTAGCAAAAGCATAAAGCGCTAGTGGCCCCATAGCAGTGCACGCATGAGTTACCTCCTCCATACAGGTGCTCTGACTATATATATTTTCTCCATGTGTGTCCTTTCATGAGAGTTCCCCAGGTACATTCACTCTTTACACTGACGATGAGTGTATTTATGGGGGAATACTCCCTGGTTTTGTGGGGAAATATTCTTTTGATTCTTTTCTTACAATGATATTTCTTTAAAAGCTTTTGCTTATTACACCTTCTGGCTGACTAATAAAACTAAATGCATTGTTGGAGGCTCAGGAGTTAGGATTTTTTTTTAAATGGATGTGGATATAAAGCACCCTGGTTGTGGGTTAGTTGTGGGGACCCATGTGTGAAGGGGTATCCCAGATGCTATGCTTGACTTCACAAATATATGCACACACACACACACACACACATATATATGCGTGTGATGTTTCCAACTGTAGGCTTTAATCTGTTTAATTTTTTCATCTTCTCTATTAGTATCAATACTACATCATATTACTTTTCTAAGTCCCCCTCAGCTTCAAGATTTATCTGTTTAGGGCGGTATTGGGGATCCACACAAACATCGGCAAATAAGCAGCTGCAAGCTCTAAATAAGGCATATCTCCACAACTGAGAGTCAAGATCAGAAAATGTTACCCTCTGAAACTGATGCTAACAAGCATCCCCATGAAATGAATAAGGTTAGTCATCTGCAAAAGTAATACATCTGAAGAGGTGGTTTGCAATTGGAGGGTTGTAAAGATTAGAATGCTTCCTGAATTTCGTTAAGATAGTAGTGTGTCCCCTAAATCACACTAATCTAGTTAAGGTAACTCAACTAAGAAAAACCATCATCTTAGGCATTATAGCATGTGACTGACAAGGTGGTTCATGGTTTGTAAGGAATCTAGGAAAAGGACAAACAATATAACTGTATCTCCAGCATTGTGAGAGAGAGAGAGAGAGAGAGAGAGACAGAGACAGAGAGAGACAGAGAGAGACAGAGAGAGACAGAGACAGAGACAGAGACAGAGTCCTGATTGGCTAACTTGAAGATGTATTTTGGTTCATGTGGTTATAGCACTTTCATGCAGAAGACCAAATTCAGCTATCATATCGTAATGATAAAAGGTAGTTAATTATATTTAATCCAACAATCCAGTCCTGTGATGTCTCAGATCATTCTTTGTTTCAGGTCAGTAAGTTTTTAATGTATAACTAAATTGTAATCTTTTTGAGGACAGGGATGGTATTTAAAAAAAAATTCCCCTACATTAAAGTAAATGAAATCAAGGATGGAATAAGCCTTGGGGCAAGGAGGGATTTGCCTGGAGGGCAGTCTCTTGTGGAGTTACATCCTGGTATTTTGAAGACTAGCAGCTCTCCACAGGAAATGTGAAAGGCAAGATTCCTTGGTCTGAGATTACTTCCATCACAGCAGTTCGAGCTTAAAGAGCTAACTGATGGGACAATGTCCACATGGTAATGGACCATGTGTTCCTCACTGTAATGGGCCATGTGTTCCTAATTTGGCAGTCCTTCCAATACCCAAGAGGACATTCTCACTGAATAGGTATACAGTTTATTGTATCATGCAGGGCATTATTGCTAACGCCACTTTGGCTGGTGCTCAGAGCTGGTAGATGCTGGCATGCCATCCTACAGAAAAGGCACCGCGCCATTGTGACAGATGGAGTCGTGCACTGGCATGTTGTTGAGTCAACAGGTGCATCAAGGGTGAAAATGACATCTTAGGACTGACTCTGGGTAGCTCAAGCTCATGTTTAAAGCCCACGTGGCTAAGAAAAATGTCTGCCACTGCTAGAAGTGCTGAGGACAAAGCTCAACTTTTGATGAGGCCCCAGAGGGAGGGTGATTTGAACTTTAGAGGAACAAACATATTAGTAGAGAAAGTAATTGAGCCTATCATTTTCCTTCTGGGAAACTTTGCATTTGTTAAAAATTATCTTGAACTCTCTTTTCTACCATAGGGATAAGAACTAGATCTATAATATCATTGATATAGAGAAGTCCTGGGTGAGGAAACTTTCTCTACAAATACAGGTTTGCACCTTTTCTTTAACTTACAGTCTCAGAGAATTTCCTGATGCACTAAAAGGTGAAATCACTGACCCAGTATGTGTTGAAGGTGGGACTTGAACCTAACTATCCCTAACTTTGAGACCAGTTATTTAACCACTATGCCATTAGTTAATTATTATGCAGCATTGTCTTAGGTGCAACAAATATTGAGTGGGAACTGTGTATCTTCTTCCCACAGCAACAATGAATCATAGCCAGAAAAAAAAATTAAAGAAAACAAAAACTCCAAATCTAATTTGGCTTCCAGTCTCCTCTCTGGCTCATTTTTCCTCTAAATCAGATGCCAAGTTAATTAAAACCCTTTGGAGAGATCTACATTAAGAAACACCCCTCCTGAAAAATAATAAAAGGATATCTCATATGTTATTACTGTTTCACTTGTAAGTCTTCCACACTCTGTCGGAAATACCATCTGGAGTATAATTCAGTTTACTGCTGTGCCTCTTGGTTATTGTGTCCTCTTGCTTAGAGACACTGAGTAATGCACTCTTTCTGTCAGGAGTAATAATATCAGGTACAACAGAGGGATGACATTTATTTCCAATAAAGTATTTTTATTAGAACTAATGACTGTATGCTGAAAAGAGTTAGCAAGGAGAGTTGCCACAGGCTAACGTGGGTGAACTAATGCTTCCTCTGGTTTATTCATCCAGAAAAGCTACCTCTGTTGAAGGGTTGACTTTACTTGGATGGTCAGAGGGAGAGGAGATGAAAGCAAAAGTCATCGACAGGAGCCAGTAAGAGAGCTGTGAATGGAGTTCTAGTTTCTCCAACCAAATGCTCTAACAAGGATGATAGCTGTGCATTTGCACAGGGCTTTTGACTTATTCTCCAAAGCACTTTCCCTTCAGTCATCTCACATCTATATGGCCATGACATGGCACTCCATCTGTGTCCCTAGGGTCATAGATGAATGTTCCCCATTTATAGCTGAATCCAGACCATGATGTGACTACTCCATGACCAGCCTCATGCCATGCTTCCAAGTGTAACCCAACCTCCCCCTTTCCACTTCTGGTTCTGGGAACAACAAATAAATCTATTTCCATTCCTGGAAAGGACATTTCAATCAATTGTTCTATGATTCCACCTACCATCCCTGTGACTTTCCTGATCAAAACTTTCTCCTGCCACTGCTCCCAATATATATTGTTTTCCTCTGTTAGAACACAAGCTCTTTGTCAGTAGAGATTTTATTGCTTTGTTATATTGCCATCCCTAGTATCTGGCACAAGGCCATCTCCAGTCATCCTGATCTATATCTGCATTGCCAAGACCTAGATCTTGTGTATATAATTGACACTTAACAAATATTTGTTAGACTGAATTAGTGTCAAAAACTCAGAAGTTCAGAGTAAGTGTATGATGAATGCTAAAGGCAATAGGGATTTTTTTTAAAGTTATGTTGGGGGGCAAAAGAAAGATGAAAGAAAGACTAGACTGGTGTTTAGGTGGAATAGCTTGATGATAAAAGAACGTAGAAAGCCAGAATAATTTAATACTTATATTGGTCTTTTTCTTTATACTGGAGAATAAATCTACAGCCTGGGAAGGATAGAACAAAAATGGTCAGGAGGGAGTGAAACTCAAGATAAATAAGAAGTTTGTACGAGATCTGCTGCTCTCAATGAATTCAAGTCAACAGTCCCAGCTGTACAACATTCTAGGGTTTTGAAAGAATTGACCAGAGGGACTGTTGAGTTGTTGACAACGATCATGGAGAATATTTGAGGTGTGATGAAACTGGAAATAAGTAAATATTGTCACAACTTTCAAAAAAGTTTAAAAGTAAGTATAGCTTACCAGTAAGCTACAGTTAAGCTGCAGACTGGTGAAGTTGGCTTTAATTCCTGACAAAATTATAAAATATATTATTAAAGGATCAATTTGTGAGGTTTAAGAAAGGAAGTAGTGACTAAGAGCTAGCAAAACTTCAACAAGAATATGCTAGGTCAAACTCTCCTCATTTCCTTTTTTGACATGTTACTAGGCTGGTAGCTCAGGGAAATGACATCAATATAGCATTTCTATATTTTAGAAAACCACTCAACAAAGCATTGCATACTGTTCTGGCTGTGATGAAGAAAGAAGGGAAGTAGGTTATATGACAGCACAGTTGAGTGAATTCATAACTGCTTGAATAACTGCAATTAAAAAGTAACCATTAAAACAGGTTGATGGCACTATGTTGGAAGACCTCTACTATACTGTTCGGGAATGGGGCTTTGGCCTCTGCTCTTCAACATTTACATCAATGACATCACAACATTTTAGAGTTGGAAGGGACCACATCTACTCTAACCTACATACTAAAAGGATTCTTCTACTATAACAAACCTAATGGCCATATTCATCTCTGCTTGAAGGCTTCCAATGTGAGGAATCAAAGTATAGATAGCAAGCTTATTACATTACATTACTTCCTAATAGCTGCTGACCTGTTTGATGAAAGAGTGAGTCTCCACAGGGAACTGGAAAATGGGCAGAATCTTTTAGGACTAAATTAAATAAGGATGTATGTGAAGTGATAACATTTGGATTAATAGGTTACTAGCACAAATATAGGATGAGAGAGACAGTTCTAGACAACCATTCATGTGAAAAAGATCCGGTAGCTTTAATGGACTTCCTGTTCAATAAGAAGCAACAATGTGACATGGCAACCAGAAGAAAATGCACTAGATCTTACGGTAATGGAGTCACAAAACACAGGAGGTGATGACTATCCTATACTTTGTCTTCATCAGAATACATCTGGAACATTTTTTTTCATCACTGGTTGAAATATTTCAAGAAATAGGAGGGAACTAGCATTTCTTAAAATGCCTAACATGTGCCAGGTGCTATGTTAAGTGTTTTACAAATATTATCACATTTGATCCTCACAATAACTCTGTGATGTAGGTGCCATTTTATCCCCATTTTACAGTTGAGGAAACTGAGGCAAGCAGAGGTTAAGTGACTTGCCAAGGCTCATGCAGCTAGTCAGTGTCTGAGGCTGAATTTGAACTCAGGTCTTCCTGATTCCTGGCCCAACACTTTATCTGCTGTTCCACCTAGATGCCAAGTGCACTTGAATAAAGTGCAGTTTGTTCAGAGCAGAGTGACTAGCACGGTCAGTGAGGAGACTGGAGACCATGTCATATGAGGATGGCTTGGAGGTATTTAACCTACAAAGGAGAATTCTTGGTGGGGGCGGTGAGGGTCAAGATAGCTGCCTTCCAATATCTAAAGTGCCATTGTGCAGAAAAAGGATCAGATTTGTTCTGGTAAGGTACAACTAGGAAAAACAGGAGGAAGTGGCAAAATGTAAAGAAACGGTTCCTAACAATTAGAATTGTCTAAAAGTGAAACGGATGTCTCAGGAGACGATGAATTTTCCATCAGAAGAGATCTTCATGTAGAAGCTAAACAGCTTCTTAACTATTTGTCGTGGATGTTTTGGCTGAAATTCCTTTTCAGATGTTGGTTGGATTGGAGGCAAAAGTTGGACTTTCAGTTTTCTTCCAATTCCACGATTCATTCTTAAGTAAGAATCATAGAAGGTCTTAGTTAAGGGGACTTTAGAATCAATTTAATCAACCTCCTCATTTAAAAAAAATTTTTTGTATCTTTTGTGTTTACATCATTTACATCTTCCAATGTTTTTCCCCACCCACTGCACATAGCTATATCTAGATAATAATGAAAAAGGAAGACAGAAAACCAGTTCAGCAAAACCAACCGATATATTGAAAATATATGACAACATACAGCGTTCCATACCCAGCACCCACCATCTCTACACAGAAGAAGGGGAAGATGTTTTCCCATATTTCTTCTTTGGGGCCAAGCAAGGTCATTATCATTTCATAGCATTCAGTTTTAATTATTTTGCTACTTTGTTCTTTCCATTTACCCTATGGTAATCACTGTGTATACATTCCTGGTTCTTCCTACTCTGCTTTGTATCAATTCATATAAGTTTTCAAATGCTTCTCTGTATACACTGTATTTATTATATCTTAGAACCCGGTATTATTCCATTACATTCAGGTACCACAACTTGTTTAGTCATTCCCCATAGATGAGCATTTATTTGCTTTGTTGTGAGTTGTTTGCTACTACAAAAAGTGCATTATAACCATTTTGATGTTTCTAGGCCTTAATTTTTCTCTCATCCCCTTAGTGTATATGCCTAACAGTGGAATCTCAGGATCCCAAGCCTCTCATTTTTCCAAGAAAAAAGAAACTGAGTCCTGAGAGAAGTGACATACCTTGGTGAAGGTCACATGGCAAGTGGTAGAACTGGACTTATACCAGCACTACTGAAAAGCAGAACTGGAGCTCCAGTTCATCCAGTACACTTTACCACACATCTGCCTCTAGAGTCCACAGTGAGAAAAACGTTAGGCGAGGAGTCAGATTATTTTGTGTTCAATTTTTCCTGTTTTCCTTTCATCCCTGCCTAACAGCAAGCTAAAGCCCCAAAGGAACAAAATGTCATCTGTCTCCACTCGATTACCTTATTTGAGCATCTCCTGCCCTTCATGCTGATTCCACTATTATCATCACCAAAGCTTAACAACATGAGGTAGAATAAACCTCTTGTTTAAAATCCAGGAAGTTGAATAGGGCAACAACACAGATTTGAAATAAGATAAAATTCCTGAAAACAATTTCTTACCAAGTAAATAATCTGGTGTCACCACCTTCAATTAATCAATTCCCTATTCTTATGGGATTCAGCAATCCTCCTATTTCCTACAGACAGTTAACCTGGTACATTTTTTTCCACTTTTTTCCCCTCCAACAGTCAATTAAAATGGCATTTTCTGCATGATTCTCCCACTCTTTTATCCCCCAAATCACCTTCTACTTATCTTGTATACACACTTAACATGTATATACAATATGACATGTTTTCTCCCAGATAAGATTTCAGCTCTTTTATTGAAGATTGTTTAATTTTTGTCTTTGTGTTCCTCCTACCTAGTACAGTGCTTGGCATAGAATAGGCAATTAATTAATGTTTGTTCACTGACTGAGTGAATGAGAAGAATTTCCACACCAGTGTTTCCCTAAACCAGTGAAATCATAGCTATGGACCAAAATGTTTGCATATATGTACTGGCATGCGTGTAGTACATTTGTTCTTCATGGGCAATCAATTCTCCTTAATTTCTATTTAGGAGCTGAAATAGACTCCAAAGGTCTACATGCAGGAAAGAAAATCCATTATCAGCATAGCTATGACCTCCCCACCATCACATCTCCACCTTGATATTCATGTGTTAGTTCTGAACACGCCAGGAAAAAGTCTCCACTCTCCACTGTGGCTGAAAGAACTAAAACTCAAAGCTTGGCAGGACTCAGCAATCATTCCTCTCTCATGATCACTTTAAGAAACTCATTATCAACTTCATTCTGTCTCTCTGGGGAACAAGCTGGTGGAAGACATTTGAAAAGAGCCTTTCAGAGTCTAGCACCTATTTAAAACAGATTGCTAGGAGATTATTATTATCTTTGCTATTATCAATAGTGGTAACAATAATAATAACAACAATGTTTCTATTGAGCATTCACTCAACAAATAATTATGGAGTTACTATTGTGTGTTACATATTGTGGGAGCCAGAAAGCAGCATAATATCTGGCCCCTGTGGTCAAGGACACTGTGGCTAAGGAGATAAAACATGCATACATACAGACACATACAACAATTAATAAATAATACAAGCTAATAAGAGAGGTAGTGTGGTATAGTAGATGGAACACGTAGGAGTCAGACAATCTGGGCCCTAATTCCAGCTCAGTCAGTAACTAGCTGTGTTACCATGGGCAAGTTAAGTTCCCCTTCCTGGCACTCAGTTTCCTCATCTGTAAAACTGGGGTGGGAGGAAGGAGGGGGCTTTGACTAGATCATTTTTAAGCGTTTTTCGAGCTACAGAATTCAATGATTCTAGCATTCCTTATGATTAAATAAATGCTGTATGAGGTATCCAGATCATAAAATGACATGGAGTTTAGGAGCAGAAGAGGTCCCTGTGAGCTCAAATGATGAGGGAAATTTTCATGAAAAAGGTGAGACACCTCAAGCCTTGAAGGTTAGATCAGACCTAGAGAAGTAATGAGGAAAGAAGTCTCAGAAGCAATGGTGAGGAGATGAGAATGTTTATGGTATGTTTTGGGGATAATGAGTCTGTTTGGAGCCAAGAGGACACATTGATCAGAAAGGAAGTATTATAGAAAAGGTGGGTTCAGCCGCACTTTGAAGACATTTAAGACCAGGCCCAGGAAGTCTGGCTTTATCTTAGAGATAATGCGGAGTATTGCAAGTTTGGGAGCAGGTGGAAATGGTGTGTTTGGGGGAAATTGGGATTTGAGTTTGAATCTTCCTTATTACCTGAGTGACCTTGGGCAAATCCCTTAACCTCTCTGAGCTTCAGTTTCCCCATCTATAAGATGCAAGGGTTGGACGAGCTATTCTTTAAAGTATATTCCAGGGGGCAGCTAGGTGATGCAGTGGATACAGCACTGGCCCTCAAGTCAGGAGGACCTGAGTTCAAATACGGCCTCAGATCAAACACTTGACACTTACTAGCTGTGTGACCCTGGGCAAGTCACTTAACCCCAATTGCCTAAAAGTAAAAAAATAAAAAAAAAAACCAAAGTATATTCCAGCTCTAGATATTAGGCTCTTAATTAGGCGGTGGTGTGTAAGTTGAATTAATTGTAGATGGAAGTGACCGGCAACCCTTAACATAACAAAAATGTATCATCCAGGAACTTTTAAGTCTAAAGCAGAAATAAGATCACAGGAACATTGATTTAGAGCTGGAATGAATGAGCACCTAGTTCTAGCCTCACATTTCATAAATGAGGAAACTGAAGCCCAGATTGGTTAAGGGCCTTGCTCAAAGTCACATCACAAGAAATAACAGAACAGGGATTTGAGGAAAAGTTCAATTCTAGCCTCAGACACTTACCAGTTGTGTGACCCTGAGCAAGTCACTTAACCTCTGTCTACCTCAGGTTCTTCAACCATAAAACAGAGACAATAAAAGTGAGACTCAAAGCAGATGATATTTGTAAAGCACTTAGCACAGTGCCCAACGTGTAGTTGGTGCTTAATTAATGCATGTTCCCTTCCTTTTCCCTTCCTGAATGCATCTTCTAGTTATCATAGGATTCAGAGAAGACAAGAGAAACCCAGAAAGATTAAATGGTAGAAAACAGGTAATGAAAACAAGTATTAATAAATTCCTATAGAAGAAGGGCTTGGTCACTTAATCTCTTTCTTCTGATTTCTCCTTTCCTTCTTTTGGCTAGAGTCCTGAATTTTGGAGAAGAGTCAGGCACATGTGAAGACTCAGCACTTCACTTGCTCTGGTACACAAGTGGCAGAATCCTACTAAAACCTGGCTTCTCTCTCGAAGAAGTCTTAGGGCTAATGATCTAACTCACCGTTGACTGGAGAAATGCAAGTTAAAATAATTCTGAGGTACTACCTCCTATTAGATTGGTAATAGGACAGAAAAGGAAAATGATGGATGGTGGAGGGGATGTGGGAAAAATGAGACATTAATGCATTGTTGGTGGAGTTGTGAACTGATACAACCACTCTCTAGAGCCATTTGGAACTATGCCCAAAGGGCTATAAAACCATGCATATCCTTTGACCTAGCAATAGCACTAGTAGGTCTGTATCCTAAAAGAGATTAAAAAAAGGGAAAAGATCTATATGTACAAAAATATTTATAGCAGCTCTTTTCTGGGGGTAAAGAATTGGAAATTGAGGGGATATCTATCAACTGGGGAATAGCTGAACAAATTGTGGTGTGTGATTATGTTGGAATACAATTGTGCTGTAAGAAATGCTGAGCAGGATGCTCTCAGAAAAACCTGGGAAGACTGCATGGGCTGATGCAAAGTAAAATGTACTGCGTACAAAGTAACAGCAATATTATAAGATGATCAGCTCTGAATAAATTAGCTATGCTCATTAGTACAATGATCCAAGACAGCTCTGAAGGATTTATGATGAAAAATTCTATCCATCCCCAGAGAATGAACTGAAGGTATCTGAATACACATTGAAGCATAATTTTTTAACTTTGTTTTTCTTGAGGTTTTTATTTTTGGTCTATGTTTTCTTTCACAACATGACTAATACAGAACTGTTTTACGTGACTACACACAAATAACCTATATATAATTGCTTGCCTTCTCAATGAGGTAGGGTGTGGAGGGAGGGAGGGAAAGAATTTGGAACTCAAAATTTTAAAAATGAATGTTAAAAATTGTTTTTACATGTAACTGGGGAAAAA
This sequence comes from Phascolarctos cinereus, assembly GCF_003287225.1. NCBI lineage: Eukaryota > Metazoa > Chordata > Mammalia > Diprotodontia > Phascolarctidae > Phascolarctos > Phascolarctos cinereus. The sequence goes on from NW_027555514.1 coordinate 110,915,618, forward strand.
TAAAATACTAAATAAATTTTAAAAAAAGAAGTCTTGAGATTTAAAATGGTATGTTGTATCTTAACTCAACCTTTGTTTATGGTCAATAGCTATTGTGCTGGCACAAGGATGGCCACAAATATGCACTGAGTGAGTGTGGCCTGGGAGGATGCTCTGTAAAGATGACTAGGATATATCAGCAGCTATAATTTCACTATATATTCTTAGTCTTATTACTTGCTTGGCAATTACTTATACTGTGTCTTAGCAAAATGACAAATAGGTCACCTCAGAAAAGCAGTATATAATTTTTCTTCCTCCTAAAATACAACAGGTTTTCTTTTTCTTTTCCTTGTTCACATTAATGTTTTTCAGCTCAGAATCTCCTAGGAGAATTTGGCAAGAGGATATTCTACCTCAGATAAAAATTGCACTCACACATTGACTGGCCTGAAATCTATGCACCTAAATCTCTCTCTTGTCTGGGCCTGGACCCTGTGGGACATTGAGGAAAAGTCAAAATTGAGACTTAATAAAGTCAGACTACAGATTGAGAAAACAAGTAGTTCTGGAAATCAGAATGGCAAGAAAGTTCAAATACTGCTGGAGTAACAGGCTTTAGTATGGGCAAGGACACCTACTTGGGTGTTTATAGGGTGGTGCAGGTAATATACAGCAGGACATCTTTTTAAGAACAGTTAAGAACATTAACAATCACTGGAATAGTATTACTTTTAGGTCCTCAGTATGTCTTCAAGATCCTGAAATAATAGAACACTTAACACATCAAGAGAGCAGCATCAGGACTGGCCCAGATCTCCCTTACAAAAGTATGCGGAACCCAGCCTTAACACTAAGTCTTAAGACAGGAAATAGGTTAGAAGAATGGGCAAACAAAAAAAGATCTACATCAAAATCAGCTCTTACAGTAGCAGGGATACTCAAGATACAAATGCAGAGGGACAGCTAGGTGGTGCAGTGGATAGAGCACCAGCCCTGGATTTAGAAGGACCTGAGTTCAAATTTGGCCTCCGACACATAACACTTATTAGCTGTGTGACCTCGGGCAATGGTATTACCACTGCCTAGCCAAAAAAAGAAAAAAAAGATACAAATGCCAAAGAAAGAATGATTCTATAACATACATAAGCAAAGCTTTAGAGAAAAACACAGCTCGGGTAGAAATTCAATTAGAATTCCTGGAAGAGATGAAGCAAGAGTTAGAAAAAAAAATTAAAGATGTTTTTACCAATGAAATGAGAGCCCTGGAGGGAAAAAATACAAAACAAATGAGAGCTATAGAAGAAATATAAAGAAGAAAGAACTACAGACACATTGTAAATGTATTAGAAGAAAGAATTGGAAAGGAAAGAGAATTAATAGCTCAGCACAAGAGGTACAAAACCCTGCTCAAACAACAAACTCACTGAAAAATAGAATGGGCCAAACAGAAGCCAATGAATCCATTAAAACAAAGTCGAAAGGCTGAAAAAAAAATTAGAAGAAAATGTAAGGTATCTTATAGCAAAAAAACTGACCAGAAATTTCCCAGATCTCATAGAACCAGAGGGCAAACTGGAAATAGAAAGAATCTAAAAGTCACCTACTGAAAAAAAAATTGAAAATTCCCAAGCAGACCATAGCTAAAATTCAGAGCTTCCAGGTAAAAGAAAACATATTGCACACATTCAGGGAAAAAAAGAACCAAGTACCAAGGAACCACAGTCAGCATCACCCATGATTTAGCAACCATTATAAAGGAGCAGAGAACTTGAAATATGATATTCCAGAAGGCAAAGGATCTGAACTGATGGTCAAGAATAACTTACCCAGCAAAACTGAGTATAATGCTATAGGGGAATGGACCTTGCACCTTTAATGGAATAGAAGCCTTCAAAGCATTCCTGATGAAAAGACCAGAGATGCATAGAAATCTTGAAGTTTTAAATATAGAAGTTGAGAAAAACATAAAAAAAGGAAATGGGAATGAAAAATAATAATTGACTAAACAAGGATAACTTGCTTACATTCCAGGTAGGTAATAAACGTATCCCATATAATCCTTATTATCATCAGGGATCATAGAGGGAGTCTAATTAGACTAGTCCTGGGAGTGGTTCTAGTGGACCTAGTGGATCTTGGTGATCTTAAGAATGGAAAGAGGGGGGAAGAGGAATACACTGGGGGCCAGGAGGAAGGGAAAGGGAGGTTGGGGAAAATTATCTCATGTAATTAGTATATACAAGTAGACATCTATACAAACAAGGAAGAGGGGCTTGGGGGGAGCAGCCAACACGTCAGTCTCACTGTCATCTGACCTGTCATCACACATGCACACACACACACACGCACACACTCACACACATACACACACAGAGCTGGTACAGAAATAATTTTCATTCAACAGAGAAATAGGAAGGAAAGAGGAAAAGGTAGGATTAGAGGGAGAGTAGAGTAAGGTAGGGATTAGTCCTAAGGAAAACAAGCCCTAAGGATATACATACCTCTTTTGCTGCATCCCCTCCAATGTATCATTTTCTTTTTTATTGTTATTATTATCTTTCTTTATCTGATTGTGGGACTAGAACCTCAGAGTTACTTTAATGTGCACTTGTCTAATTATTAATAATTTGGAGCATTTAAAAACATTTTTGTCGATAATTTGGATTTCTTCTTTAGAAAACTGCCTGTTCATATCCTTGGACCATTTATCTATTGGGGAATAATAGCTCTTGTCTTTATCCTGTATAAGTTCTTAAATTGGGCTGGGCTGACAAAAAGGTTCCAATCTTCCTGAGAATTAGGGTGTTGGCACAGTGCAGCTTGAGTAAACTATCGCTATATGTTTAACCTTTAGTTGTGTATCCAACAAAGTAGATGAGAAGGAGGCTTTACCTGGAAGATAGGGTAATAAGGCTAGGAAAGATGTTAGCTTAAAGAGGAGACAGTGTAGATGTTCTGTATTTGCTCCTTAAGCAGAGGTATTGCTATACAATGTCCAGAAGGCATCTCTCCTCCAGCAGTTTGTAGAAATGGCTGATACAATATGGCTTAAAGACAGAAAGGAAGAAAACAGGATGATCCCTACCCCAGATTGATGCCAGACCCCTCCAAACTCTGCTTGGCTTTACAGCCCTATCTGCTATGTTAGGGTTTGAGCAGGTTCAGGAGAGGGGCTGGAGAGAGGCTGAGTGACATTTGGAATACTGTTTTCAATTCCAAGTACTATAGCATAAGGACAATATTCATGAATTGTAGAGCATCCAGAGAAGGGTAACATGTATGATAAAGGGCCTAAGTGTATGTCTTACAAGAGGTAGTTGAACGAACTGGGGGCTTTTAGTCTGCAGATAATAAGATGGGGTTGGGGAGGACCTGCAAGCTTGCTTGAAGTTTTTGGAGGACTTTCATGTGGAAAAAGGATTAGATTTGTTCTGTTTGTTCCCAGAAGGCAGAACAAGGAGCAAAAGGCAGAAGTTACAAAGAGGCAATTTTAGGCTTAAAAGCAGGGGGGAAAGAGTATCCTAACAGTTAGAGCTATCTAAAAATATAAGGGGTCCTCCTCATTGGAGGCCTACAGAGAGAAGTTGAATGACTAATTGTTGGCTATGGTATTATAGGGAATTCCTTTTGAGTATGAGTTGAACTAGATGGATGCTAAGGTCTTCCAATTCTGAAATTCTGTGATAGGAAGCAAGGGGAAGAGGAGAAGGGAAGAAAAGGAATGAGATGGTAGGAAACGTAGACGATCTTGACTTTGTTCATAACTGAGAGTGGAATTAAAGCTGTGAACAGAATAACTGAACCATAGCTCTCCTTTGTTTCTTTCTGCTTTGAACAGTGGTTTAAAACTAGCTCAATGGGTCACCAGGTTACTAAAATTTCCAAATTGTGGGGACTACCTTGGTTTTCCTGACACCTTGAGTTCATTCTAATTTATCTAATTGATCAGTCTTGGATAGTTTATGTTCTAACCTACTGCTTCTAGTGTCATGTAATCATGAAATGTCCCAGTAGAAAGGACCTCTATCCATTCTGCAAGACTTTGACTCCCAGTTTTGCCATTTCCAATGACATGACTCTTCTCTTTGACTGTTTGGGTAGTGCCCTTTAGCTTGATATGAACAGTTTGCCACTCCCCACTTCTGATAGACTGTACTCTTCCCTTGTCCAAGTTTCTAATTTTATATATAAGAAAGCTGGCCTAAAGAAGCTGGGATTTGTTAGAATGTGAACTCTTTTATCATAGGGATTGTTTTCTTCTTTGTATTTGTATCCCCCGAGGTTAACAGTGCTGGTATATTATAAGCACTTAATAAATGCTCATTGATTAGATTGGTTGGTTGTCCAAGGCCACACAAGTAATTAAGTGTTAGAGCCAGGACTGGAAACCAGTACTCTTTCAAATATGAGATCGTATGAAATCCTGATTTTTGTTATTCAACAAAAGTAGAAATTCTAGCTTTACTCATCTACAAATCTGATAAACATGCCATCTAGTCTTTCATTTTAAGTCATTGATTTAAAAAATTGAACAAAATAGGGTCAAGGACAAGACTTGATTTTCTCTACTAAGGCCTTCCATTACAGTGGCATTGATCCATTAATCAGATTGGATTTTGTTATGTAACTTATGCCAAATCCATCCAAATGTACAAATTTACTGTTATGAAGTGTGTGTTTGGGTATGTGTGTATGTGTGTAAGAGAGAGACATAAATAGAGAGGCAGAGGCAGAGACAGAGAGACAAAAAAAGGAGAACAATAGCTGTTACTCTAGGTTGAAGGTTCTTAATCTGCGGCCCACAGACCCACAAGGGGTCTGTGCGTAGATTTAAGGGATTCTATGAATCTGGATGGGAAAAAATGCCATCTTTATTTTCACTCACCTCTAACTGATATTTAGCATTTCTATTATGATTTTAAAACAAACAAACACAACTTTATCCTGGGGAGTCCATAGACTTCACCAGGCTGCCAAATGGGTCCACCCCACCAAATGTTAAGAACTTCTGCTCTAGAGCTACTTGCAACACTTTTCTGTTGCCCTACTGGCATCACCAGCAGCATAACATGAAGGTAACCCTTTGGACACAGGGCATGCTTTGATGATGATTCTGTCTCTGCAATATTCATGCCGTTGGATCCAGTTACTGGAGGTGCATGGAGGTGGGCAGGAAGGAACTGAACAGGTAAGGACAATAGCATAGATCAGAAAAGAGAGGAAGACATAATTGTGCAAGTAAGAAGTCTGGATAATTTACACAATAGATAACCAACCTCTAAATAATGACCATACATTAGGCTGACGTCACCCTGCTCTTCTTAGATGCATGAACAGCCCAGTATCTGTTACTATGGAACACTGTCCCTGTAACTAAGCATTGGTTTTGTTTTGAGTAATCAAATACAGATATTTCTTTTCTTAACGCTTTTTCTATAAGGTAGGTTCAAATGCAATTGATGAACAATGTCATCCTAGGGAAGGTAAGATCAGAACTAAGGCTTTCACAAGATTGTTTGCTAACAAAGCCCCTATCTTCTCTTTCTGGGCTCAAGGAGATATTTTCTCCTCCCTGTGCAAATGAAAATCCAATTGATGGAGCTGTGACTTTATGGGAAGGGCTACATATCAGGATAGTTCAAATTAGACAGTTAAAGCAGAGGAAAACCCAAGAAAAAGTAATATATTCAGGATTCAGGGAAGAGATGGAAGTCAAAGCAATACTGAGATCTGGAATATTAGGTAGCCATGAGTCAATTTTTGAAATATCTGAAAGGATATCTATGAACAAATAAATGAGTAAGTGAATGAATGAAAAAAAGCTTTTATTAAATGCCTACTACGTGTATTGTACTAATCACTGGGGATACAAATAAAAAATGAGACAGTTCCTGCCTTCAAGGAGTTTACATTTCTAATGGATGGAGACCAAGGAAAATGGTAGCCAGGAAAGGATGTTTTGCTCCCTTGAGTGTAGCAATAAGACAGTGAGATGAAACAGTAGGTCTGGAAGTGGGATTTTAATAGAAGATCATAGGATAATGTGATGTAGGGCTGTAAGGGACTGGAGAGATTATCTAATCAAATACCTTTTATAAATGGGGAAAGTCAAGGTGGGAGTGGGAAGAGAAAATAATTTGGCAAGGTAACATGGCTGACAAATAGGAAAACCTGACTTTGCTATTTCCTGGCTACCAGTCAGTTTTCATATCCAGGTGCCTCTACTTCCATATCTAATGGAAGATTCAAAGATTATAGGACCATAGGCTTTAGACCTGGAAAATACCTCAGGGGTCAAGGGGTCCACTTTGTTTTACAAGTGAGAAAACTGAGGTTAAGAAAGATTAAGGGATTTACTTTCCCAAAGCCACACAGCCAACAAACAGCAGAGCTAGGACCAACACTTAGGTGTATTGACTCCTGGTTCAGCCATACTTCTAAAACATCATATGTCCTAGGGTTCTGATCCATGAGATATTAGAGAAAGAAATCATATAAAGAAGCCTTGTTTTTTTTTTTAAAAAAGGTTTACTTGTATTAAAATTGTGCTTTAAGTGCCCAAAGAGGAAAAAAGGGAAGAACGTTCATTTAAGAAAAGTCCATATCCCACTGGTGGAAGTCAAAGATACCCCAAAGAAGACAAAGACAAAAAGAAAGGTCTGTATATAACAAAATATTCATAGTACCACAATTTGTGTTATCAATGGTCAACCCTTTGCCATGTGACATCTGCTTCCACTGCTTAAAAGAACCCAAAGCATAACTGTTTTGTGTATGTAATCAAGCACAAGACGCCATTATTCAAGTGGTGGCAGCTACTAGAAAGACAGGACTCAGCCTTTGCCACTATCCTTTTGTAGTGCTCTTAACACTTAACCCTTAGACACCTAGGTGACTTATTGGATAAAACACTGGACTTGGAGTCAGGAAGATCTTAGTTTGAATTCTGCCTTAAAAACTTGCCAGCTGATTGACCCTGGATAAGTCACTTAATTGGTCTCAACCTCAGCTTCTTCATCTGTAAAATGGGGATAAGAATAGCTCCTATCTCCCAGGGTGGTTGTATCAAATGAGATAAAATGTAGAGCACTTGGCAAACCTAAAAGTGCTAAATATGTGTGAGCTCTTAGCCCCTAATAACTGAGATAGGCAACTTTCAGATTACCTAATGCCAAAATGGTCCTAGAAGTTTGCTGACCTTGATTAAACACATTGAAGTCTCTCCTAGTAAATTTAAACCATTACTAATAACTAATTAACTTAATAGGGTGTATACTTCTCAGGGTTGAGGGAAGTTCTTTCTGTAGGTGGTCATGGTGATGGTGACTATCCAGCAAAAGGGAACATGGATGAGATTAGAGGGCACGTCTGGGCTCAAACTTTATTCCTATGAGGCTAGCAAGTGCAATAAACTGAGATCATTCCACAATCTAGCTTAAATCATAGCTTCTTGCCTGTCACTAAACCTGTGTAATATGAATCTGAGATTTCACAGCTCGCTGAGCTCCTTCAAAACCTTCTTGTGCTTTCTCCTTTTAATGTTGCTTCCCCAGCTTTAAACTCTAATTCTCACTTTTGTCTCTCTAGCTCAGTTTGTTTACTGGACTCCGGATCTTGGCCCCCCTGTCACTGGGTTCTTGGCCACTCCCAGAAAAGGAATTTCTTAGTTGACCCCTTCTCCTCACTCTCTTCCAAACCAAGGTTTTTTCACTCAGCATCATGAATATCTACTCAGCCTCAGCCCTCATGAGGGTCTCACCCTCCAGGAGGGGTTGTAGGAAATACCTCGGAGGAAATCATCAGCCTCTTTGGGGCAGGTCTGACAAATGCATAGCTTCTGAGCCCTGGCAAATGCTATTGACCTAAAGGCAGGAGAGAGAATAGGGAGCTCTACATTTCAACTACTGCTCCATTAAGCATTTAACATTCTAAGAGAAGGCTGCCATTGGCTATGGGAGTTCGTTTATAGTCTAATCTGGAGCATGTAGGCAGCACAGTTATGGAAAATATGCCAGCACCAAGATTGATAAGGCTCATCACGACCCAAGATTAACTATAAATTCTTAATGTGTTCAGGTAAGACACATTTGCTTCCTTGCAGCAGGCAGACAAAAGAGCAAACACAATGATCCATGGAAGAAGAAAATGGAGATGCTACCCAAGTGGAATAAGTCTTTATATGTCACCTTCTCCAACTTATGTTTTCATAGCTGCACCTTCAAATCTCCAGCTTGTTGCTTGGGGTTTAGTAATCATTTACTTCAGGGGTCATTAAAATTGATTTATTTGCTAGCAGTACTGGTGTTTTCCATGCTCCTGAATCTGTTCTCTCCATGTAACCCATGGAGGAGTAACTTGGGAACTATCTTTTCCCCATGGGAAACTTCCACTTGAGGAAGTCAAAGGAGTTTAAACAGTCCATTGGTAACTGGTGAAGCATGGCCTGATTGAAAAACTGGCACTCTGAAAGTCAAAGGGCCAGGGATAGAACTGCAATTGTACCCCCCCCCCATTTTTTAGGTTATCCAGAGTGACAAGGAAAGCACAGGAGCACCAGGCATTGAGCTGCCTACATGCTGGACTCCTAAGGCCAGAGCTAACATTGCTTGTAAGCTATTTCTTCAATCCCTAAGAAATTAGAATGTGAACTCCTTGGGAGCTGGGCCTGTCTTCCTTTTCAGTTTGTGACCTGAGCACTTAAAAGTGCTAATGTGATGGATAGAGAGCTAGCTTTAAAGCAAGGAAGACCTGGGGTCAAATTTTGCCTCTGACATATATTGGCGATGTCACCTTGGACAAGTCACTTAACCTCTAAACAATCCTCTGAGACTAAAATTTGCAAAGAAGGTACTGACCAACATTGGTAAAGGGAGTTTCCTCACCTGGGAGTTTCCTTTACTAATCAAATTGCAAGTGCAGAACTTTGTACGTAGTAAGTGCTTTATATGTGATTTTTCATTCTTGAGCTGCTAGTACTAATAATAGCTAAGATTTATATAGTGCTTGCTGTGTGCCAGATTCTGTGTTAAGCACTTTACAACTATTTTCTCATCTGATTCTCACAACAACCCTGGAAGGTGGGTGCTATTATCATTATTTGTAAAATATAAATGAGGAAACTGAGGCAAATAGAGGTTAAGTGACTTGCCCCTGAGTCACACAGCTAGTGTCTAAGGCCAGATTTGAACTCGGGTCTTCTTGACTCCAGATTCAGCATCCTATTCACTGTGACACCTAGATGTACTGCATAGTACAGTGTAGGAAACACATTATAATAAATTTCCTTCCCCTCCACTCCACAATTGCCTATTCCATTAATGGGTATCCAATCCCATAAACATTTATTAAGTTCCTACAATGTAACAGGCACTGTGATAAGCATTGACTTCCTCTATGCTAAATAAGCACCCTGCAAGGGCAATGACTCCTTAATAGTGGCCTCATTATTTAATTTCTTAATTATTTAGGGTTACAAGTGATAAAAAGGAAGATAGTCTCTGCCCTCAAGGAGTTTACAATCTAATGGGGGGAGATAAACACAAGAGGAGGCAGGAAAGGGTGGGGGATGGGACACCAGAGGTTACCCTGCATGAAAGCATGTTATTCTGTGGAGCTGAAAACCAGGCAAAGCTTCAGATGCAGAGAAGAGGGAGCCCCAAAGGCCAATTTCTGCTCTCTATAAAGGAAGGCATTGGGAGGAGTTTGGTACTCCAACCCCCCCCCCACCCCCCAATGAGAGAGGACCGGAAGCAGAGGGAGGTGGTGTTAGTCTCCAGATTTGAGTTAGCAGTGTGGTGATGAGATTAGAAATGATGAGCGTCGGCAACAACAAAGATCCAAGAGAATCTCAAAGGACTAATGATGAAGCATACTATCTTCCTCCAGAGAAAGAACTGATACTGTTTGAATACAGACTAAAGCACGATATTTTTCACTTTCTTTTATTCCTTTTCTTTTATTTGAGTCTTCCTGTACAAGATGACTAATATGGAAATGTTTTACATAATTGCACTTGTATAACTTATATCTGATTGCTTACTGTCTTAGGAGGGGGACAGAGGGTGGGAAGGAGAGAGGGATAGAATTTGTAACTCAAGATTTTTTAAAAAAATGTTAAAATTGTTTTAACATGTAATTGGGGGAAAAATAGAATATATCTCTATCAATATCTAAGAAATGATGAGCTTGACTTTAGAGGGACATGTTGCTCTCTGGAGATGAGACCACACTGAGTAGCAGAGTGGAGTGAGCATACATACAACTCTCTCACCTTTCTTCTTTCTTCTGGGGAGGTATTTATCATTGCACAAATAGCACTCTTTGATTACAAAAGCACAGACTCTCCTTGGGGTGCTGGAAAAGCCCCTCATTCTGTGATATATGAGACTCATTGTGAGACTTCCCCTAGGACTGATATAGTAGTCCATCTCCATATCTCCTGCTCTCTGCTTTGTATCCTCTACATCTCCATCCCTCCCTATAAGTTAGTACTCCTGGAACACATCCATAGAGCACTTTTTTTTTTCAGGCAATTGGGGTTAAGTGACTTGCCCAGGATCACACAGCTAGTAAATGTCAAGTGATTGGTCTGAGGCTGGATTTGAACTGAGGTCCTCCTGACTTCGGGGCTGGTGCTCTATCCACTGTGCCACCTAGCTGCCCCCAAAGCATTTCTTTGACGAAGTAGTGCAATGAGCTCTGAATTTGCAGGCAAAAGACCTAGGGCTGAACCACATTTATCACCTATTACATATGTGACTTTGGGCAAGCTACTTGGTTTCTCTAGTCCTCTGTTTCCTTATCGGTAAAATGGGAAAAATGATATGCTTGCTACCTCTCTTAAGTGACTATTTGAAGGAAGTATGTGTGTATATATGTATATATATATATGACATAGTTTTATATGTGTGTACGTATGTATATAAAGATAAAGATATAGTTATATTTACTACTGCTGCTGCTGTTCTCAGCTCTATGATGGTGAGGAAAATAGTCCCATGTAATTTGAATAATCTTTAGTCAACCGTACCTAGGATTTGTGGGGCTTGAGAAACAATTGGGGAGAAATTGGGTTGCTTTGTCATGTTTTGGGGACGTGAAAAGTCTCACACAGGCAGAGGAAGAAGTCATCAGATGGACCTGGGATCAATGACAGCGGTGCGTGAACCAAGATGAAACAAGTGGATTTTTGGTTCTGACTCACGACTGAACTTTTGTGAGGCTCAAGGTTAGTGGGGACTGCAGAACGAGGAAGAAGCTTCAGAGTGGAGTCACCCAGGGCTGGTTTCACATTTGATTTGTAATGATGCCATAGCAAGGGAACTGAGAAATACTACACCCTTCTCCTAACACAGTGGACTTTGGAAATGTAATTAAGGGACCCTGGTTGGGAACTGTGGAGAATCCTAGGCAGAGGGAGGCATAGGAGTTGTAAGGCTCAAGAGGAGGCAGCAGGATTCAGGAAGGGCACATCAGAGAACTGTAGAAGCACTGAGGTTCCTGAGAAAGGGTCTCCATAAATAGGTAAGCTTTATATTCTCTGGGAGTTCCAATAAGAGAGCTCTTCATTTCTTTGATCTATAAATGAATCTTTTCTTCCTTGAGCTATATGAACTGTGTGCTTCTGAGGGAAGCAGGTTACCCTCATAACCTGAGTAGAGTCATATAGAGGAGTCCCAGTTTTTTTGGTGGGGGAAACAAGCTAGGGAGGTGATTACAGAAACGTGGGCTAGAACTAGGGACACATGGAAGCAGTATATTATGGCCTTAAATTTAGTTAGTACTTGATACTATTTCAGAGTAGTTTTGCGTATACTTTCCTAGGCGACTGTCATAGCAACCCCGCAAACGAAGTTGGGAAGGCAGATATTATCTGACTTTACAGAAGAAGAGTCAGAGCTTCTGGTCAAGTAACTTTGTTGTTGTTCAGTCATGTCTGATTCTTTGTGACCCCATTTGGTATTTTCTTGGCAAAGATACTGGAGTGGTTTGCCATTTCCTTCTCCAGCTCGTTTTACAGATGAGGAAACTGAGGCAAACAGGGTTAAGTGACTTGCCCACGGCCACACAGCCAGTAAGTATCTAAGGCCAGATTTGAGCTCAGGAAGATGAGTCTTCCTGACTCCAGGCCGGGCACTCTATCCATTGTGCCATGTAGTAGCCAAGACCAAAAAGCTAATTAGAAGCAGAGGTACTTAAATCTGGATCTTCCAATTCCTTCCCTTTCTATCTGGCACTTCTTCCCCTTTTTAACTAGGATCATAGATTTAGAGCAGGAAATTCAGAGATAATTTAGTTCAATTCCCATATTTTATAAAAAGGAAACTGAGGTCCTGAGAAATAAATGATTTGCCCAGGGTCCTATAGGTAGTGAGTATAAAGCAGAGGCAGTTCTTTTCATTCTAAATCTAGTGCTCCTTCCACTGCATCATCATCATCATCATCATCATCTGGAGCATTTATAGTATGCTTTAAAATTTGCAAATTTGATCCTCACAACAACCATAAGAGGTAGGTGCTATTATCATTCTCATTTTACAGATGAGGAAAGTGGGACAGTCAGGGGTTAAGTGACTTGTGCAAGGTCACACAGCTAGTAAGTGTCTGATGGTAAATTTAAACTCAAGTCTTTCTATTTCCACGTCCTGTGCACCATCCATTGGACCACCTAGCTGCCAAAAAACAAGCAAAACAATACAATACAATTCTCCCACTTATATAGAGATCCTTAGCCTGAAGTGATGATTAAATTACAGGAACCTAGGATTTAGAGCTAAAGCTTTCTGGAGACTATGACACTTACTTATTTGTATGACCAAGGGCCTGTCATTCAACTTTTCTATGTCATTATGTAAAATGCTATACAAATCTTAAAGCACCACATTAATGTCAGTTGTCATTGTCTTTCAAGCCCACCTTTTTTATACATGAGGAAACTGAGGCAGTGATAATTTAAATGACTGGCAAAGCTTCCATAGACAACAACAAGCATAAAGCACATTATTTCCAGGAAATAAAAAATCGTGAGTGGATATCAGAAAATTCCTTGCCTATTCTTCACTTAAGAGTAGAAATGCTTTTGAAGCTATCTTCTATCTAACAAAATAAACAGCAGAATCACATTTTCAGGCAAAACAGTACTATAACTGTACCTAATCTGTCTGTCTGCCCGCTGGCTAGGCCACTAGACTGTGAGGTCCTTGACCATTTGGCACAGTGCCTGGCACATAGCAGGCACATTGTACATGCTTGCTGACTCACTGATTGGTTTAGGATTTTCAAAGTGCCTAAGAATACCCAGAATCCTACCACACCAAGCCCAATTAGACTTGTTTGGATGTTCCCTTGCCAATGTTTCTCCCTCCTTTGTGACATATCCTTCTTCTGGATTTTAGTGTCCTCTCCTTGCTCTTTTTAAAATTTCTACAGGTGAAATATTAATGGTTGTAGTAGTAATGGTTATTGTGGGAGAGACATCAGGGCACAGTGGATACAGAGCTAGCCCCAGGGCCAGGGAGCCCTGGGTAAAGTTCTACCTCTTACGCATCCTGGCTGTGTGACCCTAGGCAAGTCATTCAACCTATCTTAAGTCTCTCATAGGGAGGTTTCTAGACAGCTAGAGAAGGGACTGACTTTCATTGGCAGTAGAAGTTACTTTCTAGGGATTCCTCACAACAACAGAACCACAAATTCTAACCTTAATCATAATAATAATGATAAACAAGAACATGATTAACAGGAGAATCTAGGATTCTTGATTCCTAATCTAAAAGGCAGTGTGATGCTATAGAATGAGTGCTAGCTATGGTGCCTAAGGACCTGGTTCACATCCCAGCTCTACCACTCTACCTATATGACCTTGGACAAATCACTTGACTTCTTGGGGCTTTGGCTTCTTCATCTGTAAAATGATGGTGTTAGACTCACCTTTAAGGTAGTTCTAAATCTATGATCTTACGGATTTACTTGTCCGTCTCTCTTAACCTACAGAAACTCTTCTATCCATCAAGTCCAAGTCTTTTGGAAACACCAGAGTAATCTTCACATTGTGATATGTGATGTCATGGGATACCATGAGTGGGATACATTGAATTAATGTATGACTGATCTACTTGTGTGAAGCAGCTAGGTGTCTCAATGGATAGGGCACTGGGCCTCAAGTCAGGAAGACTCATCTTCCTGAGTTCAAATCTGGCCTCGGACACTTACTAGCTGTGTGATCCTGGGTAAGTCAGTCACTTAACCCTGTTTGCCTCAGTTTTCTCATCTGTAAAATGACCTGGACAAGGAAATAGCCAACCATTCCAGTACTTTTGTCAAGAAAACCCCCAAAAGGGGGCATGAAGAGTCAGACATGACTGAAATGACTGAACAACAGCACCAACAAATGTTTATTGATTAATTAAATTTAAAATCAAGAAACCTGAGCTCCAGATATACACTAGCTATGTCTTCATGGGTAAGTCCTTTTAAGTCCTATGAGCCTTGGCCTCCTCATCTATAAAACAGGAATAATAATTTTCACACAATGCACTTCATAAGATTGTGTGATGAAAATTGCCACATAAGCTACAAAACACTATATAAACTTAAGCTGCTCTATATGGCTGATGTTTAATGAAAATAGAATATAAGTGGCCAGGACAGTACACACACGAGAAATGATTGAATTGAGTATGCACCTGTGGGCATTTCTAAGCTATTAGCATCAGCAAACTGGCATTATTCTCCCTGTCCTACACCTAAGTAGAAGTGCTCATGTAACCTTCATGCATTTCAAGGATTTTTTAAATTTAGAAGTAAAGTGACTAACAGCTTGCATTTCAAAAATCTCTAGAGTATCATGACAGACAGATATTGCTAAAACGTTGGGTGAGTGTCCCTATGCTCTTAAATAAAAATGGTTTGAAAATGCATCAAGGCCATATGAGCTATTCAAAGGAGATGTGGGATGAAATGTTTATCCTTTTTTAAGGAATGGAGATGAGAAAAGAAACAAAAACTCTTCTGAGTCAGGTTTCCTAAATCAGAGATGATCGCTCCACATCAAAGGCAAAACCGATCAGGGAAGCTTGGTGCCATTTTCAAGCTTGGTGCTGGAAAAGTAAAGATCTACAATATGTGTTTTAACAATCTTATCTTTCCATCCAAGGACAAAAATATTGAAAAAAGGCCACAGTTTCGGTTCTTACAGAAAGTGTTATCTAATAGGAAGGGTGTAACATGTATACATGCAAGGATTTTTGGTCAAACTAAGATGAAGGAAAAAGAAAAGAAGAGATGAATGGAAAAAGGGTAGAAGAGGAGAGAGAAAGTAGAACATAGGAAAGAGAAGCTTTATAGAAGTTCACAGCTGGGTGGGACCTCTAAGGTCATCTAGTCAGGAATTCCTTTTACAATATCACAGGACCATAGGATTGTCAATCATAGACTCATAGAGCTGACAGGGACCTCTGAGGCTTTGTTATTGTCATTGAGTCATTTTTCAGTTATGTTCGATTCTTCATGAACCCAACTGGGGTTTTCTTGGCAAAAATGCTGGAATGGTTTGCCATATCCTTCTCATATTTCAGATGAGGAACTGAGGCCAGATTTGAACTCAGGGAAAAGAGTCTTTCTGACTCCAGGCCCAGCACACTATCCACTGAACCACCTAGCTGCCTCACTTTTGAGGCTAGATTAGCCTAACCTATATCTAAGCAGGCATGCCCTTTATAATAACTTCAACAAGTCATCATCTAGCCTTAGTTGGAAGAGCTCTAGGAATTGAGAGTATACTATGTCCTGAAGTAGCCCCCAATCTAGTTTTGAAAAGCTCTAATTGAAGTTTCCTTTATACTGAGGCATAATCTGCCTTCCTGTAACTTTCAACTATTAGTCCTCTGGACCTAGCAGAATAAAACAAACCCCTCTTTCAAATAATAGTGTTTCACATATTTGAAGATCACAAATTCCTTGAGAACAGAGATTGTATCTTTTTTTTCATATTTTCTTTATCAGTGGGGTGGCACATACCGGGGTGGGAAGGGAAAGTGAGAATGGTTAGAATATGAAGTTATTACAGCTCTTTTATGTTCTGACCCTATCTGAAATTGGTACTAAAGCCCTACAATTGGCTTAACTTCATACAGTATGGAGTAATCCTCTCTGACTTAGGAAACCTGATTCAGAAGAAGTACTCCAGAAGCCTAAAAACATTCTGAGTAGGAAAGCACCTAAAGGGGCCTAAAAGCAGCCTGATCTCACAAGACCTGAAATATGTAGGTACTCTGGGTGAGAACAATGCCAGAAGATGTGGAAACCACCACAACCTTAAGCAATTGGGATCTGAAGCCAGAAAAACCCAAGTCCTGACCTATTGGAGCAGCAGTCAGGGATAGAACCAGCTTAGTCATCACTGAGTAGGGAGGCAGAATAGGCTGTGTATGCTCTGTGACATTCAGAGACAAAGCAGAATATAAGACCAGCTCAATGACTGGGTGCACACATTGGGATGACTTGCAGGAGGTTTGAAATCAGTGTGATCTTTATCATCTAACTGGGACTGATTAGGACCATAGCAAGAAATGGAACCAACTCCCATTTGGGGATTGTGCAAGGAAAATGAGAGAGAGATGGGTTGGGGCCAATACCTTTGTCAGAGATACCAGGAGAGGAGGCATAAACCAGGGACTATGGCAGAGGATGGAGTCTGATCTCAGTTGCCCCATCCAGAACTGCAACATAGCAGTAAGCAATCTACAGCAGATATAGGGGCTATACAAAGCATCCAAGAGTAGAGCAGAAGACATAGCCTGGTCCTAGCATAAAGTTCTAATCCAGAAACTGAAGCTGAAGATAAAAGCAAACAGAAGAACTTAAAGAACATGATGAAGAAATACTATGGATTAAGAGAAGCCCAAAAGGCAGACTTAGAAAAAGAGAGTAACTCCACAAGTCCAAGAGCGGCTGGAAGAAAGGAAGTGAGAGATAAAAAAAGACTCTAAATTTAATTTAATTTAATTTAATTTAAAGCTTGTAAGAAGTAAAATAGGAAACAGATAAATAACAGAAAAGAAGATAGAAAAACCTACCTATATTGTGGACTTCCTGAAAACAGAAAGAAATAAACAGAACTCAATGATAGTGAGTAACAACAGTAATAGTATGACAAAGACAACAGACTTAAAAGTTAGAAGTAAATATAAGGTAACTAATATAAAAAATAACTGACCTGGAAAACAATCTGAACTTTCAGATCAAAGAAAAAATACTCCAAGCAAACAGAATTAGAGTCCAAGCACCAAGGATCCACAGACAAGATCACATGCTCTACAACTACTAAAAAGGAGAAATATATTAGAATACAATAACTCAAAAGACAGAAGAAAACGGTTTACAAATCCTACCAGACAAAAAAAAGGACAAAAAGAAAACATAAAAGAAGATAATGATGAAAACACACAATTAACTATCATAGCTATGAATGTGAATGGTGTGATCTCACCTATAAAATGAAAGTAGATAGCAGAATGGATTTAAAAGTAGAATCCAACAATGTTTTGTCTATAAGAAACACATTTGAAACATAAAGGCTTGTACACAATTAAAATGGTAGGGGAGGGGTGCTGGAACAGAATTTGTTGTATCTCAGGTAAGTTTTAAAAAGCAGAAAGAATAATAATCTAGAAAATTCAATAGTACAATAGACACAGGTAAAATAGAAAAGCATAGAAAATAAGTTATGCTTAAAAGTACTCTAGATCAGGGCTTCTTAAACTTTTTCTGACCCCATGAGCCCTTTTGGTGGCTTTTTTTGCTGCATAGCCTGAGGGCATGCACAGTGCAAAGTGTTCAGAGAACTAAGGCTGCAGTGAAGTTATGATGCAACATTGGCAAGCACTGCTTGGATTCATTAAGGATTTAATTTTTAATTACTTTTTGGCCATTGCACATTCAGAAACCTTTTACTGTTGCCAATTTTTCACAACTCCATATGTGGTCGTGACCCACAGTTCAAGAAGTGTTGCTCTATATAATGAAATAATATTAATATTTAACATATGCACCAAATAATATAGTATTTAAGTACTTCAAGATTAGTAGATTGTAAAACTGAAATTATTGGAGACTTCGATATACCCCTTTCAGATCCAGAAAAAATCTAACAAAAAGATAAACAAGAAAGAAATTGAGGACCTAAATAGCATTTTCGAAAATTTAGATATGATAGCTCTCTGAAATCACTTAATGAGAAAAAAAAAAACTGAATATATACATCCCTGAGGTGTGACTGGTACCTTCACAAAAACTGACCTTGTTTTTGACAAACCTTATAAAAATGCAGAAAAACAATATATTAGCCAAATATTTTACTGTCTACAACACAATGAAACTATATAATCTACAAGTGGTATTTTAAGTAAGAGGATTCAAAGAAATTAAATTGAAATAATTTAACCCTAAACAATATATGAATCATAGAATAAATCATAGAAGCAATAGATAATTTCAGTGAAGAAAATGATAACTATGTGACGACATAGGACAACTTTTAAGATGCAAGCAAAAAAGTGCTTAGGGGAAAATGTATAACTAACTAAACAGGTTTATCAACAAAAGCAAGAAAAAACAGTATAATTTTTTGGGTGTGCAACTAAAAAAATAGAAAAGAAGTTAATTAAATATCCTAATTAAATATAAAAATAGAAATTCTGAAAGTCAAATAAGATATAAAGAAAATTGAACATTAAAAGCTGAATTGATAAAACTAAGAGGTTTTTTTTTAAAAAAAAAGAGACAAGAGGTTAGCTTATCTGATAAAAAAGAGAGTAAAATCAAATTATCAAAATTAAAAATGAAGACAGGGAATGCATGAAAGATAAAGAGAAAAGAAGAAAAGAAAGAAAATTACTGGAAACTGTTTTGCCCAATTTCATGCCAAGAAAACAGATATCTTAAATGCAATAACTGAGCAGTTGCAAATATATGAAATACCAAAACATAAAATGCCCAGATCAATAGGATAAGAAATAGATAATTTGAACAATCTAGTCCATGAAAAAATAAATTGAACAAACCATAAGTGAATTCCCAAAGAAGAAAGAAAGCCACAGCCACATGCATTTTCAAGTGAATTCTACCAAACATTCAAAAACCAGTTAATTTCCATACTATATAAATGAGTTTCATATATAAAAAAAGAAAGCATTCTACTAAAATCCTTTTCTATGACAAATATAATTTTGATACTTAAACCAAGGTAAGATAATGCAAGGAGAAGGTAACAACTATAAACCAATATGCCTAATGAATATTGATTTTCAAATATTGAATAAAATACTAGTGAAGATCTAAGTGTATGATATTTTTTTAATTATGCACTATGACCATGCTGGATTTGTACTAGGTATGAAAAGTAGGTTAAATGTTAGAAAAACCATAAACATAATACATAAGAAAAACAACAAAATTTATATTATTTCAAGAGATACATAAAAACCTTTTGACAAAATACTATACACATTGATATTAAAAACATTAAAAATCATCAGAGTAAATGTACTTTGCCTTGAAATGGTAAATAGTTTATAACTAAAACCAATAGCTAACATCATCTATAATAGACAAACACTAGAGGACTTTCCAATTAGAACAGCACTATTATTTCTTACAGCCTTAAACATGCTAGCTATATCAATAAAACAAGAAAAAGAAATTGAGAGAACAAGCATAGGCAAAACAGAAACAAAGCTATCATTTTTTTGTAAATAATATGCTGTTTTACTTGGAAAACTCTAGAGAGCTCCTAAAAATTAATTGGAAGCTAACTTTAATAAAGTAGTAATATCGAAAATAAACCCATAAAAGTTATCAGCCTTTCTTTGTATTGCCAATAAGACCCAGCAGGGATAGCTAGAAAAGGAAATTCCTGTCAAAATAACTACAGAGTGCATAAGGTATTTGGGAATCCACATATCAAGACACTTAGGCATTATATGAATATAACTTTACCCTTTACTGAAATAATGATTTAAATTAATAGAGATATTGGTTGCTTATGGTTGGACCATGTCAATGTAATAAAAATGATAGTATTTTAAATTAACCTACAAGAGTTGGTGCCATACCAATCAAGCTTACCAGAGAGCTACTTTATAGAACGAGACAGAATAAAAACAAAATTTTGATAGAGGAACAAAGAAGACTGAATCTTATGAGAAAATGAAAATTTTGAACTGGCTGTGGGATAAGACATTTTAATGTATCATTGTTGGAGCTATGAATTGGTCTAATCATTTGGAAAGACATTTGGAACTATATTCTGAAAGTTATTAAATTCTGCATACCATTTAACCAGCAATACTATTACTATGCATATAATGCAAAGAGATCAATGATAGAAGGAAAGGGCCCATATGTACAAAAACAGTTATAGCATCACTCTTTTTTAGCAAAAAACTTAAACCAAAAGTGGGTGTCCATAAATTGGAGAATGGTTGAACATATTATGGTATATAAATATAATAATAAAACTGTGTGTGGGGAAACACCTCATTAAAACTAATGTATCAACAGAGTCTGAAAGTACGTACAGTGTTCCACATGCACATAGTTCCCTACCTTTCAAAGAAAGGAGGGATCTTCTCATATCTCTGCATATTCTCATCTCTTTTCTAGGGTCTAAGCTTCATCCCTTTAATGACAAAGCATTCAATTTCTTTGTGTTTGTTCTTTTCATTTATATTGTAATAATTTGTATAGTGTTTTCCTAGTTCTGCTCACTGATATGTTTTCAAGACATTTTCATGTGAGAACACAGGGAGGTTCTCCCAACGTTTTAGCAATATCTTACTTGAGAGATTTTTGAAATGCAGGCTATTAGCTCCTTTACTCCCTAGGACTTCTCCTCTCCAGGAAAACCTTCTTACTTCCTTTAACTGAACATATATTTATATAGTCCTTTAAGGATAACAAAGCACTTTATATAAGATTTGTCATTCGATCCTACCGATAACCGTATGATACCATAGATACCACAGGTCATAGATTTAGAGCTAGAAGTGTCTTTTAGAGTCAAACACCAGTCACATTTCATGGACTAGTTTTAAAAATGAAGAAACTAAGGACCTTGCTAAGGTCACACAGGTTATGTGTGCAGAATCCATGGCAAAGCTAGGATTCACATGCAGAATCTTTTACTCCAATTCAAGCAGTCTTGGACATTATCATCCTCATTTTACAGATAAGGAAAATAAGTTTTAGGGAGATTAAATGACTTGCCCATGGTAGAGCAGCCTAGGGGTCCAGCTAGCATAGGCTATGGAAACTTAGGAAACTGGGTTTTGCTAAGTAGTCTGTCAGCTTTAGTTTAGTTTAGCTAGTCTTAATTGACACCCAGCTATTTCTTGGGTGGTATGTGGTAATACTAAATTTCTCAGGTTCCACCTGGGTGAGAGCAAAGAGTCAGGCAAATGAGAGAATCTCATGTATACTGGGGTTCACAGTGTCAGGAAGGATCCTTTGACATAAGCTTCCATATTTTTAACATGGGTTTGGCTGCCCATACTATTTAGGAAATATTTTGCAAAGTCTTTTCAATTGATTTAGTTCCATCCCACCGCAGGAGTCATTTTAGAATCCTATTCAGCTGCTCCCACTTCAGGGCAAGGGCAGTGAGCCAAATTCTTTAGGGTAGCTGCTGTGTTGAGGGGAGAGGCAGATGGTTCAAATATGGATTAGTCTTTCTAGCTAGGGACCAGAAGCATGGCCTTTTCTCTCACTTAACTTTTTCCAGAAATTCCACATCCCTCTGCTCCTTTCCCCTCCCTTTCAAATATCCATTTTTGTAATCTTTCCCACTCTCAGCCATCTTAGACCTGTTTCCTTTCCCACCAATACCAGTATGGGGGAACGTTGAACAGAACAGCTTCCTTGGAATGAAGACTGCATCCTGGAGTCTGGAAACATCTAGCTTTCATGAGTCATAGAAGAGTTGGAATGGATCTCAGATGTCATCTGAGGCATTTCTTCCCTGAATTGTGAGTATGGGTTCAAAGAGACCTTAGAGAATATCTATTCCAACTTAGGCCTGAATAAGAATGCCAATATATCCAAGAAAAGGTCAACTGAATTTTCCTTGAAGGTTTCTAGTGAGAGGGAACCTGCTACCTCCCAGAGTCTATTACAACTCAGTCTTGATGAAACCATGTTGGTTCTTTATGCACATTGCTCCTTTTTCTTGAGGTACATCAACTATCCCTTTAATACTTTATAGAATTTCGTCAGGAATTGAAATCAATCCTCTATTTTGAAAATTTGATAATATTTGCCTTCCTCCAATCTTTTCTGCATTCTTGATTATTTTCTGAAGTTCATTAACAGGGGCTCACCAATCATGGCTGCCAGTGTTGTCTGTCAATATCTTCCATGGTAGTTTATCTAGTTCTGGTGACTTGAACTCCTCAATAGCAACTATGTTCTTCCTCTCTTTCTACTTATCTTGGTTATCACTTATTTTTAGTTAGCCAATTTTCTTCTGTCCTTTTCAGTCCAAGAAAACTTTCTCCTGGACAGAGAAACAGAAGCAAAAAAAGAAATTAGTTAAGCTTTGCCTACTTTCTGTCATCTGTTATTGTCATCCTTTCTACTCTATGCAGTGGTCCTATCCCTGTTTTGATCCTCCCCCCACTTTCCCAATATAGTGCCCCTCCCCAAATTATTTTTATTGTTCTTAACTTTCATTATCAGGCTCATCTGATTCCTAGCTTTAGCATTTCTGACAATTTTATTACAGGGCCATGCCATGCTTTTCTATTCGTCCTGCACTACCTGTCCTTGCTTTCATCTATGCATGTCTTTTAAAAATCTAAGATGGTTCATGTGTTCTTTGTGTACCCACACTGATCTTTTTTGACATCTTCTCCTTTCCATCCTCATCAGTATTGTTTCTCTTTATTCTTTCAGAATGTCATATTTGAGAGCTTCCCATCCATTCTGGAAGTATGAAAGGACAAGGCGTATTGGAAGCACAGAGAATAGCCTAATTTGGCTGCAATGTAGAGTTTGAGGAGGGGAGTAATATCAGGCAAGAAAAGAAAGGTAGAGGTTGTCAGATTGTGGATGATTTTGGATGTTATGCTAATGAAATTCAATAAATTTGATATATGGACAAAGGACCTGTACTAAAAGGAATCAGAATTCAGATACATGCAATTATCAATCTTAATTCCAGAAGAATGATGATCAAACATAACATTCTTTTGTAGAGAGGCAGTGGATTATTGTGCAGACTGCTGAAAGATATTTTTGCTAATATGTTTTTGGGTTTTGCCTAATTGTAGTTCTTATTAGGAATAGTTTGGGGGAGGTGGTTGGACAGCATTGCAAAAACAAAAACAACTATCAGTAGAACTTAAAAAATAAAAAAGATGAAGGGTCTGGGAAAATGTGATTATATACGAGCTTTCCAATTCAAAATCCCAATGTTTTCACAAAATCATGATTTCATCCGTGTGGACATTCCTTTTTTTTTTTTTACCAGTGAAATTCACGGAAGTGTTTAAAATCTTATTGGGGAAGAGGATGAGGTGGGATGGGATGATATGGTCACAAATAAGCTGGGGTACCAGGTAGGGGGCTGGTAGCATGGCATGGTGCTGGACTGGGGTCAGAAA
The DNA here is from genome assembly GCF_003287225.1 of Phascolarctos cinereus. Taxonomy (NCBI): domain Eukaryota; kingdom Metazoa; phylum Chordata; class Mammalia; order Diprotodontia; family Phascolarctidae; genus Phascolarctos; species Phascolarctos cinereus. The sequence goes on from NW_027555514.1 coordinate 110,939,254, forward strand.
GACCTGGGTTGAAATCCCATTTCTAATACTTATTAGATGTGGGCTTGTAATGGAAAAATCACTGATTTTCTCAACCTCAGGCAATTCTCTAAGACTTGTCTAACACTTGACTAAATAACTAGTCAATGACAACCAATAATAATAGCAAATATTCATATAATGCTATGTGCCAGGCAGTACACTAAGTGTTTTACAATTATTATTTCATTTGATCCTAACAACAACTCTAGGGAGTAGATGTTATTATTATCCCCATTTTACTGTTGGGGAAACTGAGGCAAACAGAGGTTAAATGACTTGCACAGGGTTATACAGCTAGCAAGTGTCTGAGGTCAGATTGGAACTCAAGCATTCCTGACTCCAGGCCCAATGCTCTTTCCACTGCATCACTTAGCTTGATCCTAAAGGTCCTGCTGCTCCTATCCATTGATCATTCTCAATGCTCTGGATGATGAAATTCCCAGTTTCCTTTTTTCTTATTTCCTAGTGTTTAAGAGTCAGCATCTGCTGAGGCAAAATGCGCCCCCCCCATCCTTTCTCTCTGTGTACTTTCATCCATTTCCCACTTAGACCTACCCCTCCATAGCCCACATCTTCTTCCACTCTTCTGTTCCATTGCGAACTTTAGAATCCTGGCTCTCTTCATAGATCACATTCATTTGGATCAAAGACTAAAGCTAGAAGAGGCCCTACAGATTATCTAATCCAAACTCCTTACTTCACAGATGAGAAGACTAAGACTCAGGGAACTTGTGAGTGGCCCAAGGTCACCTGGGTAGTAAGAAGGGATCCAGAGTCAGATCCTGTGACTTCAGATTCAGTGTTCTTTCCATGGTACCACGCTGTTATTAACAAATTCTCCCCATCCTGGATTTGTTCATCTTCTCTCTAACTATTGGCCTCCCAGTTAATCAGTCTCCTAAATTCTCCTATTTTTCATTTTCATTACCTTGCATTCATATATAGGGACGGTCATGCATTTGATCTGATGGTCACCCATGACTGTCCTGCCTCTATGATCCAGAACTCTGAAATTCCTTTCTCTAACCCCAGCTTCTTTTCCTTCAACCTCTCCCCCTGCCTTACTCCTTGTAAAACTATTCTTTGTTTTCCTCATGCCCTCCAGTCTCACCACATCTGCTTATTCTCCCAGTCTGTTATTCCTACTTCACCTCACTTTTCTATCTTCAGTACAGACCCCACAGTTGACCGTTTCAACCAGTTACTCTTGGATTCTTTGTCACTACTTATGTCTTGCAAAACCTCAACTTTAGGTCACACCCACCACCTAGCTTTTCTTCTACTCACATGCTTCTGTATGTTCCCGAAAAAACACATACAACCACCCTGATTGGGTTCACTGTAAATATATGACAATTAATCTCAACTGTGCAATTACTGCTGTCTGTCTGGTAACCCTTTTACTCTTTCCTGATTGATTTCTGATCACTTTCTCTACACTGGCTGTTTCTTCCACCTCAAAACCCCCATATCTCCTCTCATCTCCTTCATAGCAGATTTCACCTTCTCTTTTACTGGAAAAAAAATAGAGGCCATCATTTAAGGGCTCACTCTTCTCCCTTCCTTCTACTATAGTGCTTGGCACGCATAAAGGGGCTTAATAAATCATTGTCGATTGATTGACTCATCATCCAACATTTTCTTTTCTATGTTCTGGTCTCTGATGAAGTGGTCCTTTCCTTTGCCAAGGCTAACCTCTCCATTTGTATTTTTAATCTTATTCCTTGTAATTGCCTCCTAGTAAGCTATAGGTAGTGAAGCGGATAAAGTGCGAGGCCTAGAGTCAGGAAGACAGGAGTTAAAATCTGATCTCTGACACTAGCAGTGTGACCCTAGGTAAGTCACTTAACCTCTCTGCCTCGGTTCCTCAAGTATAAAAGAGGGGGAATAATGAAAGCACTTATCTTGCAGGGTTGTTGTAAGGATCAAATGAGATAATGTTTGTAAAATACTTAGCACAGTAGGTGCTACATGATTACTTATTCCTTTTCTTTCCTTATGATACCTTGCCTTCTCATTCATCTCTCTCATCCCTTCATTTTAATCTGTCCACATCCCTTTGCTCCTTCTCTTTTCCCCACAAAAGTGCCAAGGATCCCACATTCTTTTTTTTTTTTTGAGGCAATTGGGCTTAAGTGACTTGCTCAGGGTCACACAGCTAATAAGAGTCTAAGGCTGGATTTGAACTCATTGCCTCCTGATTCCAGGGCCTGCGCTCTATCCATTTTGCCACCTAGCTCCCACATTCTTAAAAATTATTTGACCCTGCCATCCTTGAAAAACATCAATCAACCAACCACTAAGTATTTATTAAGCATCTAATACAGCACCATGCTAGGTGTTGGAGATAGAAATACAACGAATAAAAAAAATCCTTACTCGTCATAGGCTTACATTACAACCATGTAATTACTTATTATTGTACTAAATACAGTTACGTACTTACTTATATGACATGTAACATTTACAGTTTTATACAATCGGGTTTCTAGTGATTTCATATTCTTCCTCTTTTTGCACTATTTCCAACAAGCTAATTGGCTCGCTGTTTCCCGTAGTAGACATTGCACCTCTCACCTGTCCTCCCTTTATATAGGCGGTTTCCTAGGTCAAGAATGTTTCTGCCCTTTAGAATTCCCAGCTTTTGTACAAAGCACAGCTTAAGTGTCCATTCCTACTAGAGGCTTTTCCCAATCCTCATAAGTGTTAATGCTCTTTCCCTCTTGAAGCCACTTTGTATAGTTTTATGCCTACATTGTACAGCTGTTGTACCTCCTGTGACAGAATGTAAGCTATTGAAGAAAGGGAACTGTTGTTGTTGTTGGTTTTTGGTCTTGATATCTCCACTATCTAGAACAGTGCCTTGTCTACAACTGAACAGAACTACCCAGCGGTTAATGCCCTACTATACCACCCGGTCACAATTAGTTTGCATATTTTATATTAACTTTTCTGTCTATATATTGTACTTTCCAAGACAATGTAAATGTGACTGTTTCCTTCCCCTTTCTGAATCCCCAGACTCTACCACAGTGATTAGCACATAGTAGGTTCTTAAGAGCAAAGGAGCCAATGTGATAGTAGCTTAACCTCTGCTTCAGTTTTCCCAACTGTAAAATGGGGATAAGAGCATTTCCGTCATGGGGTTGTGGTGAGACTCAAATGAGATAATATTTGTAAAAGCGTTTAGTACAGTACTTGGCACAAAGTAGGCACCAAACCCATTCCTTTCCTTGGTTAGGGAGATACCACTGGGCTGAGTTCATGGGGCCGCACCAATCCCTGTTCTCTACCTGCTAATCCAGAAGATGGGATAAATCATTATCTTTATTAATAAGAGCTTAAGAATGCTTGTTGAACAAACGAATGAATGAAAATACAGGGAGAAGTAAAGCAATGCGCAATACATTAAGGAAAATAAGACTCGAGGTAAATAAGGGCAAAGGCACAGCTAGGTGGCACAGTGGAGACAGTGGCAGGACTAGAATGAGGAAGATGAGTTCAAATCTGGCCTCAGACACTTACTAGCTGTGTGACCTTGGGCAAGTCACTTAAACCTTTTGGCCTCAGTTTCCTCATCTGTCAAATGAGATGGAGAAGGAAACGACAAACCACTTCAGTATCTTTGCCAAGAAAACCCAAATGGGGTCACGAAGAGTCTGACACGACTAAAACGAGTGAACAACAACAACGACAAAAATGTAAAATAAGTGCGGTTATTTCGTCTGCGGCTCTTTAAAGACGAGGTTCCACTCTTGCAGGCGTTCGTTAACTTCTGGTCTTTAAGACTACGAATCCCAGAATTCCGTGCCCCACCTGGCTCTTAAGTCTAAGGAGGTCAGACTACAAACCACCTCCCGCCAAACTACAAATCCCATCACACCCATGGGTTCCGGAAACTTTTCGTCTCTGACGAGTTGCCATAGCATCCGGGTCCGTGGCCAACTAGCCGGGCCCGTGCGAGGAGCTGAGGCGGGTCTTTGGCCACGCGGACCAATAGAGCATCTATTTGCTACTGAGCATGACCGGAAGGATCCTGAAGGGAGAGCCGGCGCTGTCTCCTTGCCGCTGTCCCTGCGGTGGCCCGTGTCTCACCCGCGGGGAAAGAACAAGGGCAAGGGGGACCGGGCGGCCTCTGCTCCCAGCGGTGGGGGTGCGTGCGTACCAGACGGGGATCGGGGCCGCTCCCCTGGTGTAGGGCCGCAGTGCGAGCAGGAGCCATGGGCGGGACGTCCAGCACCCGACGGGTCACCTTCGAGGCGGACGAGAATGAGAACATCACGGTGGTGAAGGGCATCCGGGTGAGCGAGGGGGTGGCGGGTCGGGTGGCCAGGCTCGCGTCTCTGGACCGAGGCCCAAGACAAGTCCCTGTAAGCGTGGCCGAGGATCTCCGGATGGTGTTGAGGACTTAAAGAGTTTGAGCTGGAAGGATCTTTAGCCCTCAAGTAACCGCATTTAGCAGAAGAGGAAACTGAGGCTCAGAGAGAGGAAATGACTTGTCCGAGGCTCCTCCTGGGTTTCACTTCTGCGTGCCCTAACTTGTCTTGGTCCTGGCTGAGCGACCAAGGGCCCTGTGTGCCCGCTCTGAGAGGCACCGCGTCCTGGGATCTTGACTTTGCCAGCCTGGGCCTCTGCACTTTTGGGTGGCTCGCGGCTTCCCGCCCTGCCCCAGCTTCTCCAGGTCACCAGAGTCCTTGGCACCACGTGCCTCCCTTTCCTGGGCCACTTTGTGCCAGTGTGTTTATGGGTTGGAGGGTTCTGTTTTTTTACTGCCTCTTATATAGAAGGCCTCCTGATAGTCAAAGAACTTTGGAGTTGGAAAGGACCCTAGAGATCACAACCTGTTAGTCCAGCTCTCTACTTTCTCCCATATTTAGAGGAGAAAACAGGTCCATATTTAGTGAAGTTACTTGTCTAAGTTCCACAGGTGGCATATCCTGGAACGGGGCCCTCTGATTCCTATTCCAGTGCTCTTTCTAACCTGACACCAGCTAGTTCTTTTTTTTTTCACCCTTTTTTTTTAAAAACACTCTTAAGACATCCAGGCAGTTGGTAGGTAACGAAGTATCTGTTAGTGTAGTGTAAGACTGAATCAACTTAATATGGAAGTATGTTTTGCACGATTTCATGATTATAGTTGATACCACATTTCTTGCCTTCTCAATGGGTGGGGGAGGGCAGGAAGGGAGAGAATTTTGAACTCACAATTTAAAAAAATGAATGTTAAAAATAAACTGATAATTTTATATATAAAAAAAGATTAAATCAGCTTAAGATAAATGTTAGAATGGGATTTGTATTATTCGTGCATGAAGGTTAACAGGGTTGGGTATACCAGTCCCTTAGGGTTGGTATATCCTTGCTAACTCCATGCACAAGTGTGATGACACTTGTTTTTGGAAGTAGGATGTCTGAAATTAATAAATGAAATCATGTTTAATGAATGGTATAATAGTAATAGACACATTAACACACCCTTATTTATTGAGTTGCTTCAGAACTAGCCAGATTTAATAAAGTGTTATCTTTCAGTAATTATTACCAGAAAATAAGCTACATGAGTAGCTAGATAAGATAAGCTTTATGCTTTTAATGTGTTACCATACTAAAGATAAGCTTTATGCTTTTAATGTGTTACCATACTAAGTGAACCAGAATCATGAAATCACAGATTTTGAGAGAAGGAAGGGACCTCAGCAGCCATCTAGTTGAAATTATATACAGAAGGAATCCCTCTATAACATCTGATATACTGGTCATCCAACTTTTGTTTGAAGATCCCCAAGGAAGGGAACCCTGTCACATCTCTAGAGAGGTCATTCCTCTTTTGGATGTTTTAGGAATGTGAAATTAGAAAGTTTTTATAGTTAAGAAGCCTAAATTCACTTTTTTGCAAATTCTACCTATTGCTCCTGGTTTGGCGCTCCAGGGTCAAATGGAACATATTTAATTCCTTCTTCACACCATAGCCCTTTAAATACTTGAAGGCAGTGATCACATTCCCCTTGAATCTTCTCTTCTTTAGGCTAAATTTGACCAGGTCCCTCCGTTAATCCTCTTGCCATGAACTCAAGGCTCTTCACCATCCTGGTTCCCCTTCCTTGGACACTACAATTTATCAATATCCTTCTTGAAGTGTGGTTTTTGGAAAGTGAACACAGTATTCCAGATGATGTCTGCTGAGGACAGAATATAGGGAAACTATTATCTCCTTATACTTGGAAGCTAGGTCCTTAATGTATCCCAGGACCCTATTAGCTTTTTTGGTTGACACATCAATGCTGAGTGTTATTGAACTTGCAGTCCACAAAGACCTCCAGATTATTTTTAGAATAACTGCTTTTTATTCATGCCTGTTGCTCATTTTTTTAAATCTATAATCCTGTTTCTTTTTCATGATATCAATGATAGTATCAAGCTTTGTATTACAGTTTGAGGTTGATTTTTTTTGAGTTATTGTGTTTTAGTCCGTTGGTATCTATTCACTCAGTAAACATTTATTAATCATGTATTATGTGCAAAAATTGCTGTGCTCCACTGTTTGGGATACAAAAATGAGTTAGATACAATCTCTGCCTTCAAGGAGCTCACAATCTATTTGGGAAATAAGGTAGTTTGTTTTGTGTTGTAGGTAAGTGAATAGCAGGTATAGAAGTTAAGTTCTTTGGAAGATCTAAGCAGGGGGAAATGACTTCTCGACTTGGGGGTAGGGGATCAGTGAGCTTGAGGGATAGGTGGGATTTCAACAGGTTGGTATGAGGCTTCAAGAAGGGAACAGGGAGATTACATTGTAAATGCAGGTTGGACTGAGGAAATGCATGGAGGTGAAAATTGCCCTAGATTTATTCAGGAAAAACTATAAAAAGTTTATGAGGTAGAGGGTGAATTGTTTCATATCCAGTCACAGGTGGTTGCTTGTGGGTTTTATTTGTTTTTCTGATAATGGAAAGCTATTAGAATGAGGAGGACCTGTCAGAGGGAAAAACTGTAGTATTAAAAAAGGACGTCTATTAAATTTTACTCCCTTCTTTCACTGAAAAAAGAAAAGAAATGTAGAGATAGGCATATCTTGTGAAGGTTATTAAGTTCAGAACTAAGAAGTTTGGTCTTTTTAAAGTAGGCAATGAGGAATCTTTAAAGGTTTGAGCAGGGGAGATAAGGGCTGATCAGAGGTGTACATCAGAATGATTTAATTGATGGCAGGTGTGTAGGAGGAGAGCTCAGAGTATGGAAAAGCTAGAGTTGAAGGAATAAGGTAGAAGGTTGTTGTAACAGTCCCAATAAAAGTGCCTAAGCTTGGACTAGGACAGTAGCGGTGGAAATGGAAAGGAGTAGAGGCATTTAAGAGATATTTTAGAAGTAGAATTGAAAGTACTGGGCAAATGACATGGGGTTTAAGGAAGAGAGAGGAATCAGATGATTCTCAGGTTTTGAACCTGAATAACTAGGAGCACCATTGACAGAATTAGGAGAGTTAGGAGGGAAAGGGAAGGGGAAAGGTGATTAGTTTGGTTTTGGACATTTTGGGTTTGGGGGTTTGGTGGGAAATCAGACAGATGTTTAGCAGAGCCTTGGAGAGTAGAAAAAAAGGTCATTTGGAAGTCATTTACATAGACATCAAAGAATCCTTGATGTAGAAGTAGAAAGGATAGATGTATCTAGATTATTTCCTTCGTTTGAAGATGAGGAAACTGATGCCAAAAGAGGAAGGAAGAAAGTAAACAAGCATTTATTAAGGGCTTACAATGTGCCAGGCACTGTGCTAAACACTTTACAAGTATTGTCTTATTTGATCCTCACAACTCTCTGAGGTAGGCACTATTGTCCCCCTTGTAAGGAATGTAAATTTTGGTGTGTGTAAAGTGGATTTTTTGTTACTCTTTCTTAGAGTTTTCTTCCCAGGATCCATAGCCATAACATTCTCTACTTCCCAGGTGTTAGAAATGAGTTTGTGGGATGATGGTTCAAAACAGTTTGTACTACGCAGTCTCAGTAGATATAGGGATGAAGTGATGTAAAATTGTGATGTTATTGCTGGCAATATGCCTTCTTTGTTGCCCTGTAAAGCAAGTGGGCACTGGTCAGTGACTGGGGACTCGTGGATGAATGTGCAGGCTGAATGCTGTGCGTGCCTTGATCGGCCTCCATCAAGTCTTGGGAGGGGGAATTCTGTGTGTTTGCCCCAACTGGCCCCCATTGAGGCTTGAGAGGATTTAGGGGAATGCACAAGTTGTGGTGGTCTCAATTGACCCATTGAGATGAGGGGTAGTTGCCCCCCCTTCATGGCGGCCCCTGTGAGAAGGGTAGTTAGGAAATGCAGTAGGAGTTGGTACTGCCATTGTCAGCAAACTCCCTTTGAGAAGACTACACTGGAATAAAATAAGCTTATTTGACTCCTTATTATGACTCCATCCCAGTCTTCCCCTCTGACTAGATCAAAAGCGAACCTGCTAGTGGGAAAGGTGCTAGAAGCCCTCCTGTGTCTCCTTCCTAAGAAATGGTGTAGTCGATGTGTTTATTTGTCCATCCCTTTTGTAGTTGCTGTTCTTTTTTTTTTTTTTTTTAGGCAGTTGGGGTTAAGTGACTTGCCCAGGGTCACACAGCTAGTAAGTGTCAAGTGTTTAGTCTGAGACCGGATTTGAACTCAGATACTCCTGACTTCAGGGCTGGTGCTCTATCCACTGCACCACCTAGCTGCCCCTTCCCTTTTGTAGTTGAAGAAACTGAGGCAGACAAAGGTTAAGTGACTCGCCCAGCATTACATAGGTGATAAATATCAGAGGTGGGATTTAAACCAAGATCCTTTGAATTCAGAGTCAGTGTTCTTTTCACTGTTCTCATCTGCTTCAGGTAATGGTTGAAGTTATAGGAGTGAAGTAGGATTGTCAAAGGAAATTATAGAAGGAGAAGAGGATGAGGGACAAGAGCAGGACACAGAGTGGTCAATGTGGGAAGGGAAAGAAGAGCCTAGAGCAGGGATTCTTTTTGGTTTTTTTGCCTGTTTAGTATAGGAGATCTTTTTATTTTTTTCATTTTTCATCTTTTAATTTTTCTTCAGTTACATGTAAAAATGTTTTTTGACATTTTTAAAGTTTTGAGTTCCAAATTCTGTCCTTCTCTCCCTCCCTACCCCGTCCTGAGTTGGTAAGCAATCTGCTATAGGTTATACATGTTCTGTAGAGTATTTCTGTATTAGTCATTTTGTAGAAGAAAGCTGGAATAAAACAAAAAAAAAGAAAGTGAAAAAGAGTACATTTCCATCTCTATTCAGACACCGTCAGTTACTTCCCTGGAGGCAGATAACATTTTGCATCATGAGTTCTTTGGGATTGTCTTGGATAGTTGTATTACTGAGAATAGCCAAGTCATTCACAGTTCATCGTACAATATTGCTATTACTGTGTACGGTATTCTCAGGTTCTGCTCACCTCACTTTGTATCAGTTCATGTAAGTCCACGTTTTTCAGAAATCATCCTGCTTATCATTTCTTATAGCACAATAATATTCCATCACAATCATACACTACAACTTGTTCAGCCATTCCCCAGTTGGTAGGCGTCCCCTCAATTTCCAGTTCTTAGCTACCACAGAAAGAGCTGCTATAAATGTTTTCGTACAAATAGGTCCTTATCCCTTTTTTATCTCTTTGAGATACAGATCTAGTAGTGTTATTGCTGGGGTCAAAGAGTATGTACAGTTTGATTACCCTTTGTGCATAGTTTCAAATTGTTCTTCAGAGTGGTTGGATCAGTTCACAACTCCACCAACAGTGCATTAGTGTCCCAGTTTTCCCACATACCCTCCAACATGTATCATTTTCCTTTTCTGTCATATTAGCTAATCTTAGATTGAGATTCTTAACCTGGTATTTGTAAACTTGTTTTAAAAACTATTTTGACAGTTGTATTCAGTGTAGTTGGTTTCTGTTGTAGTACTGTGTTTTTTATTTTATGCATTTAAAAATAATGTTCTTCGCAGGATTCCAGACTTCACCAGACTGCCAAAGGGATTCTCAACATAAAAAAGTTAAAGACCTTCCTCATCCAGCTAGTGCCTGAGTTTAGTCATTTAAGGTTTGTAGGTGCTTTACACACATTCTCGTTTGATCCACCCAGTCACCCTGTGATGCAGTGCTTATTCCATTTTGTAGTTGAGGAAACTGAGACTCTGAGGAGCAGCTTAGGTGGCACAGTGGATAGAGGACTGGGCTTATAGTCAGGAAGACCCAAGTTTAAATCTAACTTCTGGTACTGACTTGCTCTGTGAACTTGGGCAAGTCACTTAACCTCTACTTGTCTCAGTTTCTTCAGCTGTAAAATAGAGATAATACCAGAGATAACACCTACCTTGTAGGGTTATTGTGAGGGTCAGATGACACAGTGTTTGTAAAATCCCTAGCACAGGTTCTGGTAGAAAGTTGGTTCTTAGTTAAGTGCTGATTTCCTTCCTTAATTAACTTAATTTTCCCATCAGCAGGCGTTTTAAATGCCAGATCCTCTGCTCAGGGTACAAAGAAAAGCATGAATCACTTCTGGCCATCGAAGACCTTGCATGTTACTGGGATAGACAAGATGTACACATGCAAATATATACAAAATAACTGCAAGGTAATACTTGAGAAGGTGGCGCTTATGGAAAGCCTCATGGAGGAGGTAATGTTTGAGTGAGCTTTAAAGGAAAACCTGTGAGATGTAACTTTGGGTTGGCGTGAAGAATGTGGAGTAAAGTATGATGAGGTTGGAAAGGTAGATAAGAAGCAAATTGTGAGAGACTTTTAACATTTAACAAGATATTTGTATTAGATTCTAGGGATAATAAGGATTCACGGGAGTTTATTGAGCAGGGGAGTGCCATGATTAGACCTATGCTTTAGGAATATCTTTTTGACAGCTGGTATAAGATGGATTGGATTGGAGAAGAGACACCAGGTTCTGAAGGGCTGCTGAAAATTACTGACAGAAATTAATGATCTCACAAAGTGGATGAAATCAGAAGGAAAGACAGGTTTTGGGGAAAAAGCTAAGTTTATTTTTGGACATTTTTAATTTGAGTTGCTGTTGGGGCTTCTTGCTGGCAGTGTCCTACGTAGGTATTTGATGATGTGGTCTTAGAGCTTGGAAGAGAGGTCAGCACCGAAATATAGATTTAGTAATAAAATTGACTTATAAGTATTTTAAGGTTTATAAAACACTTTCAGAATCATCTGAAATCATCTTAAGTTGAAGGGACCAAGTGAGAGATTGTCAAAGAGTGTAGAGAGAGGAAAGGCCACGTTCAAAGCCTTGGGCCACACTCAATTTGAGGGTTCAGGAAGGGGAATAGTAAGCTGTGAAATGATGCTTAAATATATAGGAAGAGAATCAGAAGCCTATGGCATGTCTGCAGTGAAGGAAAGAAGAGATTAATCAGAAAGAGATAGTAGTCAGCGGTGCCCAGTGCTACGGAGAGGTCAAGGAAAATGAAGACTGAGAAAAGGCCATTCACTTTGGTGATTAGGAGACTTTTCCTTGTCCCTGCAGCTGCTAGTGCCTTTACGTCTAGTGCTACTTTCCATCATTGTGTATTTATCTTCTATATATTGATTTATATATGTGTTCTTTCACCCATTAGAACCCAAGTTCTTTGAGGATAGGGACTGTCCTGGTACAGAGTAAATACTTAATAAATATTTGTTGATTGGCAGAGCTGGGGATACTTAATCTGGAAATACTCAGAGAGGACGTTTGAAGGGCTGTCACTTGGAAGAAGGATTAGACTTTGTTCTCTTGGCCCTGGAAGGCAGCACAGGTGACTGGAAGTTGCAGATGCAAGCTCAGGTTAGATGCAAGGCAAAGCTTTCTAACACTTATAGCTGTCCAGAAATGGAAGGGGCTGCCTTGAGAGAGTGTGGATTTCTCCTTGCTGGGAAACAAAGGCTGCATGACCAGTTTTTGGATAGGATTCTCTTAATACTGGTTGGGTTAGGTGGTTGCTGAAGTCCCTTCTGTGAGGTTGTAGGATCAGATATTCATTTTATAGTTAAAGAAGCTAGGGCCCAGAGAGGTTAAGTGACTTACCTAGGGACACCATCTGAGGTGGTAAGACCACTATACCATTTGAGTGACTTTTGAGAGTGCTAGAGGGAGAAGTCAGATTGCAAGAGATTGAGAAGTAGAGGCATTGGATGTAGACAATTAAAAAATTTTTTGTTTTTATGGATATCTTTTGTTTTTACATTGCCTTAAATTTTTTTTTTGTTATGTCCCTCCCCACTCCTCTGCTGAGTGAAGTATCTCTTGTAGCAAAGAATCAAAAAGAAAGAGGAAAAAAGGTAGTTCAGCCAAAGTAGCCAACTTTCCCCTAAGTTTGGGGTGGAGAGATGATAGGGTAACGGGATGCAGTGGAGGGTCATGGGAAAGATTAAGGAGACCTGAAGATGTTTGTAGTAGTGTGAGGAGATGAGGGGGAGAGTGGGGAGGGAAGAAGGAGAGGGAGGGAGGGAGAGAGAGAGAGAGAGAAAGAAAGAAAGAAATGGGTTGGGGAGGGGAGGAAGATTGTAGATGTATGAAAGATGAAATGATTACTGGAATAAAGGTCCTGGAGAAGAGGCAGGATTAAAGAAGCACATGGAGAATTAGCCTTATAGAAAATTAAGTATACCTCTTCCTCTGTGACTCAAATGAAGAAGGGACTGATGATATTGAGAAGTGTAAAGAATTAAATGGAGGGGAGTTGAAGGAATCCCCCTTTGGATGGCATCAGCTTTTACAGTGAAGTAGTCTTCACAGCATAGTTGGAGAGAGGTTGTCACTTAATATAGAGTACTATTCAGTGTCATATGTCAAATTTCTAGCTTTCTTGGTTATGGCATAATGTCCATATGATCAGAATTTAGACTTGAACCTTGAATAACTCAGTAAACTTTGCATGAAGAAAAATGGCTCAGTTCTGGTCAGTCGTCCAACATGAGATAGAGTATATTTATGGCTTAGTATAACTCTTCATTGATACTGAAAAATAGATTGAGAGTTGATATTATAGTGAATGAGTTAGCAGTATCACTGACATTGCATTTTGGTTCAACTGGAACACAAGGCTTTCAGCTTTTATTGTAGGAGATTTTTAACCTTAGAATCTGTTCTCAGATTTTTCTTGCTAAGACCCTTTTGACATCTGACAGTTTTAGGAATTCTTTCTATTTTTAACTAGTTTTTTTTTAACCTTTCAGCAAGTATTTAACAGAATTTTCTAGGGTCTTTCATTTTCCTTTTACTCTTAATGTTTAGGAAAGGGTGGTTAAAGGAATGAGAGTTCATTAAGTTTCAGCTATGTGCTGAGCACTGTGCTAAATGCTTTACAAATATCTCATTTCAACCCTGTGAGGTAGGTGTTGTTTTCATTCTCATTTTACAGTTGAGGCAACTGAGTCAGACGAAGTCTACCTAGAGTCACACAGCTGGTAATTGCCTGGGACTGTACCCAGGTCTTCCTGACTCCAGGTCCAGCGTTTTATCCACTGTGTCCTCTAGCTGCCTAGCATTTACTAGTCTTCCTTCTCAAAATGTTCCCCAGTCTTCTCATTCATCTTCTTTTTCCATCCTGTTTCCAGGTTCTAACATGAAACTGGTACCTTAAAGGGGTCTCTAGACACTCATTTATGTAGTATTTTTGGATGGATTTCCTTCTGCATAAGATGAACTTCTAGTGACAGAATTGTCAAAGCAGATTCAGGGAAGTACTCACATTATATTTGCTTAATAGGATTTTTGCGAACACCTGCTGTGGATGTATGGGTAGTTAGCCCGCAATAGAGAGTTTCACAGGTTTATCTCAAACATCAAAGCCATATGAGAGAATTTGCCAAAAGCTAATGTCAAATTCAGTAAGTATGGTTTCAAAGTAATACTTTTCATGCTTTCTAAGCATCACCTAATCTCCACAACTGGGCTTCAGAGTTGCAAGCCAAATTAATAGCATCAGTCATGAGACATAATATATGCTGTGTGAGTTACCAGCAATGGGAATTTGTAGCCCTTATGGTTCTGCCCATAGTGGGAAGAAGCGGTGATGTTGGATGTTTCTGGAAGAGAGTCCGCTTTACTGACAGACTTGGTTAGAGTATGGTAGAGGGTTAGCAGTCTGATCAGTTGGTGGCACTTACTGAGTAAATGGAAATTGTAAATAGTACTCTACTTAAGAGAGAATGGAGGTTTAGAAAAAACCATGAAATGTGCTTTGACTCAGCAATACTACTTCTAGGTCTGTGTTCCAAAGAGATCATACAAATAGGAAAAGGACCCACATGTACAAAAATATTCATACAGCTCTTTTTGTGGTGGCCAAGAATTGGAAATTGAGGGGATGCCCATCAATTGGAGAATGGCTGAACAAGTTGTGGCATATGAATGTAATGGAACACTGTTATGCTATAAGGAATGATGAGCAGGCAGACTTCAGAAAAACACAATAGCAACATAATTACATGTCACAATGTATTCAGCCAATCCTCAATGGATGGGCATCCCCTCAATTTTCAATTCTTTGCCATCAGAAAACTGTGCTATAAATATTTTTGTACATATAGGTCCTTTTCCTTTTTTTTTCTTTTAAACCTTTTTGGGATACAGACCTACTAGTGGTATTGGTAGGTCAAAGAATATACATGGTTTTATAGCCCTTTGGGCATAGTTCCAAATTGCTTTAGAGAATGGTTGAATCAGTTCACAATGCCACCAACAATGCATTAATGTCTCATTTTTCCAATATCCCCTCCAACGTGTCATTTACCTTTTCTGTCCTATTAGCCTATTAATAAGTATGAGGGAGTACCTTAGAATTGTTTTAATTTGCATTTCTTCAGTCAGTAGTGACTTAGAGCATTTTTTCATGTGACTATAAATAGCTTTGATTACTTCATCTGAAAACTGTTCATATCTTTTGATCATTTATCAATTGGGGAATGGCTCTTATTTTTATAAATTTGACTCAGTTCTCTGTATGTTTGAGAAATGAGACCTTAAATAGAGGAACTTCAAATTTTTTTTTTCTCAATTACTGTTGCTAACTATTTCCCACCATACTATTCCTCCCCTTTGTTTATTCTATCGTATTCTCTCTCTTCTTTCACCCTGTCCCTTCTTAAAAGTGTTTTGCTTCTGACTACCCTATCTCCCAATCTACTCTCCCTTCTATTACCCGACTCCCTTTTATCCCCTTCGCCTCCCATTTTGCTACAGAATAAGATAGATTTCTATACCCAATTGAGTGTATTTTGTTCCCTCTTTGAGCCAATTCTGATGAGAGTAAGGTTCACTTACTCCCTTTCACCTCCCCCCCTTTCCCTCTATTGTAAAAGCTTTTTATTGCCTCTTTCATGTGAGATAATTTACCCCATTCTACCTTTCCCTTTTTCTTCCTCCCAGTACATTCCTCTCTCACCCCTTCGTTTTATTTTTTAGTTATCATCCCTTCATATTCAACTCACAACTGTGCCCTCTTTCTATATATACTCCTTCTAACTGCACTAATAATGAGAAGGTTCTTATAAGTTACAAGTATCATCTTCCCATGTAGGAAAGTAAACAGTTTAACCTTATTAAGTCCATTATGATTTCCCTTTTCTATTTACCTTTTTATGCTTCTGTTGAGTCTTATATTTAAAAGTCAGATTTTTCATTCAGCTCTGGTCTGTTCATCAAGAATGCTTGAAAGTCCTCTTTTCATTGAATGTTCAATTTTTTCCCCTGAAGGATTTACTCAGTTTTGCTGGGTAGGTGATTCTTGGTTGTAATCCTAGCTCCTTTGCCCTCTATAATATCGTATTCCAAGCCCTTTATCCTTTATCCCTCTATCCTTATCCTTTAAGGTAAAAGCTGCTAAATCTTGTCCTACCCTGACTGTGGCTCCCTAATACTTGAATTGTTTCTGGCTGCTTGCAGTATTTTTTCCTTGACCTGGGAGCTCTGGAATCTGGCTATGATATTCCTGGGAGTTTTCATTTTGGAATTTCTTTCAGGAGGTAATTGGTGTATTCTTCCAATTTCTGTTTTACCTGGTTCTAGAATATCAGGGCAGTTTTCCTTGATAATTTCTTGAAAGATGATGTTTAGGCTCTTTTTTTTTTTGATCATGGCTTTCAGGTAATCCAATAATTTTAAAATTATCTCTCCTGAATCTATTTTCCAGGTTAGTTGTTTTTCCAGTGAGTTATTTCACATTGTCTTCTATTTTTTCCATTCTTTCTTTGTCTTTTTGTTTCTTGATTTCTCATAAAGTCATTAGCTTCCATTTGCTTCATTCTAATTTAGGAGTTATTTAAGGAGTTATTTTTCTTTAGTGAGCTTTTGTGCCTCCTTTTCCATTTGGCCATTTCTGCTACTTAAGACATTCTTCTCCTCATTGGCTTTTTGGACCTCTTTTACCATTTGACCTGGTCTGTTTTTTAAGGTGTTACTTTGTTCAGTATTTTTTTTGTGTTTCCTTTACCAAGCTGTTGACTGGTTTTTCATAGTTTTCTTACATCATTCTCATTTCTCTTCCCAATTTCTCTTCTATCTCTCTTACTTCATTTTCATCTTTTTTTGAGCTCTTCCATTGCCTGAGATCAATTCATATTTTTGTTGGAGGCTTTGGATGTAGTAGCTTTGACCTTGTTTTCTTCTTCTGAGTGTGTGTTTTGATCTTCCTTCTCACCATAATAACTTTCTATGGTTGGAGTTTTTTCTTGTTGTTTGCTCATCTTCCCAGTCTATTTCTTTAACTGTTTCTTAAAGTCAGGTCCTGCTTCTAGGATGGAGGGCTCAGTGTCCCAAGCTTTAGGGGTTTTGTGCAGCTGTTTTCAGAGATACTTCTAAGGACCTGTAAGTTTTCTGTTCTTCCATTTAAGGAGAGGTGTGTTTACTACTCTCCTGGCCTTTGTTTTTGGTCTGTGAGCAGTCACAAGCAATCTTCTGCCCTGGAACTGTGATGTGGGTCCCTGCTCCACTGCAGCAGCAAGCTCTGGTGTGGTAGTGCTTCTCTTTACCCTGGGACTGCCACCCAGGACTGAGACCCAGATCTGAGTATGGGCAAAGCAATGGAATCCTGCTTAGTGCCAGCAAAGAGACTCACTTAATCTCCTTCTGACCAGTTGTTCAGCCCCCTTACTCCTTGTGGGCTGAGAGCTCTGGAAGTAGCTGCCACCGCCCCTGATTTTCTAAGGTCTGTTCCTGGTTTGCTGGGTCTGAGTCTTTGCTGGTGCAGTCTGCGCTATACTGGGTTCCACTCTCACCAGGGTGCAAACAGACCTTTCCTGCTGACCTTCTAAGTTGTCTTTGACTGGAAAATTATTTCATCCTGCCCTTGTGGGTTCTGCAGCTCCAGGAATTGTTTTATGGCATTATTTAAAGGTGTTGGGAGGGGTTTTAGGGAGAGCTCGAGTGAGTTGTTACCTTTTCTCTACCATCTTGGTTCCTAGTTCTGCTCATTTCACTTTGCATAAGTTCACATAAGTCTTTTAAGGTTTTTCTGTAAACATCCTGCTTGTCATTTCTTATAGCACAGTAGTGTTCCATAATAATCATGTACCACAACTTGTTCATCCATTCCCCAGTTAATCTTTGGTGCCACAAAAAGAGCCGCTATAAACATTTTTGTACATATAGGTCCTTTTCTCTTTTCTTTGATCTCTTTGAGATACAGACCTAGTAGTGGGATTGCTGCCCAAAGGGTATGCTCATTTTTATAATCCTTTGGGTGTAGTTCCAAATTATTCTCCAGAATGATTGGACCAGTTCATAACTCCACCAACAGTGCATTATTTTCCCTATTTTTGCATATCACTTTGTCATTTTCTTTTTCTGTCATGTAGGTCAGTCTGATAGGTGTGAAGTGATAGCTGAAGGTTGTTTTAATTTGTATACCTTTAATCAATATTGATTTAGAACATTTTTTATAAGGCTATAAATAATTCTGATTTCTTCTGAAAATTGCCTATTCATATCCTTTGACCATTTATCAACTGGAGAATGGCTTATGTTTTTATAAATTTGACTCAGTTTCTTATGTATTTGAGAAATAAGGCCTTTGTCAGAGAAACTTACTATAAATCTTCTCCCCTCCCCCCAGTTTCCTCTTTTTCTTCTAGTTTTGGCTGCATTAGTTTTGTTTGTGCAAAAGCTTTTTAATTTCATGTAAACAAAATTATCCATTTTACTTCCCTGGGGGAACCACTCTTTTTAGAAAGGAGAGATTGGAATGGGAGACTTGCAGTTCTCGCCAGGTACTGTGTCTCTCTTTACAGATGATATGACTTACTTAGCAAACTCCAGAGAATCACCAAAAATTTAATTGAGACCCTCATTAAAGTATCAGGATATTGAATCTGAAAGTATTAGCATTTCTGCATATAACTAATAAAGTTAGGTGGCTAAAGTTAAAGAAGAACAAGGAAGAGAAATTTATTTCAAACAGCAAGATCTATTAAATAGTTAACTTACAAAGACATGCACAGGGGAAATGAAGGCCTAAATGATTGAAGAGTTATTAGTATGCGTGTCTGAACTGTACACATATAGTAAAATTGAATGATATTTCCCAGCTTATTTTGCAGATCTAGTACTGTACCAATCACATAACCAAAGGATACCTTATATAATTAGAAAAAATAAAATTCTCTTGGGAGAATGAATACCAAGGTTAAAAATAACAGGGGATGTAGGAAAGAAGTAGGAAACAGCATGTTTAGGGTTGCTATAAGAACTCAAACTATATATATACATTTTGTTTCTTTGTTTGTTTGTTTTTGCTAGGCAGTGGGGTTAAGTGACTTGCCCATGGTCGCACAGCTAGTAAGTGTTACGTGTCTGAGGCCGGATTTGAACTCAGGTCCTTCTGAATATGGGGTTGGTGCTCTATGCACTGTGCCACCTAGCTGCCCCTGAACTCCAACTATATTACCAATCAGAATTTTCAAAACTTACCTGGTACTGGATAAAAATAGAAAAGTTGATTAGTAGACTTGATTGGATAAGTAAAACCTAGAAACAAATGCGTGCAATTGTCTAATGCTTGACAAATCTAGTGACATAAATTGCTAGGGCCAGAACTCTTTAGTAAGTGAGAACTACTAGGCAGTTTGGAAAGCAGTCTAGCAAAAAATAGGTTTAGATCAGTAGTTTTATAACATGTAACACATTAAATTTCTGCTTTGGGTTTTACATGGTATATAATTTATAATACGAATATATTTTGTGTAGATGTGAGGAAATTTTGGTGTATAATATATTCAGGGAAATAATTTTCTGTGTGCAAATTCAAATTTAGTTTAATTTAGTTTAACAACAGTTGACAGGCTTGCCTTCAGTCTCCTAGGTTGGCTGTTCACTTGTTCTTCCTGCTCTAGGAGACAGCAATATATATAATATGTGATATTATATATGTGTGCATATCTATATGTGTGTGTATATATGTATATATATCTGTGTGTGTATGTATATATGTATGTATGTATGTATGTATGTATGTATGTATGTATGTATGTGTATATATATATGTAGGCCCCAATTATGAGTCTTTGGCTTCAGAGTGAAACTACTTTTATCTGAACCCCTATCTATTTATTTGCTACTCCCTTGGATGTGTTCTCGCATGTCATGACGAAATATCTATCTAAGTTAAATCTGTCTGCCTGAGTGGATTGTTCTTAGATGGTGGTTCTTGACTTTCAAGGCTCTTCCTGTTTCTGTTCAGTTGGTAAATTCTTTGCTTCCCATTTCAGCTTCTTTAGTGTGGCCAAAATCTTTAAAATTTTTCTTCTCTAAATATCTTTCTTATAACTTGATGTTCATTTTCCTCTTTTTAGTTCAGACATGTTGGGTAGTCATCTTCTAGGCTTCCTTTTAACTACATAAAACTAGTATTTCTGAATCTCATTTTTACATTCCATAAGTTTTCCTCCATGTTTAAAAATTAGTTAAAATTCAATACATATATATATTTTTGTGTGTGTGTGTGTGTGTGGTGTGTGTGTGTGTGTGTGTGTATTTGCCATGAGAAATTAACAGAGAATAAGAAGAAGTGCATTACTACTACTGTGGAGTACATTTTCAAAAGCTAATACAGTTCTTATTTTTTGCTTAACTTCTTAACCTAATTTTCTGTAGAGCAGTTGTTATGCATCAAAATGCATGGGTGCACGCATGTACGTGTGTGTGTGTGTGTGTGTGTGTGTGTGTGTGTGTGATTGTGAGACTTGGACTTTTTGTGTCATTTGTATTTCATACTCTTTTCTAACTGATTTTATTGGATGGGTTTTTTTTTTTCAGCTTTCAGAAAATGTTATTGGGCGAATGAAGGAATCTTCTCCTCCTGGCTCAAAATCTCCGAGTACCTCTCATCATTATGATTCTAAAGGTATTTCCAGATTTTAACTTTTGTGAGTTTTTAACAGAAAAATCCCAAGTTGGGGGGGTGGGGGAGGAGTTTAGATGTGGTTATATGAAGAGTCCATTTAAAAAAGATATCCCTTTCTGTTTTGGATTATATCTTCCTCTATCATGTAGTGGTACGTACATGCTAATCATTTAATAAAAGATCTGAATTGAACTGAATTACATGTGCCTTTGGAATTTTAGGTTCTACCTGAAACCAAAAGCAAGATTCCTCTTGAAATTTTTATATTTTGGATGGGTTTCCCTTCACCTCTTTTCCTTGCATTTAAAAAGTCTTTATTTCTTATCTATTTTCTGTGCTCTTTCTATGACTTTGCAACTTTCTTTACCTTTTTCTCTTTTGGTTAAGAAGAGACAACCCAATGTTCTTATTTACCTTACAAGTATATTGTAAGATTTAAAAATTAATATTTACCAAAAATATTGAAATTAAAAAGCATTACAAAATTTATCTTTTATTTAAATTATTAAAGTACTATTTAAAATATAAATTTGCTTTCTAAATTTCAAAAGTTGGAATTGTTTACTTCTACATTTTACAAAATTTAGTGTAATTTAAAATTATTATATATCAGCAGATGAGTAAGTTTCCCCAAGTATGCTTTGGATCATTCATGCAAATTTGTGGTTAACTTCAGTTTGCATATACTTCCCAACCTCTGTTTCATCCAGTAGCTCCAATTAGTTCTCTCTTCATTTTACTGGAACTGAGAGATAGGAAATAGTGCATTCTCTTCTCGTCCGTTTCCTGTCTT
Source organism: Phascolarctos cinereus (assembly GCF_003287225.1). Classification (NCBI taxonomy): domain Eukaryota; kingdom Metazoa; phylum Chordata; class Mammalia; order Diprotodontia; family Phascolarctidae; genus Phascolarctos; species Phascolarctos cinereus. Next base: position 110,960,439 of record NW_027555514.1, read on the forward strand.
TTCTGATGCAAACACTTAAATTGCTAGAGAAGTATGGAATTTGGATGATCAACATTAAAGAGATGTTACAGTAGTAATTGGAAATTACCTGAGGAAAAACCAGCAGCACAGTGTCATTGTGCTTTTTCCTTGTCTGAAAACTTGATGGCAACAACTATAGACATTGGTTAACTCTTTTTGTGTCATTGAAGATCAGAGAGGTTGCTGACATCTGGGATGGAAGTAGAGAAATAAGAGCCAGACTAACACTGCATGTAATAGGGGACTCATCGCCATTTTTTCCAATTAGCATAAACTGAATTCTGTTACAACTAACTCTAGAGGAATTGTCAAGCTTCTCAGTGTCCTGCACAATAATATCCAATCATGATATTTGATAAAAATTAAATTTCATCTTGAAAATGTTTTATTTATGTAGCAACTTGGTTGTATAGAGCTTGGAAATTTCCTACTACCTTCTGTGTTATGAAGATCTTGTGACTGAGTCATAGAGAGGGTACACAGTGTTGAAAATGGTGATTGTCTGAAGTTTATGATGGAGATCAGTCAGATGGAAAGATTTGCCTCTTAGCATTATGCCAGGTCAGCCTAGAAGATAACTCTCATTCTGTAAATGTCTTTCTCTCTTATCTGCTTGCTATAATTCTCCTTCTCTGATCCTTATGTGTAGGAGACAAGTTGATCCATTCGTGTGAGTTTTTCAGATTGTGGTTTGTGGAAATGTGTGGATAGGTAGTGGCTATGGGTATCTAGGTGGCTCAGTGAATAGAGTGCTGGGCCTGGATTCAGGAAGACTAATCTTCTTGAGTTCAAATCTGGCCTTAGACACTTATTAGCTATGTGATCCTGGGAACGTCACTTAACCCTGTTTGACTCAGTTTCCTCATCTGGAAAATGAGCTGGGGAAGGAAATGGCAAACCACTCCAGTATCTGCCAAGAAAACCCCAAATGGGGTCATGAAGAGTCAGACACAACTGAATAACAACAAAAGATAGTGTCTGTAATTCTAGACTTAAGCTTAACCTGAAGAACTTTTTTATCATAGTCTGCACATAACCAGGAGCATGAAGGTAGGTGAAACTTGTCTCAAGAGTCTGGCACAGAGGTTCACAGGAGAATATGGGACATTTGGTAAGGACTGACGTCAGAGCTCTCCCTCCCTTGCTTCTGACTCCCCCAAAATGAAAACCAAAAAGTCGTCTGAATGATTTTTCCTTAAGAGACATAGTGTGGGCCCATTGTGATGCCAGTGCGATCATGTTGACATTTTGACATTGTTGTTATGTACTAATTCACTAAGCTTCTTGGGTGCAAACACTACATTGTTAAACCTCTCCCTGACATTTCCAACTAACTCTTAAGTCTAAAATTTCAGAGTGCTGACAAGCCCATGACCGTAACCCTAGTATGCTATTCTTGGAGATGCCCGTTTACCTTTCTATTAATTGTATGTCATTGACGAGGCCACTTAATTTCTCTCAACTTTACTTATCCTCATCTGTAAAATGGGATAATGATGCTTTTAACACTTAGCAGTAAGGTCTTTTTAGTATCTTTAAGGTGCTATATAAATGCCAACTGTTATTATAGTGGAATTCTGACACATGTATCAGAATCTCTAGACCTGATTAACAGCTAGTGAGATGTGCCAAAAGTGGCTCATGAAATTAATTTTAGTGACAAGGCAGCTGGAATTGCAGTGAGAATAACTGAGGACAGACCTACCCGATCACCCTTCTCCTTACTGATTCTTCTTACTAAGGCCTTTAGTTGCTTGGATCGTCTAGGAAGCCAGGATTCAGAGAAGCACTCCTTTGAAATATATTTCAGATGGTTAACATTACCTTTCTAATGGGTTTGACTTGATCAGTAAAGGCAATACGAGTTCTCTTAGTGCTTTGCTGGTATCACCCTGTCTTTCCCTGTTTAGGAGGGAGTTAAAAAAAGACATGGGATATCTATTTGGAGAAGCTGTTGACTACTTCTTTTGATTGTCTTAGGACTGAGAAATTGAAACTAGATACTGATTAGAGTTTACATAGAATTTTTCCTCTTAGACTTTTAAAAATGGATACCAGAGGTGATATTGGCTTCAGTAAGATGTTGGACAGTAGGTTTGTTCAAGTCGTTGCTTTGAGTCCTAAGAATTCTAACTTAGGTAGTCTTGTGGGTGGGAAATGGGAGTGTTTTTAAGGCCAGGATTTTTGTCAGCCATTGCCATTTTTCTCAAAGTCAAGCAGATAATAAATACATTGGATAAGAGTTGGGTTTTTAAAATTAATTTTATTTTTCCCCTGGCATACTTTTTCATAGGCTCTTGGCCTGTGGTCTGGGGCCACTTTGCATGATTGAACTGTAAGGATAATGCTTTTGAGAAATTGAGAGCCTTAGGCCTTTTATACATGTGAACTAAATATGTCTGTAGTAAATTATTTTTGAGAATAGAATTTATGTTGTAGGAGAGGGTAAATTTCCCCTGAAACTATTTTTTGCTAAACTTTTAACCAGACCAGTGGCTCATTGCAATAAGTGCTTTGCATGTTAAGTTGTTTTTAGCAAAATAATGTATTCTGTGATACCCAAAGCAGACTGTGATGCCACTTTAATAAATGAATATACTCTGAAGAATTTTTGTGTGCTTGCTGTCTCTATGCTTTTTTTTTTAAACACTACACTGTCCTTTCACTACATGCTGTTGCCATCTTCGTTTCTTGGTTAGGCTGACAAAAAGATAGCTTTTTATAAGAATATTTGTCTGCTTTTTAGTAATGTCTTTTATCTGTGATTTTTAACATGCATGTTGGGACACTGACTTTCTTCCGCCCTCCTACATTGATCTTTTTCTCTTTTGGAACATTTGGTGAATCCAGATGTTTCATATTTGACCCCTCTTTTTGCTAAGGAAATTGTGCCCTAATATCAATATGAAGAAGTAAGTGCAGGATCAGGCAAAGAGATAGGTAGGAGCTATTTGTTGATTTTCTAAGCCTTTGAGAAGTAGAGAAAAATGATGAATCTGAGAAAAGACAAATGAACTCACTTTCATTGTTATCCCCACTGTAAGTTTCCCTGTAAATTTCTTGTCATTGTGAAAAATAGAAACAATTTATGTTAACTGTATTACAGAGATCACTAAGTATCTGGCAGACTTAGAATCTGCAGAAAACCAATTTGTATAGGAAATAGCATAGCTCCAACAAAACAGCATTAATTTAGGTAAACAAATTCATGCATACTTTCTAGGTTATTTTCTTCAGGGAACTGATCTTTTTGGTGTACCATTTCCAGACTCATTTAGTCATAGCCCTACATGAAGAATGAACAGTAAAGAATTCTGTCATTTTCACCATTTTATAAGATGTGAAAATAGTTACAAAGATAAAAGAGGTAGCGTGGTGTAGATGATAGAGACCTGTCCTGGAGCGCAAGAATTCCTGGATTTCAACGTTGACTGTATGACACAGACTGGCTGTTTGATTCTAGGGAATCATTTAATTGGTCAGATAGGTGGTGAAGTGGATAGAGTGCCAGGCTTGGAGTCAGGAAGACCTGAGTTCAAATGTGGCCTCAGGCACTTACTAGCTGTGTAACCCAGGGCAAATCATTTGACCCTGTTGACCTCAGTTTCCTCATCTGTAAAATGAACTGGAGATGGAAATGGCAAACCATTTCAGTATCTCTGCCAAGAAAAACTCCAGAAGGCGTTGCAGAGTCATACTTGACTGATACGACTAAACCACCACAACAAAGTCATTTAAGCTTGGCTGGGTTCTAGGCAGCCCTTAAGACTGCAGATTGCAGAAGAGGTGCCTGTTTGCATTGGTATTTGTGATGTCACAGGTGCAGTTCCATGCCTATTCCTGTATAAGGGCATATTTTCATGGTATCTGAGATCTTTAGGTATGCATGTGAAACCTTATTGGTTCATCAGTTGAGTATTAGTTACTTTAAATCTCATATTATGGCTATTTTCCCTTGACTGTCCTAAATTAAGGGATACATACTACTAAAGTGAAGGCACTGAATGGAATTTTGAAATGTCATGTTGTTCAGTTGTTTTTCAACAGTCATTCTACTTGTCAAAATAAGGTAAACAATATAAAATTACAGAATTTGTTCAAGGATGAGAGTCAGTTTAATTTGATAGAGTGCTGGACATGGAGTGTGGATAACCTATATTTGAATACTGCTTCAAAACAATGTTTGTGTGACTGTGGGCAAGTTAACTGAACTTCTTCTAGCTTTAGGTTCTTCATTTATAAAAGAGTGATAATAAGGGGCAACTAGGTGGTGTAGTGAATAGAGCTCCAGCCTTGGAGTCAGGAGGACCTGGGTTCAAATCTGGCCTCAGACACTTGACACTTACTAGCTGTGTGACCTTGGGCAAGTCATTTAGCCCCGATTGCCTCACCAAAAAGCAAATAAAATAAAATAAAATAGTATGGCTTTTTAAAAAAAAGAGTGATAATAGTAACACTTAACCTCATTGGGTTTTAGTGAGGATGACATGAAATAAGGTGAATAAAGTATTTTGAAAATCTTAAAGCTTTATGTAAAGGGATGCTCTTTTTATTCTTACCAGAGACCTTTATCAGGGAAATTTGTTGTAAAAATTTCCCCCAGTTTCCTGTTTTCTTTCTAATTTTGGCTGTATTAGTTTTGTTTGTATAAAGCTCTTTAAATTTATTTTTAAAAAACTTTTTAATTTCATGTAATCAGAATTATCTGTTTTACTTCCCATGATCCTTTCTGTATCTTGTTTGGTCCTAAACTCTTCCCTTATCCATATATCTGATAGGTAAACTTTTCTGTGCTCCCTTAATTGGCTTATGATATCTGTTATATCCAAAATCATATACTCGTTTTGACCATATCTTGGTATATGGTATGAGATTTTAGTCTATGCCTAATTTCTTCCAAACTGCTTTCTAGTTTTCCCAGCAGTTTTTGTGAAATTATGAGTTCTTGCCCCCGAAACTTGGATCTTTGCATTTATCAAATGCTAGATTACTATAGTCATTTACTACTGTGTATTGTATAACTAATCTGTTCCACTGATCCACCACTCTGTTTCTTAGCCATGTCACAGTCTTTTGATGGCTACTGCTTTGTCATATACTTTGAAATCTGGTACTGCTAGGCTGCCTTCCTTCACATTTTTCCATTTTTTCCTTGATATTCTTGACCTTTTTTTCCCAGGTGAATTTTGTTATTATTTTTTTCTTACTCTATAAAATAATTCTTTGGTAGCTTGATTGTTATGGTGCTAAATAAGTAAATTGATTTAGGTAGAATTGTCATTCTTAATATGTTGGCTTGGCCTACTCGTTACTAATTAATATTTCTCCAATTGTTTAAATCTGTCTTTATTGTGTGAAAAATGTTTTCATGAAGTTCCTTAGTTTTTCTTGACAGATATATTCCCAAGTATTTTATATTGTCTGCAGTTATTTTAAATGGAGTTTCTTTTTATCTCTTCCTGCTGTGTTTTGTTGGTAGTATATAGAAGTACTGATGATTTATGGGGGTTTATTTTATATCGTGCAACTTTGCTAAAGTTGTTGAATGTTTCAACTAGTTTTGTAGTTGATTTTCTGATGTTCTCTAAATATTCCACCGTCTCATCTTCAGAGAGTGATAGTTTTGTTTCATCATTGCCTATTCTCATTACTTTAATGTCTTTCTTTTTTGTCTTATTGCTAGCTAGCATTTCTAGTGCAATACTGAATAATAATGGTGGTAATGGACATTTTTGATTCATCCCTGATCTTATTGGTAATGCTTCAAGTTTATCCCCATTATAGATAATGCTTGTTCATGGTTTTAGATAGATACTATGTATCATTTTAACAAAGGCTCCATTGTTTGCTATCCTTTCTGGTGTTTTGTATTTTGTCAGAAGTTTTTTTTCTGAGTGTGTTGAGATAATCATGATTTTTGCATTCTTGGTATAAATCTCACCTGGCCATATTATATGATCTTTGTAATAAATCTGTTGCTGTAATCTTCTTACTTGTATTGTACTTAAAATTTTTGTGTCAATATTCATTAAGGAAATTGGTCTATAGTTTTTTCCCTCTATTTTTCCTCTCCCTGGTTTAAAAATAGAGTGCAGACCAGGAGAGCAGTGACCACACCTTTCCCCATATCATACCACCTTGGAAGCACTGAAAACTTACAGACCCCCTGAACTAGCTCTGAAAACATCAGTTCAAAAACCTGAAACTTGGGGCACTGCAACCCCCATGAGGTGAACCAAGCCCAACTTTAACATAAAATTCAAAGTCTGGTTTAAGCATCGAAACTGTATTTGTGAAATAGACTCTATCTGTTTTTTCAAATAGTTTACATAATATTGGAATTAACTGTTCTTTAAATGTTTAGTAGAATTCACTTGTGAACCATATGGTCCTGGGGATTTTTTTCTCAGGGAAGTCCTTTATGGTTTGTTCAATTTCTTTTATTAAGATAGGATTATTTGAGTTTTCTCTTTCCTCTTCTGTTGATCAGGACAATTTATATTATTGTAAATATTCATCCATTTTACTTAGATTGTTAGTTTAACTGACATATAATTGGACAAAATAGCTTCAAATAATTGCTTTAATTTCATTTTCATTGGTGGTGCATTCACCCTTTTTATTTTTGAGACTGGTAGTTTGATTTTCTTTCTTTTTTTAAATCAAATTAATCAATGGTTTGTCTATTTTTGTGGGCCCCCCAATAATATCAGTTCCTAGTTTTATTTAGTAGTTCACTGTTGGGTTTTTTTGTTTGTTTGTTTACTTTCAGTTTTATTGATCTTGCCTTTGATTATCAGTATTTCTGTTTTGGTATTTGGGAATTTTTAATTTGTTCTTTTTTTTAGTGTTTTCATTCTTTTGACTTTGTGTTATTGTTTCTTGATGTCTTACTAATTTCTATTTGCCCACTTCCAATTTTTAAGGAATATTTTCTTCAGTGAGCCTTTGTATCTCTTTTCCCATTTGGGCAATTCTGCTTTTTAGGGAGTTCTTTTCAGTTTTGTGCCTCTTTTACCATTTGACCAATTTTGTCTTTTTTTTTAAAAGGCAATTGGGGTTAAGTGACTTGCCCAGGGTCACATAGCTAGTAACTGTTAAGTGTTTGGTGTGGGGCTGGATTTGAACTCAGGTCCTCCTGACTTCAGGGTCGGTGCTTTATCCACTGTGCCATCTAGCTGCCCCCAATTTTGTCTTTTAAGGTGTTGTTTTCTTCAGTATTTTTTTGAGCCTCTTTCACCAAGCTGTTTATTCTTTTTTTAAATTAATTTAGTTTGATTTATCAACAATCACTTTCATATGCTTTTGAGTTTCAAATTTTTCTCCTCCTTCCTCCTCACCACCCTCCCCAAGACAGTGTACAATCTGATATAGGCTATACATATACATTCCTATTAAACATATTTTCACATTAGTGATATTGTAAGTAAGAATTAGAACCAATAGGAGGAACCACCAGAAAGAGGAAACAAAACTCAACAGAAGAGAAAAAAATAGCAAATAGTATGCTTCGATTTGCATTCAAATTCCATAGTTCTTTCTTTGGATGTGGATAGCATTTTCCATCACGAGGCCTTTGGAGATGTCTTAGATCCTTGTATTGATGGGAAGGGTTAAGTTTATCCATATTAGTCATCGCACAACGTGGCTGTTATTATGTACAACATTCTCTTCGTTCTGCTCACTTCACTCAGCATCAGACCATACAAGTCTTTCCAGGTTTTTCTGAAGTCAGTCTGTTCACACATTTCTTATTCCATTACATTCATATACCACAACTTGTTCAGCCATTCCCCAATTGATGGGCATCCTCTCCATTTCTAATTCTTTGCTACCACAAAAAGAGCTGCTATAAATATTTTTGTACATGTGGGTCCTTTTCCCATTTGTATGATCTCTTTGGGATATAGCCCTAGAAGTGCTATTGTTGGGTCAAAGGGTATGTACATTTTGATAGCCCTTTGGGCATAGTTCCAAATTGCTCTCCAAAATGGTTAGATCATTTCACAACTCCACCAACAATGCATTAGTGTTCCAATTTTCCCACATCTTCTCCAATGTTTATCATTTTCTTGTTTCGTCGTGTTGGCCAATCTGATAGGTGTGATGTGGTACCTCAGAGTTGTTTTGATTTGCATTTATCTAATCAATAGAGATTTAGAGCATTTTTTCATATGACTGTAGGTGGCTTTAATTTCTTCATCTGAGAACTGCCTTTTCATATCCTTTGACCATTTACCAATTGGGGAATGACTTATTCTTATAAATTTGACTTAATTCTCTATATATTTGAGAAATAAGGCCGTTATCAGAGAGACTGGTTGTAACAATTCTTTCCTAATTTTCCACCTTCCATCTAATCTTAGTTGCATTGGCTTTGTTTGTGCAAAAACTTTTCTTTCCTTTTTTTTTTTGTGAGGTAATTGGGATTAAGTGACTTGGTCAGGGTCACACAGCTAGTAAAGTGTTATGTGTCTGAGGCCGGATTTGAACTCAGGTCCTCCTGAATCCAGGGCTGGTGCTCCATCCACTGCACAACCTAGCCGTCCCCAAAACTTTTCAGTTTAATGTAATCAAAGTTATCCATTTTGCTTTTTGTAATGTTCTCTATCTTCTGTTTGGTCATGTATTCTTCTGTTCTCCATAAATCTGATAGGTAGACTATTCCTTGCTCTCTCAGTTTGCTTATAGTATCAACCTTTATATCTAAATCATGAACCCATTTTGACTTTATTTTGGTATATGGTGTGAGATTTCGATCAATGCCTAGTTTCTGTCATACTCTTTTCCAGTTTTCCCCGCAGTTTTTTTTCAAAGAATGGGTTCTTATCCCAGAAGCTTGAGGTCTTTGGGTTTGTTAAATAATAGATTACTATAGTCATTGACTACTGTGTCTTGCATACTTAATCTAACTCTATTTCTTAGCCAGTATCAAGCAGTTTTGATGATTGCTGCTTTATAATACGATTTAAGATCTGGATGGCTAGGCCACCTTCCCCTGCATTTCTCTTCATTAGTTCCCTTGATATTCTGGATCTTCTGTTATGAATCTTGCTATTATTTTTTCTACCTCTCTAAAATAATTTTTTGGTAGTTTGATTGGTGTGGCACTGAATAAGTAAATTAGCTTAGGTAGAATTGTCATTTTTATTATATTAGCTCAGCCTACCCATGAGCAACTGGTGTTTTTCCAATTATTTAGACCTGATTTTATTTGTGTGAAAAGTGTTTCGTAATTGTATTCATATAGTTCCTGGGTTTGTTTTGGGAGGTAGACTTCTAAATATTTTATAATGTCTACAGTAAGTTGAAATGGGACTTCTCTTTCTATCTCTTGCTATTGGGCTTTGTTGGTAATATATAGAAATGCCAATGATTTATGTGGGTTTATTTTATAGCCTACAACTTTGCTAAAGTTGTTTATTATTTCACGTAATTTTTTACTTGATCTTCTAGGATTCTTTAAGTATATTATCATGTCATCTGCAAAGACTGGTAGCTTTGTTTCTTCTTTGCCTATTCAGTTTCTTTTTCTTCTCTTACTGCTACAGTTTCTTATTGCTAAGATTTCCAGTACAGTATTGAACAGCAGTGGTGATAATGGACATCCTTGTTTCACCCTGATCTTATTTGTTTGTTCTTTTTCATAATATTCTTGCGTCACTCTCATTTTTCTTCTCGATTTTCCCTCTACCACTCTTATCTTTTTCTTTAACTCTTCCAGGAATTCTTGTTCAGTTTGTGTCTAATTTGTATGTGTCGAGCCTTTGTAGCTGTTTTTATGTTCTTGTCTTCTTCATGATCTTCCTTGTCCCAGCAGTAGCATTTCATGGTCAGTTTCTTGTCGTTTGCTTATTTTTTCCAGCCTATTTCTTCACTTTGAACTTTATCGTAAAGTTGGGCTTTGTTCACCTGGTGGAGGTAGCAGTGTCCCAAGCTTCAGGGGTTTCTGCGCTGATGTTTTCACAGTTAGTTCTGGGGGTCTGTAAGTTTTCAGTGCTTCCAAGGCAGTGTGATACGGAGAGAAGTGTGGTCACTGCTCTCCTAGTCTGTGCTCTGGTGTTTAGAGAGTGAGGACCCCTGCTCTCCTGCAAGCACAAGTGCTCGTGCTCCTCTTTGCCCTGGAACTGTTTCTAGGTCTGCTACTTCTTGTATCTGCTGGTGTTCCTCTCTGACCAGAGGCCCAGAAGCAGCTGTGGGCAGTAGAGTTGCCCAAACAGTGCGTGGTCCTGTGCCCAGTGTTGGCGCGGGGATCCTTTGTAATCTTTCTGACCGCTTGACCAATCCACTTAGCCGCTCTGGGCTGAGAGCTCCCTGAGCTGTTGGCGACACTGTTGCCGCCTTGCACTCCATTACTTATGTTGCTGCTGTGTCGACTGCGGCTGGTTCCCACCCCTGTGTCACAGACCTCCCCTTCAGACCTCTTAAGTCATTTTGGGCTAGAAGAAGTCTCACCCCAACTTTGTGTTGACTTTCCTACTCCAGAATTCTGTTTGACATTATTTTAAAGTTATTTTGAGGGAAATGCTAGCAGAGTTTGGTTGGGTTGGCATATTTACTCTGCCATCTTTTTTTTTAAGTTTTAATATTTTATTTTCAAAAATTACATATAAAAACAATGTTTAACCTTCATTTTTATAATTTTGAGCTCCAAATTATCTCCTACTCTCCCCTCCTCCACATTCATTGAGAAGGCAAGCAATTTGATGAAGGTTACTCATGTACAGTCACACGGAATGTATTTCCATACTAATCATGTTGTGAAAGAAAACACAGATGAAAAACCCCAAGAAAAATAAAGCTAAAAAAACCTCCAGTATGCTTAGATCTGGGTTCAGATCCCATCTGTTCTCTCTGTGGAGGTGGATGGCATTTTTCATCATAAATTCTTCAGAATTATCTTGGATCTTTGTATTGCAAAGAGTAGCCAAGTCATTCACAGTTGATCATCATACAGGTAAGAACATTCTTAAGAGGGGAAATAGCTTTGATGGAATAAGCTGCAAATACTTTTGGGAAGTAGAGATGTGCCTCATGACAATAAAAGATCATACTGTCATTTTTGTAATGTCTTTTTAGAAACAATTTTTTTTTGTTTTTGGGGAGCATAGGAAATAAATAATAATAATATAATCTTAGTTCCCTGCAACTTCTAGGTAATAACTTAGTCCAGCTTAGTATTCAAGTGTATACTGTGTGAAAGGCACTGTGCTCAGTCCTGGAAATGAAAACATAAAACTGAAAGAGTTCTTGCTCTCAAGAAGTTTGGAGTCTGCTCAGAAGATACAACATGTGCACACTAAATATAGTACAGGGAAAATTTAATAGACAGAGACCACCAAAAATCAAGGGTCAGAAAAAGTCTCAGAGATGAGATGGCACCTTAGTTGAGTTACAAAGATTTTGATAGGTGGAGATGGGTGGCCTTTGGGCATGTGAAACAGTTTCTTCCAAAGAAAGGACATGGGAAAAGGACTCGAGTTTGGTGAATGAGTAATCTGATTTGGCTAGAATATAGAGTTTGTGAAGGGGACACGTATGACATAGGGCTGGAAAGGTAAATGGGGGATTGATTGTGTAATTCCTTAAATGACAGGCTAAGGAGTTTGTGTGTATGTGTATGTATATGTGTGTATGTGTGTATATACACATATATATGTATGTATATATACATATATATGTATATATATGTGTGTGTGTGTGTATATATATATGTATGTATTTGTAATGGTGAGCTACTGCAGATAGAGGAGTAACGTGGTCAGACCTGTGCTTTAGGAAGATTGTTTTGGCAGTTATTTACAGGATGGATTGAAGGTGGGAGATACTGGAACCAGGGAGATCACTAAGTGTACTGAATTAGAGAGTGGTGGCTATGTGACTAGATAGAGATGGATAGATGAGGATAAAATCAGCACTACTTGGAAACTGGTTGGATATCTGGGGTGAGGGAGAATGAAGAGTCAAAGTGACTCATGCCTACAAATTTGGGTAGCTGCAAAGATGGTAGTTGCCTTGACAGAAGTAGGAAGGAAGATTTTAGAAGAGAGACAGGTTTAGGGTGTGATTTAATGAGTTCTGTTTTGGATATACTGAGTTTGAGATGCCTATGAAGCACTGTTGGTGTTCTAGAGAGAGTTTGAGTTAGAGGGGGTGTGTAGGTGTGTAGTAGAAAGGAGGGAGGGAGGGATTACAGGAGGAAAAAAAGAATGAGTGTTAAGATCTGGGGTTCTTAAACCTTTTTGTGTCATGGACAATTTTGGCATTTTGATAAAAGTTCTGGAACCTTTCTTAGAATGACACTCTTCCTTCCTTCCTTCCTTCCTTCCTTCCTTCTTCCTTCCTTCCTTCCTTCCTTCCTTCCTTCTTCCTTCCTTCTTCCTTCCTTCCTGACTTGCTCAGGGTTACACAGCTAATAAGTGTCAAGTGTTTGGTCTGAGGCTGGATTTGAACTCAGATCCTCTTGACTTCAGGGAGGGTACTCTATCCACTGCGCCACCTAGGATGACATTTTAAAATACATAAAAGGCATAGGATTCCCAAGGAAGGCAATTATATTGAAATACATTTATAAAAATATGGGAGGGTGGGGAGGAATCACTTTAGAGAGGGGAAGAAGGAGGGACTATGATGCTACCGTGGGAACACTCATCCTGATGAGGCAGGAGGTCCATGAGGATCTAGCAAAGATGGAGGAGTAGTCAGGCAGAGAAAAGTAGCAGGCCTATTGCCTTACATAAAGGTGGTAATGTGAAATATGAGACCTTAGATTGACTTCAGTAAGAAACCTGTAATGCATACTTAGTAGAATTATGTCTTGAGATCCTCCTGAACGAAGAGTATGGTAACAGAACTTGCAGTTCTTTTAATAGTTACAATCTGTGCTGAAGTGGCAAATACTAGCAACAATGTTTTCCAGTTTTGTTGCTTTTTTGGGTGATTTCTTAATGATTTGTAATGGAAAGGGAGGTGGCAGAGCTTGGTAGTTTGGTAGGTACATAGGATTTCTACATTGTTGCTTTCCTTACATTAATGTGTGCCAACCCTAGTGTCTGTGAGATGTGTTAGGAATAGCAAAATATCCTTGTCAGTTGTGAGTCTGTTTAATTACATGTTTTTTGTGCTTGAGTGTTTACAGTGTTTCATCTAGACACAGGAGGAGCCTTATACAAATGCTCTAAAAATTTTAACTTTAAACTCAGTAGACTGCAGATGAAGTAGAACTGGGGAAAGTTCAGTAACCCTTTAGGAACTTTTAGGGAGTATTCTTGACTATCTCATCATCTGTCTTATCTATTGTAATTTTATTCTCTGTCAGTAGACTACTGTAGTAACTTATTTTTGTATCAACAGAATGACTTTCTTGGATATAGTTGAAGAGTATATTTTTATTTTTCATGTTTTTAAAGAAGTTATTCTTCAGGGAATAATGGATTGCTTTGTTTTATCAAGGGAAAAAATGAGCCAGTGGCAAAAAGAGAAGGAATAATGCTGTTTTCAGTCACCTTTGGAATCAGAAGTATAGGTAATTTCTTTCAGTGTTAAACACATATTTCATATAATCAACTTTAATTTTAAAAACTAATATTTGCTAAAACAACATAAAATGTCCTTATGTAAATTGTATAACCTAGGATTTTGTTTGGGGAATTGCAGGAATTAGAAGCTGTTCTTATAATGATGACATTGCATTGAAGTGAAATGCATGGATAGTAAACATATAGGCAATTGTCTGACCCACCCTGATGTCAGCCTTGTCTCTGCGGGAGTCTGCTCCCATGACAGAATGATAATATTCTTTTTAAAAAATTAAAATTTTCCTCAATTATCAAGCATTTTTTTTCTTCCTTCTCCCTTCTCCTGGGAGAGAATAAAAAGAAAAACAAAACCCTTGTGACACATAAGCATAGTTTTACCAACAGGGCAATATCTAAAAATGTGTGTCTGATTCTCTAGGGCATTACCTCTGTGGCAAGAGGTGGGTGACACTCTTCATCAGTGTTGCTCTAGAGTCATTGCAGTGAGCAGAGTATTGATGGTTTTTTGGTGTCTTACATTCAAACTTGAATTTTATTTTTCCTATCGAAATAGTGTTAAGACCAGTGGTTATGTGTGGTTGAAATGCCCTACTCTTATACTTCAGGCATGTTATTTGTAGACTGGCCTGAGAATCTTAGTATCATTTCTGAGTCAACTTATAGTTTTTACCAATAACTTATGAAACAACCTGTTTTTAATATAAGCATTGCCTATGTAATCTTACTATTCTGTTTGTTTCTTCTTTTGTGAAGATTATATAAAAACAGGTTGAAAACAAGGGAATCATCTGTATGTGATCTTTATTATACCTGTGGCTTGTGAGTGTATGGAAAATATGCAGGATTTTGGTTATTGGAACCAGAGCCTGCCACATATACAGTGTAATTTGAAGAATTAATTCCCTGCTGCAAAATACCATTCCCTTTATCATGCTAGTTGCTTTAACTTTCTAACATTAGGGTATCATCTTTGGATTAAAGTATTATATCTAGATACTAATATACGTTATATGTTATCTGGGAAAGAAATCTGTTCTCAGTTATTGACCTAGTATGACTGGTTAATTTTGCAGATCAGTTTTTTCAAATAGTCAAATGAATTTGTGATATCATTGATGTGCAGGTTCCTTCATTTGATACAGATTGCAAACCATCCACTTCTGTCTATCCTTTGAGACTCTTGTAAGAATATATCTTCCTGTGTCACTTAGGAGAAAAAAAAGCTCTGAGCAATTGGGGGGACCCATCATGAAGAAATCAGCATTAAACAAGAGTGTGGAGCAGTCCAAAAGACAAATGTTGGCAGTTTTCTAATTTTGCATAGAGCTGACCATGACTGTTGGACAATATGAAACAGGTGCATGCAGACTGTGTACACTTATGATTTATAGGGGTTGCTCACCAATCTTTTAATAATTTTTATAATATGATTTTAATAATTTATATTATTTTATATTATATTTATAAGATTATTCTGGGAGATTTTATTCTGCCCATTTTATGCTCATTTAGATTGAAAAAAAAAACCCTTTTCCAAAAGTCATCAATTCTTTTTCCATAAGAAAGCTACCTCTTTGTTTTTTAAGCCAATTTAGTCTAGCTCCATAGATTTATTTTTGTCTTCATGCTTTGTCAGATCGGTTATGTTCCATACACATTTATCTTTATGTAATTTGTCTTTAGAGAGGCAGAGTATTCTAGTAGAAAAAATAGTAGATTGGTATTCAGGAGCCTTGGGTGGTAGCTCTGGTGCTGACACTAGTTAGTCGTGTGATGCTGGGCAGGCCAGCCATGGAAAGTTTCTGAGCCTCAGTTTTCTTATCTTCAAAATGAGAGATTTGGGTCTTAAAGTCTTCCAGATCTAATAGTCTGTGATACAGAATATAATATTAAGCTTTATACATAAGTGCGTGTATACTCATACATACACACATATCCATCCATCCACAGGCACATGTGTGTGTGTGTGTGTGTGTGTGTATACACGTATATACATAGATATTCAGTCATCATTTTGTGTTTGCGTGTAGACATGCATGTATGAACACTTAATGGTTAGATATCTTTAAAGAATAGACTTCTACATGCCTTGGAACTTGTTATCATATCCAATATAATATCCAAACAATTACTCCTGTTTAGGATGCTTGGGATTTTAAATATGGATGCATTTGTTTATATAATGTGTGAAATGAGAAATGAAAATACTTTTAACAAGTTAGCTCCTAAATTACTAATATGTTTATCTGAATATATGTGTGTTGTGGTTAAGTCATTTTAGTCATGTCTGACTCCCATTTGGGTTTTTTTGGCAAAGATAGTGGTTTTTCATTTCCTTCTGTAGCTCATTTTACAGATGAAGAACTGAGGCAAACAGGGTTAAGTGGCTTGCCCAGGGTCACACAGCTAGTAAGTGTCTAAGGTTGGATTTGAACCCAGGTCCTCCTGATTCTAGGGTCAGCCTTCTGTCTATTGTGCCTCTTAGCTCTGTGTGTGTGTGTGTGTGTGTGGTGTGTGTGTGTGTGTGTCCCTAAATATATATGGTTGTTTGTTTTTGTTTTGGTCCAGATCTTTGATTTCACTGGTATAGGGAATTTTCTTGGGATAATCCATCTCATCATGTGGATCAGCACTGTAATACAGTATCTACTGTTACAGAATTACCTAGGAGTAGTGGGAGGTTAAGTGTCTTGCCCAGAGGTTACACAGCTAGTTTGTATCAGAGGTGGGACAAGAACCTATACCTTTCTGACTTCAAAGCCATTGCCTTATTCCTCCTATGTTGTTGTTCATTTACTTCAGTTATGTTTGACTCTTTGTGACCCCATTTAGAGTTTTCTTGGCAAAGATATTGTTGGTTTACCATTTCCTTCTCCATTTCACTTTACAGATGATGAAACTGAGGCAAACATGGTTAAGTGATTTGCCCAGCTAGCAAATGTTCTGAGGCTGGATATGAACTTAGAAGATGAGTCTTCCCGACTCCAGTTCCAGTACTCTGTCTACTGCACCATCTAGCTGCCAATAATAAAAAAAAAATAATAGTAATTCTATATTGACAGATATGTTTGGAAATGCACAAAATGTACATATAAAACTTTCACTTATACATGGTTTTGCTTTAAGAGGTCTGTTCCTTTAAACTGATCTATTTAAGTGGTTCAGTGTTTGGATACTGTGCTTAGAAACAGAAAAACACCGATGGCAGCTTTAAGGTAAAAAATAGACTAGAGAATTAGGGGAAAACAGTAATTAAAAGAGCACTGTCAAGGTTGGTAGGTCTAAATTTAAATTTGCCAGCTGTGTTTTGGTTTTTGGGGGCACATGCAACTCAGGTGCATACATGTCTTGCTGTCTCCCTGTGATGCTTGTTTGCTCTATTATGAGCCTAAAGTATATTAACATTTAGCTGTTTTCTGAAACACTGCCTCAAGAGGTGAATGCTTGCATATTTTAGTACCCTGCAGGCTTGCAAGAATCTTATAAGTATTTGCAAAAGTGCAGTCTATAGGATTTAAAGCTGGCAGGCATCATATTGGGCCCACCATCTCAGGGAATGGTCTGTCATAAGTAACTTTTCTAGGACTCTATAGAGCCTGTTACTCTGTGCTTGAAGTAGCAGCAAGCCAGCTATAAAAGGGAAGAGATAATTAAAGTTAAAAACCACTGTTTTTAAGGGTAAATGAGGTGGTGGTGGGGATAGGGGTGGGAAAGGGAGGGGTGCATAAGGACATTCTTAGCATTTCAGTTTGCATTCATTGTGTACTAACTTTTGTATTGTTGATGTTTCCTGCTTTGCTTGACCACTATCATCAATTTTTATCTACATCCACTTTAAGCATATCAGTGTGGTAATCATGTACTAGTGCTGGTGCTGTATTTAAGCGACTTTGCCTAATCTAAGAGTTGGAAGTGACCTCAGCAATCTTTGTAGTTGAATGGAGATCTGAACATGAATCTTCTCTACAGGAAACCTGACAAATGGTTGTCCAGCTTCTGCTTGAACATCTCCAGTGAGAGAGAACCTGCTCCTCCCAGTAGTATTCCATTTTAGGATCTCTCTAATTGTTAGGATATTTTTCCTTACATCAAATCTAGATCTGAACCTTCCACCCATTATTTTTAGTAGATCCTGTCATTCTGGTCCCTGGGACACAGAGAAGACTTTCCCACATGATGATAACTCCTCAAATGCTCCATCTATCATCCTTTTGTGTCTTCACCCAAGGCCCATCCTTAGGAACACAGCCCCAGGGCAGCCAGTTCTGAAGTAGGATGATCTTGAGACCATTCACTTTCCTTATCATTCTCCTGTAGATACTTTCCATCAATCAGTGTCTTTGCTTAAATTGACTACCACAAATTAACAATAATTCTCTACATTTGATCCAACCAGAACAGAATATAGAGAGACTATCACAGGATATAGAGACAGAACAATCCCTGCACATGCATGTATTTTGGTACATAAAGAACATGCACAGAATAGATGCAATGTAAACATATGAAACCACATAATTAAGCCCAATTTTGTAAGAGAGAGTTTAGAAAAAGCTAAACAGAGCCACAATTTCTCATTTATCAATGCTTTCCCCCCTTACTAGAATTCAGTGAGATTGGCAATGCTTTTTAAATAGAAATGAAGTGTTTATTTGAAGATTTTTTTCCCTTTTCAGCTCTTTAGCAGTATAACTGAAATTGTTCTTCCATCTCATGTCACAGAGTGATGATTTTTTCTTGTGATCTCTGCACATTTATATTCATTTGAAATGACATTAATTTACTATTCCTTTAAGTTGAGAATGAGTAAAATCAAGAATGAAAAGGAATTTTTTTAGTAGATTCCTTTGTTACTTCTGAGGTGAAATACCCAAGTAACTGACAAATAAAACATTCCCTTCATTTGGTTGATATAGAACATATTTTTCTGTATATATGGGTGAGATAGGAGACAGATGGGTTAAATGGCAGTTTAGTGAAATGGAAAGAACATTGGCTATGATGGTAGAAGACAACTCCCTGGGATTTCCTTTGGGAATTCACTTTCCCTTTCCCTCTCTGCCTCGTTTTCTTTATCTATAAAATGTGGGGAAAGGGGTAATTACATGCCTTCTATAGTGCCTTTTTATAGCCCTTTCCAGGAAAGAAGCAATTTATCACAACCAACCAACACATTGACTGTGGCTAATGGTATTTAAAATATTTTATACTGGTTGTACCCCATTTCAGCAATGAAAGTATGAAGGTGCGTTTTCTGTTTTCTGGTCCCAAGCTTGGTCATTATAATTTCACAGCATTCAGTTTTGATTTTTTTTTGTTTCAATTTACATTGTTGTAATCATTGTGTATAATATTTTCGTGGTCCTTCTTCTTGACTGCATTAGTTCATATAAGTCTTCCAGTGCTTCTTCGAATTCTTCATAGTCATTTCTTTCAGGGAAGTAATATTTTATTTGCATTCATTTTTCTTGATTTCTTTAGCTATTCCTTGGTTAAAGGGTACCTTCCTGGCTTCCAGTTCTTTGCTGTTTTGTTATATGAACCTTTCTTTATGCTTTGACACTCCCCCTTTCCCCCAAATGCCTAGGATAATTCCTTCCCTCCCCACCCCCCATCTTAGGATTTCTTAGGTTTAGGAGCTTTTATAAAGAATACACTTGAATTTGTTGAGCTTGGAATCCACTAAACCAACTTTTTGCCTTTGACTCTTCCCTTTCTCCTGTCCTATCTAATCATTTGCCTGGTCCTATTAATTTTTTATCTTTTAGTGTGTTTTCGTATCCCTCTCCTCCTACTGCTGCTGCTGTGGCTATGGCCCTCATTACCACTTCCTAAAATATCTTTGCACCTTCCTGCCTCTCCAGAATATCCTTTGCAACCACTAGACTAGTCTTCAGCACTCTCTGTTGTCTACTGAATAAAAAATTCAAGCTCTTTAAGCTTTTCAGCTGTATTTATCATACTAGTCACATAATCAAAAAATTTAGAATTTGAAGGGACCTTAGCAACCATGTAGTCCAAGCTGTACTCCCTGACATATATCCCCTTCTCTAGTCAAAATATGTTTTTCTGCCTTTATGTCTTTGTTCTTACTATTTCTTGTAGCCAGTCCCTCTCTGTAATCCTACCCCTCTACTTCAGCCTCTGTAATCTTGTCACTTCTTTAAAGCCCAAAATAAATGTCTTATTTCATTAAGGCTTCCTTCGTCCACTTGGGTTCTCTCTTTTCTTATCCCCCAAATGGTGATGATCTTTTCTTCCTAATGCATTACATTGCATTGTATTTGTTCTTTTATTCAGTTTGTTTTGTGTAATCATGTCATTCTGCTACTAGATTTATGACTGTGTCCTGGGCTCGTATTTTATCTTATCTTGGTGTTTCATTTATAGTAATCCTCTACACATAATATTTAATAAATATTGCTGAGTTGGATAGTGTAATGTCTTTTCATCTGTTATATCATCTGATATAACCTTTTGCTTCATGTTTTAAAATTGACTCCATATAAACAAGGATCTTTCAATTTTAATTAGAACAGTGGATTTTGAAGTTTTTAGAATATCATATACATAATGTTTGAGTACAGAGAAAATGAGATGGGTATGTAAAGGAAAAGTGCGTTTTTTTCCCTAAAATATCAGTTGTAGCCTTTTTCTTCTAGTTGTTAATTCAGCTCAAGTCATATAGCTACTGACAAATGACAAAATCTTAGTAAATATTTCACGTAAGGGAAGATAGAGATGTGAAGTAAAAGATATAGTTCATTGAGTTTGGTCCATAGCTTAAAGTGTCATTTTTTTTCCTTTTTGAGTTATCTTTTTGTTAATACTGTGAGGGCAAGGGACTTTTGAAAATTATGAATATTTGTAAGTAAGCTTTTTTTGAGGGAGGATAAATCTTTTAAGCTTTTATTATACACCACTGTCTATTAACTATTGATTATTGAAATTTCATGGGATGTCCATATTTTAAGGAAGATATGTTTGTGTTATATTCTAAAAAATAAAACCATGCTAAGAAATTTTTTGGTGAAAAAGAAAATAATTCTGGGGTACATATTCTATGACATTATTGGGCTAAATTGGAATTCACTTAAAGGTATTAGAACAAGCAATCTTAAATTGGATTTTCAGAAGACCCCCCAAAATTTATTCAGTTAAAAATTTTTATTTTGAAAAATTTCTACTCGGTTACTTTTAGCTTATTTTAATTGCTTTTTTAAATTTTAATTGATTACTCTAAAGAGGGCACCTCATATTATTTCCATTTCCCATAAATAATAACTGACATATCACTTAAAAACCCTGAATATAATAAAGAGCATCTTCATGCAGTATATTATGTAAGCCTGAAAAGATTTGTTTTATTGCCTTTTTCCAGTAGCTATAAGCCTATAACCAAGTATTTTTAAAACTCGTCAAATGTCAGACTAGACAGATTAAGTGTATTATACTGCTTTTCTTCCTAAAGACTGACTGTTATTTCTTTTGTTAAATAAGAGATAACTTCTTAAAAGCATTTGATCTCTTACTTTAGGGGGAAAATGGACAAGTATTATCAATTCATGTTTTTGTATTTCCTGAAAGTAGCTTGCTATGTATGTTGTTATATATTTAAAACAAAGTTATAATTTTTTTTTAATAGAGTACAAGTAGAGAGGCTCTGTGATGAAGTACTAAAAATATTAAACTCAGAGACAGAGAATCTGAGTTCATTTCTTGGCTCTGCAACTTACTGCTTCTGCAAGTCATTGAATCAGTCAGTAAGCATTTGTTAAAAGCCTGCTATGCACTATGCACTTTGCTAAGGGATGCAAAGAAAGCTGAGGACCATCTTCTTGAGGCTTTTTAATAGGGGAGAGAAAATATAAAGAACTATGTATAAACAAGATACATAAAGCATAGATTGGAAATAAGGCTGAAGGAAGGCATTAGCATTAAGGAAGATCTGGAAAGGCTTAATGCAGAAGGCCTTATTTGAACTGAGGCTTTAAGGAAGCCAGAGGAGAGTATAGACATGAGGAACAGCCAGGGAAATGCCTGAACTAGGGACCTGGAGTGTCTTGTTTAAGAAAAAGCCAAGGTGCCATTGTCACTGGATTAAAGACCGTGGTGGGGTCAGGGGTAAGGTGTAACAAGACCAGGAGGGTAGGAGAGGGCCGGGTTATGGAAGGCTCTATAATCCAAATGGAGGATTTCATATTTGATCCTGGAAGCAGTAGGGAACCATTGAAGTTGATTGAATAAGGGGATGACATGGTCAGACTTCTGCTTTAGGAAGATGAATTTGATAGCTTAAGTGGAAGATGGACTGGAATGAAGGGGAACTTGAGCCAGGTAGCCTACCCAGGAGGCTATTTCAATAGTCCAGGTGTGTGGTGATGAGGGCCTGGACCAGGGTGATGGCAGTGTGGGAGGAGAGGGAGAGTAGATATTGTGAAGATAGAAACAATAGGACTTGGCTACTGCTTGGATATGGAGGAGTGATAGAGGAGGAAGAGTTGGGGATGACACTTGGATTTTGAGCCTCCAGATTGATCACATCCAATTCACTTGCGTGTCATAGCATCACCTCCCTAGTGTCATGGTCCTCTTCGAGAACAAAGGACAAACAGCCACCTCTGTGAATAGAAATAGGAGTTTCCACACTGGAGACCCGACTGGAACTGGCAGGTTATAGCCCCCCCTCCCTTCCTTCCTTCCTTCCTTCCTTCCTTCCTTCCTTCCTTCCTTCCTTCCTTCCTTCCTTCCTTCCTTCCTTCCTTCCTCCCTTCCTTCCTTCCTTCCTTCCTTATCCCTCTGTCTAAATAGGGTATCATACCTTTACCTGTTAGAGATAACGTAGTAGATGGAACATTAGACTGAGATTCACAAAGACCTGGGTTTGAATCTTGCCTCAGACAAATGAAAGGTTATACTTGACCTCTGAGCTCCTTTCTAGCCCTAAATTCATGCTTCTGTTATCACCTAGAAAATAAGGCCTGGGTGTACATCTGCTCATGTGCTCAGATAAAACCCTAGATGCTGCCCACAGTAAATGCTAATATATGGTTTAGAGGCTGAAGAATCAGTGTTTCTCTTAAACATTACTCTGTGTTATGAAATCACAGAATCTCAATACTGGGAAGGGGCCTCAGAGGCTGTGTACTTTAACCTTCGCCTGAGCAGAACCTCCCTCTGTAGCATACAAGTGGTTATTAGAATGTTGGACTTTGATTCAAGGGACTTTTGTTCATTCATTTCAGTCGTATCAAACTCTTTTTTAGGATTTTCTTGGCAAAGATACTGGAGTGGTTTGCCATTTTCTTCTCTAGCTCATTTTCCAGATGAGGAAACAGGATTAAGTGACTTGCCCAGGGTCACACAATAGTAAATATCTGAGGCCAGATTTGAACTCAGGAAGACTCATCTTCCTGATTCCAAGCCCAGTGCTCTATCCACTGTGGTACCTAGTTGCTCGTAGTCAGGGACACCTGGGTTCTGATCTTCCTTGCCCTAGAGAGAGAGGATGGGCTGGATTGTCTTTGGAAAATTGTATAGTGTTTTTAATTACTCCAAATTTCTCTTCAAAATAAAGATGCAATATGTATAGGCAGCATAGCGTTATAGATAAGAGAGCCTTTGTCAAATCCAGGAGGAGTTGGCATTAATACTACCCTCTGATAAATTATGATTGTGTGGCCCTAGGCAAGTAAGTGGCTTAACCTCTCAATACTCTGAGCAGTTCCTAAAGACTATATATTTCATAGAAGATGCAAACTTGCATTGATGAAGGGAGTTTTCTCTACTGGGAGTTTTCTGTACCAATGAGATCACAGAACTAGTTCTCTCCATATATTTCCAGATACGTGTCTGCAGATAGTAGATGGCTTTGAATCATGGAATACTAGTCTTTGGAGAATGAAAATTTAGAGAGATACACTAATCAGTGTAGAGGTGTCTGTTGCCATTAGCAGGCCTCAACATGCAAATGAATTACATAGGAGAAGCAGTGCAAAGGCTTTTGTCAGAGAAATGTGACTGAGGCAAAAATTATAGGTTGGTGGCATAGCAAGAATGGTATATAGCTGACTAATGGACCTCTACACACACACACACACACACACACACACACACACACATACATCACCTCCATATTGTGAAATTTAGAGAGAGATCTGGAGCATGTTGAGTGGATCTTCTCTGGAACATTTAGAGCAAAATATGGCAAAAATTCCATAGTATGAGTAGGTATGAATGGTGATCTATATACTTGGGCAGTAGGGAAAAGTACCCACGTAGAGGTGAGGGCATGGATACATGGATAGGTTAGTTACCTATGACATTGATACTTCTCTTCTGATTTGTGGAATAGAGCATAGCCAAGATGTAAAAAGATATTTGTCATGTATTTGTAGATTAATTATATTGAAAAGTTTCCCATGCTTATGAGTTGTCTTTATCAGACTATTCTGAAGCGATAAAGATGTTAGACATAAAGCTTAGTGATTCACATCTCTGGATTCCTGTTTGGATTTCATTTATTCCTTTTAAGAAAAATCAGAATGAATTCAAAATTGAAAGAGGTGATATTTTGCAATTTGTACCCAGCTTATATAACCCATATTTGATTAATCTTTTGGTACTTTACCAAATACATGATTGGTGTGAATTTTTACTTAAATCCAAATAAATAAGATGAGGACTAGACACAAGATAAAGTTATAGTATCTTTAGGAGTAGTCTGTTACTTATTGCCAGCCTGTCCCTAAAACTTTGTAAAAGGTGATGTTTTTGTTATTTGTCACCAAGTTTCAGCTGTCACAAATAGGTATTTAAAAATCTTGTCCTTCATATGGAGATAGCATTAGCCTAGTACTTGCATTGTAGCACGTGCTATGCATTAAAAAATGAAAATGAAAATATGTTATGTGGAATAACAATTTTTTACCAGTAAAGCTTCAGGCCATGAAAATCCTGGTGAGAGATTGTCAGCTTCCATTTTATGGGAGTAAATCTAAATTTTGATATATATTTGCTACCAAGTATAAATCTAATCAGCAAGCAAAGAACATTAAGTGTTTTATTTTGCTAGTGGCAGCAAAGAATGCAATGATGGATGTAATATAGTTTAAATTTACTGTTGAAGCAGCATTTTCCTTTACCCTTTGCCTGTGTAGAATAAAAGAAATCGGCCTTTATATCTGTTTCACAGCCAAAATAGGCAATTTGTATATCACAGTTTTCTAGAACACTCAGGAACTTAGCGACTATTTGCAATGGTGATTAGAACTACATATAGAAAATATATCTCCATAGAGACCCACTATCTCTGTGTTGTGGATATTTATTGCATGATATAGAAATTATTATCAGTAGTTATCTTTCATTCTGTTTATCTAGCATAGCTTAACCTCAGAAGATTGCTCAAGTTGGTACTAAGGAATTTTTCATCCACTGTCCTTGGTAGCATACATCATTCATCATATTGGAACGTAAGTTATCACTTTAAAAATCTAAATGGAAGAAAAAAAAATCAGATGCTACTTGCAAACTGAATTGAAAAGAGGAGATTTTTGTCTCTTTGGGATTCCCCCCTCTCCTCCTAATTTTCTTTCTTTATTAAATGATGAAATTGTGGATTTGTTTTTCAGTTAGAGCACTGCCAGGGTTTTGCTTCCTACTTTCTAGTCCTCCATATAATGAAGCTTTATTTTAAATGTGGGAATATTCATGTCTCCTGAAACAAAATTAAGGAGATTGCATAGTGGATTGAAAAAGCCCTTAATTTGGGGTCAGTGGACCTGGATTGAAATCTCAGCTCAGCCATTTCTCATTTATCTGTATGATTTTGGGCATTTCTCTTTGCCTTTCTGTGGCTCAGTTTGGTCTTCTGTAAAATGAGGATCATAGGATCATAGATATCAAATTGGAAGAGGCCCCAGAGGCCATCTCTTCCAGCACCATTCTTTTCCGGATGAGGAAACTGAAATTAAGCATCAGGGGTGGGATGTGGGAGTCCTCTGACTCCAAAGCCTACACTGCCTTCAGTAGAGCTAGAAGATCCAAGGTCCCTTCTAGTCCTAAATTTGTAATTCTGCAACACACCATAAAGACCAACTCTTTCCTTCTCCTCCAAAAGAAAACAAAACAAACCATGTTTGAAATCAACAAAATGAGGAGGGTGTCCTTTTCAACTCTAAAATCCTTTCATCATCATTTAAATCATGGCAGGATTTTGGTACTAGCTGTCATAGTTTTGTATTTGGGGAAAGATTTTTAAAATTTCATATGCTTTTGATTGGACTAGAATCTTTTGGACTATCTACCTGGTCTAGCTCTTGTTCCACTCTGGTACCTAGAGCTTTACTTATTTATTTTGGATAATGTGGTTCTTACTTCTAGGTTATTAGGTTTCAGACAGCTGGATTTGGAGTGTGAACTCAAGGGTTTGAACTCAACAGGGAAAGAAAAGTATTTTTCTAATAAGTTTTTTTTTTCCTAGGAGGAATGGTTCCAATTTTGCTGTTGAGGTTATAGTTCAACCCTGGGCATTGTGTAAGCTATGTGAATTGTGAATTTTCCTGTATTTTCAGTATATCCCCTACTAAAGGCCTCTTCCCCTTGCCTCTTTATCTTATGGAGATGACCTCGGGTCCTTAAAAGCCATAGCGCTAGAGCGTAAACTCTAGGTAAGCCCTCACAAGCTTGATGCGTGTGGATCCCATGGTAGACTATATACTTGTCAAGAACTGACCTAGCTTGGTTTGAATAGGCCCCTGAGCGGATAGACTACAAAGTGCTAAAATTGTCAGCCACAGCTAGTCTTGAAGAACATCCCCGAAGTTATAGAGTGCTGTCTGTCTTAGTGGATCGATCTGATGCCCATGTTGACTAAGTTCCAAAACCTAGAAGGACAGAAGTAGTCAATTAGATCATTTTGTTGTTGATTGCTCCATCTTTGTTGTTCCTGTGTTTCATATGGCAAGTGAATGATGGGTTGTTAAAAAGATTTTTTTGAGGAAGGAAATAGGAATTTTTAAGCATGTCTAAGTGTTTAAAATGGTTTATGTTTAAAAGTAAGTTTTATTGGACTTCGGCTTTACACCAGTTGTTTCTGCATTAGAAAGCAGCTAAGCCAATACACAACTGGTGTAGTGATTGCACCTGTTGATTGTGTACAGCCCTTCAAGGTTGCTTTTTCTTGGCAGAAATAGGTTTCATTATCTGTTATATAGTACCATTCTTTTTTTTTTTTTAGTTATTCAATTTGACTTCCTTTTTGTAATCTCTTAATTTCATTGTGCACATTGTTCTTCTGGTTCTGCTTATTCTGTTCTGCAACAGTTTGTATAGATCTCATGTTTTCTAAATTCCTTATTTAGCATTTTTTACTGCTCACTATTATTTCAGTACATTCACATGCTTTAATTATTTTCCAATTGATGGTGACCCACTTTTTGGTACCAAGAAAAATTTAAGCAAATTTGGAGTCAATTACTTTATTTATTCGAGTGCATAAAAATGGTGACATGAAACTTAGTATGATCTTTAAAGTCTCATTTTTAGTCTATGTAGAGATGTGAATATATGGGAGAACATAGATATAGTTGGGGAGAAGCAATTTGATCTTCAGTTTTTTGAGAGAAAACCCACGGGAAACTTTTGCTGAATAAATTTTCTTTAATTGTTTCAGGTGCCTGTAACAATGAGTTTTTAGTCATTAAAAGATCATTCTCAGTCTTATTTAATTATCTTACATGTCTTCTCACCATCATAACGTCTAGCAACCTCTAGTTTACCTCTGAGACTCTAGCAAGGTTCAAAGACAATGGAAGAAATAATAAACTTGTTAGATGAAGAATTTTTCCAATAAATATACGAACCGTGGAGATCAGAAACTGAAACAATGTGATTGTGCCTGGACCTCAAGCCATTTGTTTAATCCTACTGAAAACTTTACTTAAAATTCTTTTTGTTACATGATTTATACTGTAAAGTTTTTTAATCTTAAATTCTAGCATCCTGACATTCAGAGGAATATATGGTTTAAAACAAAATTCTTTGGAAAATATAGTTTAAACTCAGTGGGAAGGTTTTACATTAATCAGATTTTTTCCTTCTACAATATCGTCTATTTAAATAATACTGTATGATTTTTCTTAAATATTTTTAAGATTTTTTTTACATTAAGACATTTTAAAGTGCATGAAAACAAACAAGGCAAATTAATAGTGTTAATGTAGTTTTCCTAAAAAAGATACTTAAATTATTTGAGTATAAACTATTTTCTAGCACCTGTGAATACTTAGGAAATACCTGCTTATATACAGTAATTTATATGGTACTTGTGAATTACTTTTTAAATTGAAACTGTTCATCTAAGGGCTTCTGTTAGGCAATACTTTGTTAGCCTAATTCTAATTACGCCATGTGCTTGAAAGTAACAAATCCATATTTCCTTGAAAATAATCCAGAATTTAAACTTTTCACTAATTCTAACTGTTATTCCTTTTAATTAGTCTAAAATACTGATTTTTAAAAATGTATATACTTAAAATAATTTCATATTTAAATGTTCAACTCACATAAATTTGGTAAAGTGACGTGCTTCTTTGTATCTTTAAACTCTTCAGCGATTCTGACTGCCTTTCTAATTAGTGTAAAATCTTGAGTTGATTTTTAAAAAATAAATAGACTTAAAATGATTTCATATTTACATGTTCAACTCAAATAAATTTGGTAGTTGAAGTGACATACTTCTTTGTATCACTTCTTTGCCTCCTTATTTTTAGAATGAGAAGAATGAGTATGTAGTCAAGATTCTGTAAATTGAGTATGCAGATTTCTTGCTCTTTACACTTTCCTTCACTGAGAGAGATGCCATCTTAATTAGTAAGTCCTATATAGTTTTCTGAGGCACACAAAAGTTAAATGACTTGTCTAGGTTCATTATAGCTAATAAGTGTCAGAGGTTGGATTTGAATCTACATCTTCCTGATTTCAAACCCATCAATCTTTTATTCTATACATTCCTGGTTTTTTTTTGTTTCTTTTTTTCTGTTCTGAATTTAACAAGCACCCCAAAATAGAACATTTCAATTTATAAAATAAAATGGAGATTACCTTTGAAACTGTGAATCTCTTACATTTAGC
This sequence comes from Phascolarctos cinereus, assembly GCF_003287225.1. Classification (NCBI taxonomy): domain Eukaryota; kingdom Metazoa; phylum Chordata; class Mammalia; order Diprotodontia; family Phascolarctidae; genus Phascolarctos; species Phascolarctos cinereus. The sequence goes on from NW_027555514.1 coordinate 110,989,133, forward strand.
TTAAAAAAAAATATTTATATAAAATAAATTTAACATGCTACTTTCAAACCTACTCTGCTTGTCTGTTTCCTTCTGAATTTCCTTCTATTTTCAGCTGTATACTTTAAAAAAAGTTTCAGTTATCTTTTCTCCTTTTTTTTGAAATAGTATCTTTATCTCCCTTCTTCTTGCCCAATCTTCCTCATCAAATAAAAAAAGAAAGCCCCAATATTTACAACAAATAAGCATAGTAAAACAAAACAGATCCAACCTTGTCATTTCCAAAAATCTGTTTCCTATTTGATACTTTAAGTCCAGCAACATTCTGTCAGCAGATGAGGAGCAGGCTTGCATCATTGATCTTGTGGAGTTCTGGTTGGTTATTGTATTGATCAGAGTTCTGAGGTCTTTCAAACGTGTTTGTTTTCATAGTTTTTCTTATAATATAAATTGTTCTCCTGTTTCTGCTCACATCACTCTTCATCAGTTCATATGTCTTCCCAGGGCTCTCTGAAACTATACCTTCTATCATTTCTTTTAATGCAATGATATTCCATTACATTCATGTATCATAATTTGTTTAGCTAACCCTCAATTGATAGGCATCCCCTAGTGTGCAGGTCTTTGCTATGACCAAAAAAGACTGCTGTACATATACATATTATTTCATATGTAGTTCTTGTACTTTCATCTGTTTGGGTTTTGGCCTTCTAGAAGCTAGGTCAAAGATATATGGTATTACATGCCCAAAGAACTTTTGGGCATAGCTCCTAATTGCTCTCCAGAAGAGCTATACTAATTCACAGCTCTGTTGACAGTGCATCAATATGCCTATGTTCCTGGAGCCCCTTCAACATTTGTCATTTTCCTATTTTGCTATGTTTCTTGGTGGAACCTCAGACTTGTTTTAATTCTCATTTATTAGTAATTTTAAGTATTTTTTTCATGTAGTTATTGATAGCTTAGATTTCTTCCTTTGAAAACTGCCTTTTCATAAATAGATAAATAAAGCCTTTATTAAATGCTTACTATGTGCCCAGGCATTGTGCTAAATGCTGAGGATACAAATACAGGCAAGAAAGATAGTGTCTGCCTTCAAGGAGCTTACATCTAATGGAGAAAGATAACACATTAAGGGGAGCTGGAAAGTTGAGGGGAGACTACACTTGTGGCTGGCATACCTTGAAACTGGTGGTGGGGAAGTGAAATGGAAGCCTGGTTCTGGGCAAAATGTCAGAGCCCAGAGTAGTTCTCAGGTATGCATCTTATTTAACTATTGGGAAATGGCTGTTCTTCTATGTTTGAATCAGCCTTTAATTATCTTGGCTCGAAGATTCTCATCAGAGAAACATGCAAAGACTTTTTTTCCTGCGAAGATTTTCACTTTCACTACTAATTTTAACTGCATTATTTTCTTTTCAATTGTATGTAGGCCAAATTGTCCGTTTTATCTCTTGTGATCCTTTCTATCTCTTGTTTGGTCATAAACTTTTGTTTATAGATGTAAAAGTTATTTTCTTTTTTGCTCCTCTAACTTGTTGATGATGCAGTCCTAGCAGTCATGTATCCATTTTGAGATTACTGTAAGTATATGGTATGAGATCTTGATCTGAATCTAATTTATCAAACTACTTTCCAATTTTCCCAGTTTTTGTTGAATAATGCCTTCTTACCCTAGTAGGTGGGGTCTTTGGGTTTATCAAACATGATGTTCATTTGCTTTTCTTTTCTATATACCTAATGTGTTCTATTGTTGTATTTATCTCTTTTTTTAAGCTAATGCCAAGTAATTTTGATGATTACTGCTTTAAGATCTAGTACTGCCAGGACCCCTTCCTTCCTGCTTTTTTTTCCCCATTATTTTCCTTGATATAGGACCCTTGATTGTTCAAAGCCCACCATACATAGCCTTGTTCTCCTCTACCCCCCTCATCTTTTTATACCTTACCCTCCCCACCTCCCCCAACATGTTCTGTAATCCAGGTGATATTGGTCTCTGTGCTATTCCTCGAATAACACTTTCCATTTCCCTATTTAGGGCATTTTCACTGGCTGTCCCCTATGCCTAGAACTCTATCCCTCCTTTTCTCTGCCTTCTAACGTTCCTGGATTCTTTCAAGTATCAACTAAAATTCTGCCTTCTACAGGAAGCCATTCCTGATCCATGTTAATGCTAATACCTTCCCTCTGTTGATTATTTCCAGTTTATCCTACATATATCTTGTTTATTCATAGTTCTTTCCTTGTTGTCTCTGCCTTCCGAGTGTTTTTTTAAAAGCAGGGACTGGCTTTTACTTTTTTTTGTATCCCTGGTGCTTAGCATGGGACCTTGAAACATAGTAGCTACTTAAGAAATGTGCATTGACTAATTGATTTTTTATAATCTTGGTTTTTTGTCCTTCAAGGTGAATTTTGTTACTTTTTAGTAGTCTTTAAATCCTGCTTTTTAACTCTAATGATAAAAAGAGGATATGTTCGTCTATGGTGCAGTAAAATGTTCACTCTAGAAGTGCCACCTTTGAAACATACCACTTTAATTGGCTAAGAAGAACCAGATCCACATGATTATATAATGGGAAGAATGTTATTTAGCTAAAATAAAATAAATCAATATTTAGGAAACTTGCTTCTCTTGACTGAGATGCAGTAATATGGAGAGAATAAGGAATGAACCAGTGAAAATGTCAGGTGATTATTCAGTAGTAAAAAGAGTTGCAGTTGTTTTTGGGTAGGCATCTGCATTCCTGTGAATATCATAATCATAATCCCAAGTCTGCAGGCTTTCTGTCCACATCTGTGTCATTTGTTTGCATTTCCAGTGTCAGCTCTCTAAGCAATATTGTACCCATCACCCTTCCTGGAATTTAGCAAATTTTGCAGCCCAGTCTGTTTTACATGAAGTGAATTCTAGTTATTGAAACCTAGCAAACTTCAGGAGCCTGACTATGGAAGAAAACTTGCTTTTTAAACTAAGTTTATGGTCTAGCCTAATATTGATAGAATCATAGGAAAACTGCAACAGCTATTGCCTTTCACCCCACCACCACCTGACACTTCCAGGATGCTTTATAGTTTACAAAGCTCTTTACATAAGTTCCATTTGATGCTCATGATAACTCTTAGGTGGACAGATGAAGGTGTATTTTAATAATAATAGTAGCTAGCATTTGTATAGTGTTTTCTATGTGCCAAGCACTGTACTGTGTACTTTACAAATATTATCTCAGTTGATCCTCACGACAGCCGTGGGAGGTAGGTGCTGTTATTAGCCCTGTTTTACATTTGAGTCAAATAGAAGTTAAGTGACTTGCCCAGGATATTTTACATCTATCTAATTTCTATATTATAAAGAAACTGAGGCTCATAAAATTTAATTAATTTACCCAAGGCTACACTGTTTAGTAAGGAGCAGTAATGATTTAACTTAGATCTTGTGACCATAGATCTGATGCTCTTGACCTGGCAGGTTTGTGGTGGGGAAAATGCCATATTAATCATAAAATCTTTTTAAAACCCCACTATGTGTAACTGTGAGACATTTTTATTTTTATTAAGAGGATATGTTGGCCATCAGGCAAATAATAGTCAATGAAGTTGTTTTTTGCTCTTGTTAACCATATTTTACAGTTGATTTCATTTCAGTTTTAGGCCAACATTGAATATGTTGCTTTATTTAAACTGGAAGTTATAGGATGTTTCATTGTGATTTTGGAGACATTGTTCACATCAATACTTAAAAGATTCACAATTTCCTGTGTGAAATCTCTCCTTTGCCATGGATTGCAACCAGTTTATGATTTGGTGGACCTTAATCTGGAGTTTACCGTGGCCAAAAGATTCATTACCCTTTGGCTAACCTGGTGACAAGTCTCAGAACTTTTGTCCTTTGATGTTAGACCTATAGTTCATCAGTGGTTCCATACTTCAAAACCTTTCCAACTTGGTAAGATATGCCAGAGTTTGGACTTTGCTGGAATAGCTTGGAAAATCTGGGGTCACCTCAATATTGCATCGAGGCAACAGAATATAGTGCAAATTTTAAGTCTTTATATTCAGAAAAGCTATAATCTGTTTTAAAATGGTAAAATCATGATAAACTAAATTACAGAGGTTTCAGAATGCTTATGAGAGAATACTTTGTTTATTAAAATTAGAACTACTTATAGATACTATGAAAATTGTATTTTCTGAACAATGAGTAATGATTTACTCCTTGAGATGAAGGGGGAAATAAGAATTGTAATCATACTTCAGAAAAGAAGAGTGGTTTAATTATCTCATTGTATATTAAATGTGAAAAGAAAGTACAAGTTATATACCATAGCATAATGAAAAATACAAATGTTTCTGTTTTCTACTAACCCACATAGTGTATATATTTGAGTTAGCATAAATAAAATATGAATTAGCTGGGAGGGGAGTAATGAAACCTGAATTGGGTTATTTAAAATGTCCCAAGGGAGGCTATTGTCATAAATGGTTAGTTTGTTGTATTAAGCAGGTTTTTTTTTTTGGTCTCTTTTGTATCCTTCAAAGTAAGACATTGAAACAAGAAGTAAAAAAAAAAAGGATTAATTTCTGTTGTTAAACAGTATATCAATACTTTGGAGTATTTAGTGAGGTGCTACATTTTATTTCCTTTTTAGAAGAATTGCTTATAGTGTTCTTATAAAATTTTTATCCCCATTAAATTCTACATTTAAAAGAAATCTAAGTTTAATGTTCATTTATTTCACCAAGGCCACAGAACAGTGTAAGGGTAAGTTAGAAGACTTGTTCTCTTTTGAGATGTTTAGTTCTTTGTGTTTACTTTGATTTTTCTCATTAACTGATAAATAATCTTTCTTGGGCCTTTGACCAGAGCCAACTTAGCTGTGTTGCTGGGGGGTGGGGACAGGGGCAGTGGGAGGTGGTATTAAAATAATAATGATGATGATGATAAATAAGGGCCAGGACTTATATAATGAGATACATAATGATATAATATAATGATATAAATATAAATATAAATTATATAAATAATGATGTACGGTTCTCAAAACACTTTACAATCCTCTTTGACTTAATTTCCTCATCTGTAAAATGAGCTGGAGAAGGAAATGGCAAACCACTCCGGTATCTTTGGCAAGAAAACCCCAAATGGGGACATGAAGAGTCAGATATGATTGAATAATAGCAACAGCAAAGGTTGGGGGAGGTGGAAAAATATTTTAAACTTAGCCACTGGTATCCAAACAGCATTATGCTTGTGATACTATATTGCTCAGAAGCAGTATGGTTCTGTATTCCATACTGTCTCATCTTTTCCTTTGCTTTCAAGGTTTGCCCATAATCTTATCTCACTCTACATATTCTTAAGCTCCATCTATATGATCAGGCTGACCTCCTCATTGCCTCACATTCGTGTCTTCCCCTGTGCCTTTGTTTATATCCCCTCCTCTTAACCTGGAATATCTTCTTTGCACTTGTCTAAATCCTGCCCAGCTCTAGCCTTTTCCTTCATGAAGACTTTCCTAAGGTCTTGTGCATTTCTGAAGTGTTATACCACCCAATTTTAACAATTATATTCTGTTTTATTATTCACTCTTGTTTCCTATGCATCTTACACCTTTTATTAATTTAGAACAACAGAGAAGTAAACTGAAAGGCAGTCGTTTCTTTGAGCTGATTAATGAAGTAAGCAGCAACTAGTCACTATTCTTCTAGGAGTCTCGAAAAGATTTGATTTGATTTTCTCTAAGGTCCCTTACAGCTTGAAAAGTCTGATTTTTTTTTTTGGAAGTTTATACCATAAGTGTGTTGGTTAGTAGGTATTTATTGAGCATCGGATTTGTGCCCAGAACACATATTCTTCTGTGATAAAGGCCAGAAGCAATCATTAGTGGTTGGTCAAATAAAACTAAGGAATAGTGAAGAGAATGAGTACATGGAGGGACTACATCAGGTCTGGTAGCAAAAGCTTCCCTTAATTTGTGGTTTCCTAAATTTCCTAAAGCTGTAAGCATTTCTGGGGTGTCTTTTTGCTTTCATTGGATTTCTGGTGTCTTGAAGGATGCTCAGTTAAACATCTAACATTGTATTAAATGCCTACTGATGTATTCCTCATATTAAACTCTAGTGAATTAAATGGAGGCAGCTTTAGGAAGCTGTGGCATCTCATTTAGGGTTCTGAGGGTTTATACAATTTTAATTTATGCCTTTACCCTCAGTGTACTAAATACTAATTTTTTTCTAAAAAGAAAAAAAAATTAAGCAATGCATCAAAAAGCAATATCCCGAAGTAGTTATTACTATTTTTAATTTTAAATTATAGATATTTTCCTAGAGGCTCTTTGAGATCTCATAACTATTGCTAGTGTTTTTTAAGGTGCTAACTATTAGACATGAAATAATATGCTATCTGTTTCACTATTTCAATACTGAACCTTTAAACTGATTCTCTGAAAATGTAATCTATAGAAGGTAAGTTATGGATTTCTTTTCTTCTTGGTGTTCAGTTTTAGCAGCTGGTTGTTGATGTTTGTTTTCCCATAGAATGGAACAGCTAGCTGTAGCTCTGGAGTGCTTATTAGGCATCAAACAATAAAATGAAGGTTATTTGCATATTATGTCATTCAAAATTAGAATTTTAAAATGACTTCTAAATCCTGAAGGAGCAATAAAGCTATATAATAAACCATTAACTTGATGTTGTTAATATTTAGGTTGCCAAGCTGTTTTTAACATTGTGCTTTCTGATTCAATATTTATGATTTTTAACATGCCGTTGAGGATTTTCATTCTGACATCTTCATTAATGCTTACATAGTAGTAGCTTCCCTGCCAGGTATCTAGACAGATGGCATTTTTCAGAGACAGCTTTAAGATACATTATTCTTATTTGATAGTTAATGTTAAGTGTCAGTTGAATATGTTTATTGTTTGAATGCATATCTCTCTCAGATCGACAATTATTAGTCTGTAAGGGCAGCTGGTGTTTGAAACCTACGGTATATGTTGTCTCCCTGTACTTAAATGTGAGCTCTTTGAGACTAGGGGCTATCTTGCTTTTCTCCTTGTGTGTCCACAGTGCCAAGTACAGTCCTTAAGAAATACTTTTTCTTTCATTCATTTTTTCATCACATGAATGTCAAATAATTTCATGTTTTTTAAAGAATACCAAATATTTTAGTTATATCTCTGTCCTTTACCCAACCAACTCTTAATAACCTTATAGAAGATAAAGCACAAAAAAAGATTCATTTTGCAGTTCATGAAACCTCAAGAGACAGTCTCCTTCATATTTCATTGCAACCAGTTTTCTCCCCTGCCCTTTAAAAACATCCTTAATCCAACTATTTTCTTTTTCACTACTGTTATTTTCCCACTAATAAATGGGCTTTGTCATTCATTATGCATTTATTATTGTGCTTAGCATTGGGAACACAAATTCAGTCAGAAAGAAAGATATGAAATTTGAAAACATTACATTTTGAAAAGGTGAACCAGCTTCCATTCAAATGGGGAAAAACTGTGTATATAAGCATAAAAGGAATCTGAAGTAGGTATTGGGCTTTGTGGTTTGGTTGAGAAAGTCCAGAATGTAGCCTGAAGAGGAATAAAGACATGATTAAGCTGTGCTTCCTTCTTAAATGGAAGTTCTGGAAGGAGCCATTCAATCATAGGGAGAGACTGCAGAGGCAGAGGTACAGTTATCTGTTCATATCACATGGATGGTATACCACCCTCATGCTCTGGAAAATCCTTGTAAAACTTTTTTTGGCCCCCCCTTTGTACCAGAGAAGAAATCAGAATTTTTTCTCTTTTTCTTTTATGGGGTGAAATTTATTGCAAAATTTAGGTTGATATTATACAATACTATACATATATTTTATGTGTTTCTGAGTTTCTAAATGTTTTCTATGTTATCTGCTGGCCTTTGTGTGTTGCCTGTGGCTTCTGCAAAACTCCTAAAAAATTCTCATTTAATTTCTTATTCCAGCCTGCTATATATCAAAACCATGATGGGGAAAGTTGTGATGTGTAAGGGATAACTACTTACAATGTGTGATTTCGTGGGCTAGATTAAACTTCTAAGTTGACGAGGTTTCTGGGGCATGTAGAAGAAATGTGGAGTGCAATCAGGAGAGGAATGAGAGGCAGCAGCATATAGGGGATAGAACACTGAATTTGAAGACAGAAATTTGTGTTGTTCAATCGTTCCGTCATGTTTGACTTTTTGTGACCCCATTGGCCACAGCACACTAGGCTCTTCTATCTTTTACTATCCTCTGAAGTCTGTACAAGCTCATTCTAACTATCCATCTCATCCTCTGCAATCTCCTTTTCCTTTTGCCTTCAATCTTTCCCAACATCAGGGTGTTTTTCCAATGAGTTTTGTTTTCTCATTATGTGGCCAAAGGTTTAATATTTGTCCTTCCAATGAATAGTCTGAATTAGTTTCTTTAAGTGTTGACTGATTTGATCTCTTTGCTGTCCCAGGGACTCTCAAAAGTCTTCTCTAGCACCACAATTCCAGAGTGTCGATTCTGAAGTGCTTAGCTTTCCTTATAGTGCAGCTCTCACAGCCATACACGTTACTGCTGGAAAAAACATAGCTTTGACTATGTATTTGTCGGCAAGATGTTTCTGCTTTTTAGTGTGCTGTCCAGATTTGCCATAGCTTGTCTTCCAAGGAGCAAGCATCTTTTAATTTCATGGCTGTAGTTGCCATCTTCAGTGATCTTTGAGCCCAAGAATATAAAAGCCAACACTGCTTTTAAGCTAAAGACAGGAAGCCTGCCTCTGACTCTCAGTAGCTATGTGACCCTAAGAATATAATGACTGCCCTGAGTTTCAGGTGTAACCAGCTCTCTGAAGTTGTTAGAAATGGATGGATTGAGATCTTCATTGGAATGGAGAATTCCCATACCAAGGATATCATTGACCCTTGTCCTATTGACATACTGGCTTTTATCTTTCAGTATTTATACAGAATGAAGTTTTTAATCTCTAAATGCATTTATTTATAATAAGTGGTCTTAGTAAAGAATTTATTAAGTTTTTTTAGCTATATGAGTCACAAAATAAATTTGGCTGTATTATGTAATTATATAATTATATAATAGCTTGTTTTATCCCACCTTTGGAATAGTCAAGATTTAGAGCTGAAATGGACCTCCAAGGCAGTCTAGTACAGGAGTGGGGACATATGTGGCCTTCTAGGTCCTTGGGTGTGGCCTTTTGACTGCACCAAGTCCAAGTTAAAAGTCCTTTTATTAATGGGATTTGTTCTGTAAAGTTTGGATTCAGTCAGAGGGCCGCACTTGAGGACCCAGAGGGCCACATGTGGCCTCAGGGCTGCAGGTTCCTCACCCCTGGTCTAGTCCAACCCCTTCATTGTATAGATGAGGAGGCTAGGTGACATTTAAAACTTACTGTTTGCACATTTGTATTGAATTTTATGGTGAAAATTTATTTTCTTACTGTAGTTTATTTTTACGTAGTCCATTTATGGCATCAAAATATCAAGACCAGAAGAATGGAAAGAGCTCTCGTATTTCAGAAATGCTGTAACCTCTAGTTAACCAGTGTGTTGTGGTGTAGACTTGGATGTGGAGTCTAAGGACCTTGGGTGTGACTTAAAACTTAACCGTATTTCATCTCTGATGATTAATGTCAATCCATAAAAAATGGATTTGTATGCAAACTCTTACTTTCTTATAAGAAAGTAAAGAGACAGTTAATAGACATTATTATTAAATACCTGCTGTGTGCCAGACACTGTTGGAGATACAAAGAAAGTAAAAGACAGTCTCTGCTCATTAGGAGCGTTACACAGGTGTATGACACGATTGGTTTTCATTCCTGATCACACTGGAGTACTTGTGTTATTTTTTTAGGAAGAATTTGGGATCTAGGCTTTTAAGATTTTGAGCTGGAAGATTTCTTAGAGATCAAATAATCTAAACCTCTCATTGGAAAATCAGGGTATGGAGGCCTAGGACGGTAAAGTTTGCTGTGCCATTTTTGTCATGTAAAAGAGAGGGCCAGGTGATTTGGGAATTTAAGACTGCATATACTCAGAGAACCAAACCAAGGCTCAGCCCCAGATCTCCAGTTTCCAAAAATTCTCAGAATCATGTGTTTGAAAACCTAGACATTTTAGTTACCAGTTTGGTTTTGAAATCTGTTTCAGAATGCGTGAGCTTTGAGCCAATCCAAGGAGGCTAAAAGTGTTATGAAGTATACATTCAAGATTTTTTGCATCAGTAGACTTTGTATGTAACACCTAGAATAGTTTAAAATATCTTGTTAGTAATTGTAAGCTGCTTTTGCCCATAGAAGATATTAAAATAATATGTTACTGTTAAGGTGTTAAGGGCTGTACTTCCTGAAACTAAACGTTAGGTACTTTTTTATGTCCTATCTGTAGTCACTGAAACCATTTATATAAACAATTGTCAGAATGCCAGTATTTGTGTCTAATTGTGTGTCTGTTTTAGAAATGTGGTATGTTCTGGAGAGATATGAAAAAAATAAAGAAAATGTCCTTTTGTTTTTAAATATTTTAAAAGAAAATTTTTGAACATCTTTTAAAAACAGTAGAATACATAATAGACTTGAAATAACTTTGCAAATTTCCATGACAGATCTGATTTGTGGCATGAATCATTCTTATCTGCTCCCCCTTCCCTTCCCCATTTCTGAAACCTTGCTGTTCCCTAAAGAATATGTGGAAAATCACGGTTTGCTAATAGGTGAAGTTGGCCTTTCCCCCATTTCTGTTTCAGTAGTCCAGCCTGAAACACTGACCTTTTAGTTTTAATAAGTTTTATTTGAGAAAGTGTTTAGCTTTTGAAAGCTGAAAAGAGTATTTTCAGACAAGCCATTTTTAAACAGAATTCTCCAAGTAGTAGAGCTTCTTTCTTATTTTGGATCAGCTTTATCAGTAGGAGATATAGTTTAAAATTTTGTATGATATTGATTTAATGATAAATATGCATTTTGTATTCATTCTTAACACTGCTGTACTTCATTATATGTCTATACTTGATTTACATTCTTAGAATGTAAACTTTTCATGTTAGGGGCTTATTTGACTATTTTAAAACTTCTTATATGTAGCTGAATTTTTTCACCAGATTTTGAGAATAAAAAGTTGCAAACGTGTTCTCTCTAGTGAATTTTTAGAAATGCTGCTCTTTTTTGGTTTTTTTCTTTTCTTTTTTTTTTGGTTGGGCAGTGGGGGTTAAGTGACTTGCACAGTCACACAGCTAGTGAGTGTCATATGTCTGAGGCTGGATTTGAACTCAGATCCTCCTGAAACCAGGGCCAGTGCTTTATCCACTGTGCCACCTAGCTGCCCCTCACTACTTTTTTTTTCTCAACTGTACCATATTCCTGTTCCTTATATGGATGTATAAACCTTTTCTGCTCTGATATCCTATATCACTTCCTAACAGCATTTTGTAGGATTTTTAACATTTTTTTCTGAAGCACCTAATTTTTCAGGGTCCATTTTCTTTGGTTATTATAAATTTGTGAGGTTCTACATGTAAGCTTATTATGTAGCTAGCTTATACTTGTTTCAGAGGCCTTGTTGTGATAATATCCTTTGTATCTTTTTTTAAGCCCTCAATCAAAGGTTTGCCATCACAAAGAAACAAATTCTTTTTTTTTTTTTGAAATAAATCACAGTGGCTTGAACAGATGGCAAAATATTAAAACATTTGATTGATGGTTCCTGTTTCTCTTTAAATTGAGCATTTTGAACAAAAATATTTACTTATAGTCCTTATATATATTTTCTTCTAGTATGTTTTTAGAGGAAAATAAGAAAAATAGTTTCTGCCTCACTATTTTGTGTTCAGTATCCCTATTTTTGAAGTTTCATTGGTAATGATCTGTGATTTTTAATTAAAGTAGGGAGAAGGGAATAAGCATTTATATAACATTTGCTATATGCCAAGTACTGTGCTAAATGCTTTACAGATATTATCTCCTTTGACCTTAATAACAACCCTGTCAGGTAGGTAAGTTTATTATGCCCATTTTATAGTTGAGGAAACTGAGGCTTTCAAAATGTGACGTTCCCAGGATCACACATCTAGTAAATGTCTGAATCTGTATTTGACCTCAGCTCTTTCTGATTCTAGGCCCAGTGCTCTGTTCATTGTGTTTACCTAGCTGCTAAGATTAAAGAGGTGAAAACTCGGATCTGTTCATTCCATAGATGTTCTAGATAGGTGAGGTTTTAGTTATGTCTCTTTGTTATTTAACTCTGTTGTACTGTTGGAGAGGGAGTATAGTTCTTTATAACTTTCGGCCAACAAGCATTGCAAAGCTTTTGGGGAGATAGGAGCTGATGCTGAAGTATTAGTTTGGTTCTTCAGGAGGAAGGGGCATAAATCTCGACTGAGGTTTATTTCAGCAAACATGTAAGTCTTTACTATGTGCAGTGCTCTAGGGATTACAAAGATACAAAATAACATGGACCTTCCATTAAAGGGGGTAAGCAGTGGGTTATAATTTTGCCCTGATTAAGTACAGTGCAAAGTAATGTGACCATGGAGGGTTAAAGGTACAAAAAAAAACACCCTTAAAGAATATTTGGGAAAGGAATTTTTAGTTTAGGGAAGTCAGGGAAGGCTTCATGGAAAGGGTCTTCCCCAGGATGGGGGAACCTGTGACCTCAAGGCCATAAGTGGCCCTCTGGGTCCTTAAGTATGGCCCTTTGACTGAATCCAAGTTTCATAAAACAGTTCTGCTTAATAAAAGGATTTGTTCTGTAAAACTCCCAAGGACCTAGGAGGCTACATGTGGCCTCAAGGCTTCAGGTTCCCCACCCCTGGGCTTACCTGAGTTGAATCTTGAAAGGAAGATAAGAATTCTGAAGGGTGGAGGTTGAGAAAGAATGAATTCCACTTATGGGGGAGACAAATTCAAGTGGACTGATAATAATTCAGGGAATAGTCCATTTTGGCTTTAATGGAGGGTATGTGAATGGGAGGAATGTAACTTAAATCGACCTTGGGGAAGGAAGGTCATGGACAGATAAAGGAAAGGGAAGGGTCCAAGTTCCCCACCCCTAGTTTTAGAGAATTGTTCGAAAGTCATGAAACTTTCAAAGAAAAGGAAATCCTAAGGTGATCTTTTAAGCACTTTGAACTGTGGTTGTTAACCTGTTAGTAACTTGTTTCTGGATTTTTTTTAAAACATTCTAGGATAATTGGTTACCTTTGTAATCCTACATATTTTATTTTATTCATTTTAAAACATTATTCTGAGAATGGGTCCATAGGCTTCATCAGACTGCCGGATGGGTCCATGACACACCAAAAAAAAAACCAAACCCAAACCTTAAGAACCCCCAAATCATCTGTCTCTACTTGACTTTATTTTCTGCTCTTCTAGCCTGCCTTAAAATATTTTTTAATACCAAGAAGTGGGCTATGGCTAAGGAAAAAAAGTGTTTGATTATCTAGATTATCACTGATTTTGCTGATCACTGATTGCTGGCTTGCTCTGTGTTCTGGCCTGAGGCTGACTCAGGCCAAGTCCTCTGGATTCAATAGATTTAATATGGGAACAAAATGAGAACTGTTAGGTTATTCAACAGTTTACAAAAAGAGATTTCTTTAACCATTGCCAGAGAAAGATATTAAAAAAAAAAGAATAGGCCATTGAGGGTACCTCAAGTTGATTCAGTTGAGTGGAGTGCCTTATGATGATGAACCAGTCAAGCTGTTAAGCTACTGCCTGCTTTGTACTGAGGGTAATTATGATATGATGTCAGCAGCCTAGACTTTTAGTTCCCTGAGCCAACCAGGATTCAGGCATGGTCTCAGTATCTCTTAAGGAAAAATTAACCTAACTTGCTTGGGAGCAGGGATGAGGATATTTACCATACTGTGGGTGTATTATCTGTTCAGTTGTTTTTCAGTTGTATCTGACTCCATTCTTCAGGACCCTATTTGGGTTTTTGGGTTAACTTTTTTTTTTGAGCAAAGATACTCGAGTGGTTTGCCATTTCCTTCTCCAGCTCACTTTACAGATGAGGAACTGAAGCAAAGGGGTTATAATTGATTCCTAGGGTCACACAGCTAGTAAGAGTCTGAGGCCAGATTTGAACTCACAAAGATGAGTCTTTCTGACTTCAGGGCTGGTGCTCTTTCATGGCGCCACCTAGCATTCCTTGGATGTATTACGGCTATTTATTACACGGGACTGAGAATCTCAGAGATTAATTGAGATTGTTGAAGATATCAGAGGACCAAGACTCAGATGCTAACAATTCTTATTATAAATACATTAAGGGAAAAAGGGAAAATTGGAAAATTATGTTCTTGTAAAATGTATTACTATATTGGCTTAATAAATATAGTATAATTAAGTCTTTGTTGTGTGAATACTGTAGGGCTTTTAAATGTAGAAAATGTGTAGGATATTTGAATTTGTAGTAATCCCTAGACATCCCCTAGAAGTTTCATATTTATGTTTTTTTAAACTAAGTCCCTAAGAGGAGCCGTGCTTAAATTTATATTGTATACATATATCTGTTTAAATGCTGTGTTCCTTCTAGTAGAAATGTAAGGTCCTTAGGGCAAGAGAATGTTTTTCGTTTTGTCTTTGAATCCCCAGCCTAGTAGGGTACCCGTGCATAGGAGATACTTAATAAAACTTTAATGAATTGTATTTTCCATTCGCATATAAGCTATTTGATTGCTTTGATAATTAAGTGTTTATTATATTGTATACAGTGACAGCATTATAAAAACTATAGTAATACTCTGAGGCCTCTATATGGCTCCTATGTGAAATCGTTAAGGTGTAAGTACAAAGTTATGAGTAATCTTCCACAGTCCATATATGGAAATCATATTCAAGTGTGAAAATTTCCAATTTTCTGGACACCTAGGAGTTTGTAACTCTGACTAGATTACTATCATTAGTATAGATGAGTATTTCCAGAAACTTTGAAACCATAGAATTTGGTCTCTTTTTATTAAAAAAAAAAAAAAGCTTGTGGAGTGGGGTCCACAGATAGTTTTCAGGGGTCCATGATCTTGGATGGGGGAAAAAAATCACATCTTTATGTCATCATAACTGATTTCCTTTGTAATCATATGCATTTTATTTTATGTCTTTAAAAACATGATTCTAAGAAGGGGTCGGTAGGCTTCACCAGACTACCAAAGGGGTAGCTTTCTTTTGTCCAGTTCAGATAAGAGTGAAGCTCTTCTGATGCCCACTCCTTTTAATCCTCCCATCAAATTTATATTACTGTTGTTTGTCATCCTAATTATGGGAATATAGTAGACCATTTCCCCTTATTCCTTTTTTTTTAAAAATAATAGTGTGTTCCTTTTCATCTTTCTTTTCTCTTCCCTATCAAAACCTTGAGAATAGAAAAAGTCTGCCCCCTGGACCTCTGTTTTTCTTATTCAGATTCCTCAATGACTTTTAAAGACATTAAGATTTTGAAGGAAAACTTTTATTTCTCCTCTTCCAGTTAGGGAATTAGCCTGTCATCATCAAATAGCCCCTTCTACTTGTTCATTTATTTAAAAAAAGACTTTTCTATGTTTCTCTTGATTTTAGTGTTTACTTAGCTCTGTTCTTTTCGTTAGAAGTGCTTGGAAGTCCTCTTCCATTAAAGGTTAGTTTTTTTTTTCCTCTTTGTAGGATCATACTTTGCTTTTAAGGGCAAGTTATTGTTGGTTTTAAGTCTATTTCTTTTGCCTTTTGGAACACTGTATTCTTGTTTATGGTAGAAGACAGTGAAATGATGCAGTGGATAGAGTGCCCACTTTGTGAGACCTGAGCTCAAATCCAGCCTCAGACTCCAACCACCTGTGTGACTCTGGGCAAGTCGCTGGACCTTATTAGTTTCTCCATCTGTAAAACTGGGATAATATTAGCCCCTGCCTCCCAGAGTTATTGTGGAGATAAAATGAAATGCTATTTATAAAGGGCTTTGCAAACCTTAAAGCATTATACATATTATGATTATGATTAGCGTTGCTTCTGTTATTGCTATTGCTACCAGATGTTGAATGATCCTGACTACAGTACCATCGTATTTGAAGTCTTTTTGATTACTTGCAATAATTTTTCTTTGACATTGGAGCTCTGATTTTGGTTATGACCTTTCTAAGACTTTTCCACTGGGTTTTTTTTCCAGGAATGGTCAGTAGATTCTATTTTCACTTTGGCACATGGTTCTAAATTAGGATTTTTTAAAATTCCAATTTCTCTTTAAAGATGGTGCTTTGTTTCTTTTATTTTTGCGTAATCTACTTTAATGCAACACTGTTCCTACAGGCTGTCTTCTGCAACTCTTAGGAGTTGCCTCTTTCCTGTTTGTTACCCCTTTTCCTAGTTTTGGAATATTACTCTAGGACCCAGTGGAGCTTATATAAAACAAATTTTTAAATTTTAATTTAGTAATTTATTTTTCCCCGGTTACATGTAAAAATAATTTTTAACAATTTTTAAAACTTTGAATTCCAAATTCTCTCCCATCTTCCCTCCCCACACTCCCTCATTGAGAAGGCAATTCAATATATGTTATACGTATATAGTCATGCAAAACATTTCCACGTTAATGATGTTCTGAAAAAATATAGACAAAAAAAGTCAAGAAAAATAAAGTAAAAAAAATTCTTCAGTCTGTACTCAGATACCATCAGTTCTTTCTCTGGGGATGGATAGCATTTTCATCATAAGTCTTTCAGAATTGTCCTTGATCGTCGCATTACTGAGAATAGCTGAGTCATCACAGCTGATGATCTTACAAAATTGTTGTTACTTTATATACAATACATTTCACTTTGTATCAGCCCATGCAAGTCTTTCCTGGTTTTTCTGAGAGACTCCTGCTCATCATTTCTTATAGCATAATAGTATTCTATCATAGTCACATACTGCAACTTGTTTGGCCATTCCCCGATTGATGGGCATTCCCTTAAATTCCAATTCTCTGCCCCCAGAAAAGAGCCGCTACGTATATTTTTGTACATATAGGTCCTTTTCCTTTTTGTTTTTTAATCTTTTGGGTTAAACAGATCTAGTAGTGGTATTTCTAGCAAAGGATATACATGATTTTATTGCCCTTTAGGTGTAGTTCTAAATTGCTCTAGAGAATGGTTGAATCAGTTCACAACTCCACCAGCAATGCATTAATGTCTCATTTTTTCCTCATCCCTTCCACCATTTGTCATTTACCTTTCCTGTCCTATTAGCTAATCTAATAGATATAAGGTAGTGTCTCAGGATTGTTTTAATTTGCATTTCTCCAATCAGTAGTGAGTTAGAGTATTTTTTCACGTGGCTATAGATAGCTTTGATTACTTCATTTGAAAACTGATCATATCTTTTGATCATTTATCACTTGAAGAATGGTTCTCATTTTTATAAATTTGACTTAGTTCTCTATATGTTTGAGAAATGAGCTTTATCAGAGAAACTTGCTTCAAATTTTTTTCCACAGTTACTGTTGCTATTTCCCGCCATCCTATTCTTCCCTCCCCTCCTTTGTTTATTCTATTCTGTTCTCTCTGTCCTTTTACCCTGTCCCTCTTCAAAAGTATTTTACTTTTGACTAACCCCTCCCCAAATCTGCCCTCCCTTCTATCACCCCACCTCCCTTCTTTTATCTCCTTCCTCTCCTACTTGGCTGTAGGGTAAGGTAGAGTTCTATACCCAATTAAATGTGTATGTTATTCCCTCTTTGAGCCAATTCTGATGAGAGTAAGGTTCACTTACTCCCTTTCACCTCCCTACTCTTCCCCTCCACTGTAAAAGCTTTTTCTTATCACTTTTATGTTAGGTAATTTACCCCATTTTACATCTCCCTTTCTCTTTCTCTTAGTACATTCCTCTCTCATCTCTTAATTTTATTTTTTAGATATCATCCCTTCATATTCAACCTACACCTGTGACCTCTGTCTATATATATTCCTTCTAACTGCCCTAATAATGAGAAAGTTCTTATAAGTTATAAGTATCATCCCATGTAGGAAAGCTAACAATTTAACCTTATTAAGTCCCTTTTGCTTTTCCTTTCCTATTTACCTTTTTATGCTTCTCGAGTCTTGTTTCTGAAAGTCAGATTTTCTATTCAGCTTTGGCCTTTTCTTCAAAAATGCTTAAAAGTCCTTTCACTGAATGTCCATTTTTTCTCCTGAGGGATTATACTTGGTTTTGTTGGGTAGGTGATTCTTGGTTGTAATCCCAGATCCTTAGCCCTCTGGAATATCATATTCCAAGCCCTCCAGTCTTTTAATGTAGAAGCTGCTAAATCTTGTGTTATCCTGACTGTGGCTCCGTGATACTTGAAATATTTCTTTCTGGCTGTTTGCAATATTTACTCCTTGACCTGGAAACTCTGGAATTTGGCTGTATTTCTGGCAGTTTTCATTTTGGGATCTTTTTCGGGAGGTGATCAGTAGATTCTTTCGATTTCTATTTTACCTTCTGGTTCTAGAATATCAGGGCAGTTTTCTTTGAAAATTTCTTCAAAAACGATGTCTAGGCTCTTTTTTTGATCATGGCTTTCAGGTAGTCCAGTAATTTTTAAATTCTCTCTCCTGGATCTGTTTTCCAGGTCAGTTGTTTTTCCAGTGAGATATTTCACATTGTCTTCTATTTTTTCATTCTTTTTTCTTTGTTTTATTTCTTGATTTCTCATAAAGTCATTAGCTTCCATTTGCTTCATTTTAATTTTTAAGGAGTTATTTTCTTCAGTGAGCTTTTGTACTTCCTTTTCCATTTGGCCATTTCTACTTTCAAGGCATTCTTCTTGAATGGGATGTCCCAGTGAAGACTTCCCAGTGTAATTAAGGTAATGAGTTCAGAAGGTAGTGTGAGAAATGAACTCTCAGAAGTGAGGGCCCCTCAAAGGGTCAAATAATTCTTGATTATTACTTTCAGAATCCTCCCCCACTCAGATCCTGTTTTTAAGCACTTAACAGAAAGAATAAGCCCTGCCCCACCCCCAACCTGAGTTTGGGGCCTCTTTCCTTGTCTTTGAATTTCGGGCATGGAATGTAAGCCCCACCTCCCAGTTAAGGGGATAGGAAGAAACTTTCCAGCTTGGAATGTAAGCCCCACCTCCTAGTTAGAATGTAAGTCCACCCCCAGTTAAGGGGGTAAGGGATAGTGGTAGGTGGAGACTTGTTTGTGTAGTGGGTGGAGACTTTGCATGGTAGGCGGAGAATTGCTTTTATAAGGCAGCCCCTGTTACAAGATCTCTCTCTCTCCACCTCTGTCTAAGGAGCAGACAGCCATCTCCCGAGATTGTACTAAAGTTAACCTTTGCTTTCCACCTTGAGAAGTCTCTGAGTTTAATTTGGGTTGGGGTCGCTGTCCCACACATTCTCATTGGTTTTTTGGACCTCTTTTACCATTTGACCTAGTCTGTTTTTTAAGGTGTTATTTTCTTCAGTATTTTTTTGTGTCTCCTTTACCAAGCTATTGACTACCCAATTTTTCCTCTACCTCTCTTACTTGATTTTCAAAATACCTTTAGAGCTCTTCCATGGCCTGAGACCAATTCATATTTTTGTTGGAGGCTTTGGATATAGTAGCTTTGACCTTTGTTTTCTTCTTCAGAGTATGTGTTTTGATCTTCCTTGTCATCATAGTAACTTTCTATACAGAGTTTTTTTCTGTTGTTTGCTCATTTTTCCCGGTCTCTTACTTGAGTTTTAACTTCTTCTTAAAGTGTCCCAAGCTTCAGGGGTTTTGTGCAGCTGTTTTCAGATACTTCTAGGAACCTGTCAGTTTTCAGTTCTTCTGAGGTTTTATGATCTAAGGAGAGGTGTTTACTACTCTCCTGGTCTGTGTGCTGGTTTGTCAGTGACCACAAGCACTCTTTTCTGCCCTGAAACTGTGATGCCAGTCCCTGTTCTACTGCAGCAGCAAGCTCTGCTGTGCTAGTGTTCCTACTTGCCCTGGGACTGCCACCCAGGACTGTTAACTGGGATCTGAGTATGGGCAAAGCAAGAGTCCTGCCTCAGTGCTAGCTAAAAAAAAAAAAAGACCCCTGTACTCTCCTTCTGACCAGTTGTTCGACACCCCCCATACCCTCCTACACCCTGCCTCAGTCTGTGGTCTGAAAGCTCCTGAAGTAGCTGCTGCTACTGTTGCTGCTGATTCAGTTACTCCCAAGGCCTGCTCCTGGTTTACTATGCCCGAGGCTGTGCTCCATTCTTATCCACATGCAACAGACCTTTCCTGCTGCAGTTCTAAGCTGTCCTTGGAGTCTGTGGGCTGAGGGGTCTTGAAACTGCTGCTGCTGTCCAGTCTCCCTGAGGCCTGCTCCAGGTTTGCTGGGGCCTGGTCTGCCATTGGTGCCTGGTCTGTGCTGGTGAGGCCTGTGCTGCACTGTGCTCCTCTCTTATCCTGGTGGAATAGACCTTCCTGCTGACCTTCCAAGTTGTCTTGGTTTGGAAATTTGTTTCACTCTGTCTTTTTGTGGTTTCTGCTGCTCTAGAATTTGTTTACAATCTTTTTTTTTTTTTTTGGCTAGGCAGTGGGGTTAAGTGACTTGTAAGTGTCAAGTGTCTGAGGTCACATTTGAACTCAGGTCCTCCTATCTCCAGAGCTGGTGCTGTATCCATTGTGCCACCCAGCTGCCCCTAGACTCATTTTTTAAAGGTATTTGGAGGGGGTTTAAGAGAGAGCTCAGGCGAGTCACAGCCTTTACTCTGTCATCTTGGCTCTGCCCTATAACATAAATTTTTAGTGACCCAGTCAACATATTCTAATTTTTCCTCATCCAACAGAATCTGATTAGAAGTGACCATTGGTGAGAGTAATCCAAGGCATAATTGACAATTGAATAAGAGGACCAGGAACTCACATGCAGAGGACATTGTAGAGATGATGATGATGATCAGATAAAGAATTTCAGAGTTCATGAGCGTAGAATTAGGATATTTTTGGATGATGACAAGATCAAGATTATGAATATGTAGCTAAGATGTAGTGGAGGACTAGATTGAGGAACTGGGAAGTTAGGGTTTTTAAAGATTTGTCAGTGTGTATGTTGCAGTCCCCATTTGGAATTGTGATGGAGAGAAAGACTGTGACCTTGGCATTGAACTCACTGAGTAAGGAAAAGAGTGCCCTGGAGTAGATGGAATTACTAGAATTTTGATTGAGTGATAAATTGAATTAATTTCAAAGGAAAAGAGTGGTGGTGATAGAGGAAGAGTTGGAATGGGCATTGTAGAGGGAAGAGTATTCTGACTTCACTACCCTGACCAGTTTTGGGGGTATGAGTGGAAGTAGAACTGTTAGGAAAGGGTGGCCAGAAAATGTCATGTTATTCAGAGGAAACCTGGTCTCAGTGAGAGCCAGAAGATGGAGGAATGGGAAAAGAAAATGTTTAAGACAAAACAAGTTTGTTGTCTGTGAAACAGGCTTTCCAGAAAGTATGTAGATCTGGGGTAAGACATTTGGGGGATAGAATTTAGGAGGATAATGGTAAGAGAGTGGACAGTGGAGGATAGGGAATGAGGTTTGTGCATTGAAAGCTGAACATTCTGAAACACCGATATGGAAAGAATGTGATGGTGAAAGAAGAGGATGCTAACTGTTGAGGAATGAATACAGGGAGAATTATCAGTAGATTTTGAGAGAGGACTTTTGAAGGGGGGCAGGTGATTTAACTGTTGAAAACTTCCTTTCAGGGGCCTTGTGGCAGGTGGAGATATTGAGTCCTGTGACACCCAGGAGGGCTACCTCTTAACAGACTAGAACGGGCCAAGAGATGTGACCTGGGGGAGTCAGGACACCCTTTGAGATTCAGAGCACTGGATCTTTGGTGCTCTCTCTGTCATCTGAGGGACAGAGTGTTCTGAATCTGAAAAACCCTTGGATTACATTGTTTGGACCCTTTGTTCTGTCTCAACCACATTGGGCACTGCCCTTCTGCTCCCTTCTTAGGTACCTGCTGTGGGTTCTGTCACCCTGGGGCTTTGTCAGAAGAGTCCTCTGTTCTAACTGCCTCTAGGTTGTTGTGGTTTGTTCTTTGTGGATGTGTTGACTTCAGGAAGGTGATGCTGTGACTTGCAAGTGAATTGGATTTAAGTGAGGGAGGGATGTGCAAAGTCACCAGTGTCACTTTCTCCTCTGGAGCTTTCTGGGTCCAGTGGCTAGCTATAGACCTGGGTAACTGGAGATGACTCCCACCTCCAGATATTTGGCTTGGCAGGTAGGCTTTAAGTTTCTCTGACTATTATTTGGTTGCATGAGATGTTTTTTGCCCTTGTCAGTTCTGGTTTTTCTGGTGGCGTCCTGGCCAGTTTCCCTTGGTCTTGTCACTAACTTTTTGTACAGTTTTTCTTTGGAAGAAATCACTTACAGTAGTTTTTTATTGAATTTCTTTATTATTCAGTTTGGTGAGATTATTAGTTTTTTTTTGCCTTAGTGATGGTTTAAGAGCTGGGTTGCCTGCCTCAGTTAAGCTTACTATCTTGGCCAAAAGTCTTAAGAAACAGTTTCTTAACCCACTTTAATTTTTTTTTTTGGTGAATAATAGGAGAAACATTTTTGGAATAAAATGAAAAATAGATTTTTTTTATCCACTCTATTTCCACATTTCCTATTAAGATTTCCATCCTTGGCCCCAAGTCTTTTCTTTAAAAAATTACCTGACCGTTACTGTTTTTCCTTTCTCATTGTAAAAAGTGATTGAAAAAATCCTCAAAATTTTTCTTTTTCCTTCCATGAGAGTTGCTCCATTTTAGCTCAGCATAAGGAAACATATTATGTTCTACTGAATTTCCCTCCCTATATATCACAGGAGAGGATTGCCCAAAAGTTCTTGATCTTTGAATATTTTATTTTTGCCATTTCTGAATCATTATATTCTTATGTCATTTTCTAACTAGATTTCCTCAAAGAGTTTTCTCAGCTATCTTTACAGGTGTATTTAGTAGTAATTGATTTCTTTGAAAATTTTTAAAAAATTATTTACAAATTATTATCTTTGTTTTTAAATTGCCTAAATACCCCACCCCCCACCCTGGGTAAATATTTGTCTATATAGGTATCTTCTGCCACCACAGTGCACTTCTGATCTTTCATACTTGTCTGCCTTCCTGCCAGATGTGTTTGCTAATAGGATTCTAATGGAGTCAAAGCTCCTTTCTCCTGAGGGACTTGACTGAAAAACTCCTATAATATATGTGGGGGTTCGGGGGGAGAGAGGTAGGGGAGGCAGAGAAAGTAGAATGCAGAGGGGAGAAATGGTACTTTAATATGCTGTTAGAACTTTTGTTAGGAATCTTTTATAAAGCAGACCCATATGAAATCTTCTAATCTCAAAGCCAGATGTTTAGAGTTAAGTCAAGAAGTATTTATTTAGCTTTTACTATGGCTTTAGGACTGGCTTGTGCTACTTTTTTAAGCCTTTTGATGCCTGAATTTGAATATTTGAAATATACCTCAAGTGTTTCTTGGTTGCATAATCACCATAATACCAAAGATAATTTCACTCTAATAAATATGGAAATTTCAAACATGATAATTTTATTAAGCACCTCCTAAGTGCCAGGTACTATGCTGACACTTTTAATAAAAAGACAAAAATCAGATTCAGTCACCTTACATTCTTATTGAGGAAACAATATGTACACATAGAAGTAGATGCAGGATATATAAAAAAATAAATATAAAGTAAATTTTTTTCTTTTTGGAGGCAGTATTTCCAGCTTGGTGGGGAGGGGTCGGACAAGGCTTCCTGTGACATTTGGGTTTGGCCAAGAAGAAATCTAGGAATTCAAACAAACAAACAAAGAAACCTAGGAATTCTAAAAGTCAGAGAAGAGCATTCCAGCCTTGGGGGATGGCCTATGCCAAGCCATAGAGGGAAGAGATGAAATGTTGGGAAAGGATAAGTAGATAAGTTTGGTTGGAATATAGAATGCATGTAGGGGAATGATATGTAACAGGTCTTGAAAGGTAGGCAAGTGCTGGGTTGTGAAGACTTTTGAATGCTAAACAGGAATTTCTGCTTGATTCTGAATGTGATAGGGAGCCACTGGAGGCTTTTGGTCAGGAGAACAATATGCTTAGACCTATCTTAAGACTATCACTTTTGGAAACGTGGAGTATAGATTGGAGAGGGAAGAGTGTTAGTCAGGAACACTAATCAGGAGGTAATTACCATATTACACATGAGAAAAGTGATGTGGATCTGAACTAGGAAGGGGGCTAGCTATGTGAGTAGAGAGGAGATACGTGCTAGGACTCCTGGGGAGGAAGAAAGGACAAGACTTCGAGATGTGGATGAAAGAGTGACATTGAGTATGTTTGATCTTACAGATTGTTCATCATTCCCTGTCTCTCTATTTCCAAGGCAGTTTTAAGGGTTACAAATTATGTTCACAGGAACTTGAAGTAATGGCCTAGGTCCTTCTAGCAGTAAATAGTTTCTTGAGATTGTTAGGCATTTTAAAATTGCTCGTAGAAGCCATTTATTTATAGACTGATTATAAAACTCTCCTAGAACCATTAGGGAAGTGTTGATTACATTGCTTCTGTAGTATTATGATTTCTTAATTCCTAGGACAGAGAGACTTGGTAGTATTTGATGCATTGTTTTCTAATGGTATCTTTATTTAATTACTTATGCATTATTTTTTTCTTAATTATAGCAAATGAAGAAGAAGTAAGAAGAGTAGCTGAAGAATTGGCCACGAAAGAGTCTGAAAATCAGAAAAGGTTTGTTTTATGGTACTTGCAAGATATTCTAATGGCATAACCTATCTATTTAATATTTCTGGTGGCAGATTTACTAAGGAGTCTTCCTCCTTTGTGTATTCTGAATTAATTTCACTGGGCTTTAGTTTCCTCATCTGCAAAATGAGGAGGTAGAACTATATGACCTTGGAGGTTCCTTCTAACTTTACTTATATGATCCTGTTATCCTTCTGGGAGAGGAAAAGTGGTAGAGTGAAAAACAGCACTACATTTGAAACAGAAATCTGGAATTTTAATCTTTAGCTTGCTATTTATTAGCTATGAGACTGTGGGTAAGTCAGTTACCCTCTTTGAGTTTATTTCCTCAGATTTAAAATGATAATAATACTTATGCTATCTACAGGGTTGTTTTGAGTTATTATGTAACTGGACTACTAGGCCTAATACCTAATATTTCCCAAGCTTATTTGTCTGAGCAGCGGTGTGTAAGTAGCAAACTGTTACTTGGTGTGATAGTGGGAAGTAGTGTTTTGGTTAGTCAGATATTCTTAGTGATGCATTGTTACCTGAATATACTCCAGGTGAATTTCTGATATTTGCACAATTAGAAGATAATGAAGTATACTTAATAGATCGTATAGTGTAGTGGATTAGGAATTGGCCTTGAAGTCAGGGTCAAGCCTTGCCTCTGACACATACTGGCTGCATAATCCTGGTTAAGTCATTTAAGTCTTGTGTCCCTGTAAACTCTCTTAAGACTATACATTATTGAGCAATTGCTGAACTCCTGTGGGAAAAGGTATTTCCTGGGCAGAAGTTCCCTACACTAGTGACACTCGTAGGAATAGACCCCCCCAAAAAAAAATTCTTAATAGGAAAGTTATAGAGACTTGAAATAGAATTAATCACAATAGGGAGATGATACCAGAGGTAAATAAGTGGATGATAAGAGAGCATTAGTTGCACTTGATAACTTTATCAAGATAACTGTGTGCGAGGGACTAAAAAACTGGAACATAGCATGTAATGGCTTAGCCACTGTCAGTAGTCCAAAAGATAGTGGAGAACAGGAGCCATATCTCAGGATCGGAAAGGGTACAAGTCCCAATTTTCTTCTTCTTCTTCTTCTTCTTTTTTTTTAAAGGCAATTGGAGTTAAGTGACTTGCCCAGGGTCACACAGCTAGTAAGTGTCGAGTGTTTGGTGTGGGGCTGGATTTGAACTCAGGTCCTCCTGACTTCGGGGCTGGTGCTCTATCCACTGCACCACCTCGCTGCCCCCATGTCCCAATTTTCAAACAAAGAAAAGAGACTGGAATCTGCAAACTCTATGGCAGTGAACTTGACTTTTGTTCCTAGAAGTATCCTAAAATGTATTATTATTAAAAGTATGGTTGGTGAAAAATCTAGAAAAAGAAGAAATCAGAGAAAGCCAGCATGGCTTTGTTTGGAATAGACCATTTCACTATAGCATTTCCTTATTTTTTTTTCTTACAGGTTTCCTTGATCGGGAAATGCAATAGATAAAGTTTACCTGGATTGATGTTAGCCAATATTTTGGCTAATACCTCTCATTTCTATTTAGGTGGACAAGATAGACAGATATGGGCTAGGCAGCAGTATAGTTGGGTGGATTTACAAATGTGGGAAAGGCCAGACCCAGGGAGAAGTCACTAATGGTTTGATGTCAGTTTAAGATCTTAGAATCATAGATTCAGAGCTAGAAGGAACTTTTAAGGCTTGTCTAGTCCAGCCTCATTTTAGAATTGAGAATATTGGATTCCTGACAAAGGATACAGCTTGAATAAGATCCTACAGTAAGCAGTAGAGATGACAGGTCCTCAGACTCAAATCCATTGCTCTTACCATTGTGCCATGAACGCCTTAGGGATCCATGGAACATTTTCGTCATCAAATTTGCAGGTGGCAGAAGGCTGGGAAGCATAGCCAATATATTCGATGAGAGTATCCACAAAGATTTCCATGGGCTAGAATGTTGGACTGAAAATTAAAGTGATAAAATTTGTTTGAGGCAAGTGTAAAGTTGAATTAAAAAAATCCATGTCAAGTACAAAGATGAGGATGGCATACCTGCAGTTCATCTGAAAAAGATCATTCTAGGGGCTTTAGTGACCTTGCAAGAGCAATTTTAGTCTGATATGATAAGAATAAAGCCAGTGGAATCTTAAGACAGGCCTAGTATCCAGGACTGTGTGATAATAGTCCTGCCCTACTTGGCCCTGGTCAGACATGGTTGTTAGGAGTATTTGGTTGTGGCAGCTCCATTTGAAGGATTAGGTGATTATCTAATAGATGATTGATAGATAATAGAAATTAGATAATCTAAAAGATATCTAATAGATAATTGGATATATTATCCAATAATAATAGTTAAATAACACATTGATAAACAGGGGAATTGTCTAGGGAGGTCACTTCATTGGGAAGAGCCCTAGGACTGTACCTTTTGAGATTGAAGAAAGTATGGATGTTTAAATGGGAAAAAGAAGACTTTATGAGCCTAGTACTTTTTGAAACTGAAGGAACTAGGGATGTTTTAGTGGCAGAAAAGAAGACTTTGAGGGTCCTGGACAACAGCATTCAGGCATTTGGTGGAAAAGGGGTTAGTTTTGTTTCACTTGATCCTAGAGGGCAGAAACTGGCAGCCAGGGGTGGGACTGGTAAAGTAGTGAATTTAGGCTTGATAAGATAAGTAAAGAAGGCACAATGATTAGAACCATCCCAAAGTTGCTTGGGCTTTTTTTGTGATAAGATTGCTGTTTCTGGCTCATTTGATGTCTTTTAGGGCTAACTCTCTGTAGAGGAAATTCTCTCTTAGGTCTCATTTGAACTGGTTGTATTCTTCTGGTCCATTGCACTTGTACACTCTGTGATACTGAATGCGTGTAAATCATTCTTTGATTGGGAAGATATAACAGGACCTTAAAGTGCCTTCCAATTATCACCTGGATGATCAGTTATTATTTATTTTAATATATGGATGTAATTCTTAGTAGTTATTTATAACAATGCAAAGTAGCAAATTGTTTAATAAAACAAGATATATAGTTTTGTTTCTGTCATAAAGGCAGCATGGAGTGGTCTAAAGAATATTGGGCTTTGAAGTCAGAAAACCTAGGCAAAAGTGTCCTAAATATACTACTCCTCATTTACTTGACTGGGGGCAGGCATCTTAAACTTTCTGAGGTTAATTTCCCTCATTTGTCAGATAGGAATACTAGAGCTTCCTTGCACTGGCTACGTCATAAAGTTACTGTGAAGAAAACAATGCATGTGTTCCCCTATAATGAATTACTAATTTATTAATGATTCATTAAACTTTTGGTGAGGTTTTCTTTAAGGGAGCAGAGAGAAAATGGGGCAAGCCCATTTATATAAGGATCAGCTGTCAGCCTCCAGGTCAAGTGATTTATGTTTGGATAGTTAAATACAAAATAAAATTTAAAAGGATTATGGAGATAATTTTACAATTTGGCTAATGCATTCAAAAATCAAATGCATAGTTTTGTGTTATTGGCTATGAATCAAAGGTAAGGTGTTCATACTTAGCAACACTAGTCCCTTTATGTAAATGAAATATTAACTAAGCTTTTAAAAAATGTCCAATAATAATAGTTAAATAATTATTATAATTAAATAAAATTGTTATCTAATTAAATAATTATTATAATATTATGTAATTAAATAATAATTATAATAAATTATAATGTAATAGATACCAATAGTGACTGTTGACCAACATCCTAATTAATATGCAGTAAGTCATTTATCTGGCATTGTTAGTGTACTTACCTCTCTCGTTGTAATTGATTTACTCCCCCAAGTGCCAAAACTTTTAAAACTTCAGTCATTTTTAGGAGTAAAAATAAATTAGTCGTATCTTATAATAAAAGATGAATAGGAGAAAAAAGTTCAGCACAACTAACCACCTAACCAACATGTCCATCCAGTCTGACATCACATAGTGTTCTGCACCCATTATACCCCATGAAAGGCAGCTGTCTTTCAAGCTATAGTGGAAAGAATGCTGGGCCTAGAGTTCAAGGGCGTGAGTTTCAAATGCAGCCTCAGACACTAGCCGTGTGACTCTGCGGAAGTCACTTAACTTCTGTTTATCTCAGTTTCCTCAGCTTAAAAAAGTGAATAATAACACCTCCCTAGTGGAGTTGTGGAGATCAGATGTAAGAAGGGCTTAGCAAAGTGCCTGGCACAAAGTAGGTTTTATTATAAATCCTTCTTCCCTCTCTTCTTTTCCTCCATTGCTTCAAAGAAAGGAATTGTGTTCTCATATCATTTCTTTGAGGCCAAGTTTAGTCATTGTAATGTTGTATCATTGTTTCAATTTTTAAACTTCTTTCTGTTTACATTTTTGTAGGCATTGTATATTTTGTTTTTCTGGTTCTCTTATTTCATTCTGCGGTAGTTTATGTGGCCTCATATTTGTGGTTTCTTAAAACACAGTAATATTCAGTTACCTTCATTATATTCAGTAATATTCACCTACCACAGTTAGTTTAACCATTTTCCAGTCTTTTTAAACAATTGAGTATTGAAATGAGCACTAATATCTGTGATATTTTCTCGTGGTAGCTGGGTGTTACAGTGGATAGATTGCAAGATTTGCAATCTGGAAGACCTGAGACTGGAAGACGTGTCTCAGGCACTTATTAGTTGTGTGACCCTGGGTAAGTTACTTAATTTCTATCTGACTCAATTTCTTCACCAGCAAAATGGGAATAATAATAGTACCTACTTAACGGATTTATTCTAAGAACAAAAATGGCATAATATTTGTAATGCTCTTTGCAAATCTTAAAGCACCAGAAAAATAAATTCTAGCTCTTATAATTAATAACAATAAAAGTGATTATAAATCAGTCTTTTCCTGATGAGACAATGTTGCTATTTTGAACATTTACTGTGTTGTTACTGCTCTTTGATTTATAGTACAGTGATGCGCTAAAGCTTTTTAGGAATCTTGGGCCTGTTCGGAGTTGGTACAACCTAGCCATCACTGTTATTCATTCACTTAGCATTAGTTATTCCATTCTCTTATGTTTGCTCTCTAATTTTCATTCATTCTTGCTGTCCCTGTGTTGCTCCTTCTGATCTACTGTCTCATTTATGCAGTTACCTAGGTAAGAGGTTGATGATGGCTCCAGCTTTTGTATGAAGTAAAATATCCAGATTTTTTTTAGAGCTGTGTGTCTCTCACAAGGCTTTCTGACTCATAATCAGTTATAGGATGATTAAAGTTAATGGAAGTTGAGTTTCTGTTTGGATAGTTTGTTATTGCATGTTTTAACATCTATTTGCAGGGCTAGTTTATACTAAATATGCAAGATAATTAGTTAAATATTATGCTTAAGGAACTGAGGAATAGGAGTCAGGGAACATAATTTAGGTTTAGTCATCAACTTTCTTGAGACTTTGGGCAAGGTATTTATATCTTCTGGCCCTTAATTTTCTTATTTTTAAAATGATGAGGGCATTAGAGTAGATGAATTCTCTCTCTTCAAATATATATATATATATATATATATTATATAAAAGAGAACAGAATTCTCTCTAAAAATCCTTATCTCATTTTAAAACATATATTTATTATAGCATCTATGAATATTAAAGTAATGCCCTCCCATTCTCTTTAGAGTATAAAAGTCTCATGACACTAAATTTCTTAAATCAGAATGTCATTAGTACTGCTAAAATTATCTGCGTATATTTCAGTTGTTTTCCACATAATGCTATATAATTATTTAATTGGATTAGCTTGATGGAGTATATAATTAGATAGCAGAGTTTAAATATTTTTTAAAAGACCTCTTTGATTAAGAAGTAAAGCAAACCAATATGATATTTCTTGTCTTTGAAATTTTATTACTATTAAATTGAATTTAGTTCTAATCATGACTTTTTGTTAGAATAGTATA
Source organism: Phascolarctos cinereus (assembly GCF_003287225.1). Taxonomy (NCBI): domain Eukaryota; kingdom Metazoa; phylum Chordata; class Mammalia; order Diprotodontia; family Phascolarctidae; genus Phascolarctos; species Phascolarctos cinereus. Next base: position 111,019,760 of record NW_027555514.1, read on the forward strand.
TTTAGTTGGTGTATTGTATGTCACGTAGGACTATTGTGCTATCTTTTTATTTCCCAATAATATAGGCTCTTTTCTTCCTTCCTCTACTCCAGCCCCCCCTCCCTTAACTGGAGTAACTCATCTTGTGTATTGTTTATTTTTTTTCCTCTTTCATTCTCCAGGTTCCATTTGCTCTGCTTTGATAAAGGGCAGATTAGATGAATACAGTCATATCTGATGGAGCCAATTTCCTATCTCCCGTGGATCAGGGTCAACAGCCTAGCTGTAAACTGGACATATGAGCATTGACAAAAAAAAAAATTATTTTCTGCCCTCTTAAGAAAGTAAGAGAGGTAGCATAACTTATTTTATTTTATTTTATTTTATTTTTTTAACATAAATTTATTTATTTTTAGCTTTCAACATTCACTCCCACAAGTTTTTGAATTCCAAATTTATACCCCATCTCCCCCCTCCTTCCACCCCAAGATGGCATGCATTCTGAATATCCCTTCCCTTAGTCTGTACTCTCTTCTATCTCTCTCCCCTTCTCTTATCACCTTCCCCTTCTATTTTCCTGTAGGGCAGGATAGACTTCTGTACCCCATTTCCTGTATTTCTTATTTCCCGTATTTCTTATTTCCCAGCAGCATGTGAAAACATTTTTTTTAAACACAGGTCTTTAAAACTTTATGTTTCAAATTTTCTCTCTTCCTCCCTCCCCACCCACCCTCATTGAAAAGGTAAGCAACTCAATATAGGTTGTACATGTGCAGTTATGCAAAACACGTCCATAGTAGACATGTTGTGAAAAACTAGCTCTATTTCCCTTAATCCTATCCTGCCCTCCCATTTATTCTCTTCTTTCTTTTGACCCTGTCCCTCCTCAGAAGTATTTACTTCTGATTACTCCCTTTCCCAATCTACCCTCCTCTCTATCATCCCCCTGCCCTCTTGTCCCCTTCTCCCCCTATTTTCCTGTAGGGTAAGACAGATTTCCATACCCAATTGAATGTGTTTGTTATTCCCTCCTTAAGCCAAATACTATGAGAATAAGATTCACTCATTTCTCTCTCACCTTCTCCCGTTTCCCCTCCACTGTAAGAGACTTTTCTGGTTTTTTTTTTTGTGAGATAGTTTACCCCATTCTACCTCTCCCTTTCTTCTTCTCCGAGTATCATCCTCTCTCATCCCTTAATTTTATTCTCCAGATATCACCCCTTAATCTTCAACTCACCCTGTGCCCTCTATCTATCTATCTACATATACATACATATAATCTTCTTCCTCCAACTACCCTAATACTGACAAAGGTCTCATGAGTTATAAATATCATCTTCCATGCAGGAATATAAACAGTTCAAACTTAATAAGTCTCTTATGATTTCTCTTTCCTGTTTACCTCTTCATGTTCCACTTGAGTCCTGTATTTGAAAGTCAAATTTTCTATTCAGCTCTGGTCTTTTTCATCAAGAATGCTTGAAAGTCCTCTGTTTCACTGCATGACCATTTTTTCCCCTGAAGGATTATACTCAGTTTTGCTGGGTAGGTGATTCTTGGTTGTAATCCTATGTCCTTTGCCCTCCAGAATATTATATTGCAATGCCCTGCGGTCTGTTAATGTAGAAGCTGCTAAATCTTGTGTTATCCTGATTGTGTTTCCACAGTACTTGAACTGTTTCCCTCTGGCAGCTTGTAATATTTTCTCTTTGACCTGGGAACTCTGGAATTTGGCTACAATATTCCTAGGAGTTTTCCTTTGGGGATCTCTTTCAGGAGGAGATCTGTGGATTCTTTCAATTTCTATTTTGCCCTCTGGTTCTACTATATCAGGGCAGTTTTCCTTGATAATTTCTTGAAAGATGATGTCTAGGCTCTTTTTTTGATCATGGCTTTCAGATAGTCCAGTAATTTTTAAATTCTCTCTCCTGGATCTATTTTCCAGGTCAGTTGTTTTTCCAATGAGATATTTCACATTGTTTTCTAATTTTTCATTCTTTTGGATTTGTCTTACTATGTCTTGATTTCTCATAAAGTCACTATCTTCCAATTGCTCTATCCTAATTTTTAAGGAAGCATTTTCTTCAGTAATCTTTTGGACTTCCTTTTCCATTTGGCCAATTTTTCTTTTTAGGGCATTTTTCTCCTCATTGGCTTTTTGGACCTCTTTTGCCATTTGGGTTAGTCTGTTTTTTAAGGTATTATTTTCTTCAGTATTTTTTTGAGTCTCCTTTAGCAAGCTGTTGACTTGTTTTTCATGATTTTCTTGCATCACTCTCATTTCTCTTCCCAGTTTTTCCTCTACTTCCCTTACTTGCTTGTCAGAATCCCTTTTGAGCTCTTCCAAGGCCTGGGACTGATTCATATTTTTCTTGGAGGCTTTGGATGTAGGAGCTTACCAAAGTAAGATAATATAGTCTGACTCTTTTTGTGCTGCTTGCTCATGATCCCAGCCAGTTACTTGAGTTTTAAACTCTTTGTTAAGGTAAGAGTCTGCTTCCAATGTGGAGAGTGTACTGTCCCAAGCTTCAGGGGTTTGTGTAGCTGTTTTCAGAGATACTTGTAGGGACCTGTAAATTTTCAGTTCTTCCAAGGTGGTATGATGAGGGGCGAGGTGTTTACTATTTTCCTGGCCTGTGAGCACAAGTATTCCTTTCTGTCCCGTAACTGTGAGGAGGGGTTCCTCTCCATAGCCGCTACAAGCTCCACCACGCCAGCACTCCTCCTCACCCCAGCACTGCTGCCCCGAACTGTGATCCAGATCCAAGCATAGGCAAAGCAAGAGATTCCTGCCTCAGCATTGGCAAAGAGATCCCTGCAATCCCTCTCTGATCAGCCACTGGATTCCCCCTCAGTCTGTGGGCCAGAAGCTCGGGAAGCAGCTGCCCCACCCAGGGCCAGGCTCTTGGGGAATGAAGCTGAAACCCTGCCTTCCACTCTGACCACGGATAGAAACAGACTTTTCCCACTGACCTTCTAAGTTGTCTTTGGCATTTATGGATTGAGGAGTCTGGAAACCTTTCAGTCCTCTGAGGCCTGCTCCAGATTTGCTGCGTTCCCAGCCCGGCATGATACACCTTTCTGATCAATCATCCAGGTTATCTTGGGCTGGAAATTTGTTTCACTCTGTCTTTTTGTGGGTTCTGCTGCTTCAGAATTTGTTTAGAGCCATTTTTTATGAGTATTTGGAGGGGTTTGGGGGAGAGCTCAAGCAAGTCACTGCTTTCACTCTGCCATCTTGGCTCCACCCCCTAGTATAACTTTTGAAAAAAATGGTTTCCTGGAAGCCTTCATGAAAATTCACAGCTGTCCAATCTTAGTATTGAGATCTGTTCACCTATATGCTAGTTGTTAGAAAAAAAAGTTAGTTATTGCCCCCTTGGTCCCACCCCTCCTATTTTTATCCTTGGAGAAGAACTTCAAATAAAATTAAGTTTTATGTGAAGCATTTTAAGAGTGTTTTTGGTATCAAATAGCATTATACCTTACTGTATCTCACAACTTAATTGAACCCGACCTTTTAAGTAGTTTTAGAAAATAGACATTCCTGCTATTTATATACATCTGCATGCATATTCACCACTTCCTCCTTAGTATACCCTTGGCAGATGCAAAAGTATGTACAGGGAATAGTGAATAGGCCAGTTTGACTAGATGATAGTGTGCATGGAGCCTTGCAGTGCCAGATCTCAAATATATTATAGAGCAGTAATTTGTGATATGGTTTGGTACTGGTTAAAAAATATTAGATTGATCAGAGGAACAGATTAAGTACACAGCCCAGGAGTGCATGTGTATTCAGTCTAGTATTTGATAAATACAAATATTGTAGTTATTGGAATATAAGGGCTCACTATTTGACAAAAACTGCTGTTAAAATTGGACAGTAGTATAGAAGAAATTAGATTTAAACCAGACCTCACACTTTTTAATCAAGATAAACTCCAAATGGATATTTGACTTAAATACAAAAGGTCAAGGAGAAAAGAAATCACAAATGAGAAAAGCAGACACATGGAAAAACAATTACCTATCAGATAAATTCATGGCCAAAGAAAGAATACAGAGGTTCATGGAAAATAAAATGGATAATTTTTATTATATAAAATTAAAATTTTTTTTTCCCCAATCAAATGAGGCAAGCTGAGTTTAGAAGGGAAACAGTTAAGTGGAAAAAAAAATTGGAGCAAATTTGTCTGATAAAGGTCTCATTTCTAGTCTATATAAAGAGGCGATTCACATTTATAAAAATATGAACTATTTCCCAGTTGATAAATAGTCTGAGGATATAAATGTGCAGTTCTCAAGGTAAGAAACCTAGGCTATCTATGGACATAGGAAGGAATGCTTCAAGTCACTACTAATTAGAGAAATGCTTACTAAAGCAATTTTGAGATTACACCTCGCACGCCATCAGAGTTGCAAAGAGGACCAAAAAAGAAAATGGTAAATATTGGAGAAGCTGTGGGAAGACAGGTGCATTGATGCACTGTTGGTAGACTTGTGAATCAAAACAATCTGGGAAGCAATTTGAAATAATATACAGAAAGTTACTAAATAGTGTATGCCATTTGATCTTGCTAGGCCTATACTCCAAAAAGATCAAAGAAAGAAAAAAGAAGTTTTGTGTGTGTGTGTGTATTTATAAGAGCTCTTTTTGTGGTAGATGGCAGAAGACTGGAAACTATGGGGATATCCATCGTTTGAGAAATGTCAAAAAAAAAGTTGTGGTGTATGAATATGATAGAATACTATAAGAAATGAAGAAATAGATTGTTTCAAAGAGACATGGAAAAGACTTCAGTGAACTGATACAGAATGAAGTAAGGAGAACAAAAAGAGTAATTTGTGCTTTTACATAAATGTCATAAAAATGAACAATTTTGAAGATTTTCATAAACTGATGAAGAATAAAATGACTAGAACTAGGAGAACAAGACATTTCTATTCCAAATGTTCAAATGGGATATTTATGCCTGACTTGTAGTAGAGCCTTCTATGTTTGGATTGGTCTGATTAGCCACTGTCATACACACTGTACATTGACCTCAACATAATGATGTCATTTTGGTTCTCTTCAAGTGTGAGGGACAACCAACATTATAAAGACAAAAAACTTTGAAAACTGTAAGAACTGTGATCAGTACAGTGACCATCCATAATTTCAGAAGACTGATGATGAAACGTACTAATTCACCTAATAGTTGAGGTGGAATATTTAGGGTGCAGAATAAGACACATGTATTTTTATATACAGCCAAAGAAAACATTTGTTTTGTTTGATTATGCATATTTGTTGCATAGAATTTTTTTAAAAATAAGACATTTTTAAAAAGAGGTGGGAGAGTGCTGCAGATATGGAATGTTGCATGCACTTTCAGATGAAGTCACCATGTTATTAATTTTACTTAATTTTGTAGCAGGAGAATTCATGTTCGTAATGTATAAACAAACATATTAAAACTTATGGAGTATGAAATGAAGTGATGCATAAGAAGTCTGGAAAAGGTTGACTGGAGCCAGTTTGTGAAGACCTTTCAGTACTATAGGAGAGTATCTTGGTCCTACAGGCAACAGGGACTTACTGGACCCTTTTGAGGAGAAAAGTAACATAGTCAGACCTGCTGGGAAATGTTTGGACTATAGCTCATAGAGAAGAGAGATTTGAGACCAAGAGACTAATTAGGAAGCTATTATAGAAGTGATATGTATGAAGAGATGAGGCTCTAAACTAAGGCAGTAGCTATCTAAGTAGAGAGAATGGAGTAAGACATGCTTATCATGATGGTATGAACATGACTTGGCAATTGATGGGATTTGGAGAGTGGAGAAACATGAACAGTGGAGGATGACAGAGGTTGTTAACCTGTGCTGTCAGAAGGATGCTGTTGCCCTTGACAGAAATGGAGAAGTTGGAGATGGGAGGATTGGAGTTGTTCCTTTCTATTCTATTCCTTTCTCATGGGGTCAGAATATGATGTTCCTGTCACTCATTAACTATCTCCCCACCAGCTATCTTCTTACCTCCATTCTCTCCCTTTCTTAAAGGGAGAGAGAGCTTCTTGTCCTATCAGAGGGGTATAGATGGAATATATTCTGAGGAACGTTGAGTGACCAGTACAAAGGCAAAAAAAGAGTGTCCTGTGTGAGGAGCAGGGAGAAGGCCAGTTTGGCTGGATCACATTTTGTAGGAGCAGGGAGCAGTGTTGAATGAGACTGGAAAGATAACTTCGGGGAGCAGGTTGTGAAAGACTTTAAAAGATAAATAGAAGAGTTTTCTTTATCCTTGAAGAACTTGGATGTTACTGGAGTTGAGTAGGGGAGTTGCACAATCAGTTCTGTGTTTAAGGAAAATTACCTTGGCAGCAGTATGTAAAATGACCTGGAGTGAGAAAACACTTGAGGCATGGAGGCCAATTAGGAGGCTGTTCCAATAATTTTGGGTAGAGATGATGTGGGATTCAACTATGTGGGATTGATTGTGATTGGAGATATGTTGTGAAGATAGAAACAGCAAGATTTGTAAACTGATTGGATATGTCGAGTGAGAGATAGTGAGAATAGTGGTGAGATTATCAACCTTGGAGAGTGGAAGAATGTTGGCACCTTAGGTAGAAATAGAAAAGTTTGGAAGAGGGGAGGATTTAGGGGAAAGATACTGAGTTCACTTTTGGATATGTTAAGTTTAAGATGTCTCTGAGACATCCTATTTTAAAGTGACTGTGGTAGATAGTTGATGATCAAGCTCAATGGAAAGACTGGATCTGAATATAGAAATTTGTCAGTCTTTTGCATAGAGATAATAGTTTAACTCATGAGACCTGTTGAATTTCTGAGAGAGAGTGAAGCAGACCTAGGAGAAAAATTTGGGTAGCATCCACAGTTAGAGGATTTGATACAGATCATGGTTTAGCAAAGGACGCTGAGAAAGACACGTGAGAGGTGAGTCATGAAGGATTAGTAGCATGAAAACCCATTAAGAGAGGAGAAGAGGGTGGTCTGCAGTATAAAATGCAGCAGATAGTTCAAAAAGGGTGAAGACTTAGAAAAGACAATCAGATTTGACAATTGTGAGAATATTGATAATTTTGGAGAGAACAGTTTTAATTGAATGAGATAGAAAGCCAGAAGGCAAATGACTGAGAATTGAATCAAAAGGAAATAGAGATGGGAGCACAGACTGTTATTTCAAGGAGTTTGGCTGAGAAAGAGAAGAGATGATAGGATGATAGCTCAAGAGAGTAGTAGGTTCTAGGGATGGTTTTTAAGGATAGGGGAGAATTGGACATCTTTGAAGGTGGTTCATTATTAAAGATTCTGTATGTGTGTCTGTGTATGATCGTGGAAGCAATCTGTTAGAGAAAATGAGAAGGAATGGGATCAGTTCACATGTGGAAAGATTGGTGTTGTCAAGGAGATGGGCCACATCCTTGTCAGATACTATAGGAAAGAATCTCAAGAGGTTTTGAGATGAAAAGAGTCTAGGAGAGGGAGTCACAGGGGAGAAGACACTTTAAAGTAGGATGTGAGGTCTTTAGCTGAGGGAAAAAGGAATGAGGGAGGTATGGGAAGCTTGAAGAGGGAAGAAAAGGTTTGGAACAGCTTTTGTGCAAACTGATGTAGGGAATTAATTAGGGAGGAATAAAAGGCCCACCTTGTTGCAGTGAGGGCCCAATTGAGGTTGGGTAACATGACTTTGTGATGTAAATAGTTGGGAAGATTTTGAGACTTCCTCACATTTAGTCAATCCTCTACATTTAGTTCCTGAGTTGGCACTTTTTGCCACCTCCAGTCATCGCCTGTTTTTGTGCTTTTGGATGGGCTTGGTGGTGCTTCATGCTTGATCTTGACTTAAGTTCTCTGGCTTCTTGTGTCTGATTTCCACTTATCATCATCATCATTATTATTACTATTTCCGCGTCCTGGGTTTAGGCTCTGTTTGATCTTTTGAGGGTAATGCCACTGAACCTTTGTGGCCTTGGGGTTGCGTTGTCCCATTTGAGTGTTGTATCCTATACTGGTCATTGGCCACTGCTGTTCCTGAGGCTTCTGAAGTCTCCACGCTGGGCCTTTCTACCCAAACTGAGCCTTTCTCGAGGAGCCCTCCCCCCATTGCTACCTCTGGACATAGAACTTTGGAGGGTATACATATAGTCCAAACTCTGTGCTGGGAAGGTACCCTGTGCTGGAGCTGGCTTTGCCAGTGCCTCTGTTTCCTGTTGTTCGTGGCCTTCTGATTGACTTTGGGTGGAAGAATTCACTTCCTGTAGTTTCTTACTGGAATATGTGAGGATTACTCTGTTTCGTGGGAATATCGAGGTTTTGTGGATGGACTGCCTGCCAATACAAAGCAAATATCCTCATAGGAACATATTTACATTTGCATTCATTCACATATATAGAAATATAGTAATCTTATAGTTTTCAAAAGCTAGTAAAATTGAACGAATTTAATAAGTTATCCCCATTTCAGCTATTGAGCCTCCATACCTTTAATGTTCTATCATTGAGGCTTGCTTGATATATCTGAGGTCGGATGCTATTTTTGGTGCCGTAGCAGTTATTCAGCTAATGGAAATTATACTTTAGGATCTAACAGTGCTACTCTGTATTTTAAGATTTTAGTTATTAAAATTCTTAGTACATTTTATCTTAGAGCTGGTCCATTTTCATGTTGGCTAGTGTTGAACAGTAAATTTATGACTCCACAAAATCTTAATATCTTAGTATGGGAAAATGTTAATACATATGGTAAGGAAGGTCATAGACTTTAGTTTATATTCTATGTTTTTCTCATTGCAAAGCCTGATAAAGGGAATCTCTACTCTCAAGAGTGAATTTTCAAGCAAATGTCTGTGTTCTTTCTGTGATTGCGATTTAGTGTGTATCTTGGATTATAAGTCATTGATGATATCACATTGAAATTGTTGGAGGCCAGTTTAGTCAGAACTAATAGATTTCAGCATAAGTAGAGGTTATAAAAACTCAGCTTACTTTTCACTTGTGCCCTCCTTACCAGAACCAGATTGTGACAGCAAGAAAAATGTGAACACTTTAGCCCTCTGGCCTTTGACATTTGAATTTCACCTCTTACCTTATAAAGGCAAGTAAAATTGTTACCCTTTTAATAGTGTTTTTAAAGACCTGAAGAGTAAAGGGAATAAATGTAGGGTGTTGCAAACAGAATAGTTGTACATCAAGAGTTTTTATCTCTGAAAATGGACTAGAAGTGAGAATACTTTTTTTGCCCTTTAAATTTAAAAGTATGCTAATAGCAGGCCTAAAATAAATTTGATTCAGTACATAAAATCACATTTAAAAATTTTAAAAGCACAGTTCAGTTGAAATATTGAAGCTTAATGAGTACCATATAACATTTTTGAATTTTATTTTTCATAATTTTGAATAGTAATTGAATTTATATGCATTGTCTTTAGTGCTATTCTTTATATTATTATCATAAAATAAGTGTTACACTTATTTTTACTTTTTACTTTTCTCTAAAGAGCAACCCCATGTACAACTTTGAGAAGTTTCAATAACTTAACCAATTACTTTCTGCCAGAATTACTCATGTATGGCAGTTATATTGTGATATGATTTCTGCTGTAGATGACAGAAAGAAAAAAGGCAATGATATGCTTATGGTTAACTGCCTCAGGCCAGTGTATTTGGTACTTGTTGGCTATCACATATCCTGATGAGACAGGTAAATTTGGGAAATAGGACTTCTAGGAAGAATTATTCTTTATTATGTTGAAAATTAGAAGTGAAAGGAGAAAAGAATAGACTCTTCCCTTATGAAAAGACAGTTCAGTGATTACCCAAGAAATTATAGGTACTTGTCTTAAAATATTTTAATTTAGCATAGTGTTTGAACCCTGTTTCCAGTCATTGATAGAAATTGAAATAGTTACTGTGTGTTTATATACCTCCTCCATCCCCACTGAAATATACCAACCTACCTAGAGTTAATGAATTTTAAAAAATACAGGAAAGGAGAATTGTTGATCATGATATGTATTATTAAATGTTAGCTTAACACTCTAGGGCTGGAAATGATCTTGAAAGATGTTGCTAATGGATTTATGATTTGAGTAGGGGTTAGATTGGATGACCTGTGGGGTCCCCTCTAGCTATAAGAGTCTGTGGTCTAGCATCTCTAGCTGTAAACTTTGTTTCAAGGCAGTTATTAATGTGAATGGCAGGATGCTTTTCTGTTTTATTTGATAAAGACATTTAAGAAAAATATACCAGAATGTCCAGTCATAACTCTTTTTAATAATTGAATCGTTCAGTAAGCATTTATTAAGTGCTTACTATCTTCTGGGTGCTCTTACAACAAGAAAACTATGTCTGATTTCTATCCCAAACCTCTTATGCTTTAGTTTAAACATACTTTTTCATTGTTCAGTTATGGTGAATAGTAGCATTCCCCATTCTCTCTATTATAATATTTCCTGTACTTAAAAACTCTTGGGCCATCCTGTTATATAAAAATACCATTTCCTTTAAAATTGTCTTGCTAGCCTACTTTTCTGTTCTTTTTCATGGCCATTGTTTCACGATGTTCTCTTCTGAGTTAAGAATAGTTTTTTTTATTGAGCTTAAAAGTAGACATTGACCTTACTTGCATATATAATAGGAAGATGACTTCATCATTATTTGTTAATTTCTTCGTAAGCTTGCTAAAAACATGGAACCTATATTATGTTTTACTACATTGCTGCTTTTTTCCTATTTGAGTTCAAATGAAATATTTGCATTTTTTAAAATACTTTAAATGGCCAGCAATTATTGATTATTTAGTTGGTGTATTATGTATACTCTTTTGATATTCTTTAAGAATTATAGACTTTTTACAAACTCCACTGTTATTTTAAAAAATTCACCCATTTTAGGCTTATCTTAGTTTCTCTGCATTTTTTAGGACTACCTGTAGCTACAAGAAGAGTTCCTCCTCTTTAAGAAGTTATCTTTACAAAACATGAATACCAGATCCTGAAAAGACTCAATCAGACATACCCTAATGAACTGTAACTTTTTTTATTTGTTGTAATAGTTGCGGTGATGTGTACTTTTGTTTAATTATATCTTTGCTGACAGTAATTATTGGGCATTCTGCTATGATGTATAATGTTTGAAATGATTTCATTCAATTTTTGACTCTTGCATTGTAAACTAGTTTCTGATTTCTTGTTTTTAATCTTCTGTGATTTTATGGTAATTCATGTTAAGACTTTTTTCTTCCATTTTCTAGAATAATATAGTTGGTAGTATTTGTAAAGTAATGTATTATACTTTATCTTTGAGTTTTATTATGAGTATTATTTTTTTGTCAAATGTATACAAGAAGACATTGAGGCAAACTTGTGTACTTGTAGACAACTGATAACAAATTTGGATATTGGCCACATTCTCTAGCCTGTCAAGTAACAAAAACTTAACTACTTCTTAACAAAGAGGACACTGCTCTCTAAGCCCTCTTCTGACTTGAAATCACTTTATTAGCTCCTTGTAGCCTCTCCAGACTTGGGATCCAGGAGGAAATATGTTAGGCAGAGTCAGGTAGAGAAGTTCTTTATGAGTTTATAAAGGAAGACATACTTTCCACTCTCTGTGGAAAATGATGATTATTGTATTTTTCTCTGGATCTTATCCATTTTTCTCTAGACCTTGATTAAGGGTAGTAGTTTAGTGCATGTAGGGGCTGAACCTCACTAAATATCATAGTAGGCTTCTTAGTGTACTAGCACAGTGCCTGACAAATACTAAGTGCTTAATTAATAAATGCTTGTTGACTGGCTGGCTTGACTGTGTTCTTGCCCTTAGGTGACACTGTGGCTAGAGTCCTGGGCCTGCAGTCAGAAAGACTCAGAGTCCGAAGGGCCTAAGATCGGGGCCTTAGGTGCTTAACTAGCTTTGTGTCACTTAATTTATGCCTGCCTCAGTTTCCTCAACTGTAAAATGGGGCTAATAAGTGTATACTTTCCACGGTTATTGTGATGATCAAATGAAGTAATATTTGTAAAGCACTTAACATAGTGTTTGCCACAGGGTAGGTACTATATCAATGCTACTGGTTGTTATTACTGCACTCCATTCAGGGTTTTCAGAGAAGTTTTAGAAAAGGGCTGAAGTTGGTGTGCTTGGCTTTGAAAATATGAGGTTAGGAATAGATAAGGTATTGTTTTTCTTTCAATGAGTTGAGGATAGAAAAGAGAAAACTTTTTATCTGAAAGCCAAAAATTGTTCTAGTGAATCTCCATCAAATTGCAGACAACTCTAGACAATTAAAAATGATTATGTTGCCACTATTCCATATTTATACTGAATTAGAAAAAGTTGTATTCTGTAGTTCAAGCTCACCCAACATTGAGCTTCTCCTGTATCGTGTATGCTGAGTAGTGAAGGTTTAGCTAAGATAAAGTCCTTGAACTCATGGAGTTTAGAGAACTATTACACAAGCACAGATATTACTTAATACTATTTATTGTAATAAAGCATTATAGAGTTGCAAAGCAAAGTGCTATGTACAGTAAATGGCAAAAGATTGTTACTGACTTTGGGGAGGCAAATGAGGGCCAACTTCTAGGAGGAGATAGCATTTAAGTTAGAATTCAGCAAACAAAGAGTAGAAAGGAGGACACTTGGAAAACAGCTTGGAGGGAGACTCACGGAGGCAGGAAAAGGCTTTTTTTCCTTTTAAGTCCTGGCTGTCTTTCTTTCTTTTTGCACTGATCAGATCTTGTCTTGTGTTCTTCCCCCCTCCCCTCCCATACTTTGTACTGAACTACAAAGTAGACACATATTCTAGCAAATGATTTGTACTTCACTAACTTCTCTAAGAATAGTGGTTTTTGTTTTTTGAGAATAGTGATTTTTTAAGACTTCAGGACTATTATGTTTCATGAGACCTACTTTCTAATAGTAGAATGGTTTTGTAGTTTTGTGTTTTTGCATTACAACCACTACTGAAAGAATCTCAGAAACACCAGAAATCAACTTACTCAATTTCAAGAGAAAAATTTTACATTTTTAATGGAAGAATTGAAGTTCTTTTGTATCCCATTCCTAGTCTGCTGTAAAATTAAGATTTCATCATATTTTAGGTGCTTTTAAAAAGGCATATATATTTATACATATATGTATATCTATGTCAATAGTGGTATATCTTTTACAGCATATGGCATATATGTATATTTAAAAACTAGTTAATTGTTAGTGCATTCAAAGATGTTACATGAAAAGAATGCTGGAGCCTTAGATTTGAATCCTGGAAACACTCATCTCCCTACATATTAACATTCCTACTTTATTCTTTATCCTTGAATGTCTCCTCTATTTCTGCTACCTCTCAGTTCTTTCTCAGGTAAACCCTATGCTGTTAGGCTCTCCTCCCTTTATTGCCAGGCCTTGGCAAAGAAGTAAACTCCACTATCCTCTACCCTTGAATACCTTATTCCTTTTTGCTGAACACTCTTTGTGATTTCCCAGCACAAGATTACTTTTCCCTATCCATCTTCTTTGGTCTAATTCATATACTGATGTGTGGAGCTGGAAATTGTTAACTGGTCCACTACAAATTTAGATTGCACAATCACAACTGGCAGCAATGCAGTCCTTCTACACTTCATTGCAGGAAAGAAATCCTTTTATACTTCTTTATGACAAGGCAATACTTTTACTCCTCCCTAATCATTTTTTTATTCTGTTCACTACAGGGACTATGTCAAAGCTTTTGATCCTTATTAGAAGTCTTACTTACAAAAAAGTACTACTTTTTTGTCTAAGAACCTCACTTCATGTTTTATCAGAAATATTGAAACCATTCATGAAAAGCTCCATTTTATCTCCTCTTCCTCATCTCACATCACTAAGACATCTTCCCCCACTATTTTCTTTGCCTCTGTCCCACATGAAGAGGTGACCCTTCTTCTTGCCAAGATCAACTCCTCTATAGGTACCCTTGATTCCATTCCCTTCTGTTTCTCCAGCAGATTATCACCACTATGATTGCCATCATTCTCTCCTTATCCATTGGTTCTTTCACTGTTAGCTACAAATATGTTCATATCTCCCCCATTCTTAAAACAAACAAAAAACTCCTTTGCATCACCCAACCATCCCAACTAGTTATCATCTTATGTTAATTCTCCCCTTTTGGGCCAAAATCCTTGATAAAGGCCTCAATACTGAGTGCTTCAGCCTTCTTCTCGCTCAATTTTAAACCCTCTTTAATCTGTCTGCCAACATTATTGTTCAACTGAGCCTGCCCTCTCCAAAGTTACCCATGCTTTCTTAACTGACAAGTTAGACGACCTTTTCTCAATCTTCATCTTGACCACCCTGTGACTCTTGCAACTGTTGATCACCATCTCCTTGAAATTCTCTTCTTTCCAAGTTATCATGACACTGTTGTCACATGGTTCTGGTACCCAGACACTGACCCTTCTTGCTCTCCTTTGCAGGATTTTCCTACTATTCTGATAGTGGACAGACAGCATTACTAATCCTGGGAAGCTGTGCTTAGCTGATCACTTTTATCTTTGTTGAATGTCCTCCTCATGCTATGGCTGGAAAAAACCTTATTTTTTGATAACTGACTGACCTACAAATGTCTTATTCCCTTTCAATATTTGACCAGAACTACCAGGAGATGAACTTGAGTCAGGCCTAGCTCACAATAAATACTAACACCGGGATAATCAGAAAACACCCTTTCAGGGTGAATGCCCTTAAGGTAAGTCTTAATGGGGAGCAAAGGGTTTCAAGAGGAGGGAATAAGAAAGGAGAGCATTCTAGGCATGGGTGGTAGCCTTTTGCTAAGGCACTGAGCAGGAAGATGTAATGTCAGGTAAGAGTCAGTTTGGCTAATATAGAATGAGAGTAATGTATAGCCAGTCCTCATCATTCCCACATTTAGCTTTTGCAACTTAAAACATTCGCATGATTTTATTCATGACCTCATTTTCTCTTTCACAGTGGCAACCATGCACATTCATGGCTATGTCCAGTAAAGAAAAAAATGAGAAACTTGATGCACATGTTTGTGAAGTGGCTGGTACCCTACTATGTGCTTCACATTGTAAAGAGCTCCCTGGGCATTTGTTGCCTATTTTCATTGTTTGCATTTAAAATTCATGTTTTGTGTTGTAATTTTTCCCCTACAGGATAGTGGCTCTAAGCCCAAGTGTGCAAAGTCAGTGATGCAACTTAGAAAATGAAGGTGTTAGATAAACTTTGTGTTGGAATGTCTGCAACCATTGTCAGCCTAATTGACCATCTGGCTAGAGATAAGGCTGCTGATCCCATCATCACTGCAGCTTTGTGGTTAAAGATCAACTTGCCTCTGCTGTGCTCCCTTATTCTGAGACCATTAAGGACCTCAAATGGCACAGATGTAACTGACTGATTATTTCAAGCTGGTGTGTCCTTCACAAAATCCTATGCTATCCATCAGTTGTGAAGGACAGAGTGTCAGAGGTGATGGCAAAACTGTCAGTCTTGGCATCTTCTGACAGCAGTGACTAAAATCCCAGTAAACTGTCCCTTGTTTTCAAAAGGTGACTAAGGTAGAGAGGTATACAGCAATATAGTATATAGTACAAGGCCCTCATGTCTCAAGGCCATCTGACACCGTGGAAGATAAGATTCTAGTTAAAAAATGTTTTAGTGTTAAAAATTTTATTTATTGTACAGTATTTATGGTACTGTAGATTTCATGTATTATAAAAAGTGAATATTGTCTGAAATCAGTTTTTTGTTTTTGTTTTTTTTAATTAAGATGTTAGCATAAAGGTCACAGAATTCTAGGGAGTTACTAGTTAAAAAAAATGTTTTGCATGTTACCAGTTGTATTTTGTGTACTGCATTTAATAGGTTATTTCATAAGTGCGTGGTATCAGAATTAATTTTTTGTTATAAAGACTTGTATGCAGAAAAGTGTATTTTCAGCAGTCTCTAGAGAAAGATTACAGTTTTTGGTGGCCATGGGAACCTAATCCCCTCTTTCCAGTAGGTTTAGTGTATCAACATTCTTTGACTTTTCCACCATTTTCTAGCAGCATTACCTCCATGAAAGTTGAGGATTGACTGTATCAGCCTGGATTATAGGCTGGAGCTAGATTTTGAAGAGTTTTAAATGTCAGAGAAATTTATATTTGATTTTAGTGGCAGTGGGAAGCCATTGGAGATTCTTTTTTTTTTAGGCAATTGGGGATAAGTGACTTGCCCACGGTCAAGTGTTTCATCTGAGGCCGTATTTGAACTCAGGTCCTCCTGACTTCAGGGCCCGTGTTCTATCCACTGCGCCACCTAGCTGCCCTACCATTGGAGATTCTTAAGCAGGGAAGTGACATGTTTTGGAAACAGTTTCCTCATTTGCATTAGTCAGTGCTTTCTGTAGCTATACATTGTTCTTTTAGAAGGAAATACTTATGTCTGTTTAAAACATTAAAGCTTTAGTAAATGAAATGACTCTTGAAAGTGATACTGTAGAGCTCTGAAGCTACCATGTTTGGTATTCTTTCCTTTCTTTGTCTTGGGCATAAACTTCTTTGGGGATCAGTGTGTGAATTTGGCATTCTCTTTCTGCTTTGAGCCAGGACTTGTAGTGAGAACTTTGTTTGCCTCTTGTGACGATGGCAGTTTGAATTTGCTGTTGTGATAATATTACAGACTTTTCTAGACCACTTGGTAATATTTATCTATCAACAACAACAAAAACTAGTTAATTTTTGTTTTTACATTGCCATGCCTTCCCTCTCCTGGGCTAGGTGATAACAGTGGAGAAAGCTCTGGCCCTGGGGTCAGGAAGATCTGAGTTCAAATTTGACCTTAGCTGTGTGACCCTGGGCAAGTTATATAACCACTGCCTGCCTCAGTTTCCTCGGCTACAAAATGGGGATAATAACAGCACCTACCTTATAGTGTTGTTATGAGATTCAAATGAGATAATATTTGCACAATTCTTTGTACAGTGCCTGGTTCATAGTAGGCACTTAATAAGTACTTGTTACCTTTGCAATAAGCCATCCCATTTAAGAAACATGGAAAATGGTGGGGTTTGGGGGGGAGAAGGAAAATCGTTCAGGAAAACTAATCAACACGTCAACAGTCTTAATACACTATATCTTCAACACACTGCGGTGTGCAGTGTTCTGTATCCATAATCTCCCATCTGTGTAGAGATGGGAGTCTGGTCATTTAATGGCATAGCATTCAACTTAGTTGTGTTCTTCCTTTTGCATTTTTGTAGTTGTTTATATTGTTTTCTGGTTTTACTTCCTTCATTCTACATCACTTTGTCTTATTATATTTCTCTTAATTCTTCATATTGGTTATTTCTTTGGCTGCAATAGTATTCTATTACAGTCATGTGTCACTTTTTAGCTGTTTATCACTTCATGTATACTTTATTTCTAGTTTTTTGCTGCCACAAAAAATGTTGCTGTGAATATTTTAGTGTCTTTACAATTTTTCTCTCTGATGTTCCTGGGGTAATGCTTAGCACTAGGGGTTTCTGGATCACAATAAAATATTGATATTTTAGTCACTTTTGTAGCATACCTTCAAATTGCTTTCAGAATGGCTGTACCAAAACTTGTTTCTGCTAAAAGTGTATCAGTGTATTTTTCTTCCCTCTACTCCTCCAATGTTGACTATTATCAGTTTTTGAACTCTTTGTGAGTTTGTTGGGAGTGAGGAGAAACTTCAGAGATATTATGGTTTGTATTTCATATTAGTGAATAATATTTCATATAGTTGTCAATAGCTTGTTCTTTTTTTGAAACTTTTGTTTCATATGCTTGGACCACCTATTCTCCAGGTAATGACTCTTGAACCTATATGTTTGTGTTAGTTTCCACAGATATCATGGATATCTGACCCTTATAGGGGATATTTTATGCAGAGTTTCTTTCATCATCAACAGTTTCCCTTCTTATCTTAGCTACACAACAGTAATGTCATTTCTGTATAGAAGCAGCAAAATTCAGGAGCAAATGATAGATGTTCCATTAAAAGTAATTGTAAAATGTCTGACAATTGAAAGTAAATTTATCTTGGCACATTAAAGACTTGTATAAATACAGTTATATGATTGGATAATTCCAATATAATAAAAATTATTATACTCCTTAAATTAATTTAGATACGTAGGGCTATTCCAGTCAAACTATCGAGGAGGAATACTTTATAGAGCTAGACAAAATAGCAACAAAATTTGGAGAAATAATAATTTCAAGGGAAATAGTAAAATAGAAAGAAGGAATGAAGGGAGATTTGCATTTCCATACCTCAGCTTATATTACAAAGCAGTAATAAATGGTAAAGTACTAATAAATATTCAGTATTGGTTAAAACATACTAATGTAAATTAGTGGAACCAGAGATAGGGAAGAATCAGAAAAGTTGAACTGGGTATCTCAGTGTTCAGTAAACCTGAGAACATAAATTTCTTGAGAAGATCTTTCAATATGACATGAACTTTTGGGAAAACTGGAAAGCATTTTCACAGCAATTAGAATAATCATCTGACACAATTTGCCATAATAACCTCAAAATGGATATGACCTGAATATTAAAGGTCATACATTTTTTTAAAAATTGAAGATAATCAGGTCAATTACATTTCATAGTTATGTCTATGGGCTCAGTGCTTAAACAAAGGATAAACACAGTGACAAAGGTTAAAAATAATTTTTATTACCTGAAATGGGAATTATTTTTGCACAAACAAAATCAGTGCAATTAGCATAAGAAAGGAAGTTGTTATTTAGGGAAAAATTGTATAAAATATCTCTCATAAGGGTATGATATCCAAAATATAGAAAACTAACACAAATAATATCAAGAACTAATCTCCAATAGATAAATGGTTGAAGGATATGAAGAAATAGTTTCAAAAAGAATTGCAAACTCTTGCTAACCACTGAAACGAAAAGAAATGCAATAAAAAACTATCTCAGGTTTTATCTCACACCTTGCAAAGTGACAAAGTTGACAAAAGATGGGTCTAATCAATATTAGAGAGGCTAGGAAGATAGGTACACAGTTGGTGGAGCTGGGAATATTTCTCTTAATTATCAAGAGTAAATATGAACTTTAGACACAAATGTCTGTTTCTTCTGCTTAATGAGATTTTAGGTCCTTAGTTGAGTTTGGGTTTTTTTTTTTGAGAATTTTATACTGCTCAATGGACCAACATTAGAGATTTTCTTTATTAGGCAGAAATATATCTTAGAAACCTGGCATCTGCTACTAGAGGACAATGAAATTAACATTAGAAAAAATTAGGGAAAGGATTAAGTTTGAAGACATTGCATAATTCTCTGTCACATGCTTTTGGATAGTTTTGGAATTCTGGGTGCTTATTCTAGATTCTTGTTATATTACTTATTCTCATGCATCTTTGGTTGTTGGTAGTACTATTTATTTACCTTTTAATCATAGTGTATATATTTCTATAAGTCATCATATTTTGTCTATAAACTATGTTTTAAAAAAATCATTTTAAAAAATTAGCTGTCCTGACATTTTACCTTTGGAGCTAGAATATTGGATTCTTCCATTGAAATATGTGTAAATGATAAGGGAACAGTTTATTAATTGTGCACTGTTAACAATTGCTTCCTTACACTGAAGTTTTTAGTTCCTTTGGGCATACCTCTTTAGTTAGAAATATTTTAGAGTTGTACCTTTTGATATGGTATGGTCTTTTGGCTCTTCACTAAGAGTGAAAAAAGATTCTGTAACAATATGAATGTGTCATGTAATAGCTTAAAATTGGAAACTTTGGTGAAGGGGTTAATTGTGTTAATTTTATTTTTGTTTCAAATTCCTTGTTAGTATGAACTAGATCTAGAGCTTGCATTAGAACTTTGCTTTCTTGAATATGTAGGTAGGGAAAGGAGACAAAACATAGCAGAAAATAATTTGTCACTATTGCCGTTTTTAGATATAGATTAGAATTATGTAAATTGTACTTTAACTCAGGAAGTGCTATTATAGGTAAATAATTTTTAGTCCCAGCAATAGCCCTAATAATGTTCATATGCACTTACATATGTATAGCTATTGTATTGCCGACCCATTTATCTCTGCCATCTCCTCATTTATATTGGTTTAGTTTATTAAGGATGGATTCTAAAATATTTTGCATTATTTAATTTTACATTTTTCATGGAACTGTTAAAAGGTCATCAGTTCTAAATAGCCTCGACAAATAAAAAAAAAACTTAAAAAAATCACAAGTATGCATTTAAAACTAGTCAATCAAAATGATGTAAAACAATGTAGAAACTGAAAATTAATATGCATTTAAATAGACTATAACCTTAAAGGAGCTGTCCACTTTATAAATACTTCTGTCAAATTTACCATACAATTTTCAGGAAATTAAAAACAAAAACAAGCATCACTACCTATCATATCATCATAACTGGTTGATATTATGTGTTCTGAAGCTGGCACAGAAATGTTTTCTGCGAGTGCTTTAGAATGTCTCCATAGCAACCTAGATTAAAAAAAAACATTCCTAAAACTTTGGAGAAAATGGATGTTTGTTGCACAGAAAAGGAAAAGGAAAAAAGAACTAAGGTACTGATGAATGAGTGAATGAATCAAAAGAGTCTGTTAAAGAGTTAATATAAATTCTAGGACAATAAATACAAAAGTGTGTCAGTGTCTACCCTCAAGGAGCTTATGTTGTAAGAGGGAGAAAAAATATAGATAGAGTGGTGGTCACTAGAGGGGCATTTTGTTGGACTATGAAGCATAATTGTTTTGGCTAGATATTAGAATCTATGTGGCATTCACCAGTTAGGACACTGTAGGTCACAGCAAGAGCTGTATTTTTATTGTGGGTAAGGAGAATAGGAAAGGAGAATGTATTCAATAGATATGAATGGGAGAAGTGACAAAACTAAAATTTGCATTCATTTTCCTTGTGGAAAAAGAATCATGATGGGAAAAGAACCCACATGTACAAAAATATAGCAGCTCTTTTTGTGGTGGCAAAGAATTGGAAATTGAGAGGATGCCCATCCATTGGGGAGTGGCTGAGCAAGTTGTGGTATATGAATGTAATGGAATACTATTGTGCTGTAAGAAATGATGAACAGGCTGACTTCAGAAAAACCTGGAAAGACTTATATGGTCTGATGCTGAGTGAAGTGAGCAGAACCAAGAGGACTGTGTGCACAATAACAGCCACGTTATGCAATGACTAAGATTGTTAAACTGAACCCTTCTCAGCATTACGAGGATCTAAGACATCTCCAGAGGCGTTGGGATGGAAAATGCTGTCCATATCCAAAGAAAGAACTATGGAAGTCGAATCGCTATCACTTACTTTTACCTTCTGTTGAGTTTTGTTTCATCTTTCTGATGGTTCCTCCTATTGGTTTTAATTTTTACTTACAACTTCACTAATGTGAAAATATGTTTAATGGGTATGTAAATGTAAAGCCTATATCAGATTGTACGCCATCTTGGGGAGGGTGGTGGGGAGGAAGAGGGAGAAAAATTTTAAATTCAAAAGCATATAGAAGTGATTGTTGCATAAATCAAAACAAATTAATAAAAAAAAAGTTAAAAAGAAAAGGATTATGCTTTTTTTTAAGCTATCCCTGTATTACTAAACTTAATCTTCATCATGTTTAGATTTAGGAACTTGATTAGATTGTCAGGGAGAGTGAATTTCTGGCCTCAATCTTTCTCCTCAGACTGTGGAAAGCATACCATGTCAGGTATCTATATTTTAGATTATGCTGATACAGCTTAGTTTTTGTTTTAGCCTTGAATTCAATTTTCATAAAACAGATATTAAGAGTCTTCTTGCACTTTCCTGCTACACACTGATATAGCTACAGTGACCTATTTGTTGCAGTTCATCTCTCAACTCCCCACCTTTGCTCTGGCTATCCCATTCCTCTGGAATACTTTGCTCCCTCATCTTGCCTTTTACTCTCCATGGCCGACTTTGAGACATGGTAAAATCTCACTTTCTTCAGGAGGCCTTTTCTGGTTTCTCCTGATGCCTTCCTCCTGAGATTGATTCCCTTCTGTCCATTCTGTCTCTTGTATGGATTTAGTTATTTACATGTTGTCTCCTACCATCAGTATATCCTCCCCTTGAGGGCTAGGGCAATGTTTTTCTCTTTGTTTACATCCCAGAGTGCTTAAAAATAGCACCATGTCAAGCACATATTAAGTGTTTATTGTTGTTGTTTGTCCTTCGTTCTCAACTATGACCATGGCATCAGGAAAGTGATGCCATGACTTGTAAATGAATTGGATTTAGGTGAGGGAAAGCTGTGCAAAGTCACCAGCCTCACTCTCTCCTCCAAGTATTTAATAGAGCCTTGTTGTCTGTGAGAGGGACAACTACCTTGTCTACTGCAAGTATATACCACCATTTTTGGATGATGAAACTGAGAAGTCACTTCCTCAGAGTCACATAGTTAGTAATTGTCAGAATCAGTATTCAAATTTAGATTTCTCCTGACTTGCAGGAGAATGATATGATACCATCCTGTGTGCCTTAATACATGTATCTGCTAGATTGGTGGATCTCAAACTTTTCCATCCTTTTTGTTTAAACTAAACCTTGCAGTGCCCTTGTTCTAAGATCTTCTAAAATTATTATTTTAATGCCTATTAACAGACAACATAAGGTTCATTCAAAAATAAACAGATTCAAAGTATTTCAGGGTTCCTTGCAGTACAATTTTGAAAGCATTGTGCTAGATTATGCTGTACTACACTGGGCATTGAGAGATCAGTTACTCTCCATTTAAAATATGTTGCCTTCAATTTTGGAAGTTTAATTATGTGGAGCTTCTCAGCTGTGTGTTTCTATCATCTCACTGTCTCTAAATGTCCTTCCCCTCACCCCCATTTCCTAGCAGCATGTCACAGGAATGACACACACTCAGAAAACTTCTTTTTGTAGCCAACTCTTCGTAGACAAGAACAACACATTCACCAGTCAGGGAACAAAGTGAAAGAAAAATGAAGAACAATATTAGAAAAGAACCCTTTGGGAAGCTGCGCAAAAAATGTTATATTAAAATCAATACCAGGGCTTGACCTTTTGTGGTACTGTATATTTTAAAGCTTTCTATTGATTCTGTTTTAATAACATGTTTATTCTAGTTTACTGACATAGGTCTGGTGAGAATACAAAAAGAAAATATGAAATTCCTTATTATTATGGTCATCTAATTTTTTTCAAAGAATTTTTGTATATTACCATTTTATTATTTATGACATTTAATTCATATTCTTTGTATAAGGAGAAACTGTTATGATGGTGGTTAAGTATTTCCTGATCTGTTTGAAATATCTGTGGCTTTGCTATGACATATAGCTAAGTGTTGTTTTCTGTAAAATTAGAATATTTGTCAAGCATAGATGACAAGAAAGTCCTGTGTGCATTTTAATCCAAAAAAGCCGTTGATAGTTTAATATACTGAGTCTTAGAGCAGTGATGACATTTGGATTCATAATGGCAGCTGTCATTTACTATATCACCAATGGTAGCAATGCAGAACAGGGAATCTCCTTACCTGACAACTTTGATCACTGGATATAGTAATTTTTTTATTTGAAAGGCAGAGATACACTTTGTCTTTCAGCGTATAAGTGCTTTTGTGTCTCCAATTATGAAGGCAATGATTTTAGGGTTCTGCCATGGCAGCAAATCAGTTTTACTTTGTGTTCATTCCTCTTCAGAAAAAGAACAGTGATGCTGTTGGCCATTAGGAAATAGGATTAATTTTCTCTCTATCTTTTCAGTTATACAGATATTAAACAATGTTGTGTATACCAGAGAGGGTAGATGAATACACCTAGAAAGGTTATATAAAATGAATGATGAACTAAATGAGATTCTACCTGTAAAACATCAAGTTAATATGCCTGGGAAGGACTAGGAAATGTGCATCTGGCCTTATATCTTTAATACAATAGTCCCATTTATGGAATACTTTGACAGTCCATCTAGGCTACTTAAATATCTATTAAATGGAATATTTTATGAATTAGAAGTCACTTAAAGAAAGAAAATAAGTTAATCTGGAAGCTGAAATAATTAGAAGGGTAGGAAGAAATATGCCGCCAGAGGCTTGCCTTAGAAATAGCATGTCTCCTGGGAGGGGTCGAGCAGCTAGGTGGCACAAGGGGTAGAGGAAGACCTGAGTTCAAATCTAGCCTCAGACACTTACTCTCTGTGTGATCCAAGTCACTTACACCTGTTTGCTTCAGTTTCCTCATCTATAAAATGAACTGGAGAAAGAAATGGCAAATTGCTTCAGTATTTTTGCCAAGAAAACCCCAAATGGGGTAATGGAGAGTCAGATACTACAGCTGGGAGTGTACTCAGAGGCTAGCCCTTCCTTAGCCTCTTTTTCCATTCACAACACCTTTCTCATGGAGAAGGACAGAGTGATTGGCCAACTGTGCAAAGGCACAGCCATGTGTTGTACTGCTTTTTTTTCTTCTTCTTTGACACACCTTTCACTTGACCTAAGACTCCTCTTTATTCTTCTTTGCTGGTGTTGGCTTAACTCAGGTGCCAGGCAGATGATCAGGAGTTGCCAAGAACTGATGCCTCCTTCCAGCACTTTCACTATTCATATTTTTCCCTACTCTTTCTTTTGTTATTTAATCATTTAATTGTCATAGCCATCATGGTTCTTTTTTCTTTTTTCTTTTTTGACGCTCCCTTTTTATTTTCCATTGCCTTTTCCATAAAACCTAAGCTTCATTAAAATTAGAATAGGAAAAGACCAACTTAAAAAAAAGTTTTGAGTTTCCATGATTGTGTCTGTAATACTTGTTGATCTTCTCTTTGCTGTCTGTGAAAGATTTTTGCCCTATTGTCATGCCTTTTGTATTTATTTAGCTCTTGGTATACCAGTCACTTAACTTTTCTGAACTTCAGTTTCCTACTCTACAAAATGGGAATCATATGTACACTACCTATTTCTCAGTTTTGTGAAGATCAGATCAGAGTGTTTAAAAATGCTTTTGTAAACTATAAAGCATTGTATACCTCTTATTTTGAACTACTGGTAAAAACAGTGTCAGGTACTCAATAAACACTTGCCAGATTACAGTAGCTACTGTTAGAAATAATTGGAGAATATTAGTTGGTGTTTGGATTTAAGAGAAACTGGCATAAAACATAAACTTAATGAATTTTAGTGAATTTACACAGAATTAAAAAAACATTCATTGCGATTTTTAAGTTAAGCATATACACATGAATTACAAACATTGAAATTTAGTGGTTGTTTAAGAATATGCCAAATGATACAGTAGTAATATTGTAGTTATTTCCTAAAGTTAAGCCAGTAAATGACTCAACTCTGTATTATAATCATGAACTCAAAAATGGGACCAGGTAAAAATTACCAAACTACATGTTAAATGGACAGAGAATTATAGTTTGTGATATTTTTCAGTGGACTAGGATGAAATACCATAGCATCATGAGAAAATATGAATTGAGATAAACTAATTAGCTAGATTATCTTTAGGTCATGCCATGGAAGGTAGTCCAAATTTTGCCTTTTTTACTTATCAGTATTATCTTGAGCAAATTACTTTAATCTCAGTGGGCCTCAGAGGTTTCCTCATTTGCAAAATGAGGTTGGACTGGAACTCTGTTATGATCCCTTCTAGCTCTACTTTTATCATCGTATTATCCTTTCAACGTCATTTTCAAGAATAAATAATTGGTAAGATGTTCCATTTCATATTTTATCCTAAAGTCTTAACTTTAATGCAAAAGACAGTATAATTGCATTTAGTGAGAAATATGCTGGAGAATTTGGGTCATTAATAATCATAGAGTTGGAATGCTTATGGACCAACTAGAAATGTCATGCTCATACATTATAAATACTTTATTTGGGAGTAGAATCTGAAGGGCCTGAACATGAGGGTGGGCAATTAAACAATATTTTAAAAATGAATTCCATTTTATTTTAATAAATAGGAAATGACTTATTACTCATTAGGGTGTCACCTATTTGTGTACAGTCAAACTACTGACTTGTTAAAATAAAGATCTAGGAAGATAGGGTCCCTGTTAAAGCAGTTTCATCTTGGCCTTTTTAAAACAAGTTGATGAAAAAAGTGTTATATACAGAAGGAAGGATACAGAGACAACAGTAATTTCATTTAAAAGTCAGTTGCCATTGCAAAGAAACCAGAGTTTAAGGAAATACCTTAGTCAGCAAACACTGGACTTCGTTGCTGAGTGGAGATAACTGGTGGCCAAGGACTGCTCTCTAGTTTAGAGTGTGTGTGTTCATTTGTATAATGTTTCAAAGAAGAACAATTGGACATCATGAACAATACCACCTTCTAACTGTCTCAGAGAAAGCTTGGTGGTGCAGTAGATATAGCACTGGGCCTTGAATCTGGAGGACCTGAGTTCCAGTTCAGCTTCAGACACCTACTGATTGTGTGACCCTGGGCAAATCACTTAATCTCTCTCTACCTTATATTCCTCAACTGTAAAATGGGACTAGTAATACCACCCACCTCCCAGGGTTGTTGTAAAGATAAAAATGAGATATTTGTAAAGTGCCTTGTACATAGTAGGCACTTAATAAATGGTTTCTTCTTTCCTTCTTTCCTTCCTTCCTTCCTTCCTTCCTTCCTTCCTTCCTTCCTTCCTTCCTTCCACACAGGCAGTGCAGGGGGGAGGGAGGAGGATGATGACTAGTTTTTACAAACCTTGCCCAGAGATATCCACTTCAAGGGCATCGTCCTGAGGGGCTTCAAGAATGGAAAATGGAAGGACAGCAAATAAAAGAAAAATAGAAAAGATATACAGAGATTTTTATACAAACTTTTGTTTTTAACCATCATGAATTGCAGAATTACCTCACTTGAACTCTTCTGTCATTGTCCTAGATGTGTTTGTAGAGCTGATAGAATTTATACCAAAGGGAACAAGAATACGCAGAGGAGCTGGATTAGAGCAAGTGTACACAGACCTGGGAGCAGCCTCGTCTTGCAGTCTGATAGAGAGCAGGACCTGGAGTCAGGAAGACTCCTCTTCCGGAGTTCAGGTCTGGCCATAGACACGAAATGTGTGACCCTGGGCAAGTCACTTAACCCTGTTTGCTTCAGGTTACTCCTCTATTAAATGAACTGGGAAAGGAAATGACAAACCACCCCAATGTCTTTGCCAAGAAAACCCCAAATGGGGTCACGAAGAGTTGGACGCGACTGAAAAATGACTCAACAACAGGGAGATGATTGATCAGTGCTGGATATGACAAAAATTTAAGGGTATTGAATGACCAGTTCACAAGTATCTGTAGGATGGGAAGATAACAAAGATAAGACAATATTCCTACCCCTTATTAAGGGCAAAAAAATAGGGTGACTGAGAGAACAGCAACTGTGTGCCTACTTTCTCAGCTTCTTAACACTTTTAGTAGGGAACAGTCAAGGTTTCTGAAATCATTCCATAGTAGACCATGTATTTACCATCGCATGTTGCTTGAAAGATGTAGAGAATGCAAAATACAACCATGCTTGCTGTTTGTTGATTATAAGAAGCATTTGATTCAGTAGAGCACACCACCAGCTGTTAGAGATACAAAAAATCATTTGACCTTTTGATTGTTATTGTTAGATGAAGCACAAAACTGGGAGAGGGACATATGCTAGACAAAGGTATTCACCACTATCATGGAGTTAATCGAGAAAAACAAAATTGAGGAGAGATTATATAAGAATCTTGTAGTTTCCAGATGTTTCTGTTTATTAATAACATTGTGCTATTGGAAGAAATCCTAATTATCCACATAGGTAAAATCAAATGGATAAAGAATGCCTGATTTCCAGATTATGTTGTGCATTTGATGGCAACCAATAGAGCTCATCCATTCATGTATATATCTTGGATGGATAGTGTGCAAGCAGACAATGAATGGAGCCTACAATTAAATAGAAGGAGTAAGGATAAATCTTGAGTTGGCTTCAGGAAATTGCAAAGCTTCTCTAATGTCTTTAAACTTCTCTGAGAATCAGTCCCAACTTTTAAAAATACAATATTCTGCCAGTGTTGATTGATTGAAAATCATGCAACACTATAATCTGCAAAGAATTAAAAATTGGTATCTTTAGAGCACAACAGGGTGGAGGTAGAAGCAAGCCACAGATAAGAAAGGAAATTTGAAGAAGAGCCTAGTGGAAAATTTGATGGACTGATCAAGAGGGGAGAATGAGGGATTAAACAGTAGTCTAGCTAGAGCTCTCTACTAGTATCACTATACTGTCACCCTTTATATTTTGTAGCCCTTCTGTGGCTATAATCTCACAACCATTTGAGTGTTATAATTAAGAATCTTTTTAAAAAATTGTTTTTAGTCATCATTGTAGTAGTCTGTGGCGGCAGCTAGGTGGCACAGTGCATATAGAGTGCTGGATGTGGAGTCAGAACCTGAGTTCAAATTTGGCCTTGGGCGCTTACTAGCTGTGTGACCCAGGGCAAATCACTTAACCCTGTTTGCTTCAGTTTCCTCATCTGTAAAATGAGCTGGAGAAGGAAATGGCAAAAACCCACTCCAGTATCTTTGCAAAGAAAACTCCAAATGGGACCACCAAAAAATCAGATATGACTAAAATGACTCTACAACAACAAATGATATTATGAAAACTCTGAGGAAATTTTTTTTTAGTCAGATCCTCAAATTAGTGAAAGGCAGTCTCTGAAAAGTTATATATAGTTAACTTTTGATTGATTTTTATCATTTTCTATCTTTGTGATTTTTGACAAATCACATAATTTCTTTAGGGCTTATTTCCTCTTCTGTAAAATGAGAGGATTAGGTTAAATGATCCCTAATGCCTTTTTGAGCTTTAACATTCTGTGATTTTATGATTTGACCTTTGGTCATTTGATTGTTAGTCCTTTCCCCACTTCTAAAGGGAATGAACCCTGAGGTTTGCATATGCTTTACATTTAAGTCACTGAATTAATTAGCTTTTCAGAAAGCATGATGAAACACCAGAGGTATACTTCATGGTCCGTATTTGACTAAATATTTAATTTATCTTTTATCTGTTTTACCAGTATATTTTGTTTTGATTCCAGTGACTCTTCTTAGCCAACACCAGAAAAACCTCCTACATGAAATACTTTATCTGAAAATAAATAGTCAATGCTTGTGATTCCCCAAGTCAGTTTCTATTTTTATAGTTTAATTTTTAAGAGGTGTGCTCTATCATCAGTAGAGTTTTGTAGTTTAATTTTTAAGGCATGCCTTTTCTTTAGTAGATTAATATCTACATTTCCCATTCTATTTTACGTGCATTTTTGTTCTTTAGTGGTGTCTTTGTTTATATTTTTGTAGTTTTTTGTAAGTTACCCTTTTTGTTGCTTTCTTCACTTTTAATAGAAAAAAATACAATGATACAGGACAAGTGAATTGAACATGTAGTTAGAAAAACAAGAATACCAACAAGTTAAAAGCAAAAAAAAAAAGCAAGCAGAAAAGTTGAAGTTTTGAAAATAAAAGGAGAGATAAAATTGAGAATAAGATTTCTAATTGAAAATCAAAACACATAGATGTCCAAATTGGGAAAAATCATTAATTATTTTATTTTCAATCAAATTATTATAAATTTTTTTTAAAAGATGAAAATCTAAATGTCGAGAAATCAAGTTAAAAAGACAAAAATGGAAATTTGTGGTTAAAGACAGAAATAAATAATAATAAATAAAACATCAGAAAGTACTCTCTAAATGCCAACAAAGCTCTAAAATTAAGTAAAAGGGATGAGCAAGCACAGACATTTAAATTACTCAACTGAACAGGCAATAGAGAATCCAAACCACCTAGTTTTGGAAAGGGAAATTGAGCAAGCCATAAATTAACTTCATAGGTGTTTATTTGAGAGGGAAGCTTTGTCTAGTTGGATTTGTAAGTGAATTTTATCAAATATTTAAAGATTAAATAGTACCTATGTTGCATGATTGTTTATCAAAATATGAAAAGGAGTCAGTTTACCAAATCCCACGATAGACACAGTTCTAGTACCCAGATCTAGTCAAGATAAAATAGAAAAAGATTATAGACAGCTATCAGTAATGAATAATTCTAAAAATATAAAATATAATAAGCAAGTAGCTAAAGCAGTATACTTAAAAATTATTCATTATGGCCAAATTGAATTTTTACAAGGGATTCATGGATCATTTAGCATTAGGAAACTTATTAGCATGATTAATCGTTTTAGTAACAACAATAACAAAAATCATTAAATTACATCAGCAGATGGAAAAAAAAAACCTGTAGCAACGTTAAGAAAACTGAAAAGAAAAAAAATGAATGAATGAATAAAACATTTAGGGAATACTATGTGAAAGCTACTTCCCTAAGCCATGAGAATAAGAGTAGGGGAAAAAAAAACAATTCCCTGTTCTGCAGGAGTTCACATTCATTAGGGGGAGATAACACATGGAAAGTTTCAGCTGCAAATCAGATTGAAAAGGTCTGTCTCATGGTCTTCAGTGTACAGCAGCAAAGCAGATTGTAATACCTCTTATTTTATGTCATTTCCACTGATAAAATCACTTTGGTTTCTGATGTTGAACCATTTGACAGAACCCAGGAATTTGGTGGGGATATACTTTTTTGGATCTTAGATGTGACTGTAGCACCATTAATAGCAATTGTCATTCTGCATCTGCAGGCTGTGGAAACTAGAATGAAAGCATCGCCATTCCCCAGATGGTTCCAGGGTGCGTTGCTACTTGAGCTAGACTGGCTTGCCTGCCCTATGGATGACAGTTAGTTGACAGTTGGTGGAAATGGCTGGCCGTTTCTCCACACTAGTTGCTTCCCCCACATGATGGCTGTAAGGGCTGATCTGGAAGATGGACTGGTGTTTTGAGGGGTAGGATGTTGCCACTCTCAATTAATTCTCTTGTGCCTGTCCAGCTTTTTGGTGGCAGTTGGTGAGCAGTTGTTGGAGGTTGTGATGAGGAAGGTGGACCTCTTTTTCATGATGATTTTTCACTTCTATCATGGCTGCAGGAGATAGGCTAGAAGCAGGCCTGGTGGTTTGGGGGGCATTCCAAAATGAATTGGAATAAAAAGACCTTTCTTAAAATGATTAGAAGCATTTATCCAAAAATAGAGCTAGCCAGCAGTTGTATTTATGATAACACTGGTAGCTTTTGCCTTAAGTTCCAGATACTCCCTGAGATAGTGCATATACAGAGCTTTCTAAAACTTAACATTCTATATAAAATGTGATCTATTTATTGTCATTATTGTTATTACTTATGCAGTTTTTCCACATAATGCTATACATGATAGCCTTAGCAAATGACAAGTAAAAGAAACAATTTGAAAGGAGTGCAAAATTCTCTTATTTGTGGGCAGAATAAATGTTTACTTAGAGAACAGTAGAGAATCAACAAAAAATTTAATGAGAGTAGGTTTTAAAAAAAATTCTATTAATTTATTTTGATTTATCAACAATCACTTCCATATGCTTTTGAGTTGAAAGTTTTCTCCCCCTTCCTCCCCCCAGCCCTCTCCAAGATGGCGCACAATCTGATATAGGCTTTATATTTTCATTCCTATTATACATATTTTCACATTAGTGAAGTTGTAAGTAAAAATTAAAACCAATAGGAGGAACCATCAGAGAGAGGAAACAAAACTCAACAGAAGGTAAAAATAAGTGATAGCAATTCGACTTCCATAGTTCTTTCTTTGGATGTGGGCAGCATTTTCCATCCCAAGGCCTCTGGAGATGTCTTAGATCCTTGTAATGCTGAAAAGGGTTCAGTCTAACAATATTAGTCATTGTATAACGTGGCTATTATTGTGTACAAAGTCCTCTTGGTTCTGCTCACTTCACTCAGCATCAGACCATATAAGTCTTTCCAGGTTTTTCTGAAGTCAGCCTGTTCATCATTTCTTATAGCACAATAGTATTCCATTACATTCATATACCACAACTTGCTCAGCCATTCCCCAATTGATGGGCATCCTCTCAATTTCCAATTCTTTGCCACCACAAAAAGAGCTGCTATGAATATTTTTGTACATGTGGGTCCTTTTCCCATTTGTTTGATCTCTTTGGGATATAGCCCTAGAAGTGCTATTGCTGGATCAAAGGGTATGCACATTTTTGTAGCCCTTTGGGCATAGTTCCAAATTGTTCTCCAAAATGGTTGGATCATTTCACAACTCCACCAACAATGTATTAGTGTTCCAATTTTCCCACATCTTCTCCAACATTTATCATTTTCCTGTTTTGTCATGTTGGCCAATCTGATAGGTGTGATGTGGTACCTCAGAGTTGTTTTGATTTGCATTTCTCTAATCAATAACTATTTAGAGCATTTTTTCATATGACTATAGATGGCTTTAATTTCTTCATCTGAGAACTGTCTGTTCATATCCTTTGACCATTTATCAATTGGGGAATGGCTTGTGTTCTTATAAATTTGTCTTAATTCTCTATATATTTTAGAAATGAGGCCTTTATCAGAGAGACTGGTTGTAAAAATTCTTTCCCAATTTTCTACCTTCCTTCTAATCTTAGTTGCACAAGCTTTGTTTATGCAAAAACTTTTCAATTTAATGTAATCAAGACTATCCATTTTGACTTTTGTAATGTTCTCTATCTCCTGTTTGGTCATGAATTCTTCTGTTCTCCATAGATCTGATAGGTAAACTATTCCTTGTTCTCCAGTTTACTTATGGTATCAGCCTTTATATCTAAGTCCATGAACCCATTTTGACTTTATTTTGGTATATGGTGTGAGATTTGGGTCTATGCCTAGTTTCTGCAATACTCTTTTCCAGTTTTCCCAGCAGTTTTTTTCAAAGAGTGGGTTCTTATCCCAGAAGCTGGGTCTTTGGGTTTATCAAATAATAGATTACTATAGTCATTGACTACTGTGTCTTGCATATTTAACCTATTCCACTGATCCACCTCCCTATTTCTTAGCCAGTACCAAGCAGTTTTGATGATTGCTGCTTTATATACAATTTAAGATCTGGAATTGCTAGGCCACCTTCCCCTGCATTTCTTTTCATTAGTTCCTTTGATATTCTGGACCTTTTGTTTTTCCAAATGAATCTTGTTATTATTTTTTCTAACTCTATAAAATAATTTTTTGGTAGTTTGGTATGGCACTGAATAAGTAAATTAGCTTAGGTAGGATTGTCATTTTTATTATATTAGCTCGGCCTGGCCCATGAGCAACTGATGTTTTTCCAATTATTTAGATCTGATTTTATTTGTGTGAAAAGTTTTGTAATTGTGTTCATAGAGTTCCTGGGTTTGTTTCGGGAGGTAGACTCCTAAATATTTTATAATGTCTACAGTAAGTTTAAATGGGATTTCTCTTTCTATCTCTTGCTGTTGGGCTTTGTTGGTAATATATAGAAATGCTGATGATTTATGTGGGTTTATTTTATAGCCTGCAACTTTGCTAAAGTTGTTTATTATTTCCAGTAATTTTTTACTTGATTCTCTAGGATTCTCTAAGTATATCATCATGTCATCTGCAAAGAGTGATAGCTTTGTTTCTTCTTTGCCTATTCTAATGCCTTCAATTTCTTTTTCTTTATTGCTAAAGCTACATTTCCAGTACAATATTGAACAACAGTGGTGATAATGGACATCCTTGTTTCACCCCCCGATCTTATTGGAAATGCTTCTAGCCTGTCCCCATTACATATAATGCTTGCTGAAGGTTTTAGATATATGCTTTTTATTATTTTAATTATACCTATGTTTTCTAGTGTTTTTAATAGGAATGGGTGTTGTATTTTATCAAAAGCTTTTTCTGCATCTGTTGAGAGGTTCATGTGTTTCTGTTGGTTTTGGTATTGATATGCTCAATGATGCTGGTAGTTTTCCTAATATTGAACCAACCCTGCATTCCTGGTATAAATCCTACCTGGTCATAGTGTATTATTCTTGTGATAAGTTGCTGCAATCTATTTGCTAGTATGTTGTTTAAAATTTTTGCATCTATATTCATTAGAGAAATTGGTCTATAATTTTCTTTCTCTATTTTGACTCTTCCTGGTTGAGGTATCAGCACCATATTTGTATCATAAAAAGAATTTGGTAAGACTCCTTCTTCACCTATTTTCCCAAATAGTCTATATAGTATTGGAATTAATTGTTCTTTAAATGTTTGATAGAATTCGCATGTAAATCCATCTGGCCCTGGAGATTTTTTCCTAGGGAGTTCATCGATGGCTTGTTCAATTTCTTTTTCTGAGATGGGGTTAAGTATTTTACTTCCTCTTCGGTTAATCCGGGCAATTTATATTTTTGCAAATATGCATCCATTTCACTAAGATTGTCAAATTTGTTGGCATATAGTTGGGCAAAATAATTCCTAATTATTGTTTTAATTTCCTCTTCCTTGGTGGTAGCTTCACCCTTTTCATTCTTGATACTAGTAATTTGGTTTTCTTCTTTCTTTTTTAAATTAAATTAACCAAAGGTTTATCTATTTTATTGGTTTTTTCATAAGACCAGCTCTTAGTTTTATTTATTAGTTCAATAGTTTTCTTAATTTCAGTTTTATTAATTTTTCCTTTGGTTGAGAGTAGGTTTTGTGAAATGGAAGGGTAAAATCTAAAGCCACAGAATCTATCTCATTTTCCTGCTTTTTATTAGAAAAATTACATTTAGAATAGAAATAAAATATATTAACTATCAGGTGGAGGATACTATCTAACTTGCCATCCAGATGTAGAGTTATATTAATCACATTTAAGAGAATATTTGACAAAATTAGACAGGATAATAAAATTCATATTTTGGGATTAAAAAAAGTAAAGAACATTAAGGAAAATGATGGAGAAACAGGAATTGAGCTTGTAGTTAACAGTTTTCCAACTCTATTAAAATAATAATTGTTTAAACATCAGAATTGGATGAAAGTTTTAAGTTTTGATATAAAATACTCAGAATATTATGTTAATCAGACTTATTCTCTACTTTATACTGATGTACATTATTGTTTATATTGTCATTAATTTAAGATTCTCTGATCTTAATGAGCAGTGAATTCATTGAAACTTTATAGTTATAAAATAAATAGCATTGGTTAAAATATACTTGTTACAGCAACCTGTGTAAAAAGGGTTTCTTCGCATTTTCCTCTTGACCCACAATTAGACTTCATCATTCTCTTATAGATCTTATCAGAGCATTTAAAAATAATAAACTTGTTCTTGCCACTTTTAATTTATCTTTCATTTATATCAACTTTATTAAATAATCTCAACTGGGCCTGCTTTGCTACACTGAAGTTCCATTATTTTTTGCTAATTAATGATCTGTAATGATTACCTAAAGCTGTTGTTCCAAATTTTGACAGTACTCCTTAAGCCTCCTGTGCCGTATGCTCACCCTTTTCTTCATCAAAAGATCCCTCCTTCTGCTTCACTGAAAAAATTGGTAATATATCATAGTCTCCTTCTCAAACTATAACTCAAAACCTCTGTATATCATTATTCATTGTCTCCTTTGTCCTTTTCTCTGAAGACAAGGTTTTGCTGTCTACCAAGGCCTATCCCTTTCTGCACTTATGTTCTTGATCTTGTCTTTACCTTCACTTCAAATGTGTATCTTTGAATTTGAAGAACACTGAAATAATTTGAGTTTTCAGGGATACAGCAGCTTGTTTTGTACGTTATACAAAGAAAGATATAGATTTGTTGGTGTTAAATATTTGCACCTTTCTCTTTAAAAAATTTAATACCAGAGTAAATCATTTATTTTCATATGGCATATGATTGTGTGAATTAATTGGGACAAGTGATAATTTCGATATGTTTAATTTTATGATAGCATTGTATGCATACTTCTACTGATATGTGGCTAACTCAGAATGTGTGATCTTGACCAGATGAAGCTTTATTAAATTGATTTTCCTAGCTTTAGTTAATTCTTTATCATTTGAGTGCTAGATTTAATGTGATACAAATATGTATTTCATTGCTCTGTTTTGTTGTGTTTTTAATTCTTACTTAAAACTGGATAGTACTCAAAAGATGTGCAAAAGTTGCAGTTCTTTTTTTTAGTGAGGCACTCAGGGTTAAGTGACTTGCCCAAGGTCACGCAGCTAGTGTGGATCAAGTATTTGGTGTGAAGCTGGATTTGAACTGTGGTCCTCCTGAGTTCAGGGCCAGTGTTCTATCCACTTCGCCGCCTAGCTGCCCCATTTTTTTTTTAAGTTGTAGTTCTTAAAGACTATATTTGAGTAAATGTTAGAGATATGGCAACAGCTCTTGGTGTGAGGAAATCCCTTGTTTTTAGGATCATTTAAGTCCATAATGGATCTAATTTCATTGCACCAGACTGGATGAACATAATGAAAACAAGTGAAAATCAGGTGCTAACTTTTGATAAAGGAAAAAACAATATATGGGCATGACAATACAAAAATACTGGCATATTGAAGATTGGAAAAAATGTCATTTTAACTCACGAAATTCACTTTGCTTTTCATGGCTGTATCAGAATGATTTTCAGGAACAGTCCAGGTAAGCGTGTAAGATTTGGTCATCCTAATCAGACTGTAAAATATCTACCTAATCATTTCGTTTTTCTTTTTTTTGGAAGCTTAATGCCGGCTTGGAAATATTGTCCTTTGTCATGGAATGAACTGTGATAAATATTTTGATACATTGAGAAGCAGACAGTTCTGGAATTACAGAAATTCCCAAATGGAGATGGAATACTGCATTATGACCTTGCATCATGCCACAAAACATGAAAGGTTAAGAAATTTGTCTAAGAAATGGAGATAAGAATGCTTCAGTGGACTGGAGAATCTCTTAATTTAAAACCCATTGAAAACTTGTGGGATAGAAAGCAATGTCAGTATAGCAGAGTCAGAGGAAACATTTTTGCTTACCTCACTCAGCCTTTACAGCAACCTAGAAAATGCACTGAAGAAATTCTGTTTTGGAAAGTCAAGAAAATGTCCCAGTGAATACTTTTTTCAGCATAGGGTAACTTAAGAAAACAGATATCTGAAGACACTAGGGTTGCTTGATTAGACATTTTTAATAGGTTTTGCTTTTTTGTGTCTTTTTTTTTAATATTCAGAGCTGAAAGTTAAAAAAAATAGAATTTAAAAAATTATGTATCATCTGTCTCTCCTTTCCCTGTTACTTGCCACACACTTCACACATTCCTCATTGTCCCCGTACCCCCCAACACACACAAGGGATTGTAGCCTTTGGGCTATTATCAGTGCTAGCCTTGGGAAAAAAAGGACTCATGCTATATTTAACACAGTGTCATTAAAATGTAAAATTAAGAATATCTTAGTATCTAGAAGAATGAAAGATTATATGTCATAAGTTCTTTGACAAATTATATGAAACAAGGAATTACAGCAAAAAGAGGACATATATATTATAAGATGTAAAAAATTGGAAGGTTTATTTTGTGTCAATATGTTTAGTTACTTTCCTGTCTCTCAGCTAATTTGTAGGACACTATATACCAAAAAACATTAATTAAAAAGAAAAGAATAGCAACAACATTATAACCCTACTTTAAAAAGTAAATAGATTTTTGGTGTTTTTTTTTTAAGTTTATTTGTTTGACTGCTATGTATTCCCTAAAGTACTTCAGAATCTTTTCTGAAGTTATTTTTTTCTTTTTTCTTTTTTGCCTTTTTTAGGCAGTTGGGGTTAAGTGACTTGCCCAAGGTCACACAACTAGTAAGTGTCAAGTGTTGGGTCTGAGGCCAGATTTGAACTCAGGTCCTCCTGACTTCAGGGACGGTGCTCTATCCACTGTGCCACCTAGCTGCCCCTTGAAGTTGTTTCTAAGGATGATTGTTTTACTAATCCAATTCAGTACACAGATTTAAACTTTTTTTCCCTTTTGTCATAAATTATTTGATATGTTGTATCTTTTTAAAAAACACAAAAGATTTCAAACCTTTGTCTGTGACGAGATGGTTTTAAGGCCATATATTTAGAGATAGAAGAGTACTTTAGAGGTTATGTAGTCTAATTCCCTCTCCAAACCATACCCCACCAACCTCAAATTATTTTCTAGATGAAGTACTAGGGAGGCATCCTGACATAGAAGTACCATCTCAAGTGGTAACTCTAAGAGGCATAGATGGTAAGGCTACAGAGATGCCATGTGTGTACTACTACACAGAACAGCCAATTTCACTGAAACAGAGAGTGCATGAGGGAGGCTAATGTGAAGTGTTGAAAGGTAGTTTGGAGTAGGGTTGTGAAGTGCTTCATATGCGAAACAAAGGAGTTTTTGGCACTTGATAAATATTTGATTGATTTATCCAGGATACTTTAGTAAACGCCTAAATAGTTTTGAACATGGGGGTGGCGTGTTCAGGCCTGTGTTTTGCAGTGATTATTTAGGCAGCTATGTGTAGTATGCATTGGAAAGAGAGAAGTTGGCAAGTAGGGAGACAAAGTCAGAGATCCGGATAATAAATGGTGGAGTATCAGGTCATGTGAATGATTAGCAGGGTACAGATGGGAAAGAGGATGTGGCAACATGTACAAGATATAGAGGAACAGATTTGGGCTAGATATAAATGGAAAATTCCTAATTGTTAGAACTAAGAAATAGCACAGTGGGTAGCTTTCAGATAGAGGTCCCTTCAGAGCTCATTTAGCAAAGACTGGATGGCCATTTGTCAGTTATATTGTAGAAGAGATTCTGTTAAGGTACTGTCAGGACTATATTAAATCCAGCAAGCATTTATTAAGTGCCTACTATATGTATGGCATTGCATTTGGTAGGAATTGCTGATACAAAAAAAAAAACCAAGCCTTTGCCCTGAAGAAGTTTGTATTCTGTTGGAGCATAAAATATGTAAACAGACAAATCAATATAAGATAATTCGAGAAAAATGAGGGTGCTAGTAATTAGGGGCATCTGATGGTTTTCTGGAAGTCTCTTTCAGTTTTGAGTTTTTGCATATTTGGGCGATAGGCACTACTTAATAAAAGAATGCTGGCCAGAAAGTCTTTGAAATTAGTTATTCCTTTTTTTTTATTTGGCAAGGCAGTGGGGTAAAGTGACTTACCCAGGGTCACGCAGCTAGTAAATGTCAAGTGTGCGAGGCCAGATTTAAACTCAGCTCTTCCTGATTTCAGGGCCGGTACTCTATTCACTGCGCCATCTAGCTGCCCCGAAATTACTTACTGTTGGACAGAGTTGGCAAATGAAACAATAAGGGAGCTGATGGATAAGGTACAGCTATGGTATTGGAGGGGAGGTTGAGATTAGGAGAATGGATATAGTAGGATCAGAGGTAATGGTCTAAGGAAATTTTGGTGTTCTGGGTCTTGACAGTGGAATAGTCTGAATGATAGGAGGATCTCTGTATGTCCATTTCTTTGGGTGGTTGAAGTGGAGTAAAGAATAAAAGTCATTGAAACTTTAGAGAAACTGAAAGATCCAGATGTTGAAACTAATCAGTTTTCAACTTCGTATATAACTAATTGGAAATACTTAACTCTGGTTTTAATGTTTTTTATGTGACTTGACTTGTAGATCTATAAGAGGAAAGCTTCAGACATTGTTCATATCACACATGAAATGCTCAGTAAATGTTTGAATGAGTGATTGATTAATGTGCTTCCATTTATAACATGAGTGGTAGTACAGCAGTGAGAAGAATTGGAAGTGGCTGATAGTTTTTCTTTTTTGTTAGTTTAAAAGCAATCACAGTATGTCCTAACTTTTGGGTAGACTTGGAATGAAAATAAACCAGACTCTCAGCCTTACCAGTGTTCCCCTAGCCCCTTGTATACTCATATTAGTCTGCCATTCTCTGGCCCATTGATAAGAACTGTTAATATAAACACCTTCCTCAATACTTTTCTTATTCTCTTTGTGTGCACATAGTGCTAGGTTAATTTAAAATGATTGAAGCAATGCTGGCAAAGTGCTTATCTACTTGGCTAATATCTCTTATAAAATGCAAATGCAGATTGGGAGATGGGAATTGAAACTCATTTTCATACTTTTAATACCTTTTCATTTCAAACTAGGAATAATAAAATACCTTTAAGGATTTCTTTAAAGTATTTTCCCTATATCTCTTGAGGGCATGTCATACTTAACCAACTCTCAAAAAGGCCTGTTCTGGTATTTTCTTACAGATTTTTAAGTTTTGGGGATTACTTTTGAATGAGGTAGATCTCACTTGGGATCATGTTTGCAAGTTACCTACCCTTAGGCTCAGATTAGCAGGAGAAACTAAATTTGACATAGGTTCCTTCAGGCACACTTTTTTTCTCCAAATAAGGGGGACAGCATGCTATTGTTTGACAAAATGAAGAGTGGTCAACTTGACTTATGGTCTTACTGTTGAATTTGCTTATCCTGTAAAAGGGGCTTAATCTTGATTTAGTTGCTTTCCCTCCTCTGACTTCATTTTTTCCTTTCTTAGCTCTGACGCAAGCGAGTGATCTTCTAATGATATAAAAATCCTGAAAAATCAAACTTGAGAACGTGGTTCCATCCCATGAATAATTACCAT
Organism: Phascolarctos cinereus; assembly: GCF_003287225.1. Classification (NCBI taxonomy): domain Eukaryota; kingdom Metazoa; phylum Chordata; class Mammalia; order Diprotodontia; family Phascolarctidae; genus Phascolarctos; species Phascolarctos cinereus. Next base: position 111,060,312 of record NW_027555514.1, read on the forward strand.
TACAATAAGTTCAGGAGGTGAAACATCAATTTCACACCTGAGACCATAGCTTAGTGTTTAGGTTAAAGGTTTTCTTACAGTCTGTAGCTTTATTCTCAGGCCCCATGACAGCTGCAATGATTCCAAAACCACATTTTTCTTCAGCATCAAATGCAAGCAGCACTCCGAGTCATTAAATATTAAACCTTGTATTCTGGAACATTATTCACTCATTAATATTGCATTGAAGCCTTAACTGCATTGTTCAAAACATTTTAGGATGTTATGCAAGTTTGTCAAAATATATTAACAAACTCACTCATGTTGAACTAAGCAAAAAATGACAAACTGTTTGCACCACAAATGTGTTGTGCTTAAGTTTTTGTACAGTGTAAGCATTTCAAGTTGAGGAAATTTTAACATTTAGAAACCCCAGAAAAGAGAGGCTGGGTGGGGATGGCAGCAGCAGCCAGATGGAATGAAGAGTCATCCTCCACATAACATCTGCTATACCTCTTCATGAAATTTACAGTAATTCTTACTGCAATTTCTTTATTCATAATTAAGAGCAAACTGAGAGTGAAACCTGATCTGGGCAAGACTAGTTAGATATAAAACCATTGTGTTGCTTATAGGGACCATTTTCAAATATCCATGAATATCTCTCATCTTGAATGACAGATTTGAGTGCATATAGGACTCCCATCAGCTGCAGTATAGCAGGGAAGCATTTGCTATTTGACAGAGGATGAGAAAGTAACAGAGTTAAAGCCTTGGACTTTGTGTAAAGATTTATACTGGGTTGCTGTGAATGCATCTGGGTTCCTTGATGCTTTCACCTCTCTGTTAGCTGTCATTGACGATCATAAAATTATTTCTATGCAAAGGTAATAGGAGAAGTATTTTGAGTCTAAACCATTTTTGTTGAAAAAAAATTTGTTGTTTTGATTAGGAAAAATCATGAGTAGTTAAAAGTTATAAAATTTTGATAGTTGATGTGGGGATATATGTAATGTTTTGACAATTACTGATTTCTAAGTGTTTGGAATATATTAAGGCAGGCCCGAAGGATAAGGTAGGTGGGGTTGTACATTCTTGATCATCTAGACTACTTCAAATGTATGATGGATTAATTTTTGCTATGGTGAGTGGATTCAGAGTTTCAAGACAGAAATGGATATTATGAAGTAAATAATGAAGGTGGTAGAGTGAATCCCTGCTGACTGAGAACTAAATTATTCATTTTGTTAGTTTAGCTAACATGGTTCATGCAGTGTGGGATTTCAACACTGAGTCAATGACTAATATTGCATAATTAAAAATCCTTTATTCTTTAGCCCAGTAATGCGACTGAAATTTAGAAAGAGATATTAGCCACTTAGAAATAGAATTTCAGCAGCTTGAGATCATGGTGGATACTACCAAGTTGTTTTTAAGTTTTACAGCATGAAATCAGTTGCGCAAGTGATGAACCATATGCCTGATGTACATAGTTTTTGTAGAGAATCTTTCAGTTCTAGTCTTTGTACTACTTGTGACACTAAACAATGTCATCTTTATTAAAAATGCTGTTTGATAGTCATGGCCTACTCCTCATATGAGCTGTGTTCCCATTCCTTAACCATCTCACTTAAGATTTGTCAATCAACAAGTATTTATTAAGCAGCTACTATGTGCCAGGCCCAGTGCATAGTGCTAGGAATACAAAGAAAGGGAAAAGAGCACTCACGCTTCCTTCTTAATTTCTGTGCATTTAAGAAATTGTTACAATGGCCCCCTTTTTTAGTATCTTTTTTGCTTCCCCTACTTCCAAAGCTCCTTTTCTCAAAAAAAAAAAAGGGACCAAATTTTAAAAAATCATATAAATAATAAAAATAGTTAAATAAAATTGATGGACTTCGTGACCATAACCAAAAATGTATCTTTCTTTGTTTCTGTACCTTTCTGTGCTTTTCTCATAGGCATGGGCAAGTATGCCTGATAGTTACTTTGGCAACGCTGTAGTTCATTGCATTAATCAGAGTTCTTCCTAAGTCTTTTAAAGTTGTTTTTGTTTTTTTTGGCCTTTTATCAATCTCAGGGTTCTGTTCATTTTAGCATGAACTGCATCATTTCACGCTACTCAGGATTCTCCGAAATTTTCTTTTTGTTATATCGTGACTATTTTTTCATTACATTTATGCAGGTTTTGTTAAGAGGTCTAAGAAGCAATTTAAGTCACTCCCTTAGGTTGTAGTCCTGGTTCTTTTCTCCTCCTCCCCCTCTTCCCCCCAGTCCTCTTCTGGATCAGAAAGATTATTTTGCTTAATTACTCTTTTCCCCTTTAACCTCCACCCCCTCCCCATCCCTAATCTCCAATTGTCCTGTTGAGTTAGATGAATTTCTATACCAAACTGTGCGTATGTTTAACTCTTTTTTTGCAGGTAGGGGTGGGGAAGGGAAGAGAATAAGAATTTATGTAGAGCCTACTATGCTCCCGGCACTGTGTTAAATGCTTTACAAATATTATCTCATTTGATCCTCACAAACAACCCTGGGAGTTTGATGCTTATTATTATCCCCATTTTTAGTTTAGGAAACTGAGGCAGTCAGAGGTTAAGTGACTTACCCAGGGTTACACAGCTAGTAAAGTATCTGAGTCTGGATTTAAATACAGCCTTAGTGACTTCAGATCCACTGCTCTATCCACATCTACTTAGTTGTCTACGTAAGGGTGAGGTTTCCCTGCCGCATTTGCATCTACAGTAAAATCTACCCCTTCTTACTCCTTTTTTACTCTTGTATAGTTCTCCTTTTACCTCTCTTCTTTCCCCACTTAAAACATTCAAAGTGTAAGCACACTCCCCTTGCCAAACCTCTGCTTTTCTTAACCCTCAGTGTCTTCAAAAAGTTTTATTCTCTCTTGATTAAAATGTTATCACTACTTTAACTCATAACCTCCTTTCCAGATCTTCCAATAGATTTACCTTTCTAGCCTTCTCTGGATTCTTCTGTTTGTATTTTAGAGTTCCTATTCTTTTCATCAGAAATATTTGAAAGGCATGTATCCCATTTCAAATGCTTCTCCCCCCCCCCACTTTACTTTGATATTTAGCTTTGTAGGGCAGGTTATTCTTGGTTGTAGGTCCTGTCTTTTCTACCATTTTTGAATATTCCAAGATTACCTGTCATTTATGGTGCCAGGTCTTATTTGATCCTGATTATAGTTCCTTGATACCAGAACTACTTTTTTCTACATGCTTGCAATATTTTTTCTTTGACATAAAAGCTCTGGATTTTGTTCATGACATTTCTCAGACTTCCTGTTTGGATTTCTTTCAGGAGATGATTGGTGAATTTTTTCCATCTTGACTTTGCCCTCTGGTTCTGATAACTCTGGGCAGTTTTCATTTATGATTTCTTGAAATATAATATCCAGACTTATGTTTTTTTCCTTTTTATTATGGTTTTCAGGGTGTCCAGTGATTGTTAAATTACTTCTCCTTGACCTGTTTTCCAGGTCAGTTGTTTTTCCTTACATTTTCTTTTACTTTTTAAATTTTTTTGATTTTATTCTAACATTTCTTATTGTGCCATGAAGTCATTGAATTCTTTTTGATCTCTTATAGGGTTTAGGAAGTTTATTTCTGGGATGAAGTTTATCATTTTCTCTTTTCAGCTATATAGTCTTCATTTCTCTAGAGCTTTTATTTCAACTTTTATCTCTTGTGTCATTTCCTCTAGGTCTTCATGAGTTTTTGTGGAAATTCTTTTTTTTTTCCTTTGAGTTCCTGCAGTTGTTACAGAGTTAATTTCATTTTGAAGGGAGGAGTATCTATATCTGCACTAATTTTTGAAACTAGTTGATGTTTTCTTTTATTTGGCCATATTTCTTCCTTTAGTTACTGAATCAAGATTTCTGTTGGGGCCGTTTCCCCAACAGCTTTTTGGGTGGAATGGTTGGCCCTGCTTGGTCTTTTCCCCAGAGTCCCCTTGGTTCGTGTTATGACCTTTATTTTCCCCTGTTAGCCTCCTCCCCATCCCCATCTTGTAGGTTCAGAGAGTTGCATCTTTAGGGCACTCTTTGATATCTCAGGACACAGTTAGGGACTTTACAAACCTGAGTCCTGGGCACTCCAGTTCGAGAGCTTCTTCGCTGCTCTGATCTTTGCCCCATGCATTTTCCCCGGGTCTCCAACCTTCTCTGGAGCTTTTTGGGGGATAGTCTCTCTTTCTCACTACCCCTGCACACTAGATGGGACTAGATGGGAATCTTGACCAGAGAGTCTGTGGTCTATCTCTTATCCTTTTGGGAGGCTACCTTCTGCTGGAGCTGGCTTTTCTTGATGCCTTATTTTCTGTCAATGATCTCTTTTGCAACTCTGGGTTGGAAGAAGGCACTCTTTCACATTGGATTTCTTGAAAATTATATGGTTTGCTGCAAGCTTGATGGATTTGTTGGAATAGGTATGTGCCAGCTGGGCAATTTGCCTGCTGTTCCAGGTAGCTATCTTGGCTGGAAATCTCAGTTTATCTACTAAGTAATCAAATCCTTACCTTCTGAAAATATTGGTATTAAATTGAAATAGTAGTTACACATTTTATTGCAAGATACTTCATGAAAGTCTGCATTTTCATTTGTATTATTTAACAGATTTTAAATGTATTTTTAAGAAAAACACTTTCCTATTCAAAAAACTACATGTTGAGTGTGATTATCCTTAGGCTATGTTTATATAAATGACATTATCTTTAGATAACATTGAGTAGGATAAAGAAAATTCTGTAGCCTCTTACCATTGGGAGATTGGTTGGTTATTACTCATTGAGAGAAATGGGGTGCAAAGTGTGTTATTCCATTGGAAATTAAAATGGAACAAAAGTGCAAATGGTGCAGAAAGGACTGAGACCTTACATTAAACTACTGAGGTTTTGTGTTTGCTTGAATACTGTGTAATTGATGAAGAGAGAACTAATGGGAGAAAAGTTCAATAATATCATATTTTATTTTTCTATGAAGGCTTTAATGTTTACAGCATATGTTGTTTCTTTTAATTCTGAAAACAATCTGTCAGGTAGGTAGTGGGAGTAGTCTGTTTTATAGATAAGGAAACAGAATTTAAGATAGTTTAAGCAACTTGTCCATTGCTTTGTAAGTGACAATACCTTGATTTCCAGGGGAGGTCTACTGATTCTTAAGTAAGTTTTCTTTCTAGTGTATATAGCTTCTTGGCTTAGGAATAGAGATAATTGGGAAAAGTTTATGCTTTTGGAGACTTCTTAGAATTTGGATAGTGGTAGTGAGGATGATTCCAGGTAAGAAGTCTCAAGAAATAACAGATTTTTTTTAAAAAAAGGATAAATAATGGGATGTTACAAAAGTGTTAAAGGAACGTGTTCATAAGGAAAAAAATTAGGAGATGAAGGTGGCAGTGGATTGGCAAGGGCTGAGGCTAGATATGTATTACACCTGTGACAATAACTTTCTAGTTGTACTGTGGTTTGGCTTTTGTTTACCTTGTTAAAATGGCAGGGCAGGAATAATTTTTGCTAAATCAAGATAGGAAATATTTGTTCACATTACAAAATTCAAGTTATTTTAGGCTAAATCTTAGCGTGTACTAGGCATTATGGTACAATGAATGGAAAGAACTTTGGATTTAAAAGCAAGAAATTAGGGTTCAGCTCTTTGTTTTGCCTTTTGTCACCTTTGTAACCTTGACATCTCTGGACCTCATCCTTTGTAAAAGAAGGGGGTTGGACTTGATTACCTCTATGTCTTGCAGCTCTAGATCTGTGATCTGTGACCTCCTAGGGCACTTTTGAGGTGAATGTTAAGTGGTGAATTACATTCTCCCCCCACACCCCATTTAATAGTTCTAATTTTTTTCAATTACTTGTAAAGATAGTTTTCAACATTCACTTTTATAAAATTTTGACTTCCATAATTCCCCCCTTCCCCCGAAGGCATGTAATCTGATATAGATTATACATGTACAATCATATTAAACATTTCCACGTTAGTCATCTTGTAAAAGAAGAATCAGAACAAAAGGGAAAAACCGCAAGAAAGAAAAAAAAAACAAAAAGGAAAAGAGGAAATAGTATGCGTCAGTCTGTATTCAGACTCTGTAGTTTTTTCCCTGGCTGTTGATTACATTGGCTTTGTGAAAAATCTTTTTAATGTAATCAAAATTAGCCGTTTTGCATTTCATATCGTTCTCTATCTCTTGTTTGGTCATAAATTCTTCCTTTCTCCATAGATCTGACAGATCTAAACAATTCTTTGCTCTTCTGATTTGCTTATGGTATCACTCTTTATGTCTAAATCATGTAACCATTTTGACCTTATCTTGGATTATAGTGTGAGATATCTGTCTATGCCTCGTTTCTGCCATACTATTTTCCAGTTTTCCTAGCAGTTTTTGTCAAATAGTGAGTTCTTATCCCAGAAGCTGAAGCCTTTGGGTGTATCAAACAGTAGATTACCATAGTCATTTACTACTGTGTCTTGTATACCTAACCTATTGCATTGATCTGCCACTCTATATACTTAGTCAGTACCAAAATAGTTTTGATGATTGCTCCTTTATAATGTAGTTTTGGATCTGCTAAGGTGAGGCCACCTTCCTTTGCATTTTTTCCCCATTAATTCCCTTAATATTCTTGATCTTTTGTTCCCAGATGAATTTTATTTTTTTTTTAGCTCTGTAAAGTAATTTTTTGGTAGTTTGATTGGTATGTCACTGAATAAGTAAATTAATTTAGATAGAATTGTCATTTTTATTTATTTGATTGGCCTACCCATGAGCAATTGATATTTTTCTCATTGTTTAGATCTGACGTTATTTGTGTAAAAAATGTTTTGTAATGGTGTTCATGTAGTTCCAGGGTTTGTCTTGGCATCTAGATTCTCAAATACTTTGTATTTCAAATTTAATTTCTCTTTCTATCTTTTGCTGCTGGGCTTTGTTAGTATTATATAGAAATGTGGGTTTATTTTATATCCTGCAGCTTTGCTAAAGTTGTTACTTATTTTTAGTAGTTTTTTAGTTGATTCTCTAGGATTCTCTAAATATACCTTCATATCATCTGCAAGGAGTGATAGTTTTGTTTCATCATTGCCTATTCTAATTCCTTCATTTTCTTTTTCTTCTCTTATTGCTAGAACTAACATTTCTAGTACAGTATTGAATAATAGTGCTGATAATGGGCATCTTTGTTTCACCCCTGATCTTGTTTGGAAAGCTTCTAGCTTGTCCCTATTACATATAACGCTTGCTGATGGGTTTAGATACTACTTATCATTTTAAGGGAAATTCCATTTATTCCTGTGCTTAATGTTTCTTATAGGAATGGATGCTGTATTTTGTCAAAAGCTTTTTCTGTGTCTGTTGAGATAATCATGATTTCTGTTAGTTTTGTTATTGATATTGATATTGTTATTGATATATTATTTTAATTAATATGTTATTATTGATATTGATAATCAATTTGTGTCGTTATTTGCTATTGACATTGATTGTTATTGGTATTGAGTTATGCTGGTAGTTTTCCTAATATTAACCCAATCCTGCATTCCTGGTATAAATCCCACCTGGTCACATTGTATAATCCTGGTGATGAATTGCTGTAGTCTCATTTAAAATTTTCACATCAATATTTATTAGGGAAATTGGTCTACAATTTCTTTTCTCTGTTTTGTCTCTTCCGGATTTAGATATCAGCACCATATTTGTATTATAAAAAGAATTTGGTAGGACACTTTCTTGGCCTATTTTTCCAAATAGTTTGTGTAGTATTGAAATTAGTTCTTTAAATGTTTGGTACAATTCACTTGTAAATCTATCTGGCCTCGGAGATTTTTTTTTCTTTCTTTTATTTTTTGGTGAGGTAGTTGGGCTTCAGTGACTTGTTCAGAGTCACACATCTGGTGAGTGTTATGTGTCTGAGATCAGATTTGTACTCAGGTCCTTCTGACTCCAGGGCTGGTGCTCTATATACTAAGCCAGCTATCTGCCCTGAGATTTTTTTCTTAGGGAATTCAAGTTGATGGCTTGTCCAATTTCTTTGTCTAAAATGGGGTTAAGTATTTAATTTCCTCTTCTGTAAATCTGGGCAATTTATATATTTTTTTACAGTCTGATTTTGTTTTTATTTGTTTATTTTTTTGGCTAGGCAGTGGGGTTAAGTGACTCGCCCAGAGTCACACAGCTAGTAAGTGTTATGTGTCTGAGGCCGAATTTGAACTCAGGTCCTCCTGAATCCAGGGCCGGTGCTCTATCCACTGCGCCACCTCGCTACCCCGCAATTTATAGTTTTGTAAATATTCACCTATTTCAGTTAGATTGTCAAATTTATTGACATATAATTCAGCAACCTATCTCCTAATTATTGTCTTAATTTCCTCTTCATTGGTGATGAATTCACTTTTTTAATTTTTTTGGTACTGGTGATTTGGTTTTCTTTTTTTTTCAATCAAATTAACCAAAGGTTTCTCAGTTTTATCATTTTTTTTTATAAGACCAGCTTTTAGTTTTGTTTATTAGTTCAGTAATTGTCCTGCTTTCAGTTTTATTAATCTCTCCTTTGATTTTCAGAATTTCTAATTTGATTTTTAATTGGGGATTTTAAGTTTGTTCTTTTTCTTGTGGTTTTAGTTGCATGCCCAATTCATTGATCTGTTCTTTCTGTTTTATTCATGTAAGCATTTAGAGATATAAAAACTTCCCTAAGAACTGCTTGCTGTATCCCATATGTTTTGGTATGTTATCTCATTATTGTCATTCTCTTTAATGAAATTATTGATTGTTTCTATGATTTGATGTTTGATCCACTCATTCTTTAGGATTAGATTATTTCATTTCCAATTAATTTTTGCCTATCTTTTCATGGCCCTTAATTATTTTCTATTGCATCATGATCTAAAAAGGATGCATTTATTATTTCTGCCTTTCTGCATTTGATTGTGAGGTTTTTCTCCAGAGGTCTGTCATATCTAAGCTTTTCTAAATTTCTATTCACCTTCTTAACTAATTTTTTTTTCTGGTTACATTTATCTAGTTCTGTGAATGACATTTTAAATAAAAAATTGAATGGATAAAAATTAGGGTTCTGTTGATAGTATTCGTGGGTGGTAATTGTTGTTGCTTTAATGTAATTGGTTTATTACAAAATAATAAATTTCTAGGTAGCATTATTATTACTTTGCTTAAAGTTTTTTCCTGTACACAAATTTAGTTTCTTAGGTGTTCCTTTTGAGTGACGCATCCTGATTTTCTATGAGCTGTTTGAAAATGTAAATATGTTTTCCTATATTTTTGAATATCACTCAGTTCACAGGAATTTTCTTTAGTACTTTACAATGTGTTTGAAACTGTTTTAGGACAGAAGTGTTAGTCTTCCTTTTTATTTTCTGAAGTAAACAACATAAGGTAAAAGTTGCATATTTATTCAATTGGTATTTAGTTATTTGAATTACCCTTTGTCAGCTTTTCCACTTTAAAATATATAGGAAACAATATTTTGATTGCCAGTTCAACATTTGTTCCAACAAAGTACAATACAATTAATTAAAATTTGCCATTAGGATTAACAATGACCCAAGAGTTTGTAGTCACTCATTTTTTTGGGAGGGGGTACTTGAAGCAGTTTTCTCTGGTCATTAGTTTATGCTTGACCATCTGCCTCCATTATAATCTGTGCTCCCTGCTAGTGTGCAAGTAAAATGTTCCATGCATTGGAAGAAATGATGCAGAGTAATTGACTATACAGTTTTTGACTTAATCTTAAATCATTTAAACCAATAACCTCATCTCTTGGAGCAACAGTTTCCCACTTATTCCCCTCCATGAAATGGAAAGTTTATCAGTTTTCCTATCTGTTGTATTTTAGAATTATATAATTCTAAAACAATAGTTTCCAAATAATTTGTGGGGTAAGTACCTTTCCCATTCATAGTCTTATGTAATTGCAGATGGTATAGCCAATGTGCAGATGGACCACTATATCTGAGAATGACCTGGTAGATACTGTTCAGTAGTTAAAGCAGTTCAGAACAGAAGTGTTGGACACATAGCTCACATTAATAATCATCTTAGCTCTAACCTTAGCTCAAATGTATCTGAGATATCACTTATCTGGGTATTGCCTCCAGTGATACAGATTGAATCCCATCATTGCATGCTCATCCTGTGTGACCTCTCATAAAGTTGTGGAGGAAAGGGAGATAACCCAATATACTGAAGGTCTTCCTTCCTTTCTTTCTAGATTAAGACAATAGTACTCAGTCTTTGTGTAATTCCACTTACTCTGCTTATGATTAGCTCATTCTCTTCTTATCATGAATTTTCCTGATGACATTTTCCTTCTATAAAAACTAGGAATATGGGGCAGCTAGGTGGCACAGTGGATAGAGCACCAGCCCTGAATTCAGGAGTACCTGAGTTCAAATGTGGCCTCAGACACATAACACTTACTAGCTGTGTGACCCTGGGCAAGTCACTTAACCCCATTGCCTAGCCAAAAAAACCCAAAACTAAACAAAACAATAAAAACTAGGAATAATAAAATGACAAGAACCAAAAAACTCCCTAACCCTTGGAATGTTTTTCTAAGTCAGTCAAATTCCTGTGAAGCCAAATAAAAGCAACTCTTTCCCTCCTTGGCTGGGGTTTGTTATTTTGGCTTAGCCCAATTAAAGCCCTCCTGAAAAATCTACTAAACATTGTTTTTGATTTAGAATGCCTCTAAAGGATTCATGATGGAAAATTTTTGCTATTGAGTAGCATATGTAACTTGATCTTCCTCCTTAAATGACTATAAGAGATCATATTTCTTTTTTAAAAACTTTTAAACTTTTTTTTTTTAATTTTTAGGCAATTGGGGTTAAGTGACTTGCCCAGGGTAGCACAGCTAGTAAGTGTCAAGTGTTTGGTCTGAGGCCGAATATGAACTTAGGTCCTTCTGACTTCAGGGTTGGTGCTCTATCCACTGTGCCACCTAGCTGCCCCCAAGAGATCATATTTCAGTGAGGAATTTATTCATTTCTTTTTAATTTGGTGCATTATTTATTATGTTTATTATCAAAAGCAGTTTGTATTTAAGAATTCATTTTGCCAGCATATAAAGGTATGCCTGTCAGTTGAATGAGAATGTGATGAGGAAAAAAGTTGTTTCAAAAGAGCTTGAGATACAAGGGCACACCTGACTTTTGTTTGTTTCATTAAGCTTAGTGAAGCCACGCAATTACATTTTGCAAATAAGAAAAGCTTACACTAAACTCCTACTGTTTTACTTAAAACTCTTGAGAATTTAAATGAGGAAGGATATGTGTTTAAAAGAGGACAATTTAAATGAAATTTGTATCAGGAGCTTAATGTGAGAATGATGTTAGGCCAAGGATTCTGAAATAATGTTTCCTTTCCTGTCCCTTACATAAACCCTCTTATTACATTGAAAAATACCAAAAAGTACCAAGCTGCTCAGATATCTTTAATCTTGGGAAACCCTTGTTTCCCCACAAAAACCCTGCTTATTTTATAATGTGACTTTTCTTATTAGAAAACTGCCCTTGTATATAAAGTGTTGCTTCTAATGCCATTTGGAATACTGTGTAGCTATGTAGTAAATTAGAGCTTAACTTTTCCCTTAGGAATGTGCCACCTTCTATTTTTTGCCAGATTCTTTTCTTTATTCATTAAATCAACCTGGTATCCAGTTGTAAAGCCAACCGTCAGGGGACAGTAGCTTACTATTATAGTTTAGGGAAACATTGAAAGCAAAGACATAATCATTGGTGGTAGATTATTGGTACAAGATATGGAGAATTTAGCTGATAACATAATAGTGAAAATTGACACACTGTTTTATTAAGAGGATGGGGTTTTGATGTTAGGAGGGGCTAGCAAAGCTGCTGCTCTCCATTATAGGGAAGAGGAGATTATGGAGTGATTGTCTGGAGACATACAGCATTTTGAAATTATGAAGGAAATGCTAAATGAGTTGGAGTGCAAATATAGAAAGAAACTAGAGGACCTGAGCATCAGCCTTAAGTCTAGACCCAAAGGAGTGATCAGCATTAAAATTTAGCAATTTTTTTTGGTGGAATATTGTTATCTGATATATGATCAACAGGAGCAACTAAGCGAAAGAAAGTGAGTAGAAGATATTGCAGTGAATGAATTGTTAGTTTCTTCACACTCATTCTTGATATTTCTGGTGTGCTACTTTCACTCCAATTCTCTAGAGATACATATTTTCTTTTTTCTAACCAGAATCTATCAGAACATAATCCTGTGTGTAGAAATGAGCAAAAAAGTCTCCTAGCAAGTGAAATAGACATGAATAAAGCCTCAACACTGAGATCATGTATTTTCTACCAAAGAAGGGGTCCTTTGACCTTCTTCAGAGTCTGTTTCCTTTTATTTAACATATTCCAATCACTTATTATTAGGAAAAGAGAAATAGAAGATGAGGGAATGAGAATGGAAATTATAAGGCATGGGTAGGGGTAGAAAATACAGATAAAGAGGTCACAGAACAATTTGGAACAAAATAGATTCACCAAAATAAGCTCTAAAATTTGTGTGTGTGTGTGTGTGTGTGTGTGTGTGTGTGTGTGTGAGTGGGAAGGGGGAGAGAGTGCTTGTGTGTGTATATACACATATACATATACACACAAATACACATAAGCACACATATACCTCTATTGATGGAATGAAACACTGAGAATTTTTTAATGTGGAAAATAAATAGATCAGCACAACTCTAAAATCCGAGAACCTTTATGCCTCCCAGAGCCACTGATATTTTTCTGAGAAGGAGAGGGTTGTTCAGTGCTTCTTGGCTTATGGGCTTATTCTTGTTGGCTTTGGTTTTAGATTTCTGGATTTATTTCTCTCCTTCTGACTAGGCCTCCAAGGACTGGGAGAGGAAAGGGCAGTAATATTAGCCTCCATTTATTATTATAGATTAGAAACAAGTAGTTTATTCTCCCTACTGAAAAGGCCTGAGTCATTTGAACAAAAAGCAATTTAAAAAATGAAGATCTTTTTCTGTGACAAAGTTCTACAACAGAGCCAAAAACAAATTATACTTTATTTGAAAAGTAGTAATGTAAGTGTAACTGGCTTATAAGTATTGAAATATTTTAGCTTTGTTAATATCATTTTCATAGCTTATACGATTTAAAATTAACTCCTTCATGGGGCAGGTAGGTGGCACAGTGGATAAAGCACTGGTCCTGGATTCAGAAGGACCTGAGTTCAAATCCAGCCTCAGACACATAACACTAGCTGTGTGACTTTAGGCAAGTCACTTAACCCCATTACCTAGCCAAAAAAAAGGATTAACTCCTACAAATCTGCTGCTTTGTGGCAAAATGACTTACCCAACTTGAGCAGTGAGATGAGGTCTATAGGATTTGAAAATTGCTCATATTTCCTACTAAAAGTATGTTATTGCAAAATGGGTACATTATATAACAATATTTATAGCTAATGATTAAACTTTTCCCTCTTCTCCTTCATAGAACAATAAACATGAACTTGAACAGCCTCCAAGAGATAGTGCAGAAAAGAATGACCTGGAATGCTGTGTTCCATGGGGTCACGAAGAATTGGACACAACTGGACAATAGTTCCCTTTCCTACTATGTTCCTTAGTAACAGGACTAGGATTAAATTGTAGAATGTTGATTTTTACAAAAGCTGTATTTCTAACTTATTTTAAGGGGCAATAAAAATTACTCGAATATTGATAATATATATATATATATACACATACACATATATGTGTGTGTGTGTGTGTGTGTGTGTGTGTGTGTGTGTATCAAGGGAAAAAAATCACATTTCTATAGTGTTTTAGGGTCTGCCAAACATATTCCTCTCAATAACCTTGAGAAGTAGGTCTTGAAAGTATTATTATTCCCATTTTTCAGATGAAGGAATTGAAATTGAAAAGAGGTTGAATGACTAGATGATCACACAATGTGGTAGGAACAGTATTTATTTTACCTAAGTTAGAATGGTTTCCTGTTAAGGAAGTAGGGAGGCTGTCTTTGAGACTTGGTTGGTTCAGAGGACTAGAAAGTCCTAGTTTTGTGGAATTGTGATTCTAGAGGTTGGATAGATGTCTTCTTGATGTGCAGGACATCTTTCTTGTTTGGTGTTGATGTCATAGCAAACAGAGGTGGAAGTGGAGAACTGTTGTTTTTAGTAAAGTATTCTTTTTGATTGTAAGGAAAGTGTTTCATTGCTTTCTGTTCCTGAACCAGAATCCCTGCACCTGCCTGAATGAACTAGGCCTGACTCAGAATTACTTAGCTGGTGTCTAAAGTGGTATTTGATTCCAGGTCTCCTAAATTGAGTCCGAGTAGTCTACCTACCATAGCATGCAACATACGTGGGAAAGATGGCAAACAATGAAAATAATTCTTTCTCTTGTACTTGTCCTTGAAATTGACTTGCTGTTGCCTCTGTTAAATTACTATTATCAGAGGGCTGTTCATTCAGTATGCTCATTAGTTAAATAAATTAAATAAATATATACATACACACACACACACACACATATATGTATTTATGCCTTTTATCTTTAAATGAGTCATTTCTCATATTGTTCTAGATTTGTAACAAAGGAAAATAAATTAAGCAATAAAACCTAAAGTAGTGACTATATTTGACATTGTATGTAATACTCTGTCCATCTAGTCCACTGTGCTTCTGCCATCAGGGAGGAGGTATGTGTCAGTATCTTTTCTTAAGGACCTTCATATGGTTTTGATTGAGGTGACCTGGATTTTGTTTTAGGGAACTTTTCATTTACTTTGTTGTAGTTGTTGTGCATATTGCTTTCTTTGTTCTATTTCTCTCTGCATTAGTTTGTAGATTTAAGAACTGGAAAAAATCTTAGAAGTCATTTAGTCCTCTCATATTTTACATACGAGAAATCTGAGACCCTCAGAACTTATTTGCCCTAGGCTTTGAACTTAAACTGTTTGGCTTTAGATCTTCAAATCTATTGCTTTTACACTGTTTTATGAAGTGATATCTTAGAGTTAGTTTAGTTTGCATTCTTTTAATTTTTTGATTTTGAACCAGCTGTTAAAATGGTTGTTGATAGACCACAATTTATTCTTTTAAGTACAGAGATCAACAGATGGGTGGCACTGTGGATAGATGTAGGCCTGGATTTGGAGTTAGGATAATCTGAATTTTTATTTTATATTTTATCTTAATTTTTATAATACTTATTGTTTTATAATATTGCACCTACCTTGTGTTTCTGTTCAAAATCTAAATTGGTCATATTGTATAATCTTGCTAATATATTGTAATAGTCTCCTTGTTAATATTTTGTGTCAATATTCATTAAGGATATTGGTCCATAATTTTCTTTCTGTTCTTTCTTCCTGATTTAGGTATTAGGACCATATGTATCTGCATAGGTATCTTCCCAATGGCAGAGACATGGAGGACTAATTGAACAGAATATCATATACATTGTCAAGTATAGTCACTATTTTGGATGTTTTTTGCTTATTTTCCTTTGTCCCAAAAGAGACTTCAGTCTGGAAGAATGGTAGTAGGATCCTTTCATTCCCTATTTTTGTGAACTATTTAACATTAGAACTAAATTTTCTTTGAATGTTTTATGGAATTCACTTGTAAATCCATCCTGATTTGGGTTTTTCTTTTCACTTTCATTTTCAATTTATGGCTTATTTAATTTCTTTTTCTAAGAATGAGTTTAAATAAAGAATTTAAATAATTCTTTATTTCTGTTAATTTGGATGTATTTTATTTTTGTAAATATTAATCCATTTCATCCATCAGTTTTCTTGTTATGTAACTGGGTGAAATAGTTTCTATAATTTCTTTTTTTTCCCCTCCTTTTTTGGGTGTGAATTCTCTTTGCATTTCCAGTGTCATTCCATTGCCATTGACAATTTGGTTTTCTGTTCTTAGGCTGTTATCAAAGGGAACCAGTTCTTAATTTTGTCAGTTTATGTTTTCTATTTTTTTGCTTAGATTTTTTTTTGATTCATTGCCTTTCTAGGCTTTTAAAAGTTATACATTCAATTCATTCCTGTGTTCTTTTTCTTTTTTGTTCATTTCTCCTAATAACTACTTTGGTATGCTGTCTTTGTATTTCAGAATTTCTACTCAGCTGTCAGTCAATCAACAAGTATTTGTTGGATATTTATTAAGCCCTGTGAGTCAGGCACTGTGCTAAATGCTAAGGATACAAAAAGAGGAAAAAAGAAAATAGCCCATGGCCTCAAGGACCTCACAGTCTAATGGGGGAGAAAATGAGCAAACAAATATGTACAAATAAGCTATATGGAAACTAAATAGGAAATAATTAAAAGAAGGAAAGCACTAGAATTAAGAAAGATTTGGAAAGGCTTCCTGTAGAAGATGGTATTTTTAGTTGGGACTTTAAAAGGAAGCCAGAGGCAGTAGGGGGAACATTCCAGGCATGGAGGACAGTCAGAGAAAATGCTCAGAGCCATCTGATGTAATGTTATGTTAGTAGAACAGCCAGGAAAAGCCAGTGTGATTGGATTGGAGTGTGTGTCGGGGAAAGATGTTAAGAAGACTGGAATGGTAGGAGAGCCTAGGTTATGAAAGGCTTTCAATGCCAGAGGACAAAACTCTGGTTTTTTTGTCATGAATGTTTTCAAAGCTTTTGTTGCATTGTTTTCATTATTTCCCTGTAAGGATTACATTCATTCTTACAGAGTAAAATCTTCTTGATTATAAACTTTTTTCTTTTACCTTTTTGAATATCATTCTAATATGTTCTGTTTTTCATAATAGATCCTGTCCAGTTTTCTTGTGATCCTGACTCTGGTTTGTTGGTACTTGAACTTTTACTTTCTGCTTGCTTACAGGAATTTTTTTTTTTAACCTTGAAGCCCTCAACTTTGTCTATAATGCTCCAGCCAGTTTTAATTTTGAGTTTTATTTCAGGAGTTGACTGATAGATTTTTTTTCCTGTCTTCCCCCTGCCGCCGCCGCACACATTCACACTTTGCCTTGTTCAAATTGACCTGGGCATTTGGTATTTATGAGCTCTTGAAATATTTTATCCAGCTTTTTTTTTTTTCCTTTTTGTCATGGTTTTCAGGGAATTCAATGGTTCTTAAATTATTTTTCCTTGTCCATTGTCCAGGTCAGTCATTTTTGATAGTAGATATTTTTCATCTTTTTTTTTCAGTATTTTTATTTCATATTGTGGAGTTACTGCTTCCATTTGCTACTTTATATTTTTTAGGGGGCTTGCTTCTTGGGTAAAGTTTTTTGCCTTCTTTTCTAATCTAGTTAATCTCCAAGTTCTTTCCTTCAGAGATCTTATTTCCCTTGTAATTCATTTTTTATCTCTTCATGTCTTCTGGGTACTATTGTAACCCTTTGTGCGGAAGCCATTTTCCCCTCTGTGAGGCCCTGTTGTTAGCATTTGTTCGGTTATTGTTTTCTTGAGTTAGCTTCTTAGATGTTTTTTGATTCATAGTATTTTCCCTAATGTTTTGGTATTTTTTTTTCCTTTTTACTCATTTCTCTAGCTTTAGTTCCTTCTTTGAGACTTTGTGAAAGACTCAGGTTCTTCTGTTTCCCATACTCTTCCATAGGGTGATCAAGTCTTGTTTAGTTCTAAACCTCAGTTTCCTGGGGACTTAACTTGGCTTTCATCTGCCTTGGTATATCTTTGCCCAGAACACTAGTAGGTTTTAGAGTTTCCTTCATTAGTTAGTCAGTAAGCATTCATTTATCAGTTGTGACCTGCTGCAAATACCAATAAAGGCAAAAGACAGTCTTTGTTCTCTAGGAGCTTAGTGTTACGAGGGAAACAGCATGCAGACAACTATGTACAGACAGGTGCAGACAACTATGTACAGAAAGGTACATGCAGAATAAATTGAAGATTATCAGCAAAGAGGAAGGCACTGTCATTTAAGGTGTTTAGGAAAGGTTCTTGTAGCAGGTGGGAGTTCAGCTGATACTTGAAGGAATCCAAAGAAGCCAGGAGGCAGAGGGGAGAAGGCCAGCTAGTAAAAGTGCCTGCAGTCCTGAGAGCCCTGAAGTCTTGAGGGGTAGACTTGTGGCTCTGTGCTGCCTGTTGTTGGGCCATGTCTGAGATCAGAGAATTATGAGTTTCCAACCCATCTTGATCTTCTCTGTAAGAATGCTTTAGACTTCCTGAGTATCAGAAAGAAAATGCTGCAGGCTTTAAGTGTACATGGAGCTTTTTCACCCAGAGTGCTGGCAGCTCCTGGCTTCTTTATCTGGGCTTTTGCTGCCTTTCCTAGCAGAATCACCTTTCCAGTGCCTGCAGGCTTCTGGCTGTATTTTTGTGCGTTCTTGTGTTGGATGAAGAATCTTACCGTCGTTCCCCCCCCCCCCATTTCTTGATCACCATTCACTCTGGCATCCTTTTAGATATTTACTAGAATATATATGGGAGAGGTAGCCTTGTCAGTCTTTTACTGGTGAGGGAAAATATTTTAGGTACTGCCCCAAGGGGGGGGCATCCCTCCCCCTCTCCCCCCCATCCCCTCTCCCAGTGACTTTGATGGTTTCACACAGTTTGGTGACTAAAGTAGCAATGAACACAGAAAAAAATAAAAGCAACATATTGTTTTGTGTATTCAAATATAGTGCGGTATAACGATGACTTTGATTCAGCAAGAGAAGATATATTTAGTCACTTTTGTTTAAGAATGCATTGAAGTTTATGTTTCAGAAATAGTCCCATAAATATTTTAAAATTTATTTTCTTACTTGATTGGTGAAATAATTTTATGGGAAATTCTCTATTATGAATACTTAATTGCTTGATGATAGATGAGACACTACTCTGATGTGATTTCTCCTATGGCATTTTAAATGGATTTCTGTATTGTAGAGAGAAAGTATTGAGCAGATATTCTTAGTCTTTTCTGTCTTTCTTTTTTTTTTAATGGACCCCTTTGATAGTCCGGTGGAACTGATAGTTCCCTTCTCAAAATAATATTTTTAAATATACAAAATAAAATACCTAAAGTTTCAGAGGAAGTCAAATTATATTGAATTGTAGTTGTCAAAACGTTAAAAATCAAGTTTAGGAACCCTAGGAACCAGACCTTTAAGATAGAGAGAAAGCAAAAGTATACATATTGACTGCTGGTGATCTTTAAAACTCTTCCAGCACTTGTATTTATTCATTAAATGCTTGGTAAATTGAATTGAATTCTTAGTAGGATTGATACATTCATGCTATTGCATTAATTGAAGGTTTCTTAGGAAATAATTTATGTGGATTTTAGTTGTGTTTGCATAATTATTCTTGTTTAACAAATTAATCAGTCTGCTCATGTTTTAAAAATAGTTCCATTTGTTTACTATGTATTTGAGAGATTAATGTCTTATATGTCTCCCCTCTGGGGCCAATCTAGTATCTGATCTTTTTTTGTCACATTATAGAATATCAGATGCTTGAAGACTGTTGTGGGTGAACAAGAGTCAACAAGTATTTATTAAGTGCCTTCTATAAGCCAAGCACTGTGCTAAGCTTGGGGTAATTTAAAGAAGGTAAAAGACAGTCCCTGCTCTCTAGGAATTGCCTAGTAAGTGATTTCCAGTGTCACACATCGGCTGTCAGAAACAGAATTTGATCTCAGGTTTTTCTGAGTTTGAGGCCCATTTGCTATATACTGTGATACATTGCTTCTACACAATTGAATTAGTTTTTGAAAATTTTACCCAGTACTTGACTTTAACCAATTTTTAGTTTTATGCTATTCCCCTTCGTGTACTCTTTTGTTGTTGTTCTTGGAGACAGTGAAGGTTAAGTGACTAGTAACCAAGGTCACAAAACTAGTAAGAGTCTGTGGTCACATTTGAATTCAGGTCCTCCTGACTCTGGGGCTGGTACTCTACTGTGCAACCTAACAGCCCCTTCCTTCATGCACTCTTTCTGTCCTTGTTATCTCCTCTCCTCCTTGTGATTCTTCCTTCAAACTTCTCTATCTTTAATCACACAGTATTACTTTCCTGAAAAGAACTCTATCTCCCTCTACATTGCTCTCAGCCTTCTTTAATGTATGTTCCTTTCTTGAGGGCCCAGCTTAGGTGGTACCTCCACCATGCATCTTTCCTCACTCACATGCCTCCCACCAAGTTGAAAAAGATCCTCATAGCATTTTCTTAGAGCCTTAACTGATATCAGCCTACATGAAAGGTGAAATCTGAAATAACTGAGGAAAGAAAAAGTTCATGCTTCTAAGCGTATTGATGCATTAAGCAGTGCATGCTAATTGTATAGCAAGTTGGTACCAGATGTCCTCGGCTTGGCACTGGACTCCAAATACAAGGGGAGACAAATTTTTATGCATTAAAAGAAAACAATTAATAGGACATAAACCAGGATACAAGATTGAGTAATCTCATTTCTAACTAGAAGAAAGATTAGGAGCTTTCCAAATTGGGAGGGGAGAGACCAAATAGGTGAAATTCTCTGAAATCAAAAAAAGAGGTGTTTCCTGCCAAGGGTGAGGGGCAAGTGTCTGTATTCAATTTAAGGAACAAAGAAACAGTAACTGATTTACTAGTATGGGGCCAGTTTTCAGGTAAGACATAGGTTGCTTGAGATGTACAATTGTGAGAAAACTTCTTGCATCAGTCTTTGGATCTGATTGGGTTTCTGGTCAGCCTAACCTTAGGTCCTTAGTTAAGGGTCTCTAAACAACAGGTTGAAGTGGTCCAGCTTCCCAGCCTTGCAGGGCTAGGTTCAAACCATGCAATAAAGTTTTCTCACAATTCTCATAATTGAATAAGGTTTTCTCACAAGACAAAAATTGGACTAGACCCACAATCAAATAAAAAGGGAACCGAGTTCCAGAATTGTGTCACAAGATGGAGTCAGTGTGGTTCACTCAGTTCCCACAATTCTCTCAGCTGGAATAGGGCCCTATACCAGATCCTTTCTAGTTCAACATTATTTGTTTGGAAATGATTTTGATGATAGACCTAACAAATCTGACAGTCCTAGAAAGCATAGATAGCACATTGTATTAAAGGATGAAGGATTAAAAAAAAAGGTTATTGACATTCTAGAGCTAGTGAGATGAAATTTCAGAGTGATACTTAAAAAATTCTTCTTATAAGTTAAAAAAATTAACCAACTATAGCATTGGGAAAAAGAGCTTAACAAAAATAATTCATTTGGTGTGGGGGTAGGGGCCTTTAGGGTTTTAGTTTTTGCATGGGTCCTAGGTAGCCCTTATAATTTAAGGGAAAAATATGTGGATACAAATAACTCTGATTTTGTTGACTCCAAAATCGTTATGACCCAACAGTGGGTGAAGAGTTGATGCAAACTTAGAATAAGTCGAAAGTATAGCATCCATGGCCAGTGTGTATATTCTTTTGTGGTCATTTCACTTCTGGAATATTTTGTTTGGTTTTGAGCTCTGCTTTCTTTGAGAGATAATGACGAGCTTTCAGAAGTAGGTAAGAAGGCTGGTGGAAAGGTCTAGAATGGTTGAAGTAATTGGGTGGGAATTTTCAGTTTGTAGACATAGTTTTTTTTTTCAAACATTTGAAGGGCAGTTGTGTTGAAGTAGATAGATTTGTTATATGTAGTTTCATAAATAGAACAATGATTCTCTTTTCCCTTTAATATTTCATGTTTGTTTGATTTCAGTACTTCAGTTGATCATTCGACTTTAGTATATGAAATATATCTTATCTAATTAGCATTGCTTTTAATCTTATTGACATCACGCCTATACTGTCTTATTTTGTGACTTTCGACATCATCATGGTTACCATTACTAATGAAGACAGGAGTCAGTAGTTTAAATGCCTAAAATCTAATTTACCAACTGTTGAAATTAACATTTAAGTAAAGAAGAAATTATTTTTACATTATACCTTTTCTTTCTTTGTAGAATAAAACATGGAAAAATCCAGGCACGTGAGGATATTAACAAACTTCTGGAAAGAGAGAGGGCGATCACCAATGAGCAGTTAACTAGAGCCATTCTTCGAGAGAGAGCATCAAGTGAAGAGGAGAAGTCCAAGGTGAAGCATTTGGTGAGTGTTACAGATTTTCTGTCAATTTGACAGCTTTTAAAATGTTGAAATGTTTATTTCTTCCAGTTATTTTCCTCATTTTCATGTCTTATAACTAAATTTCAGTGATTAAACAAATTGGTTCAAGGCTTATATCCCCTTGTTAGAACTGTTAAGCCATTTTTACTATTAGGCCAAATGCCACAAGCTCATCACCTTGCCTAAAATAAGTATGTTTGTTGTTTTCCCTGACTGCTTGGGTTCTTTTGTGCTTAAAATCTGTGGCCAGCAGCTTGCTTTGTGTTCTTGTCTATCTGATGTCATTCTTGGCTAACATAAGCATCAGTCAGTGAGTTTGATTAAGTCACTTCTGAACTTGGGAGAAAGAAGAGCAAAGAGCAGATCAGGTGGGCCCTAAGAGATCAGCAGTGAATATTTGATTTTTACTTTTGTCATAGGAAACAAAGGACAGAAGTGAGGGCAGGCCTTATGAAAAATATTTTTAAACTGATGAAAGAATTAATGATCAGTTCCCCTTATTTCTCCTCATGCACAGTCTTTAATGATTAAAGGGACCAGTCCATATTCAGAGAACTATTTAACCAGAATCATTTAGCAGCATTAGAATTCTTAGATTTTACTTAAGCTCAATCAAATAAAAATACCTTCAGTGGAGCGGAAAGCAGCTTTTTCTTTGAGTCTTGAAGACCTGAAGAATAACCCACCCTCTTAAAGCTTTCATTGTCTTCTTCTTTTGCTTATCCAAAATAAGCTTTTACTTAACATTTGCATTGTCACATCTTCTTATTTCAGTGTCATGAATACTTCATTTTGTTTTGAATGACTTAAATTTTTTTTTAGCTAGGAGAAGTCCTATCTGATTGTACTTAGATCTAAGATCACAGTTCTTCCTAAATGATATTATAACAAAAGTGTTAACATATGTAGTGCTTTCTTTTTATATTGCGACCCTTATAGAAGAAAGGATGATGTCCCAACTATTTGTTGAATTACATTTACAACCTTTAATGTATTCTAAAGCTATTTAAGTATATTAGTGGATAGGGGAAATAAGATTGGGAAAGGAGGGTGATAGCTCTACATTGTAGTTGTCCCCACCTGATAATTTGTCCATTGGTTTGCCATATAGAATACCAGTATTTTTTTCTGAAGATATCTTTTATTTGATACTTGCATCATTCATTGTTCTGGAAGTCTTGACTACTGCCCCCTCTCCTTTTAGTGAGAGTGAGCTTCACTCTGAAGAGAGTGAAGAGCTGTAAATCAGGTGGTCACTGCTCTTGGAAGAGGAAGAAATAAGACTAAATTCCACTTCACTCTGGAAATGTGTCAAATAATTTTTAAGCCATTTTTCGTAGGAAGAGAACTTCCCCCTTCTTTAATACTATAGTTTGAAATATTCTCATAGTGTTCTTTTATACCTTATGTATATACCTTTGTGTCCCTTCTAGCAGAGCTTACGTGCTGCTTACCTCAGAAGAGGTTTTGAAGATACACATCCACTTCTATATATCAGTCCATTCAGTCTGATATAATCACAGATATACAAAGACATATATTTAAAATGGTAGTGGGAGGCAAGTCTTAGGAATTTTTTGGGGGGACGGGGTGAGGGAGGTAATTGGTGGGGATGGAGAAAGTAGCTTATATTAGTTGGGTAAGAGTGGGTTATGGGCAAGCCTGATGAAAAAGTATCACTAGGAATGAGCGAAGCCCTCACAGAAAACACACAGTTGACAGAGGCAGAGGGCTGTAGTCAAAAGCAAGGTGGACCCCTGAATCTATGGACAGAGTAAGGAAAAACAACAAATTTTTGAAGTTCAGGAAGAGCATCATTGAAGCTAATTAAACATAACTTATGTAAAGATACCTTCTTAAATGTCAAAAAACTAGGAATGATACCTCTCTTGTCCCTTATAATAGTAAATGAACTATGAATTGGATATTGTAAAACATCCTAAAACCTATGGAATGAAGTTGAAAATTGAAAGGTGTTGTTTCATCTTGCAGTACAAAAAAAAAGATAAAGAGAGGTGAAGAGAATAATTTGTCAGTGTTTGTTTAGCACTGTTCAGAGGTTGTCATGTTAAAAGATTTTTATTGATTGTTTGAAAGGTTTTGAACTATTGATTCTGCAAGAGATGCTGTGATGGAGAAGATCTAGATCTATTCTTCAGACAAAAATATCTCTAGAGCAAAGGTTCTTTATTGTTTTGTGTACCCCTTTTGCAGTCTGGTGAAGGTTATGGACCCTTTCTTAGCATAATATTTTAAATGAAATACATAGGAATAAAATAGAAACCAATTATATTAAAATACAATTAGTTATCAAAATATATATTTTAAAAAAACCTGAGGTCACAGACTACAGTTAAAAACCTCTGTTGTAGAGGGACAAGAGACCATTTAGAACAATAGCTTGACAGAAATTTCTAATTCCAGTTGATTAAATTATCTGGTTACTTTCCAATTATCTCTTCTGGAATTTGGTTTCTTAAGTGTGAATCTACCTACTTGTAAGGATGTATTTTTAGTGACATGTAGAGATGATTGGTTCCAATTCTTAAGTCAGGTGTATTTTCATTTCACATTAGTAAATTGGTACTCTGATTTATGAATTAATCTCTTAAGAGTTATATTAGTGTCAGTCAGTCAGTTTCGACAACCCACTCACTTTTAATTGAACTGATAAATTCTTGAGGCTACGAGTTTAAGGCCCTCTGATGCTGGAAGGAGGTGAAGCCACCAAAGTACATCCAGATACAGAATGCCATATCATCACATCATAGCAGTGCATTACTTATAGGTTGGTAAGACTCTTAGAGTGTGAAGGTATCTTGTGAACTGAGA
Source organism: Phascolarctos cinereus (assembly GCF_003287225.1). Taxonomy (NCBI): domain Eukaryota; kingdom Metazoa; phylum Chordata; class Mammalia; order Diprotodontia; family Phascolarctidae; genus Phascolarctos; species Phascolarctos cinereus. Next base: position 111,085,199 of record NW_027555514.1, read on the forward strand.
TTTCATAGAGTAGGTGGGAAAAATTATGGATCTAGCCTATCTATAACATTGTGTGTGTGTGTGTGTGTGTGTGAGAGAGAGAGAGAGAGAGAGAGAGAGAGAGAGAGAGAGAGAGAGAGAGAGAGAGAGAGAGAGAGAGAGAGAGCGAGAGAGAGGGAGAGGAGTGGATTTGGAGTCAAACAACCTAGATTCAGGTTCTATATCTCCTACCTACCACCTGTCTGTTCTTGGGCAAATGACTTAACCTTTTCCAGCCTCACTTTGCTCATCTGTAAAAATGAAAAAATAGTTATTTTTCTATATTGCAAGGTTATTATGGAGATCAAATGTGATAATGTAGACATAATGTACTTTAAAATTTAACCAGCATGTAAGTGCAAGCTGTCATTACTATTACTATTTTAGGGTGAAGAGGGAGAGTCTCTGTCTAAGGAAAAGCTGCACTGGGTAGTGAGAAAGCAGTAGCATTTTATTGATTCTCATAGTGTGAGATTAAGGATATATCATCATAATATTGATAATAGTGTAAAGTATTTTTTTTATAAACTTAATAAAATGTTATGAATTTTATCCTGCTTTGAGGCAATGTGGTTCACTGGAAAAAACTCTGGATTAGGAGTCAAGAGTATTTATATCTGTGTGACCTTGAATAAGTCATTTTTGATCTCTATGTACCAGTTTCTACCTTGTAAAATAAAAAGGGTGGACTAGATAACTTCTAAGGTTCTTTTTAAATCTGTGATCCTATGATCCAGTTTTTGAGTAAAAAATACAAATCTTAAAGCATATGCTTAAAAATTTGTAGTGAAAGTGTCTTAGTGAAAGTTAATTTCTTACTCAAATTTTTATTGATCACCTACTCTCTGTGAGGGTAAAGACTTAAAGTAATTTTGAATTCCTTCCTTAAGTGGTCATGGTCTTTGATTTTGTCAGTAAGGGGACTCTATGAGCACAGTTACAACCAATCAGTATAAATAGTAGCTAAGTCTTAGGGAGTTATATGTGGTCATTGAAGAATAAAAACAAATAGTACAGTCTTATTAGAATTTTTTTTGTCACAATTCAAAAAAGTAGCAGAGGGAAAATAATATATGTCCAGAAAATTTGAGGAAAAAAGAGAAGCTCTCTGGAAGTGTTATTTTAGGAATACTTATAGTGGAGTTTATAGAATTAGAAATAACTTATATTTAAAACAGGTCCCACATTTATTATTTTTTTCAGTTAACCAAACAGGCCTACTTTCTTTCCTGCTCTTTACCCCCCCGATCAAAAAAAAAAAAGAAAAAACAAATCTTTCGAAATGTACATGCGTGGTCAAGCAAAACAAATTCTTATATTGGCCTTGTTCCAAAAATAAATTTCAATCTGTATTCTAATTCTATCACCTTTTTGTCCAGGGAGAGGTAGCATTTTTCATCTTGAATTCTTTGATGGTGTGTAGATTATCGCATTGTACAGAGTTCTGAAGTCTTTCATAGTTGTTTGTCTTTATTGTGTTGTTATGTAAATTATTCTGGTTCTGTTCACTTACCCTCATCAGTTCACAAACAACTTCACAGGTTTCTCTGAAATTGTCCCCTTCACCACTTCTTTTTTATTGTTGTTCTTAGATATTTTTTTCCAATTACATGTAAGTTTTTTTTAATATTTGTGTTAAAATTTTGAGTTCCAAATTCTTTCTCTCCTTCCCACTCCCCTCCTTGAGAATTTGATATAGGTTATATGCATAGTCGTGCAGAACGTTTTACCATATTCCCTTCATTTCTTATGGAGTGCTATAAATTCATTAAATGTATATGCCATAATTTACTCAGTCATTCCCCATTAGGACAGCCCTTTGCCACTACAAAAAGAGCTACTATAAATATTTTTGTTCGCGTAGGCCCTTTTCCTCTTTCTTTGATCTCTGTGATATGAGCCTAGCAATGGTATTACCGGGCCAAAGGATTTGCACAGTTTAGTAACTTTTTAAACTTTGTTCCAAATTGCTTTTCAGAATGTCTAGATCTGTTCACAACTCCAACATTGCTTTGATATTCCAATTTTCTTTCTTATTTTCCTTTTTTTGTCAACTTTGCCGCTCAGATGGGTATGAGGTAGAAAGAACTTTAGAATTGTTTTGATTTATGTTTTTTTCATTATTAGTGATTTAGACCATTTTTCCGTGTGACTTTTGATAGTTTGGATTTCTTTCTCTGAAACTGACTTTTCATATCCTTGGATCATTTATCATTTGGAGAGTGGATCTTATTCTTATAAATTTGAATCAGTTCCTTATAGTCTTAAAAAGGAGTAGGTGTCACATTTATGGTGAGTATTTTCCCCAGTGGGAAACTATTTTCTTAAGAACATGAACATCTTGGGGCAGGTAGGTGGCACGGTGGATAGAGCACCAGCCCTGAAGTCAGGAGGACCTGAGTTCAAATCCCGCCTCAGACCAAACACTTGACACTTACTAGCTGTGTGATCCTGGGCAAGTCACTTAACCCCAATTGCCTAAAAAAAAAAAAAAGAATATGAACATCTTTACGGAAACTAGATGTGACATAGGATCCTGTTTTCTCTCTGTTCTTCCAGTGAAGAGTATTTATTTGCCCAAATTTCATTGCTCTCTTAATTCTTTGATATAAATTTGATTCTGACCTGGAGGTCTGGGTTAAATCAGTCTAGGGTAGATTTGGGAGCTTTTAGTTTGTTCTTGGGAAGGGTGGTATTGTACCCTGCTGGGCACCATGAGCTTGAAACACGGGGCTTTTTTGCTGTTCCTCACACATGAGATTGTGTCTTTTGACTCTTGTCTTTTCACTAGCTTTCCATTGTGCCTGGAAGTCTTTCCCTCCACACCTCTGTCCTCAAGATGCGCTTAAATCCCACTTTCTGAGGGAGGCCTTTTCCAGGCTTTCCTGCCACCTCCACAGCATCTTTGCTCTGAGAGTACTTTCCATTGACACAGTGTATGTTATATGTATATAGTTGTTTGAATGTTTTCTCACCTATTAAAATGGGAAATCCTTGAAGGCCTACACCATTTTTTTTACCCTTATTTGTAACTTGTACATTTGTGTGTGCATATGTCATATTTTTGTTTTCAATTCATGTATATTTTAACATCTTGTATGATTTTTCATGCTGCCTTTTATGTTTGTGTCAGTCTGTATGTATTTGATTATAAGCTTTCTGATGGCAAATTTTAGGCCTGTATGGTACTATGTACAGATAACATCAAAAAAAATTTTTTTATTAAATGTTTGGCTGCAAAATTGTTTGTAGGCATTGAAAATTTTATTTTCTCGATGGGTGGGGAGTTGTTTGAAGCAAAAACTACAAGTTATTTGAGGAGTAAATTGTTTGCTTGTCCATGGTCTTAAAAGTCAACTTAAGACCCAGGTTACAGATATATATTAAGTATTACTGTCTCCTCTATCAGCCATGAAATGATGGTTTTCACGATTTTCTTCTGGACCTAGTAAAACCTGCCTGTTTTGACTATGCTCATTGAAAACCACCATATATTTAAATTTGACAGGTAAGTGTGAGAGACTGGCATACAATGCTTCTGAGATTTTAAAACAGATATATTTGCATCACTGATTCTTGCTATGAGCATTAAAATATTTGGAAGATCATGTAGGAGGCTTTTTTTCTTCTTTTGTGAAGGCTTTCTTGTTATGTTCCCTTTAACAAAAAGTTACTGTGGATTTATTTTGATTATACTTAGATATGAACATGTTATCTCTCCTTATAAAATGTAAGGCCCTGTAGGGCAGAGACTGTTTGATTTTTATCTTGATAACCCCTTCATGGAACTCAGTGCCCACCATAGGGTTAGTTTTTAATAAATACTTTTTGATTGATCATAATTGTGATAGATTTCAGCCCTCTAAATTTGATGACATATACTTATTTATAATATAGAGCAGAGCAGTACTCCATATTGATTAGGAAAAGAAAATTTTTTTTAAATTTATGATCATAGCTCTTTTTGGGGGTTCATTCTTGATTTAGGATGTTCTCAAATTTTTGTGTGATTGTTGTGTGCAGATGTAGCATTCCCCTTAAGAAGTTTTCAGCTGATGTGATAGAATTCTCAAGATGCCCAAACTCACTGGACACTTGTAGATGTCTCTTATTCTTTTGACTCTTGGAATAATTCAGAACCACTCTGAAATCTTGAGGTGTAGGCAAGGGTTTCCCAATAATATGCTCAATTCACGGAAGGATCAGCATTGCTCTGAAGGTTGTCCAACAGTCCACTGTTTCCACTTTAATTCTTGTGCTGTGAGTAAGAAGAATGTCCCCCCCCCCTTTTATACATTACCGATTACTAGATGTGTCTCTCTATTATGATATCCACATTTTTAGCCAGCCAGTAAGTAAAGGTTGGGTTTCACACATTTTCTGTAATTAGAAAGCTGTCTTTCAGTAGTTGATATAAAAATTTCTGTGATGATGTTGGTTTTCTGAAATAAAACTGATTTTAAAAATCTCTTCTTCCACCCACTAACAGTTGACATTTCTGTGTTGTTAGATGTGTGTCCAGGCTTCCCTTCCTACAGCTGTTGAAGCAGCTGTCTTCATTAAAACTCTCTGAAGGGTAAAGTTATTGTTTTTCTGGTTTTTCTGGTTTGGAAGCTGGATTAACACAAGAACTTCTCATCTGAAGAAGCTGTTAATCCAAGGCTGGAAAATTTTTAAACTCTGCCTCCTCTTCCACTTTCTACCTATAGTCGTCACTACTTCAGTATTTTAATTAGCCTTTCCTGTTGTGGAAGGTTTTGAGTGAGAACTACATCAAGGAGAAGGAAGCTTGTTTTAATGAGTTAACTTGCTGATAATTTACATCCCTGAAATTGTGAAGTGGAAATTGCTGTTAAAAGTACACTTCTTATGGACTTGTATCAGCTGCTGCTGATAATGCAGAATAACTGAAAGGATCATAACCGGTAAGCTTGTAAGAATACAGTTGCCTTGACATTTCTTTTCTTTTTATGTGATCTTGGATAGTAATCTTCAAGTTGCTTGATCATGCTGTTACTTTACTGAAAGGCAATAGGTTATTGTAACTTAAATAATATACATTTTCCTAATCTCTGCTAAATATTTGACTGTGTATTTTTCTTCTGATCAAGCAAAGTTATAGTAAATTAAAGCTATTGTCTTTATTATCTCAGCTTCTCTTTCTTGTGAAAATTAATTGAACGTTTTTAGAACCTGCACAGCTGAAAAGTGGGGAGCTTTATTCAGAATTGTCTGTGGTAGAAAAAGCAGCAAACAGCTTAAAAAGTGTCCTTAAACGATCTCTAGATCACTTTTTGTGCAGTTGTTGCAAGTTTGCTCAGTCTGTGGCATTATGAAAGCTATTCCTCTCTTTGGAAATTTTGTGAATTTCCTGCAAAGGTGACACAGATTCTGTAAATCCTTAATAATAAGGCAGCTAGACAGTGTAGTGGATAAAGTACCAGGCCTGCAATCAGGAAGACCTGAGTTCAAATTTAGCCTTAGATGCTTACTAGCTGTATGATCCTGGGCAAGTTACTTAACCTCTGTCTGCCTCAGTTTTTTCTTCGGTAAAATGGGGATAATAATAGCACCTACCTCCAGGGGCTGTTGTGAGGATCAAATGTGATAATAATTGTAAAGTGCTTACCATAATGTCTCGTGCATAATAAGCACTAAATAAATCTTAGTTATTATTATCATCATCCTTATTATTATTATTTTGGAATATTCCATTTTTTTGCGTCAGTTGTTAGAGGTCTTTATTATTAGAGTGTTTGATAGATCCTTTCCAAACTTTGATGATTTTGTAGAATGTAGGGGAACTAGTGTTATAGGTGTGACTGACCAAAAAGGATAAAGTAGTTGGTTAAGTGAAATGATTGGAACTCTGGAGGGAGATGACCTTTCTATGTTGAGATTTATTTGAAGAATTCAGAGAGAGGATAAGTAGGATCCTGGGGCTTGAAATTCTACAAGGAAAGTTAACTAAAGGCATTATAGATAATCAACAACTAAACTGTAAGTCACAAATACAAATGATTCCACTGAGGAAGAAACTGTAGCTGCACAGGGAATTCATTGACCAATTAGGAATTTTAAGAAACCACACTCAGATAATGTGGGCAAAGCGAGACCTATAATCATAGGCTCAGACCTGGAACACAGCCAGTCTAGTGATAAATGCTGGGGAGGGGGGGGGCGACAATAGGCTTTTTATACTATCTTATTCCAAAGAGGAATCTCTAAGAAGGGACTGGACTGCAGAGTAGGGTGGATGGAAATGTATGTATGAAGTGGCAGGCCCAACTTCCTAGCTCCTGTTCTATTCTTTTCTTCTGCCAAGGCATTGTGGTAGAGTGAAAAGAGCACTGGATTTGGAGTTGAAGACTCTGGTTTTAATCTCTTTACTAATAACAACTAACTCTGTGATCTTGGGCAAGTCATTTCATGCCTTTAGTCTTAAATTTCCTAACTTGTAAAATGGGAACAATATTAATCTTTTATAGAGATTATTATATATTTGGTGCCTTGTTTGTTTATTTTGATCTCGTTGGGGAATATGCAACCATTTGTGGTATTTCAGACATGTTACATTTCAAATTGTTGTCTACCATGTTTGCACGATCTCACAGTTCTGTTAACAGTGTAGCGATTGCAAGAAAAGACAGCAAGCCTGTTTTCTCAGAGCTCCTCCAATGCTGAGTATTTTAAATAGTTTTTGCCAAGTTAACGAATGTGAGGTAAAACCTTAGATTCATTTTAATTGCATTTCTCTAATTGGAGAAACTAGATGGCACAATGGGTAGAATGTTGTAGTCAGGAAGAGTTGGGTTCAAATCATGCCACTGACACTTGCTAGCTATGTGAGCCTGGGCAGATTCCTTACCCTCAGGTTCCAAAGTGTTGTCAAATAGAGATAAGACCACCTGCCTCATTTGGCTGTCATGAAGGATAGTGAGATGATATATGCAAAGTACTTTGTGAAACTTAATGTGCTATATAAGTACTAGCTGCTCTTATTATTTTTATTATTATTGATTTGGAGAATTTTTTCATGTAGTTGATCATTTGCATTTCCTTAGAAATCTTTATAGTTTTTGACTACTTATCTATTACTGTCTATTATCTTGCTCGTGTATTTGTGTCAATTCCCTCAAAGATACTTAATTCAAAGGATTTTTCCTACTTAACAGCATCTTCTAGCACTATTGATTTTGTTCGTATAACACTTTTAAATATCATGAGGACAAAATTATTTCTAATTACTCTTATCTATATTGTATTTGATTAAGAAGTCTCTATCTAATCATAGATCTGAAAAGTAGCTTGTTCCATTCTTCTCTTAATGCCTGGGCTGTTCTCCCCTGTCCAGTCAATCTTGGGGACCCCTTTTCCCCTTCAAGGCCTAGCTCAAGTTTAGTCACCTTCAAAAAGTCTTTACTGATTCCCTTAGTTGTTAGTGCCACTCTTCCCCACCACCGGTTATTTGTTTTACAGATTTCTTGTATTTGCTTATCTGTGAACTTATTTTTCATTGTGGGATGTTATGATCATGTGTTAATCACATTTGGGAGAGAAATGGAAAAAGTGAACAGTCTTCCATTAGCAGAAGTTGTACCATACTGAGTTGATTCTTTGTCTGTCAAATGAGCATTATTTACATTTGTACTGTAATTCTTTTGTTGTGAGTTTCTTTAGAGAACTATCCCTGACTCTTGCTCTGTTGACAAGTAATTGGGCTGGGAACTAACTAGTTTATTTTAGGTTGTTGATGTTTTCAGTGTGCTGTTGAACAATACGCATGCATTAGATATGAAGAAAGTTATTTAAAATAGTTCAGTGCAGTGTTGCATGTTTGTCTTTGTAAAGTGTCAGAAAGTTCCTCAGGTTGAATATTAATATTGGAAAAGACTGCAAAAGTCATCCAATCAAAATAATTTTTACCTCAAGTGTGAATCTCCACGTATGTTATGACAGTTGACCATCCATCCTTTGCTTAGAATGACTGGGATCTGATCACCTCTTTTGTCAGCATTCTCTTTTGGAATGTTCTAATTATTTGGAAGTTTTTCCCAATATGGAGTAGGCATCCTCTTTAATGTAGTTCACATGCATCAATTTTAGTTCTGCCTTGTGGGGAAGCAGAAGGTTCATCCAGCCTTGGATGATAACCCCTTCATGTATTTGACAACAGTTATCACGTCCTTTCTGTCATGTCCGCATCTCTAGTAATGAACGACATCTCAGTTATACTCTGTTCCTTGGGCAAAGATTATGCTTGTCACTAATTTTTTTCTTCCTCCTCAGTCCTGACCCTATAGTATATGCAAAGTAGATACTAAGATACCTGATGAGTTAGATAAATCAGTTATTGTGGTAATGAAATTGTTTTCACTTAGTAAGTATCTGTTGAATGCCTACTATTTGCCAGGCACTGTGCTAAGGACTGGGGATACAAAGAAAGGCAAAAAACCCCAAAGAAGCAAAACAAAAACCAATTCCAGCACTTGGGGAGCACAAAATCTGATGGGGGAGACAGCAAGCAAACAAATATGAACAAACTCTGTAAAGGATAAATAAGAAATTATTAATAGAGTGAAGGCACTGGAATTAAGAGGAATTGGGAAGGATTTTGTGGAGAAGCTGAGTTTTTAGTTGGGGTTTTGGATGAAGCTAGAGATGTTTAAATTCTGCTTTCTTTTAATGCTTGATGCAGCAGTACTTCTTTTTGATTTTTATTATCCTCAATAAGAAAGTACCATTGTTAATACCTGATTTTAAGCTACATAAGTAAATATGCACAAAGGCAGTGCTTACCTCCTAGTTCTCTTCTCCCAGAGATTTTTTTCTTCCTTTCTATTGGAGGCATCCTGGGCACAGAATCACACAGAAAGAAATAGTTGTGGTTGGGTGACAGTTTATACCACTGGAAGGGAGGGAGTTGTGGGATTTTGGATCTGATGACATGTCAGGGGATTGGAAGAACGTTTTCCTAATATTAGGACCATTTTAAATAGACCTTTGTTTCAGATGTACCTCAATTTATGGGAACTTATATAAAAGTCCAAAATTATATAAAAGACTAAATAGTGATTACTTTAAAGCAGCTATTCACAGGATAATTCCTTTAAGTAGTACGTTCCGTAAGAGGATTAAATATGACTTGATTTGTAAAAATTATATTTACACACAACCTTTTAAGAATACAGCTCTTATATAGAGTGACAGATGTTTTCAGGTGTGACTTCTTAAGCTTTCAACAGCAAAATTTCTGCCAAAGAAATCTTTATTTTCTCATTTCACTTGTTCTTGTATTGTCATTCCTATACACTTACTTAAAAAAAATGAGTCCCAAAATTACATCTAATCCAATTGGCTTATGCCAAGTCTTGATGAATGTTTTTTACATGTGATAACTCTGCCACAGATAGTTCATTGACATTCTGTCACTTGGTTTATTATAGGTATCAGGGTTTGGTATGAAGAGCACTAAATTAAAATGTAAAGATAATCAAACTACAAAGGGATAAGTATATGTAAAAGTGCTTAGTATGGTATTGATGAAGTGGTTTTATTGTTAACGTGTTTGCTTCATCTCTTGGGATCAAATGAGTTATCCTTAAAACCTTAAGAGTTTTATTGAATGGCTACTGATAATCCTAGTCATTCTTCCTTCTGAAGAAGCTAAGAAATATTGTTCCTTTATTTGTTTTAATCTGCAACAAATTAAAAGTTCATCATAATTATCAGAGGCAGCTGATGATGCAGTAGGTAGAGTGCTGAGCTTGGAGTCAAGAAGATCTGAGTTCAAATATGGCCTCAGACATGTAATAGCTGTGTGACTCTAGACAAGTCACTTAACTTCTGCCTCATTTTCCTCAAATGTAAAATGGAGATAATAATAGCACTTATCTTGCAGGGTTATCATGAGAATCAAATGAGTTAGTATTTGTAAAAGTGCTTAACACAGCACACAATAGGTACTATGTAAGAATCTTTATTCCCTTGCCTTCTTATTATCAGAAGCATCATTCTACAGAAACCAAAGATAAATAGGTTGTACAATTCCTTGTATTTATGATTGCAGCACCTAAGATTTTCATGTTTTCTTAGTAGAAAATCAAAATCTGGCAGTTGTCACTTTATATACTTTTTGATTATATGTTTTTCAATGTGTATGTAAGTATGGGGTTTCTCTGAATTCAATAGTAACTTGGTCAGCAGTAATGTTTTTCCTACAAGGTTTCACTTGAGATGTACTTTGCTTCTTTCTTGATTATTGGGCATTTGATTTTGAAACAATAGTGAATATAATTAACCAGATATAGTTGTACATAACATGGGATTGGGTTGGTTTTGTTTTATTTTGTTTGGCCATATCTTTGTTTAATTGCTTAAACATAATCCTCTAAATAAAACTGAGTTATATTCTTTTTTCATATTGCCTGGATGTTCTTTCTGCAGTTTGACCTTCTTTGAATTTTTATTTCTGTGTATCTCAAGACTAGTCTATTCACCAAATATTTCCACCATTTTCTCCAGACATGGTATTCTAAGTTCTTTTCTTGACTAAGTGTATTTTCAGGATGACTTCTCTTGAAAATATCATTGGACAGAATTACCAAATGAATTAAGGCCTCCACCCTCCAGAGAGAAGGAATCTGTTTACAAACCTGCACTATTTGTTACATACCTCATTTAGCTCATTCATCATTTTAATAGAAAAATGAGTCATTTTAGATGATTCTGAAATAATTTGAGGTAAGCTACATAGCTTTAGGCAGAAAATGATTTACTGAGACAATACCAAACTCTTTTTAAGGAAATACCGGTGTGATCAGCAACAGTAATTTATGATTATTTGTCATGTAGTGATTGTATTAGACAGATTCATTTTCATTGACATTTGCTGATTAGATTGCACATTTGAAGGGATCTGTCCAGACCAACTTTAAAGTCCTTAGCAACAAATTGCAAAATTCTATATTTGGGATATGACTCTCAAATGTCTTCTCTCCATTCAAACCATTAACTATAAATGCAGCTTTGGATTAGTTTTTATTATTTTTGTTGAATTTAAAAGAGATAATTAGTATCCTGGCCAGTTTCATTGGAGACTTACATAATTCATCTTCACTTTACCTCAGCCATCTCTAAGGATGATCATGCCTTTTATCTCAGCACCTCTAACCCTGCCATCCAGAATTCTGAAATTCCTTTGCTTATCATGCCTTCCTATTCTTTTTTTTCTCTTACATTGCTTCATTTTTCCTTAACTTATTCAATAGCATCACTGTAACCTTTAGGTTCGTCACCCTTCTTTTTCTCTCAATACAGTCTCCCATGATGTGGTCTCATTTTCTTCTTTTTACTCTTGGCAACACAGTTGGCTAATTCAGTGAAGTTAGTATATCTTTTGAATCTGATGCCCTTGCCTTCGTTCTTCTTGCCACAAATGCCATGTCAAATCCAAACCCTGAATTTCTTCTAGCATCTGATTTTTCTGCTCCTACCTAAGTCCTATTCAGCATTTAGATTGGAAAATAGAAACATTGTTGATATTATCTCACATTAACTCTATTCATATCACACAATACTTAAGGGTTCTGTTAATACATTTTGGGGAAACATTGGGTTAAGCTAATGTTTATTCAATTTGAGTGATTAAGACTTGTTTTAATGAGGAAGAAACTTTTTGAATCATAGATGGATCATTATTGATTTCTGTAAAGGCAAAATCACTAGATAGAATTGAATTTTCACTTTAATCAAAAATGTTGTAAATTTAACATAGTTCGTATTTTCTGCACAAAATCCATGTGGAATTTGAAGTCAAGCTATTATAGATTTGTTTTTTATAATAGAGTTCATCATGAAAGAGGTTTGAGCAATATCTACTAAATTAATCATGCACCCTTTCATTTTAGCTGGGTCACTTTGGACTGTTTCGCTTTACACTTCATACTTTTAACTAATTGATGGGAAAGTTTTTCTAATTTAAAATAACTATATGTCATTTAGATTTTCTCCATTTTTGTCCCAATGAACAACTACTATTGACCTTTGTAAAACAGACCAGAAAGGCAGAAATAAATATGGTTTGCAATTCTTTTAGAGTAAGCTATCTCTTCTTTTGCAGTTGAACTAACAATTTCTAGTTAACAGCAGTAAAGTTCCATTTAGGTAATAGGCTCTTTCATTCCTAGTGCCTTTGAAAAATTAATTCATTTCCAGAAGGTTATGTTTACTTGCAGACCTGATATAGAATATTACAATAACGTTGGTAAATGCTCTAGAAATATGAGTGGTGAACATGAGTATAAACACTAGCATCTAGAAGAGACCAATGGAAGATTTGGTTAAGATATTTCTGAAACAGTGTAACAGTTTTAGAGCTGAAGTAGAGATGCCGGAGACCTTGGGGAAGAGCAACCACCCTTTGGAGAGTATATGATAGAGTAAAGGAAACCTAGGTATAATTGGATATGTACCCTAGATTATGGAAGAGCACATTTCAGAGGTTCTAGTGAAGGATAGCTAATTCTGTGGTAGAAATCAGCATAAGAAAGATGAGAAACTGTCAAGAATGAAATTCTGAAGTCACAAAATGAAATATTCAGTGAGAAAAAGAAGGCAGTTTGAACAACTGGATATATGAGAACTCACCCACCAACTTAGATATTTAAATGATATGTACAGAAGAAAGAAATAAGAACAGAAGACAGAAGGTGAAGACGAGCCTGTGTTATAGTGCCATAAATACAGTGGGAGAAGTTATAAAGCTCCAGTGGACTGAACCTAGTCAGGGCAGACAGGGAGGTTTAAAAAAAAAAAAGCTTGAGTTTTTTCCCTTTTTGTTCCCCCTTGAAAATTACTTTTGGAAGAAGGGTAGAGTTAAATAAAAGACAAGACTGCTTAATAGTCAGATGGTATGATAACTCAAAACAGAGAAGGCAGAACTGCTTAATTATTTTGTTTTTATGTTATCTGCCAAGGAAAATGATCTTTGTATTGCAAGTGACAGATTAAAAATGGCTAATACACAGTCAATAACCCAAGATAAGGAAGAAGGTAGATAGAGAACACCTAGTTGACTTTAAATGTTCAAATAAATAATAATAACAACAATAAAACCAATAACATTTACATAGTTCCTACTATGTGCCAGTCACTGTGCTAAGCAATTTACAAATATTATCTCATTTGATCCTCTTAGGTTGTGTAGGTGCTATTATTATTCCAATTTTACAGTTGAGGAAACTTAGGCAGGCAGGATAAGTGATTTGCCCAAAGATAAACATCTATTAAGTGTCTGAGGTTGGATTTGAATTCGGGTCTGACTCCAGTCTCATTACTCTTTCTCCTGTGCTGCCTAGCTGCCTGGCTGCCTAAGTCACTATATCCTATGGTACTCAACTGGTGAATGTCTTTGCTGAACCACCATCAGCGATGGATTGTGCATTTTTTAAAGCGCTTCATGTATGCCAGGCACTGGACTAAGTGCTAGGGTTACAAATGTAAACACATAAAACAATCACTGCCGTGAAGGAGTTTATTTTCCAGAAGGAAGAAAGCAGTACATAGAGGGCAAGGGGAAAGCAGAGTAGGAGGCAAGACATGAAATGGCATAGTTTGGAAAGAGTGACCAGGGAGTGACATTCAAGACTGGATCCAGACGAGATAAGGTGAAAGATCACCTATCACAGCCCAGAATGGTTCCAGGGAACAGTCTAAGGTTTGGGGGGAGAGGGAAAAAAGAGGGGCAGAGATAATATATGACATGACTTGGAATCAGAAAGAATGGAAGAGGCACCACAGAGCTAAAGAAGGTAAATGTTCTAGTTTTCAAAAACAGGAGGAGAGTGGTTTGCAAACTATAAGCCTGTGATATTGACTTTGAATCTGGGAAATTTCTGGAATGAATCCGTAAAGAAATCATTAGTACATATTTAGAGAAGGAGGCAGTGATTCTAAAGTACTAACTTGGTTTCATAAAAAATAGCTTATGTCAGGCTAACTTTATTTCCTTTTTATTTGTCAGGACTGTTTACTTGGGAAGGCTGCCAATGTAGCTTGCTTAGGTGTTAGTGTGTTTGATGGAAGTATTTCATGCTGTTCTGGTGGAAGCAACATAAATTAGGTGAGGGTATAGGTAGATGAGTTTGGAAGTGGTTGAATGACTTTGAGATAGGTGTCAGTGGTTCGGTGCCAGCCTGGCAGAAGATATCTGGTAGAGTGACCTAGCAGTCTGTGTTTGGCCTCCTTCTGGTTTTATCAGTTACTTGACTAATGGCATAGATTCCATGCTTACCAAATTTTAGCTAACACACTGAGTGATGGATTAAAAAAGATCCTGATAGGCTTGATTATTGGACTGAGTCTAAGAACATGAAATTAATTAGGGATAAATGGAAATTTTTATACTTGGATTTGAAAATTCAACTTCAAAAGTACAAGATGGAAGCAATAGGTAGAAGTTTGTCTGAAGCAGATCCTTTGGTTTTAATGGTGTGCAAGCTCCATATCAATCAGTAGTGTGATTTGATCACAAGGTGATCTTGGGCTTCCTTAAGGGAATAGCTTCCAAGAATGAAGAGATGGCATGCCCTCTGTCTGATCTTTGTCAGATCACAACTGTAGTATTGGGTCGCGTTTTGGGGCTGTAGTTTAAGAAAGATATCAGTAAACTGGAGAGCGTCATGAAGAGAGTAGCCAGGATAAGGAAGTGCATGAGTCCGTGCCATTTGATTTGTTGAAGAAATTAGGGATGTTTAACCTGAAGAAGAGGAGACAGGAGGATATTATTATTGTCTTAAAGAATTTGAAGAGTTTTCATATGGAAGGAAGATTAGACTTGCTCTGTTTTGCCTTAGAGAGAATTAGTTTAATTAATTTATTAATTTATCCTGTATATATTAATTAATTTATCTTGTATATGTCTTGTTTGTACATAACTTGTTTTCATGTTGTCTCTCTCATTAGGGTGTGATCTCCTTGTGATCAGGAACTGTTTTTGCTTTTCTTTGTATCCCTAGCACTTAGCACAGTGTTCAGCGCATAGTAGACTTTTAATAAATGGTTGTTAACTGACTGACTGGGTGGAAGTTTCCAAATTTAAACTTGATGTTTTGTTGTTGGATGCTTCCTATTAATAAATACTTTTTTAAAAAAAATGACATGGACTGTTTCTTGGTACGTAATGGGTTTCTCCAAAATGAAAGTCTTCAGGGAGATGCTAGGTGACAACCAGATGGGTAGGCTAAAGTGTGTATTCTTTTTTAGTAGTGAGTTGTACTACATGGCCACTGGGTTACTTTACAGTTCTGTAATGCTGTGATTTCAAACAGAATTGTCAGTAGTCAGCAGGAGATAGGGTTAAGGTTGGTAATAATAACAATAATAGTAATATATTTTTGAGTTTATACTTTTCTTTATTGTTGGAAAAAGAGAATGTAGTGGAGAAAACAAAATAATTTAACCAGTATTTTTCATAGTTGATTGATGGTGAAAGAATTGTTTTAGATAGTCATCGTTTGGTTCAAGAGAAGATAAAACCTTTTTCCAAACTTCCCACCAACTTTTGTTTAGGGCTCCAGGTTTTTATAATCTGTTAGGCATTAAGCTGTAGCATTTACTGTAGTATCTTGGTAGGCTGGGGAATGCTGTCTTCTTTTAACAAAACAAAATAAAAACTTCGAGCATAATTAAAACTAAGGTGTAATTGACAGTATTGAATCTATCATTTCAGTGTGGGGCCTATCTTAAGTATTTTATTTTCTTAAGTTTTTGCCCTTCAGTTTGTGAGGAAAAAATGATGTGGAAAAGTTTCATATTTTTTTTGTGGAAGGACTATTTTTTTTTTTGGTAATTGTGTGAGAATTTATTCTGATGACTAAACTTTCTGTGGTGTTATGAGCAAATGAGATATTCCTCAAGTGTTTCCTGTAGTTAGGTTAAAGGATCTACCAAAAGAAATGACACCATTTTTTTGAAACCTAGTGTTTGTGAGTTTTCCTGCTGTTTTTGTTTTTTAATTTTTTCCTTCCCATTTTAAAAAATAAAATTTCATTTCAGAAATTTGTGCTTGTGGTTTAGAATTGAAATCTAGGCCATGGGTTGCAGAATAAAATTTGTCTTTTTATAAAGTTTCAGATCAGATTTAACTTAAAAACAAGCCAAATGATTCCATTTGACACCTTTTAAAAATTAAAATTAAAATAAAAAATTAAAAAATTTTTTCTATACTAAATCTCAGTGTAAGGATTTTACTTGTAATGTGCTTTGCAAGATACAAAGCACTATATAAATGTTGTTATTAGCTATTATATTTACTGTTTGTGATTTTTGTCGCAGTGAATGTCTACTGTGGGAATTCCCTCCATCATTCAAGATTTAGATACTTTTCTGTGATTTAATAAATCAGTTCTGTCCAGTTGCCAGATATCAGGTGGGATTGGGTTACCTGGAGTCAGAGAAGGCCTTTGAACCTGTTTCCTTCTAATTACAAGTCCAGAATTCGTGTACTGTATCTTAAGCCTCTACTTCTACCCAATAATAAGCTGTTAAATGGGTTAAAATGAAGTTGAATTAAGCACTTTTGTTTTCTCCAAGTTCAAGGGGATGACCCCAGTTTTTGAAAACTCACTTTGACAGTAGTTCCTTTATCCTAATGAAAAACACTAATTTTTAACAGTCCCACTCCATAATCATTGGTCTTGCCTATTTGTGAGCTAGTTGAGGTGCGTTCTCTCTTCTGCATTACATTTGTAACGTCCCACTATGGTGTCTTCCCACAGTTCCCCCTCACTCCATCATGCATGGCTTGGGAGAAAATGTATTGGTTCTTCAGACTTTTACTTTTCCTCTTTTTTTTTCTCAGAATACTCAATATGTTATAAAGTAACTGAGACTAGTCTAACCCTAGAGGCACTACAAAAGAACAGGTCCTAAATAATATCTTTCTTTTAAATTCATAGCACATTTTAGTTGTGCAGATGTTGCATATGTATATTTCAGTGTTTTTTTCACACTTCCCTTTCTTTGGAAATTTTTCTGCCTTTGAAAATTGCTATTGGAATGAAACAACAAAAGTGGGCTTTTGGAATAGTCTTTGTCCATGAGAGTGACATATAGTACAAATGCCTGTCCACACTGCATTAAGATGTCTCCCTGACAGAAATATTTTTTAAAAACACCATCAGTCCTAATTTTGACAGAGTTTGCTACTGGGTTTGAGAGCATCTTGCCAAGATTACAAATTTCTCAAGCATGTAGTTTGGCAATAAATTTTTGCTTGATTTTCAGAATTTTGGATTTACTATAATCATCTCTTGGCATGCTGTATTTGCAGAATACATTGGTTTTCCTTTTTTTTTTAAATCTCAAAATTTCTATCAAGAAGATTTAGATTTTTTTTTTGGTCTTGCAAGTGATAAAACTATTTTGAGTTACTGAATCAATAATTAAAAAGTAACTGGAAATTGAATCATGCCACTGCAAATTCAGTAATGCATTTCTCTTAGAGTCTGTCGTCCCAGTGACAGTTGTCTGAAGCAACATTTATTTTCATTCACAGTGGCTGATTAGAGACCAGTTATGCAAGCCAAGGTTTCTTTAACCTCTGACTTCTCCAGGTAGCTCTCTCCTGTTGTGTCACAGTTGAGCATGGGACAAAAGAAAAGGTTGAAATTTGGAACTGTGTCAGTAAAAGAGTGCTTCTAAACTAGTTAAATCAGATTGCCGTGTAGAGACACTAGAAGGGATTGATAGTTGAGACTGATAAGGAGTAGAGTAAAAAATAACTTGCAGAAAAAACTTTCAACTTGGCCATTGTTACTCCTCTGTGAAGGAGGTTCTCTGTCTGGATTCCATAAGAGGCTAGGGAGAATCTTTCCCTCCACTAGGTCCACATAAGTAGAAGTTAAATAAGATGAGGAGTCAAACTGAGAAATTTATGAGTGCACCAAGGAAGATTGCTCCCTAGCAGCTTCAAATTTTTAGGGTACAGATTGGGTTTTTATAGCTCTTGGGACTCACTTAGAATACGCACACACAGTCAGTCAGCAGAAAAGACATGAGGCAAATGAACAAGCTTTGGTCACAGTTGCTGCTAAAGGTCAGGTTTGTTGCTGAGTGAAAGTGCATTTTTCTGTGGTTAGTCTTATCAGAATTCCCTATGTTGGCAGGAAATCTCTAAGATGGTGCAAAATAGAATCATTCTTGTTCATCCTCTTGTTGCCAATAAGGAGGGAAGTCAAGTATAAAACCCCTTATTTTGTTTCCTTGGCTTCAAAGGTTATTTTATCTGGGGAGTTATTTCCCCAAACTGATAGTGTTCATTTTCCTCCTCCATACTATCTATTGTCTGTTGTTTGTTGTCAAAGTTGTTATTTTAGATCTTTTCTTGCCTTATTTTAGACTAGTATAACGTAAGCATCTCTAGTGGATTGAAAGTTTCTGAAGATAAATACACACGTACACACACATTTTTTTTCCTCAGTACTTGCCTATAGCAGAGTAATAATACTGACATATGACACGAATTTCACATGTTTTTTCATTTATATTTTTCATTTATATTATTAAAATTTTTCCAGGCTTGATAGTCCTGTCCTTTACAAAGACATGATTTTTGGCCTTATCGTTGAATCTCTTTGTTATACTTACTGTTATCCATATTTATCTTGGAAAATTATTAGGTAACGGTGCTATAACTTATTCTCTCAGCTCAATTTTTTCCTCCCCTTTGATGGAAATGGAAATGATATAGCATATATTCATTCACTTGCCTGTGCCCTAATATTTGTTGCTTTGCTGGAGTATCAGGAAACTTATAAGGGTTTCTGTGGTCAGTTAATTAGAAATTATTTTTAAACTTGACAGTGCAAAGGCTCAGCTCATGTTTATTTATAGCCTTGCCCAACAGGGTTTTTGTTCTTTTGAAGGTGTCATCTGTGTCATTGGGGAGCATTTACCATGATCGAGCATGTTGTCTTGAGTAGTTAGTTAGTTGAGTAGTTTCCTCATTAGGAAAGTGAAATTGTGAAATTTTACTGTCCCCTGGACCTATTTCCTAGATCACAGTCAGGCCAATTCATTCTTTTTGCTTCTTAATTTTTTATCTTATACCATCTACCCCATCTTTTTGTGCAGTGCATGCTCAATAAATATTGGTGACTTGACAAGGTTCAGCTATCTTCTTGTAAAGGTTTTTTTTTTTTTATAAAAGATTGTAGATTAATGCTTCCTTCTATCTACTTGCACAATTGGTCCCTTGAGCCTAGGAAGGCCCAACGTTATCCATGTGGCTTCATCCTTGGGTTACTGTGGCTGGTGTTCCCAGTAATTAATTTCTGGTTTGGAAGATCTACCATTCACTTAGCATATAGCTATTTCCTACCTCATTGGACTTTTAGACAGTTTAATTCCAGTCACACGTTGTTAAAACAATATTTCACTATTTCTGATTTTCCTAATTATCGTGCTGATAAACAGTAGGGATCATGCCATTAGGATAAGTGAGGAACCTATGATTTTGCCTTGGAGAAAGAAACTCTTACTGTTCTCTCTTCCCCTTCCTCTCTCTCTCTCTCTCTCTCTCTCTCTCTCTCTCTCTCTCTCTCTCTCTCTCTCTCTCTCTGTCTCCCCCCCATCTTCAGCCCCCCCCCCCCAGAGCACTACTAAATGGGCTAGTCCAGAACACTTTATGATGGATAGGTAATAGTGCTGTGCCTGAGCCAACAGGCCTGTTTCCACAGCATCTGTCATAATTCAGAGTCATTAGCACACCTTAAATGGTTTCTTTTCAAAACAATTTCTACTAGGGCATTTAGAATATATCAAGAAAGAATGAAGAATTGTGGACAAGGGAATTCTAAATGCAGACAAATGCTTTTCTTTCCATCACGTATAATTTTGATGGAATTAAGAAGCCATATAGCAAAATACTGTACTATGTAGTACTTTCTTTACAGTATTTAATGTTCTATGAACTACTGAATCCATTTATTTTCAAAGCTCCAGAATAGTTGATGAATAGTCACATGAATTCATTGCCATGTAGTATGGTTTCTTCAAATATTGAAGACATTTTGGTTTTTCCTATGGAGTATGTGTGGCCTATGTCCCTTAACTACTGGCTGACTTTTACCATCCTTTTTATAGTCAAACACTGATTAGCATTCTTTTTCACCTCGTAGTTACTGATAGGGTTTGTATCATATTTGTACAGTGTGTCCCAAAAGTCTTAGTGCAATTTTAAGTGGCTAAAGCTTCTAAAACTTGAAGCTGCTAAAGCTTAAAATTGCACTAAAATGTTTGGGAAAGCCTGTATAACACTGGTAAACTTTAGGTTGGTCACTTATTTACTTAGTTATGAGGGGGGGGAAATTACAAGGAAATAAAACTAACTAGTTCTGTTTCTGAAATGCTTTAAGAAAGGAAATAAATATTGTCTATATTATAGTACAAATGAGTCAAAGCCTTACCTGAACTATATAAACTATGTATTATTCTGCTTCATGGAATAAATCCCCTTAATAAAAGTATTTGTTCTGTAAAACTGAGTCCAAGTTTTTTTTGAAGGGTGTGTTTTTTTTGTTTTTGTTTTTGGTGAAGCCTGGATTCAGTTAAAGGGCTGCATTTGAGGACCTAGAGGGGCAATTATGGCCTTGAGGCCTGGGTTAAAAACCTCGTATCTTATGCCATATGAAAAAGAATGTGGGTGGCATTTGGGGGGGGGGCGGGAGGGTGCATTTTTTTATTTTATTAATTTATTTTAATTTATGAACAATGACTTTCATATGCTTTTGAGTTTAAAATTTTTCTCCCCCTTCCTCCCCACCACCCTCCCCAAGACAGCGCACAATCTGATATAGGCTGTACATTTCCATGCCTATTAAACATATTTTCACATTAGTGAAGTTGTAAGTAAAAATTAAAACCAATAGGAGGAACCATCAGAAAGAGGAAACAAAACTCAACAGAAGAGAAAAAAAAAGATAGCAATTCAACTTTCACAGTTATGATTACTATCTTTGTCTTTTTCTCCATCCTTTTTTTCTCCCTGTTTATGCTTTTCTTTCTCCTTTCTCCTTCCCCCCCCCACTAGTGTTTTGCTTTTGACCACCGCCTCCTTCAGTTTCTCTTCCCTTCTATTATCCCTTTCCCTTTTCTTCCCCTTTGCCCTTACTGCTTCTTCCCTCCCTTCTATCCCTTCTGCCTTTTCTTTCCCCTTTTCCCTCCTATCGCCTGTAGGGCAAATTAGATTTCTGTACCTGATTATGTTATTCTGGAAGGGTGCATTTTGAATCATTGAATTGTATTATAAGGGCAAATGCATTTTTAAAAGTAACTTTTCACCCCTAAATCCTCCTTTAACAAACTTATAACACTCCAAATAGTGTATCTAAGAGTTTAAATAGGTAAGTAGATAGACAGAAAGAAGAGAAGCAGTGTTATAAAGTGAATAGAGAGCTAGCCTCAAATCTAGAGGGACCTGTGTTCTAAGTGCAGACCCTGACCCTTAGTGGTGACTGGACAAATAATAGGCAACTCTCTGACAATATGTTTCTTCGAAGGTACTGACCTGCCTTGATGGAGTGAATGGGTGAGTCAGTAAACATGTATTAAGTACCTATTATGTGTCAGCCACTGTCCTAAGCACTGGCGATACAAAGAAAAGTAATAGTCAGTTCTTGGTCTTGAAGAGCTCACAATGTAATGGAGGAAGACAGCATGTAAGTAACTACTAATAAAGTTGTATGCAAGTTATATGCAGAATACGTTAGAACTAATTAATAGAAAAAAGGCATTAGAATTAAGAGGGATCAGGAAAGCCTTCTTACAGAAGGTGAGATTTTAGGTGGGATTTGAAGAAGTCAGGAGGTATAGATGAAGAGGGAGAGCATTCTAGGAGTGAGGGAAAACCATTGAAAATATCCAGAGTCCAGAGGTAGTTTTGCTCAAGAAACAGCAAGGAGGCCAGTGTCAGTGGATTGAAGTGTTCATGGTGTCATGTGCGTGTAAGAGTAGAAAGATTGGGCAGATGGAGTAGGTTGTGAGAGTCTTTGAATGTCAAAAAGAGGCTTTCTCAGGGGGCAGCTAGGTGGTGCAGTGGATAGAGCACCGGCCCTGAAGTCAGGAGGACCTGAGTTCAAATTCGGCCTCAGACCAAGCACTTGACACTTACTAGCTAGTGTGACCCTGGGCAAGTCACTTAACCCCAGTTGCCTTAAAAAAAAAATTAAAAAAGAAACGAAAAGAGGCCTTCTCAGTCACTTTACTCCCTTTCTCGGGAGAGATTATCTTCTCAGCAGCGTATTTCTTGTGTGTATCCAATTATTTACCTGTTGTACCTCTCTAGAATGTGAGAGATAGTGTTTTTTTGCCTTTTTTTGTATCCTCAAAGTTTAGCCTAAAGCTTGAAGATTAATAAATATTTGTTGTCTGATCACTGTTGTAGAATGTGGCAAAATTTTGAAAAATCTTCACATTCTTATGGATGGGTGCTATTTTTGTGTGTCTTTGCGATGGCATTAAGGATGAAAAGTTTCAAAGAGTATTTTAAGCTAGTATGAGAAGTTATTTTCAGAAATTCATCTCATCCTTATCAAATGCTATTCCCCTTGCTGTGGACATCCTTACAGTTTTAAAAGCAGCTTAAAAGCATTTTTTATTTTCACAGTACTTGAAAGTTTTTGCTGCTCTATTTGGATATTTAAAATTTTTTGTTTTGGGCATAAGGGTGACATTTTTATCATGAGCCAAGTAAAATTTCCTTATTGTGGGGACAGTTTTTGGTTGTTGGCCTCTGACAGGCTTCACAAGCATTTGTGCTAGCAAATTAGAATCTGTTGGATACCATTAGGTGCCATTTATGTGATTTATCAGATTATATCCAAGATTTCAGTTAGATAGTGGCAGAAATTATGGGGATTTAGGGAACATGGTCTCCTGTGAGTCTGCTTCTTAAACAGGAATATTTAGTAAATTTGGCATTGATATTATTTGCATGGTGCTCAAAATTGAACTTTGTTTTTATCATGATATAATTGAATTTTTTATTCATTTTTGGAATTATGAAGTGAAGAAAGCTTGCCTGGTTCTTTAGATAGTCACTGGGAAAGACCATGATGGCAATGGGAAATGAGGCTGCAGTCACACTTTAATAAGGCACAGAGAGTGTAGGGGTGAACAGCACTTGAACTACGGAAACAAGTGGCAAAAAGAGGGGAGGGATACAGAGGCCTACTGTGTGGGGATAGGGATAGGGTGGTAGAGGAGGGCAGGCAGTGTGAGAAATAGAATGGGGAGGGAGAGTCACTCAATTGTTGATTGAAATTGGGAGCACTCAAGCAGCATGGAGCCTTTAGACTAAGAGATAGCTGGGAGCAAGTGTTTGTGGTCACAGAGTTGCTTTTTTTTTTTTTAATTTTAGACTGAAACACCAGAACTCAGATACAGAATAGAACAAAGAAAAAGAAACTTATCATGAACTTAAATATCAAAACTTAAATGAAAAGGAAAAAAAAGCATGTCGTATGCAGCAGAACATAAGAAGATTCAAAATATATAGCAATACATTTTCCTTTCAAGAAAGCCTATGTGAGGAATACATTTTGTGTTGAGAGCTGTCCATTTTTGCTTCCTTGTAAGTTTTCTCTTGTTCTCTGCTGTGCATTTTTTACTTTGTTCCTTTCTCTCCTTTTTCCCTTCCCCATTAAGTGCAGATGTGTTTATATATAGATATATACATACATATACACATATATACATACATATACACATATATACAGTTGTAGACATATATTTTGCCTAACAAATTCTACTCCTGACCTTTGTTTTTGTTTGTACATTTCTCTTATTTCCTGTTCCTCTTGACTCCTCTACTTTACTTCCACCTGCTACCTTGCCTCCTGTTACTTAGCTTACCCCTCCTCCAAGGATCCCTCCCCTATCCTCCCATTCCCATAAATCCAAACACCCTTCTGTAAACCACTTTAATCTGTTCCCTCACCCTTCCCTCTAGAGATCCTTCCCTTGTCTTCCCATGGATATCTCCCTTATCCTTCCATTCTCATTGATCTAAATACCCTTCTGTGCCCTCCTTAAACCTATTCCCTCACCCTCCCCTCTAGAGATTCCTCCCTTATCCTCTCCCCCCTCCCTATCTCCTTATCATTTTATTTCTTCTGAATTTAGAAGACTTTTATACTCTTCTAGATATATATGTATTGTTCCTTCTTAAACCCATTCCCGATGAAAGTAGGTTACCAGGGCTACCAGCCTTCCTCCCCCATCTAATTCCCGTGTCGATTCTTCCTCTTGTACCTCATTTGTATTAAATAATTACTCTCTTTAGCTGTTCCTAAACGGTTTTACTTTTTAAAGTCATATCATGCTCTGGTCTGCCTGTCTTTCTTACAAACTACCCAATTACTAGTGACAGTCTTAAACATACATTTTACATTTTACATACATAAAAGGTAAACGGCCTGCCCTTATTGAATCCCTTGTAATCAGTCTTTGGTGTGTACCTTATGTTTCTCTTGGCTCTTATATGTCAAATCTTCTATTAAGTTCAGGTTTTTTTTTTTAAACCATAGTGTCTGACAGTTGACCAGATATCCATTTTTTCCCCCCACTGAGGATTATGCTTAACTTTGCTAAGTACATTTTCAGCCAGAGCCCCAGTTCCTTTTACTCTTCCATATATAGTGTTCCAAGACGTGTGGGTCTTTGGTGTCTCCACTGCTAGGGGTTGGGTGATTCTTAATTGTGGCACTTTTCTTGGTCTCACAGACTTTTTTTGGGAGGGGGAATAGAGTAAGTCTTATTTGTGCCACCTTGGGGTTAGTTAATTAATATATGCACATAATCTCAAAGTTATTAGTAATATTTGGTGTTCTGTTTGTCTGTGGATAGATAGATACATATTGCCTTTATCTGGAACTTACCTGAAATTTACATATCCTGGGACCAAAAGGCCCTGACAACAAGGGATTAAGTGGTTTTCCCTGATTGGCACATAGTCTAAGGATGTGAATTTTGGGCAGTATATGGTAATTTGCAAATTATGCGCCTTTGATCTTTGGCACAGTCTGTGACTTCTAGGTTCCCTTTTGCAATTTTACTTCTTTCTATTGTTGCTTTATACTGTCCACTTATAAACTTAGTACACTGACTAGAAGAGCGGAAGTGGGCGGGATATAATTTTTAATGCAAAAATCCATTTTGCAGAGATTACTTAATGATTTATGTAAGTACAGTTAATAACAGCTTTTGGGGGAATACCGTTTATATTCTTTTCATAACTATTTGTCAAGATATTTGATAACTACTAATATTTTCTATCCTAATATTTTATGGTACCAAAAAGTTGTCAGTGAAACTTTAGAAAATAAACTTTCTCAGAAATGGGAGGATGCAGAAAACAATTATGATTGGTTTTCAACACATTGCTCTTACATTATTACATTACAAGATAAAAGTGAAAAGCGCAATTATGTTTTAAAAATTCTCTTGGTAAATGAGCAGCTGTTTTAATTGAAGAACATGTTCAAAATCTGCTTTGTGAATTAAGGTTTTGGCTCCAGAGAGAACTTTTCTATGCACTATTTTGAGCAGTCATGTAATAGGAAATATATTTAAACAAAAAGTGAGTTATTTATAACTCTGTATATGTGTGTGTGTATGCACACACACATACATGTATATACACATATGCACATATACATATATGTTAATTAGGTGTGGCATATTTGAATATTACTAATTAGTTTCCTCTAGCACTTTTTTTCATAATTTAGCTGTTAGAGATGCTCCTGTGAACACAATGAAGATAAAAATACTGATTATATATTTTTAAAAGGGTGAATTCCCTCTTCCTGCTCATTGTTGCCTAATTCAAGGTAATTTGTAATTTAACGAGTTATTTCTTTAGTAAACAAATTAAGTAGCTTGTATACAGACAAATTAGTTTTTCCTCTCTGCTTTTCTGTTTGGCAGGTTATCTATGTATTCCAATAGAGTTGCTATTGCTGGAAACATTTTTTGAGTCTATCTTCTTAATTAGCCTGTGCAGACTACAGGCCATTTCTTGTGGGATATTCTCTGGAGTAAAAAATCCTTGTGAATAAGTTTGGTGTTTTTGAAGTAACCAGAAGTGTCATGGGTGATTGTAATGTGAGATACTAAGTGTGGTCATTAATCAATTAGTCATTTGTTAAACACCTGCTATATTCCAGGCACTGTGCTAGATCTTGGGGATGTAAGGACAAAAATGAAAGAAAGGCTCAAGTTGCAAGGAACTTATATCTAATGATAGGAAAGAACAGGTAATTATAAGGAGATCAGTTTTCCCATGTGACTTGGAAACATGTTCTAAATGCAGTTCCAAAAGTAGAGGTCCAATAATGTTTTGAGCAGTGGCAACATTTCCAGAATAAATGAATAGCTGTTCACCTGGACTTCTTTGAAAGGCAGTATTCATTTGGATACTGGGTTTATTTATAAATATCAACAACAAAATAGAAAACTAGTCTAATTACTTTAAAAATCCCACTGGCTACAGGTGTCTATTATTTTTGCTGTTTTAACGCCATCAACTTTCCCCCCTTTACATTTGCATAGTACTTTTAAATTTTTATATTTTACTTAGTGCTTTTTTTTTCCTTCCAATTTTTGTTTGCACTGTTTGTCTTTCTATCTTTCCATCATATTTGAATTCTACCAACTTCCTCACTGGATGCCATTTTCTCTGAATTGTCCTACCTAATAGTGATATATTATCACTCCCCTCGTCCTGCACTCTTATGGCACCCTTTGCCTTTATTTTTTTAATCTCGTATTACAGTTTAATTTCTATCACACTCATATGTTTAAATGACTTATCTGTGCATCTAGACTGTGAGCTCTTTGAATCAGGAATTTCTTTTGTATATACATATTTTTTTTTTGGCCTTCCTTCTGGGCAAGAACTTCTGTTGGTCATCTGCTATCCTACCTTTGTTAAATTGAATCAAGTCGTAGTTATCTAGGATTTTAACTTTTTTATGATGGAAGCCATATTTAGTAACATCTGTATCTCATTTTATAAATACTGTAATTAGAGTTTTACACATTTGAGGGTGGAAGTCAGCTTTGCTGAATGTTTAATTATATAATTTGACTAGATATTGTATTTTTCTGAAATATAATGGCTGAATAACACTAGAATATCGACATTTTAATAGCTATATTAAATAAAATACACATCTATAATACTACTACTATATTTATTTAGTCTATTTAATTTTTATTACTTCAAGAATACAATTTTTAAAATAGAGAGATAGCTATTGACTAGACTGAAAATAGTTCTTTTCAATATCCCTTAAAAGTGAATCTTAAAGATATTTATTTAAAGAGACTATTTAAACTTAAAAGGCCTTTGTCTCTTCTATATTCCTTTTGCACTTGTATAGTCTTTTGCTTTGTTTAATGACACAATTTAAAATTCTCAGTCTCTTAAAAACGAATTATATAATTATAGTCAAGTTTCTTTTTCTATTTTCTTTGAAAAGTTAAAAATTAAAAGAAGAATCAAATGAATTTGTTTTCTGTTTAAAGTTGATCATATAGATATGGTCTTGATTTAGTGTATTTTTCTTCTGATACTTTCTAGGGTATGATTTCTTTTTTTTCTTTTTTTGTACTAATAAAATTAAATCCTTTTGATTAGTTCACCTGAGAGTAAAGTTGTAAAACTAAAAAGGTTATCTAAAATATTTATTAACTGAAGTAATTAAGTACCTATTTTAATAGCCTATAGAATCATGTCCCTTTGTTTTCTTAAGATTTCTGACAGTTTGAATTTGGTGGACTAAATTGCATATATCTAATTTCTATTTTAAGTGTACATATTTTTGCTTTTGATAAAACAACCCTTCAATGAATTGTTTAGTATTTTCTTGGAGTATTCAGCCTTGCAAATATCCATTTACCTATCTTTCCAAAATATGTATCAGTTTATGTTGGGCTAGCAAAATAATGCTTAGTCATTAACTTTCCAATCAGTGTACTCCCCAGTGACAGACAGTAATGTGTCTTGTAGCATTGCTTTGCACATATTTCTTGCTTTTGTTGTTGTTCAGTCATTTTTCAGTCTTGTACATTTCTTTGTGACCTCATTTAGGGATTTTTTTTGGTACAGATACTGGAGTGGTTTGCCACTGGAGTGGTCTGCTGCATTGGACAGATGAGGAAACTGAGTCAAACAGGTTTAAGTGACTTCCTCAGGGTCATATAGCTGGTGAGTTTCTGAGGCCAGATTTTAACTGAGGAAAAGGAGTCTTCCTGTTGTTGTAGGCCTGACATTATATCCACTGTGCCCCCTAGCTGCTCCTATTTCATGCTTAATAAAGGCTTAGTGAATTATAAAATTATAGAATTTTAGAGCACAAAGAGACTTGAGCGATCATCTGTCCAACTCTCTCATCTTATAAGTAATTCGACTAAACCTCAGAAGTGTTCTATTGTGTACACAACTAATGACTTGAAAATCTAGGTCACATGACTATTAGCTTATTATGTTTAGGGATAATGTCTTGTCCCGTATTTCTAACTAGAAACCACCGAATACTTTTTAGTATTGGGAGTAGAAGAAATGAGCTCATTGGTACAGAGTCATAGATTCCCCTCCTTATCTGTAGGATGAGTGGGTTGTACTAGATGGTCTCTTTCTGCTCTTTACCTGTAATCCTTCTTTATTTGATGACATGTTGTTTGAGCTTTGCTCTGCACATGTTCTCATTTGGCCGAAGAGGTAAGTTGTTGGTCTACAGACTTCACCTGTTCCATATAAATGAGCTTATATTACATGGTTCAGTACTTCATTATGAGAGAGAGACAGAGAGAGAGAGAGAGAGAGAGAGAGAGAGAGAGAGAGAGAGAGAGAGAGAGTGTATTCCCAGCCCTTCATCTTGTATTGCTTGCTGGTAGGTAGGTAGTAGTACTGTGTAGTTAGAGTACTGCTTTTTTTCCCCTTGGCTTTTCCCCTCTTCCACTCCACAAAACTCTATGAAGTATTCCCTGATCTCTTGGTAAATAATGACTTTCTTTCCATTGTTTTTGGGGAATTGCAAAATAACTTTTACTGATCTCAAACTTTCCAAAACAAAAGAGGCCTATCTTTTCAAAACAGGCATTGAACCCATGTAGCTACATAGCAACGCTGCTTCCAAAGAACTACAGATGAGTATTACAAAGAGGGCAATAGAGAGGCACATGAGTGATGTGTGCAGTCAGCAACACATAATCAGTCAGTAAACATTATGTGCCATACATTCTGTTAAGCTCTGGGGATACAAAAAGAGGCAAAAGATAGCCTCTATCCTCAAGGAGCTATCAGTGTAATGGGGGAGACAAGAAGCAACACACACTCACACTCACACAATAAATAAGAAATAATTAAGAAAAGGGAGATACTAGAAGGAAGAAAGATTGGGAAATATGTCCTATTGAAAATGGAATTTTAGTTGGTACTTAAAGGGATATTGTAGGTAGAGATGAGGTAGTATTGCTAATAGGTAGAGATGAGGAGTGAGAATTCCTGCATATGGGGGATAACCAGAGAAAATGCCTAGGGTGGAATGATGGCTTATCTTATTCTCAGAACATCCAGGAGGCTAGTGTCATTGGATTAAAGAGTATATTTCGGGGAATAAAGTGGAAGTATAATGGAAAGATAGGAGCAGACTAGCATGTAAAGGGCTTTGAATGCCAAATGGATAAGTTTGTCTTGGATCCTAAGGGTAGGTAATATAATAATGGAGTTTATTGGGTAGAAATGTGGGGGTCAAACCTGTGCTTTGGAAAATCGCTGTGGTGGGTGGATCGGAATGGGAAAAGACTTGAAGCTGACAGATCTACTATTACACTATTGCAATAGTCCAGGCATGAAGTGATGAGGAGCTACACCAGAGTGGTGGCCATATCAGAGGAGAGAAGGGGACATATTTGAGAGATGATGCAAAGGTGATATTGACTGGCCTTGGTAACAGATTGGTGGGGGGAAGGGAGTCGGAGGCCATGGTGAGAGATAGTGGAGTGGAGGATGGTACCTGAGTTGCAAACCTGGGGGACTAAGAGGATGATCGTGCCCTCTACAGTATTAGGGAAGGCAGGAGGTAGGGGAGGGTTTAAGGGTAAAAATAAAGAGTTCTTTTTTTGACTTGTTGAATTTAAGATGTTTACTGGATATCCAGTTTGAGATATCTGAAAGACAAGTGAAGATAGGAGATTGGAGGTCAGATGAGAGATTGGGGCAGAATAGGTAGATTTGAGGATTGTCAGCATAGAGATAGTAAGTAAATCCATTGGAGCTAATTGGATCAGCAAGTGAAAGAGAAGAGAAGTGAGTCTAGGACAGAGATTTAGGGTAAATGTATAGTTAGAGGATGTGATCGGGATTAGGATCTAGCCAAGGGTACTATGAAAGCCTCTGAAGAGCAGGTGTAAAGGATCTCATATGGTGAGGAGAAATGACATGTGCACAGTTTTAGTGTTCCACTAGTATCCTTGTGATGTCAGGAAAAAGGAAGGATGTCCTTTGCCATGTTGGATAGACCCTCTGTTGGGAAACTTTTTGTGGAACATATGAGTCACACAGAATGGGCTGACATGGAGAGGTTGTCATCTATATCACTGGAGAGAACTCCCAAATCAATGATTTCACATGGATTTAAATGTGTTTTAATATTCTTTTAAAGGTTTTATGTATGTATATATGTATATATATGTATATATATATGTATATATATATATATATATATACATATATATACATATATAGGAAAGTAGGCTTACAGGTTGATAGATAATGATATTTTCTTGAGCCTTTGTTACTATTCCTTTCAGATACCCAAATCACAATTAATTCCTCAACAGCCCAGAATACTGCCACTTTCAGTACAAATCTCCTTTTTGTATGCTTGGTGTAGTGCAGTTGATCTTTATTTTCTTTAGTGCTATTTTGACTTCCTTTTTTTTTGACTCTACTGTCATAGGATTAGGGATTTAGAGGTGGAAGAAATCAGTGGTGAAATTGAGGTACAAAAAGTCTAAGTGTTTTGCGTAAGTTTATACATGTAAGGTAGTAGATAGAAAATTTGAACCTCTGGTTTTCTTACCCTTTCCACCCATGTATAACATGGCTCTCATGTCATTAATGCTTCAGAAACAAGTGTTATGGAAAACAATTTTCCAAATTTTTCATTTTTTTTTGTCCTCCAAGTTTATTCATAAGTGCTGGTAGATTGATCTGATTTTATCTAGTCTCTCCTTAAGCTTTCTGCTAGCCTATTTTGCATTGTACTGTTTTTCCAATGTTTTATTAGATGATAATACGTGTAATATTCCATTGCTGTATTCCAGAAGATCTTGAAAATTATTGCTGACTTTCATTTTCTATTACCTTCTTTTTCAAGTGTGTACCTATTATCCCTTTTCCATAGGAACATCTTTTAACAAATACAATTTAAAAAAATTTACGTGTTTTCAAATCAATATTAATAATGAGAATAATTAATGTTTATATGGTATTTGTCAGTTTATAAAGTACTTTAAAAATATTATCTCCTTTAATTCTCACAAGAACCATGTAAGGTGGGTGCTGGTATGATTTCCATTTTATGGAGTAAGTAAGAGGACTTGGCCAGGATCACACAACAAGTGTATGAAGAAGGATTCAATTCAGCTCTTTCTGACTCAAAGTCCAGCACTCTACCCACTTTACCACCTTGTTGCTTCATAGTATTTGACAGTATATTTCCCATTCATAAATTTCTACTTCTTAAAAAAAAAAACTTCATAAAATTTTGCAAATCATTTTATACTCTAAACCAGTTGTGTCTTTGCTGACTAGATCTCTGTGATTCTCAAGGAGAGCAAGTCTTTTTTTTTTTTTTTTACTGATGCAATTTATAGGCTCTTTTGGCCTCCATGTTATAGCAGCTTGTTTACATTGGTCACACTTCCTTAAGAAGTACTGGTTGTCTGGGTCCTTGTCTGTTGTTCAACCTATTTTCTAGTTTACATAATTAATAGGTCTGTTTGGAGTTGTAATTACTAGCACTTATTTGGTACTTTTTGTTCAAATAAGTTGATGATGTGTGTGTGTGTGTCTGTGTGTCTGTGTGTGTGTATGTGTATAAATAACTTCTGCCAATCATTTCCTGTTGTGTCTTGCTTTTATCAAACATGTTCATACCTAACAGCTAGTTTAGTACTTTTTATTTTACTTCATTTTAATCTATCAGTTTGAATAGTTGTGTTTTACAAGTAGTTTGTGCCTTCCACATTTCACATTTCTGCTTTGTAATTTAGTTTTTTATTCTAATAAGTCTTAGTATGTTGAAATTTTTTGGTAGAGTTTCAGTGGAAGTTACAATCCCTCATTTCTAAAATGTGATTCCTGCACTCTTTATATTTTACTTTTTTTCTCTGTATAGTTATGGAATGTGTACGTGTATATATTAATATATTTACATGTATACCTAAAGGTATCCACATATGTAGTGCCTTTTAAAAATCCACACAGAACTTAAACTTTGTCATTTATATTCTTATGTAGTTAACTTTTATACGAGTTTGAAATGTTATTTTGTCATGTGATAATCTGAATGCATCTTAAATATTAAATTACTATATATAAAGCTTTGGAATATTATACAACACTTGAATAGGTGCAGCCTTGGAAACATTTTCTCCTTTCGCTAGTTGCTTGATTGAAAGTTTTAGGTTTATGCAGTGTTGCATAAAATTCCTTATTTGAGGTGGTCTGAAGTCAATAGTTGATCCCGTATGAAATGAGTTAGGCTTTATACAGTATCTGAAAGGGAATATACGTGTAAATCATTATTCTGTGAACCAGATGTTAATTGAACGTACAGGGAGAATTTGCTATTTAAAAGAAGCTTTTGTAGTCTCCTCTACCTTTCTCTGTGCTTTCCTTTCCTTGTTCTTATTCTCTTTTTGGTGCCCTTGCGCGCGCGCTCTCTCTCTCTCTCTCTCTCTCTCTCTCTCTCTCTCTCTCTCTCTGTATGCATCTCTGGGCAACAAGTGCTTTATGAAAAAAATACCAAGTAGATGTTTGATGCATGGCGTCTACTTTTAGCCAGAAAGATACCCTGCAATAGCTAATTACTGTGATGTTTAGACTTGTATATTAGTTTCGTCAGAAATATCTTCCTGTGAAGTTCAGATATTTAAGTTGTCCCACCCCTTTTTGTTGAGAACAAAAGGGACAACTTGAATGTTATTTAGAAGAATGGTCATGTCTTGTACTTTATTTCTTTAGTTTTAATAGATGGCTGCCATTGTAGCATTGTAGTGCATATAATGTCACTGCCAGACATCATCGTTACTGTTTTCAGCATGTATTTGACTGGGGGTTCATTCTTATAAGATAAAATCACACATGGGGCAGCTAGGTGGCGTAGTGGATAGAGCACTGGCCCTGGATTCAGGAGGACCTGAGTTCAAATCCGGCCTCGGACACATAACACTTGCTAGCTGTGTGACCCTGGGCAAGTCACTTAACCCCATTGCCTAGCCAAAAAAAAAAGAAGATAAAATCACACAGGAAGAAAAGATCTGATTTTCTCTTAAACATAAAGCTGCACAATTCAGTGATGTGAAGCTACTCAAGGTTCTTTGATATCTTCAGAGAATAACAATTACTGACACAGCAAGTAATTTTCTTTCTTAACTTGTAGTTGTTAGAGAACAATTTAGAAAATTGATTCATCTGTCAAAAGTTTAGATGGGTAGGATACACTGCTCAGTCTGGATATGACAACATAAAGAACCCCACAACTTTTACTAATAGTGAAAAAAGGAATCCATTTTATACTCCATTAAACTGTTATACATCATAAATAATTTATGCCTAGCCTTGTACCTGTCTGTATCAAGGATGATAAACTTGTCACTTAAAGAGTGTTTTAATGAATGTAATGGTATTCCCCTTTCCCCTTGCCTTGTGCCCATTTTACTATACCCTCCTTCTCCCCCTCCCCCCTCCCCCAAATCCCTTGTGCACTTGCAGAGACATATACTTCATACCAAACCCTATTCTTTATAAAGAGGAGCTGAGTGGTTTGTGATTATTTCTAATCAAGAAATAGTGATCTAGATCAGTTGTCTAAACTAGGCATTCATGTCCAATTTGTTATGGCATATGAAGCTATTTCATGTACCATACTAGTGACAAATCCCATCTTGGATTTTTACTTCTTGAGCAAAACCATATCTACCCCCAGGCCTTGGACTCTTCTGTCTTCCAGTAAGATATCCTTAGGTCTTTATAAAGACTGGAACAGACTTTGGAGGGCAATTGAGTCCAATTATAACATTTTGCAGTTGTTTATTCCCAAGAAATGAAGACTTAAGTGGATGACGTGGTGTTCATCTTGTAGAAAAAGACATGTAGTAGATTATTCTGTTGACCCCAGAGAACAGAGCTAGTTAGGGACTGATTGTTTCAGAAGGAAAAATTTCAGGTTGATTTTAGGAGAATCATCATAAGATAACAGAACAGAAGTATAATCAATTTCCCATGGATGTTGTGGATTTTCTGCTACTAGAAGTTTTCAAATGTAGGCCACATGACAGTTTATCAGGTATCTGTAAGAAGAGATTTCCTATGGCTACCACCATAATAATATACTTTGTTACTTCATCTTAGATTATTATGCCTTGTTTTCCTATTACCAGTGAAATGAAGCAGAGTAGTGTAAGACATTTTCTTTCCCCAATTTTTCTCTGTAACCATGCTTGAAAAATACAGCACAGAATCTGGGAACTGCTGTCAGAATGTACTTTTGAGCACATGGTGGCCTCTTTCAATTTCGCAGGCTCCTACCATCAAGTTACAAACTTTCAAGAATTGCTACATGCAAATTCCTTTGCTTTTGAAAAAACACGAATGAAGATCACAGTGTTTCAGAATTAACACCAAGCTACCTGAAAGTAGATCTTGTCAGTAATGCCATTCTGTATGAAAAAGGCAGGGTTGTGCCTGTGTTGACAGATTTGTAGCAGGGTATGAACAAGAGACCCATAGACCCTTAAATTTTAATTTAAAACGCAACTAAAACCTGTCACTGAATTCTGCTACTAAGGTAGCATTCTGCCCACTGTTGTAGTGGTGGACAAAGAAGTAAGGGAAGTAAATCAGTAAGGCCAGAATGATGTTCTGATGGAGAATGGCGCTAATGTGACAAAATCACAGAGTTTTAGATTTCAAGGGACATCAGAGGGCACTGAGACCAATCCATAACTGCACTGTTACTTTTTCTGTAATATTCCAAGTAGTAATTCCTCCTTTTCCAGTCACAGGGCACTCACTGTCTCTAGAGGAATTTTGTTCTGCTTTTTGACAGCCCTGATTGTTAGAGGAAGTGTTTCTTCACAGTGCCAAAATCTACTATCCTGTAACTTCTACTTATTCATTTTGTGCCTGCTATCTTTGAGGACAACCAAATGAAAAGGAATCTAATCCCTATCTCATGACTTTCCTAGAATACTTGCAGATTATAATCGTGTACATACTTTTCTGCTTCCCATAAGTCCTATTTTCTGTAGGGAAAACATCCTTAGATCCTTCAACTAGTCCTTTGTAGAGTTTCCCCAGAAGTCTTTGTTATTAATGCTTAAAAGTGTACTAAAACTTTTGGGCCACCTTGTATTTACATGACTTCAGGTTCCCTCATGTGGTTGGTATTGTAGTGTCCTTCAACTTGTCAAGACTTGGCTGAAATGTGGCAGCTAGAACCAAACACATCATATCAATCATGATTTGAGCAGATCAAGATGCAATGGGAATGTTACATTCTCTCTTTTTTTTTTTTAGGCAAAGTATAAATGTAGACTATGCCTAAATTGGGTTTTGTATGGCTGTAAGTAATCAAACCCTAGTCTGGAAATAACTAAGTATTATTTAATAAACAATGGTTTGTGGTGGGCATGAGCAGGCTGCTAAGTGCCAACAGTCCCTTTTTTTTTTTGCCAGCAGAGAGTTTTGAATAACAATTACTTGCCAATTCCCAGGGTTCTCCCTTACCCTCCTCCCCAGCATGTATCAGCATTAGTCCCTGGTTCTTAATTGGCACACCAGGTCCAGTCTTCCCCTCTCTCTGCTCTCCCTTCAACCCTCACATCAATTCCTGATCCATACAAGAACCCTCTGGGCCCCACTCCCTGTATTGACTATCTTGGTACTCCTTCTACTTGGAGCCCCAGTGGGAGTTGATTTATGTCCATCTTCCCTGACTGCTTCTTCTAGTTTTATATCCTCTCAACAAATCTAACTTGCTTTACTTTTCTCTTCTGACTCCTGTCTTGTGCTGTCTTGTCTTGTGGTGCTCTTTCCTTTCTTGCAATGCATTTTGGAATCTTCAGTCTCCCTCAAAAGTGACAGAGTGAGGAGACTTTCTCTCCTTCCCCATTCCACTTTCGCCCTGCCCTCAAGCATTTCGGGTTGTATCCCTATTAGGAGGCTTATAGCAGGGCATTAACAAGAGACCCATAGAATTAGCTGACATGGATGGTTTGGAATCAGTGTCATTGGGGAGAGCATCAAGATGAATGAGATCACAAATCCATTTGAGAATAATATTAAATGGATTGTCATATGACATTGTTTACTTATGTTTGAGTTTTCAGTCACTTTATTGAAACCCCTTGGTCTTTTTCGTAAAAAATATTTTCTAGCCAAGCCTTTCCTCAAACTATACTTGTACAATTGGTCTTTTGAACCTAAGTGTTGAACTTTGACATTTATCCCTTTTAAGTTTGACCCATTGTTCTAGCCTGTCAAGATTATTGTCCATCCTGATCTGCTGTCTACATTTATATACTAGCTAATCTTCAGTTTTGTATTTTCTGTGAATTTCTCAATCATGCTATTTATATTTTCATACAAGTCAAAATAATGTAGTTGACTGTGAGAAGGTCAAGGACAGATGGAGCTAGGAGTCCACTAATAACTTATTTCTAGGATGATAGAGACCATTTAATTAAGGTTTTTTTAGGCCCATTCCCCCCCCCCCCAGTCAGCTTTGAATTCAGCCACCTATACAACAACAATCCATTTTATACCACCACCTTTGTCACAAGAATATTATATGAGAATTTGTCAAATGCTTTACTGAAATCTGGATATGCTATGTCTATTCCATTTCACTGATCTAGTCTAGTAACCCTGGCGAAAAAGGAAATGAGTTTCATATGGTATGAATTAATCCTAATGATTTCCTGCTGGCTCATAATTATTACCATTTCCTTACTACAAAAAAAACATACTTATATAGATCTATGATTTTGTTGATATACGTGGCAGTTTTAATGATACAGCTAGTAACCCATTAGTACGTATAAGCTGTCCTTTAAAAAACTCTTCCAGAATTTTGCTAGGAATCAATTATTCATAATATCAATCAGGATATTATTCCCAGTTTTATTTTGAAGAATTCCTGTATTTCAGCTTTCGTATTTAAGACCTGCCATGGCTTTCACAATTCCACATTAAAGGTATACAAGCAGTAGTAAGCTTTAACCTTCTTTATAGCTGTGACATCTGTTCCTACCAAAAACTTTTACTATTAGTTTATTGAGCTATTAATGCTATTTCTAATCCTTATTAAGTGCTAGATAATAGGACATCACCAGTAGAAAGTCACAGAAAGTAGTCATTTCAACTTAATGAAATAGTATGTACTACAATACAATTTATGTATGTGGACATGGAGAAGAATGCAAAGTAGCAGAGCAGTTGTTATGAGAATAGTTCATGCATAGTGGGCTGAAGTGGGAGTAACCCCAGGACAGCATGTAAGCTGTAGTGTCTGTAGCACAGGTAAGGATAACTGGGTAACAGCAGCAATCACTAAGTTAACTTAATATTTAACTCCAATACTCCAGTACTTAATTGGTCATTTGTTTTGCCTGTTTTTAAAAGTAAAAGCTTCATTGAGCCAAAGAAGCACTATCGCACGTATACTACAATGCCATGCCATGGCATACTGATGCCCATATACATTTATTAAGTGCCTACTGTGTGCCTGGTACTGTGCTGAGTGCTAGGAATACAAATAAGAAAAAGAAAGACAACCTTTGCCTTCAAGGAGCTTGCAGTCTAATGGGGTAAGACAGTACACAAAAGGAAACTGAAAAGCAGGGGGAAAAGGGAAGGGCCCTCAGGGAGGGGTCTCATAAGGATGATGATGGGGTCTAAACCAACCAGTGTATCTGGTGGAAGATGAGGAATTGGCTAGGCTTCTAAGCCCTTTTTAAATGGGGGCTTTGGAAGGTGATTTTTGCTCTTCAGTCAGAGGGGCAGAGGCAACTGATGGCCTTGAAGTTTGGGTACCAAAACTAAAGTAGTCTTCATGATAGTGAACATCGTGGTGATGTGCTTGTCTGGTGAGAAGGTGGGGAAGCAAGAAGATGATAGTGAGAGGCACAACCAAGGAGTGCAACTGTTAGGAAATGTTAAACTACAGATAGTATCCGTTACAGGTTAAAAACCATTTTCTCTTGTACTTATGGAATAGGCTGCTTGACCTTGTTTGGCACTTACATTTGAACTCAGATGTTAATGCATGAGCAAGTAACATTTTCTTTAAAAAACAAAGGATAAAAATTTGTGGCTTAAAGCTTCCTGAAATTGATAGTTATGGAAGATTGTAGTTATTGTATGGGACAATTTTGCTTTTGATTTAATGGCTAGTTGGAACCTTCTTTAGTGATTCAGGACCCCAGCCCCTACATTTAGAATGATGATTTTCAGCTTTTTCTCAGGCTTTTCCACACGGGGGAAAAGAGTGATGTAGATTCAGCAACACCCCTTTTATTAGGAAGCCAGACTCCCACCATTCTCAGCTCTCTGGAGCACAGCCCCAGTCCAGAAGTACTGTACACAAAGTTGAAGTAATTAAGCCTTATAGATAGTAGTCACAGAGTCTCTTCAGTAAAACAATAGGACTATACTTTTACCGCTGGCCGTCACTCCTGAGGCATATTGACTCTGATTTAACAGACTGGCATCTTGACAAAAGAAGAATGTTCCAAATTTTGACCTTTGATCATCAGGAAAAAGTAAGGTTTGGTTTTGTTATACACTTTTTAAGATATATCAGGAAATTGTGTAATATATTTTAGAAAGTTTCATGAAAAAAACAAACCGGTAGTTTTGATAGTTAGAAAGATAAGTTTCTTATCTGGAAAATTTATTAGTGTGAAATTCTCATTGATGCTGGATAATTGAGGCACACATAGAAATTTGAAAGGGGCCTGGTTTACAAACATGCATACATATATAGATTCTCCAAAATACTGAGAAGTGTTAAGTGGCTTACAAACTTTAATTAAATAGCTGAATTTGTTTGCACTGCATCTATTCTAAGTATTACTTCTTGTGGTATTGAGTGTTAAGTGCTAAAATTTAACCCAAGAGTCTGTGACTAATCCAGTCTTTATCTGTAGCATATCAAAATTAAGAGGGGCATTCTGTTTACATCCTTGCTTTTCTCATTAGTATTAATATTGCTAATGGGAGTCACACGTGTATTATGTAATTGTACTGCATCTTTTAGGTATTACTTCCTTGGAGGAGGTAATTTCCATGTAATATATTTATCGTGCTATGTATTTAATTGTTTTACTTATACCCTCAAGATGAGAATGTGACTCCAGGCACTCACTATTATTAGTTGATATACTCTAGGGGAAGGGACTTAGAAGTAATCAAATGGACCATTGAAGAAATTGTGATGGTAGTTATTATGTATCATATTTTGTTATGTAGCTTTGTCATTCATTGGTTCCTCTATGTTATATAATTCTGGCTTGTTTTTTCTACTATTTTTAAAATTTCCTGTCTTGGTGAGATTTCTGTTTGTTTTGTTTTAGTGTTTAAGTGTCTGAAGAGTTAAAATCTCTTCATTCCTTTTCTTAAACTGCTCTCACTTTTTGAAGAGAATTCTTGGACTTACTTTAATATTTTGATTGTTTATGAAATGTTCTTGGTAATTAAAATCATAGGCAGTCTCCTCATTTGCCAACATTTTAGGATTAATTTGTAGATACATTAAAAAAAAACCCCGCCGTCACTATCTGTTCTCTTCTGTACTACCTCAGCAGTCTTTGGCACACCCCTCCTCATAATAATACCACCACCAAAAACAGGGTGGAAGAAAACAACACTTGAGATATCAGTCTTTTCTGATCAGATCCAGTGAGAACAGAGGATCCCCCATAGTTATTGCCTGTCCTACTGACTCCTTTCCCCAAGCCACTGAATCTTGCTCTCCCACTCTCCTTATCCCATAAAAGCCAATAAATAGAATTCTCTCCCTTCTTTCATTCTATCTATATTCCTGAGAATTCTCACTTCTGAATATGTTGGGAAATGTTGTTTCTAGGGACTATATAGATAGGATAGGAGACAAGCATTGCAATTGGAAATTAGATGAGTGTGGTTTCCCATGAAAAAGTAATATTTTAAATGAAGAATAGGTTAAGTCATATTTTATCTTAAGCTTTTGTGGACTTATATGCAACTGTAAGTACTCATGATGGCAGTGTTGATATAGGTAATAGATCCTAAGTTAAAAATTAGTGCTTTTTAAATGAGTTTTTGGAGTGCAACTTGTTCATAGTTGGGGATTGCTAATATTTCTTCCTCATATTATTGAGTTGCTCAAAGTGCTCACTGAAGCTTTGGAAATTAATGCCATAGGTAATTTTCAAAATGTCATTCGAAGAATCTAGTTAGTAAAATGATAATAGCTATGCTAATATTAGTATCTAAAATATTACTATATTTGCAGGTAATTATTAGAATTTTCAGTAATGGCTATTTGATAGAGCACCCCAGTACAATGCATATATTTCTATTTTTCTGGAATATGGATTTTGAAAAATTCACGTTCTTCACTGTAATATATCAGTAAAGTTCTTTACAAAGGAATGGTCCTTTGACATATGAAAGATCAGCCCCTTCATGTAATACATTGCAGAAACACCAAGCACCATATTAAATTTTAATCAATAACAGTGTTTCCCTAATTGTAGGAGCTGGTTTATATATTGGGTAAATTGTTGTTTGTAAATGTTGTGTTATATTAACTAACACAGCTATTGCCAGAAGCAGAATAAACATAAGGTTTGCTAAAAGCTTCCATCAGTAGCTTGAAGTAGTCACTGCTGCCTGATATTTAAGTCAATGTGGAAAGTAAGGTAATGATATTATGAATACATTTATAACTCTGTCCAATTTCTTCTAAAATGCATATAAGTATTATCGCTTTACTAAAAGTCTTTGAAATATGATTTATTTAATGCATTTCAGCCCCCATAATATTAAAATATAATTGAGATGTGAAGTTAAAAAAAATCTCGTGCAGTCAGAATATGGTACATGAATCATAGTCTAAATTACTTGTAATTTTAAAGGCACTTAGGGGAATTGTGAAATTTACATAATGCATTTTTATGTTTGGAAAAGGTTATAAGAACAATAGTCCAGTTATTTTAGTATTTCAATCCTCTTCAAAATAGGAGTTTTAGAATTGTTGTGTAAACCAACAGTCTTTTCAAAATGAGCAAAAATTCAAATTCAAATTATGTCCAGTGAACATAAATATTTTGCATTTTTCTTCTCGTACTCAGTAAAATAGTTGAGCAGTGTATACTTCATATAAAGCCCATAATCTCATTTTATAAAGTATGTAACTGGATGAGTGACAACAACATAAATATTGCCAACATATTTAGAAAGGAATCAGT
The DNA here is from genome assembly GCF_003287225.1 of Phascolarctos cinereus. Lineage (NCBI taxonomy): Eukaryota > Metazoa > Chordata > Mammalia > Diprotodontia > Phascolarctidae > Phascolarctos > Phascolarctos cinereus. Next base: position 111,127,028 of record NW_027555514.1, read on the forward strand.
TAAATGGTACTTGGAATTTTGATGATTATTGCTTTCAAAAGAGAGAAAATCACAGGTCTTGGCTTTGTAGTTTAATTACTTGCTTAACAATTGCTAGTGATTTCACTAAATCACAAGGCTTCCAAACAAATAACATCAGTAACTGCTGCCATGCCTGAGCAACTCCAATTTTCTTGACAATGGCTACCAAACTGTGTTTAGCCTCATATAAAATGTTAGTTTAATAGAAAGCAATAGGAGATTCAAGCATGGCATTTTTGTAAGGTCACCAAATTGGGTTCTTAAAATCTATGGCAAGAGTAACTTAAACCCTCAAGAAAAAAATGGTCAAAAGATATGAACAGAGTACTTAAAGGAAGAAATCTAAGCTATCAACAATCACAAAAAAAAATTCTTTAAATTATGAATAATTAGAGAAATTTGAATTAAAGGGACTCTTAGTAGATCTACCTCCTATCCATCAGCTTGGCAAAGATGACAAATGAGGAAAATGGCAGAAGTTAGAAGGGCTATGGGTAGACAGATACACTGCTACACTGTTGGTGGAGCTGTAAATTGATGCAGCCATTCTGGAAAGCAATTTGCAAATGATGCCCAGCAGGTTACCAAACTGTGTGTGCCGTTTGATCCAACAGTACTGCTAGTAGGCCTGTATCCTAAAGAGATCTGAGAAAGAGGAAAAGGCTCTGTATGTTTAAAATTATTAATAGCATCTCTTTTCATGGGAACCCCAAACTGAAAACTAAGGGAACTATCCTCATATTGGGGAATGGTTAAACAAATTGTGATTTTTAATGGAATGTAATGGAATATTATTATACCATAAGAAATTCAACATATTACTTTCAAAGGTGTTCTGCTTTAAAACATGAGATGGTTCAATGACTCTTTTTTCTTTTTTTGGCTATATTATGCCCTACTTTCCCTTTCTTATGCCTTCTTACATTGAGGAGGCAAAAGAAAAAAGAAAGCTCTTGCAGCAAATATTTAAGGAAAAGAGAATAAGTCAAGGAAGAGATTCTAATATTAGACAAGTCAAAAATATATCTTTTTTCTGCATTTTGAATATATTACCTTTTGAGAATTGGTTACTATACAAGTATCCCTTCCACATTACAGAGACTTGGGGAAGGGACAGTGCTTCCCGCTGTCTGGAAAATCCGTGTAAAATTTTTTGGCCCTCTCTTTGTACCAGAAAAGAAGTCTGAATTTTTTCTTTTATAGGGTGTTTACAGTACCTTATTGTAAAATTTGGGTTGATATTATACAATACTATACATATATTTTATGCGTTTCTAAGTTTCTAAACTTTTTCTGTGTCATCTGTTGGCCTTTGTGTGTTGTTTCTGGCTTCCACAAAACTCCCTCAAAATTCCCATTTCATTTCTTGTGCCAGACCATGATATATTGAAACTGCAAAGGAGAAAGTTGTGAGGTGGAAGCAATAACTATGCATCATGAACGAATGAAGCATTTATTAAGTTCTTACCATGTGCAAGACACTGAAGATCAAAACAGAAAAGTAAAATTGTCTCTGCTCTTAAGGAACTCACATTCTAATGGAGAAGATAGGACATATGGAAGGTTTCAGCTGCATGTAAGTTGGAAATGTCCCATGCTCTTTAGGGTATAGCAAAGCAGATGATAATGCCTTTTCTTTAATGTCATTTCCACTGGTAAAATTACATTAGTTTCTGATGTTGTGTCATTTTGCAGTGTCCAGGAATTTGGTGGCAGGAACTTTTTTTTCTGAATCTTTAAAAGATAGAGCTGTAGCTTCTGTGGGAACATTTGCTAGGCTGGTTCTACACAAGGGTTGCTCCTGAGGATGCTGTCATTCGGCACAGGAATAGAAGCATTGCTCTTTCTAAGATGGTTCAGGTCGCTAGGCTGATTCAGGTTATGAGGGAAGATGGTGGTCAAGGTGGCGGTGCTTTGACTTGCCTGGCCCATTTCTCTTCCTATTTCTCCCTCACGGTGCCTTGCTGCTTCAACTAGACTGACTTGCCTGACAGTTGATGGGGCTGGTTGGTCCTTTCTCCACAAGTGTTGCCTCTCCAGTTACTGGCTGTGAAGGTCTGTCTAACAAGCAGGACTGGTGGTCTGAGGGATATTGCCACTCCTAGGGCTGCTGTGCTGTTCTGCCTCTTGGTGGCAATTGGTCAGCAGTTGTTGCTAGTGGTGATGAGGAATGTGGGCCCCTTCCCCATAATGATTTCTCTCCTCAATGATGGCTATAGGATCTGTGCTGGAAATGTCTTTTTTGGGGGGACACTGCTCTTCCCAAAATTCTTGAGTTGAGGGTCATGGGCTATCTCTGTCATCAGTCTTCTGGAGTTGTGGTCTTTCATTGCTTTGATCAGATGTAAATCTTTCCAAAGTTGTTTTTCTTTACAGTGGTGTTACATAAACTGTTCTCTTGGCTCTACTCACTTTATACTATATCATTTCATAAAAGAGTTTCTCAGTTTTTTTAAACGGACCCTTTTCATAAATTCTTATAGAATAATAGTATTCTCTTACATTTATATACAGTAATGTGCTTATCCATCACCCAGTTGATGAACACCCTCTTAATTTCCAGTTCTTTGACATTCAAAAGAGTTACTATAAATATTTTTGTACATACAGGGCCTTTTACTTTCTTCTTGGATCTCTTTGGAATATAGATGTGTTGGTGGTATCACTAGATCAAAGGCTTTGCACAGTTTAGTTACTTTTTTTTTTTAATCATAGTTTCAAATTTTTAGAGTGGCCGGACCAATTCATAGCTTTACTGATAGTACATTGGTATGCTTGTTTTCCTCTAACCTCTCTAAAATTTGTCCTTTTCTTTTCCCCCTCCTTCCTTCCTTCCTTCCTTCCTTTCTTCCTTCCTTCCTTCCTTCCTTCCTTCCTTCCTTCCTTCCTTCCTTCCTTCCTTCCTTCCTTCCTTCCTTCCTTCCTTCCTTCCTTCCTTCCTTCCTTCCTTCCTTCCTTCCTCTCTCCCTCCCTCCCTCCATTTATCTATTGGGGAATAACTTTTGTTCTTTTAATTTTGAATTGCTTTCTTACATATTATGGTCAGAGAAACTTTCAAAGATTCTTTTTCTCCCAGCTTTCTATTTCTCTTCTAATTTTAACTGCCATGGATTTTTTTTTATTGCAAATGATTTTAAATTTTGTTTTCAAAACTATTCATCTTGTCTTTTTTGTTACTCTCCATCTATCGTTTTGTTCATTAACCTTTTCCCTGTCCAAAGATCCAAAAGGTAATTTCTTACCTCTATAATCTATGATGTCACTATTTAAATCTGAAGTATGATCATCATTTGGAACTTAGGTGTATGATGTGAGATACTTGTCTTTAATTTCAGTGTGTTTGTGATGTCCAAAAGAAGCATATGTTTATTAAAAGAAAACTACCTTGCTTTACTTTCAAAATTATGGAATACCAAAGTATTTTGAAAACCATATAATATCGATTGGCAGTTATGCATCACTTGGTCATTGAAATATAATAGTTCTGTACAGAAATATAGAAGATGTTGATTATACCATTCATATTAGTCTTGTCTAAATTAATGGAATACTACAGGCCACTGAAAAAAGAGTGGAACTAAGAAAAGAATGGTGTGGACAAATCTTGGGAGCAGTATGATTAATGTCAATGTCCATGGTACTGTGAAAAGACCTTTCTACAGATGTAATTTGATGAATAAATGAATTATGGTGTCTTTCATCTAAAAAACAACACTGAATTTCATGTCATTTTTGCCTATCAGGTTCAGACTCTTAAGTATTGATTAATATGATTACAAAATGAATGATTTAAATGATTACAAAATGTGATCCAGACCAAATCTTATAAAATATTATCTTACCATTTGAATTTTCCTTTTTCAAGTGGCTGATAACAGGGTTTTCTCATATTTGGCTGGGGTGGATGAGATGTCCTTTGCAGTTCAAACCTGAGAATGTTCTGTAGAGATCTGAGTGGGACAAGGCAGTTTGTGAGGGGAAAAGGCATAGTGAAATGCAAGTCTGGCTTTGTTAAAATGTATGAGGGAATAACTCAGTTAGAAAATTGATAAAAAGCTTTATGAAATTTGCTACAAAGGATGCTTAGCAGCCCAAAGAACAACAGAGAAACTTAATTTGAAACATCACTTCTTGAAATAGTTTGTTATATAGGACAGCTCCCTGGGAGGGATCCAGGGAGGAAACTGTGATGATGTCATAAAAGACATCAATAAAACTTATTTATTAAAAAAAAGAAGTATTACTTCTTGGAGGACTTGGATTTGTATTTATAAAGATGCTTTCTCTTTCAAGTTATGGCTCTATCTGATTCTGCTTAACTTGTGAGCTCTGACAAAAAGATAACAGTTGGAAATGTCAAGTTTAGTGCTAATGTGTGAACATTACTGGCTCTTGGGTTGTGCAGGCCAACAGGAGCATCCTTCAGGGAAAGCAGTGGTTAGCTGCCTGGCTTTTTATTTTTCCTTGTCTTAGTGCCTCCTGTTCTTTGACAAGTGAACAATAAAGCATACTTTTTGATTCCAGACTGTGTTGGTGCTTTTCTATATCCCTCCCACAATCTTTCTTTTTTCATGGCACATTACATGAGGTTCTTTTCACCTCTTATTTCCTGACCCATAGTTCTAGTCTTCGGTGGTAGATCTCACCCAGGTTGTGCTCTAATTGGCACAAATGTAACCTGGTAGCAGCGGTTTGCTATTTCAGCTTCCTAATTGGTGTCAGAGGCTGCTGTTGAAACCTGGGCGACTTGGATTGATTGGTGGAGAGTGGGCTGCATCTGCCAAGCCTTCATCTGACCAATAAGTAGATTGCTTCTGAAACTAAGAATTTTAGTGCTAAATATATTCTACCATGCATGTAGTAGGTCTGAAATAAAAATTATTATTCAGCATTAAGTAACACTTTTCATTGTTAACCTGAAGTTCCCTTGGGTTCTCAAACTAAAAATTTTGTGCTATTTCTGATTCACAGCTGGTTGTTTTCTTGATTTCATAATGCAATATAAAGCTGCATTATATTTCACACCAGCTGCTGCACAGTGGTATCTATCTCCTTTTCAGAAAAGATAAAGAAATTGGTAGTCAGGTCCTCTGTGTGTTTGCTTTGAGCATCTCCTTTTACAGAATTTCACAATTTGCAGTCTTTTTTATTAGGTGAATCATAATTTATACTCCCCATTGCCCCCACCCCCATCCCCATGAAACTTTCTATGCATTAACTGTTTTTAAACCTGATGAATTCTTAGGATTGTATAATATAGAATGACTTCCAGTCAACATGTTGCTATACTAAAATTATTGGATTTAAATTTTAGCTTTTGAATCACCAAGCGTTTATTTTCTCTTCCACACTCCACTTCTTGCCACTCATTCATTTTTAGTTGTGTCTGATTCTCTATGACCCCAATTGGGTTTTTCTTAGCAAGGATACTGGAGTGGTTTGCCATTTCCTTCCCCAGCTCAAAACTGAGACAGGATTAAGTGACTTGCCCAGGGTCACACAGCTAGTGTAGGAGACCAAATTTCAGCTCAGGAAAGTGAATCTTCCTCTCTGTAGACCCAGCACTCTGTCCACTGCACCATCTAACTGCCCCCACAACACCACTAGAGGGAAAAAAAGAAAATGAAAACCCTTGTAACAAATATATATACTCAAGCGAAACAAATACCTAAATAGTCTCTGTCCAAAAATGTATGTCTCTTAGTGCATCTTGAGTCCATCGCTCTTTGTCAGGAATTGGGCAGCATTCTTAATCTTTGGTCCCAGACTCAAGGTTGTTCATTGCATCAGTCAGACTGAATTTTTTCAGTGTTGTCTGTCTTTGCAGTATTGCTGTTATTATATAAATCATTCTCCTAGTTCTGCTCACTTCAATCTGCATATTTTCATAGAAGTCTTTCAAGGCTTTTCTTAAACAATTCCCTTTTGTTATTTATTATGATGCATAAATATTGCATAGATTCATATAAGATAATTTCTTTAGTTATTCTCTAATTGATAGGCATCTGTTTAGTTTCCAATACTTTGTCACTTATAAAAAGAACTCTTATGAATATTTTTGTACGTATAGGTCCTTTTCCTCTTTCTTGTGTCTCTTTGAGGTATAAAATTTTTAGCTTTGAATTTTTTGAGTTATATAGCATGCACAATTTATTACCTTCTTGCGCATAATCCCAAATTGCTTTCCAGAACGGCCAGACCAGGGGGGCAGAGCCAAGATGGCAGAGTAAAAGCAGTGACTTGCTTGAGCTCTCCCCCAAACCCCTCCAAATATCTGTTAAAAATGGCTCTAAACAAATTCTAGAGCAGCAGAACCCACAAAAAGACCGAGTGAAACAAATTTCTAGCCCAATACAACCTGGATAGGTGATTAGAAAGGTCTATTGTGCCAGGCTTGTGGAGAAAGGCAGTTCAGCGTGGGCGCGTAGGCAAAGACCAGGCCTCAGCAAACCTGGAGCAAGCCTCAGGGGACTGAATCATGGGCATTTCCAGACTTCTCAACCCACAAACGCCAAAGACAACGTAGAAGGTCAGTAGGAAAAGTCTGGGACCACAGTGAGAAAGAAGCTGGCTCCTAGCCCTTGTCCCTGAGCGCAGCCCTGGGGCAGCGGCCACTTCTGGAGTTCTAGGCCCATGGACAAAGGAGGAATCAAGTGGATGATTAGAGGGGGATTGCCTGGATCTTTTTGCTGGTGCTGAGGCAGGATCCTCTTGCTTTGGCCTGCTTGGATCTGGGTCACAGTTGTGGGTGGCACTCCTGGGCAAGGAGGAGTGCTGGCATGGTGGAACTTGTAGTGGTGGTAGAGTAGAAATCCTTTCCACAGTTGCAAGGCAGAAAAGAGTGCTTGTGGTCACTCAGAGAACAGAGCATAGGCCAGGAAAGGAGTAAACACCTTGCGCTTGATCATACCGCCGTGGAAGAACTGAAAACTAACAGGTCCCTAGAAGTATCTCTGAAAATAGCTACACAAAACCCCTGAAGTTTGGGACAGTACAATTCTCCATATTGGAAGCAGACCCCTACCTTTACAAAGAGTTTAAAATTCAAGTCATTGACTGGGGTCATGAGCAAACTGTGCAAAACAAAAAAAGTCAGACCATAGAATCTTTCTTTGGTGACAAAGAAGATCAAAACATATAACCAGAAGACAACAAAGTCAAAGCCTCCAAGAAAAATATGAATCGGTCAACAGGCCATGGAAGAGCGCAAAAGGGATTTTGAGAAGCAAGTAAGAGAAGTAGAGGAAAAACTGGGAAGAGAAATGAAAGTGATGCAAGAAATTCATGAAAAACTAGTCAGCTTGCTAAAGGAGACCCCAAAAAATACTGAAGAAAATAACTCCTTAAAAAAAATAGACTAATCACAATGGCAAAAGAGGTCCAAAAAGGCAGTGAGGAGAAGAATGCCTTAAAAAAGCAGAATTGGCCAGAATGGCCAGACCAGTTCATACTACTAACACCAGTGCATTAGTGTTACCTTCTTTACTGTAACCCCTCCAACATTTGTCCTTTTTACCAGTCAGATTGATATGAGCTGGATCTTTAGAGTTCCTTTAATTTGGATTTCTCTAATAATGATTTGGAACACTTTTTCACATTGCTATTGATAGCTTAGATTTCTTCCTTTGGAAGCTGCCTGTATATATCCTTTGATCATTTATCAATTGGAGAATGTCTCATAAATTTTTATCAGCTTCCTAATATTTTTTGGAAGTGAGACCTTTATCAAAGAATCTGGCTACAAAGATTTTTTTCTGATTGTTTCCCTATTAGTCTTAGCTACATTGCTTTTGTTAATGCAAAAACTTACTTTTGTATATTTGTCTGTCCATTTTATCACCTGTGATCTTCTCCTGGGTTTGGTCATGAACTCTCCCCCATCTATCAGTCTGAAAGATAATTTCTTCCTTGCTCATATAAATTATTGACAGTGTGACTTTTATATCCGAATCACGTATCCATTTCAAACTTATCTTAGTATATAGTGTGAGGTATTGTTCCAAACCTAATATTTGCTATATTGAATTCTAGTTTTCCCTATAGTTTTTGTCAAATAATGAGTCCTTCACCTGTTAGCTAGGCTACTGGCATCATTAATTTCTGTGTGTTGTATACAAAATATTTTACTCATTGATCTCTCTAAATTTTAAGCAGTACCAGTTTGCTTTGATGATTACTGATTTGTAATATAGATTGTAGAATAGGTATTGCTAGGACCTCTTCCCACTTTTTTCTGTTATTTCCTTTTTGATTCTTGCCATTTGGTTTCTCCAAATGAAATTTGTTATGTTTTTTCTCTTCTCTTCTCTTCTTTCTTTCTTTTTTTGGTGAGGCAGTCTAGATTAAGTGACTTGCCCAGGGTCACATAGTAAGTGTCAAGTGTCTGAGGCTGGATTTGAACTGAGGTCCTCCTAACTCCAAGGCCGGAACTCTATCCACTGTGCCCCTATTTTTTTTCCCCTCATTCTGTAAAGTAATCCTTTGGTAGTTAGATGGGAATGGCACTGGATAAGTATATTAATTTAGGTGTTATTGTCATTTTTATTGTATTGGACTGTCCTACTCATAAGCAATTAATATTGACCATTTTTGTCTATTTACATTTTATGCATATTGTTTTGTAGTTTTATTCTTTATTACTAAAACAGTAGCTTATATTTGTGTAGCACATTAAGATTTGAAAAGTACTTTCCATAGATAGTAAGAGAAGTGATTATTTTTCTATTACATGAGTAACCAATTATTAAATTAGGATCAAGGTTTTTCCTTTCTGTTTCCTCATTCAGTGACCAGCCCCTGTAAGTCATTCAGCTGGTCTCTGAAGGACAAGGCTGATAGACAAGATTGGCCAAATCTTCAGGGTATGTGCTGCTCAATCTTGGACAGAACCATACCTAACTATTTAGTTTGCTTGTGTTTAAAGTGTAAACAGAATCCAGTCTAGGCAAGTTATTAATCCCTTTCCTTGGAACTCTCCATTAGAATTTAGGGTGCTGGGGCTTATGATGGAGAAAACTGACCAGAGTGGTCTGGGTAAAGATGGGCTCCTTTGTTCATGTTGCTGTAGGTAGTTGAGACTCATGATTAAGTCATGTTCTCAGCAGGAGGAGCTGAAGACTTTTAACCCACTTCCTCATTAATATATTCACCCCCTCATTAATTGTTCACTAATCAGGGTTGATTTTTACTTGTGGGGCACCCTCTTTCCTAAAGGTATTTAAGCATTCAGAGATCTCCATGGTTTTGTCTTTGGTTGTTGAGAGAGACCAGTAGTCATCAACGTGTTGATTATTAGCTGGCCTAATGAATGAATTGATTATTAGTTACCCAGAAACTCTGTGTCTTGGCATATTCATTCGTTACAGCTCTCTGATTTGATCCTCATAACAGCCCTATAAAGGGAAGGTGCTGTTTTTAGCCATATTTTACAGAGGGGGAAACTGAAGCTGAGAGAAGTTAGAGACTTGCCCAGGTCACATACCTAACTTGGTTCTTAGGGAACCACACTACCTCATTGCCTCCTGTAGTTACTGTTTTTATCCTTATAGGTAGACTGTCAAGTATTTTATATATTCTCTAGTTATAAAATAGATGTTTGAAATTTTTATAGTATTATTCAAACTTTTTAATACTTTGATAATCCTCCAATTTAGCATATAATGGAATCATGTAAATTCCTTAGAGAATATGAGGGCATATAATTTTTATAAGGAAAATTAGAATAGTTTATTTTTTCTAACTTGGCTGGTCACTATAGCAAAGCCTAAACTTTTACAGCAAGATGTCTGTTGCAGAAATGTAATAGTTTTGGTTCTCAGATATTTGTAGAGTGCCTTTTGGACACCTTTGAAGAAAACAGCATCCTTTGGGAATTAAGTTAAGTTAGCAGGATAAAAGAGATGAGAACCAATTTTTCTAAAGTTTTCAAACTTTTTTTAATTTTGGAAGTAGCGATCAAAACTAAACAGTCTACAGCCCTTTATTATTTATTATTTAAAAGAATCAAGGTTCAATTTTTTCCTGTTTTTAAAAATTTTTTCCAATTACATGTAAAGGCAATTTTTTACTTTTTTTTTTTTAATTTTGAGTGCCAGATTTTCGTCTTCCCTCCTTTACCTACCTCCTCCTTGAGACAGCAAGCAATTTTATGTAAGTTATATATGTGCAATCATGCAAAACATATTTCCATGTTAGCCATGTTGTGAAAGAAGACATGTAGCCCAGGTGGGGGAAACACAAAAAAAAATAAAGTGCATTCAGACTCTGTCAGTTTTTTCTCTGGAGGTGGATAGCATTTTTCATCATCACTCTTTTGGAATTGTATTGTATTGCTGAGAATAGCTAAGTTATTTAGAGTTGATCATCATACAGTATTGCTGTTACTGTGAATAATGTTCCCCTGGTCGGCTTATTTCATTTTGCATCAATTCATGTAAGTCTTTCCAGGTTTTTCTGAAATCAGCCTCCTCGTCATTTCTTATAGCATAATGATATACTACAGTTTATTTGGCCATTCCCTGATTGGTGAGCGTACCCTCAAATTTCTGATTTTTCAAACCAAAATCTTGTATGATGAATGAAATCTTGAAGATATTTGAGAGATTTCTGATTTTAAAAAAAAGTTTTGCTATTGTTTGTCTCTCCATTTGTGAATCACTTATAACCTTTGGGGTTATTTTAACACCTGGTCATTCTAAAATCAGTCTTGAATTCATTTCAATGGATTTGGATTCTCATTTCCTAAAATAGTCCTAAATCCAAGATTGTCAGTTTTGAAAAACTGAATGGTTATTTTAACAGTTGCTTCATTTTGAAAAATGATACTTCTTTAGGCCATTTTCAG